>NW_026294617.1:28876415-30076415 GCF_007827085.1 Peromyscus californicus insignis
CTGCCAAATGCTCACTTGTGGAGAAGTCTACCCTTTGATTCTGATCTTTACAGATGTGATTGACAAGACAAAATGACATCTTACACTAGACTTCATCAAAAACTACTGATGTGAACTGCAAGTTGATGGAAGTCTATCATACAGGAGGTCTTATATTTGTATATTAAATTTTCTTATATTTGTAGACATTTGCAAACCAAATACATTGCTAATCCATATCTCATGCAGAACTGTCAACAGAGAAATGTTTACCAGGGGAAAAATGAGAAAATAATTAATCCAAGTTAAAAAACAATGTTAACCTCAAAAGTCACATAACTATTGAGCACCTGCTATTGATGATATTATTTGAATTTGTGGCAGAAAAACAGCCTCGTGCAATGCTTTAAATAGAAGTATTTGTCACCTCTACTCATGATGAAATGGATGTACCCTTTTTTAAAAAGACTAGAATAGTAGTAGAAACAGACTCTGTGTGGTTATAAGGAACACATGCATTCCATGTTCAGCCATATAGTTGCTATGAGCTACAAATAGAGTGGGTACTAGGTTTAAAAAGCAACTTATTATTCTGTCCCTTTACACAACAATTTCAGCTTTGGTAGATTCCTAAAATTTTTTCCAAGAAAAGTATTGAAATATATATATATATATATTTATATACTTGTTTTATTTGTCCCAAATAAACTAAAAATAACCCAAATGCTTATGACAGGCAAATTGGACTGCAAATATATATAATATATATATATATATATATATATATATACACACACACACATATGTGTGTATGTATAAATATATATGTGTGTGTATATATGTATATGTATACATATGTGTATATGTGCAATATATATTGTATGTATATATATATATACATATGCAATAAATTGAGAACATTCTTGTACATGGTTATAGGTTAATATTAAAATATTTTAACTCCTGCACTAATATGACTACTATACTACCACTGAGAACACAGAAAGAGGGTAAATACAAATAGAAGTAAATATATACACATTACACATGTATAATAGAGTTTATGGTTTGCAAATGAAAATACTAGCAGAAATTAATGAATTTGTTGTCCACAGATCAGAAAAAAATATGACATATGGGAAATGAAATGATGACTTACTTCTCTGAGTGTATATCTTTTGTGGTCATGCTAGAACTTAGACACCTGAATTTGTTTCAGTATAGAGGAAAATTAGTGAAAAGTTTCTAAAACTAGAAAACTTGAAATGAACACCAACTAATTTCTTTATCATTTAATCACATGATGATTGTGGTGATCTTAGAACATGGTAATCTACCAAATAATTGTCACTACAATAGACATATTGTGGTTCAAAAGAATGACAAGACATCTCAAATAGTACTCAGTAATTTTATTTATTGTATTAGATAAATCACTCATGTTGAAAGATGACAGCTTCATTTTGCTCATAGTTTCACACAGATTTCACCTATGGTAACAGGGAAGGCATGGAAGGGTATATAACTCTCTCAGTGGTAGAGGGAACAAGAGGTAGTAGCAGTACCTAGTAGATTATGATGCCAAGTGTGGACCACAACACAGGTGGGTATAGTTTTTCAAGTCCTTTGCTGGTGACTTGTTTTGGTGGTGTAGACCCTGCAATACAAAGGTTCCTTAATCCGCCAGAAGAATGTCACCATCTGTGAACCAGGCATTCAAATATGTGAGCCTGTGCAAATGCTGGAAATTAAAATGGTTACCTTAATAATATTAGTATTATTGTTCGCAAAGCTTAAGGATAGATAAGCAAATAGAACATAAAAATAACATAGTTAGAGAAACAAGTAATTATTTTTGTGATGTTGTTTTAAAAAGATTTTCAGTTTAAGGACAAAGGCAAGAAAACAAAGCAAAATAATGAACAAATACTTTATTTGAATATAAATGCAAATCTTCAGTGCTCATTTTCTAAAATAAATACATAGTTTATAGATGGTAAATTGAAATGGCACATTCTCAGCTGCTATGTAAAAATAGAAAAGTCAAACTATGGTTCCAACCTTACCATTTTGCCACCTTCAATGAAATAATGTTGCCACAATCTCTAGGGCAGTGTTTCTCAACCTGTGGGTTGAGACTCCTTTAGGGATCACTTATCAGATATCCTGCATATCAGATATTTATATTATGATGCACAACAGTAGCAAAATTACAGTTATGAAGTAGCAATGAAAATAATTTTATGGTTGGGGGTCACCACAACATGAAGAACTGTATTAAAGACTTGAAGCATTAAGAAGGCTGAGAACCACTGCTCTGGTAATTACTAAATCATCATATACCAGGCTGAAACATAGCTTTGTAGCAGAGAAAGATAGAGCTGAAAAGATATCTTATGTCTCATAAGCCTTTTAAAAATAAACAAACCACCAAAAAACAACAAAAATAAACTAAATCCAGCCTGAACATGCTATTTGATCTAATCAACTTATATGGCAATAAAGAGAATGAGCAAATTTAATAAAACTATATTAAATGATATTGCTTAACTCATACAAAACATTAAGGCAATTATAGAAGGTAAATTAAGGAAGAATTATTTCTTCACTCAAGTAAGTAAAATGAAACTAGACTAAAGAAAGTATAAAATAAATGCAATATGTGGGGTTTTGTGAAATGAAAGGACAAAATGCTTAAACATTTGTGTAACGTGAATCTTTTTTTTAATACTTTCTTTTTTTTGTTGTTTGGTTTTTCGAGACAGGGTTTCTCTGTGTAGCTTTGCGCCTTTCCTGGAACTCACTTGGTAGCCCAGGCTGGCCTCGAACTCACAGAGATCCGCCTGGCTCTGCCTCCCGAGTGCTGGGATTAAAGGCGTGCTTTGTATTTTTATTTTGCAATGCAGTTCAGTTCTACATATCAGCCACGGATTCCCTTGTTCTCCCCACTATGGCCCCCCTCACCTTCTCCCCAGCCCACCCTCCATTCCCACCTCCTCCAGGGCAAAGCCTTCCCTGTGGACTGAGATCAACCTGGTAGACTCAGTCCAGGTAGGTCCAGTCCCCTCTTCCCAGGCTGAGCCAAGCGATCCTGCATAGGTCCCAGGTTTCAAACAGCCAACTCATGCAATGAGCACAGGACCTGGTCCCACTGCCTGGATGCCTTCCAAACAGATCAAGCCAATCAACTGTCTCACCCATTCAGAGGGCTGATCCAGTTGGTGACCCCTCAGCCATTGGTTCATAGTTCATGTGTTTCCATTTGTTTGGCTGTTTGTCCTTGTGCTTTATCCAACCTTGGTCTCAACAATTCTCGCTCATATAAACCCTCCTCATTCTCGCTAATTGGACTCCCAGAGATCCACCCGGGGCCTAGCCATGGATCTCTGCATCCAGATCCCTCAGTAGTTGGATGGGGTTTCTAGCACGACAATTAGGGTGTTTGGCCATCCCATCACCAGAGTAGGTCAGTTCGGGCTGTCTCTCGACCATTGCCAGCAGTCTGTTGTGTGGGTGTCTTTGTGGATTTCTGTGGGCCTCTCTAGCACTTTGCTTCTTCCTATTCTCATGTGGTCACATGAATCTTAAACGGTCTTATTAATAAAAAAAAACTCAGGAGCCAGGTATTGGGGTGAATTCTGAAAGGTCAGAGAAGCAGAACAAGTCACAGCTAACCTCACTTTACCAACTTCTCAGCCGATCCTGTTTCCTCAGACTGGAAGCCTCTGAATTTTCATCCAAACGAATCTCACCTGAACTGCTGCTAAAAGCCTCAAAGCTTAAAAGCCTCTAGTTCCTGGTCCTCATGCCTTATAAACCTTTCTGCTTCCTGGCATCACTTCCTGGGATTAAAAGCATGTGTCTTTCCCAAGCAAGACATGAGATCTCAAGTGCTGAAATTAAAGGTGTGTGTCACCATGCCTGGCTATTTCCAGTGTGGCCTTGAACTCACAGAGGTCTGAATGGATCTCTGCCTCCAAAATGCTAGGATTAAAGGCGTGTGCTACCACTGCATAACCTCTATGTTTAATATAGTGGCAGTTCTGTTCTCTAACACCCAGATAAGTTTATTGAGGTGCACGATATATCAACCACACATTTGTGTAACAAATTGATACTTGTCAAACTTGAGGGATATTAAATTTTATGATCATTTTGCCTTTGTTTAGTTCTCAAAAAGTGGATTTAAAAATGTTGGTTTCAACAAAACGTTAGAAGAAAGAATTCACAAGGCACGCGCAGCATAATTACATCACAGGAGAGAATGTTGCCTTAATTATTATATTGGTAGGATCTCTTTATTAAAAAAATTAAATAAAATCCATGAAGTGTTAAATCATTTTGAATTCCACTGTTCATATTATGTCTATTTTCTACAAGGTGTTTTATTAACATGCCTTCATAATATACTTATTATTTCCATTACCATTATGTATTTTGTCATTCCAACAAACAATGTTATGATCTTCAAAAGTCTCTTCTAAAAGGAATACTCAGTAGTACTATAAAAAGATGCTTAAGAGTGAATATGCTCCCAGTTTTGTCAAGGGACATGATGTCTTAATAATTCTTGCATGTCAACAGCACTGGTACACAGCATTTCATAGGACAGATACAGTCATCAGATTTGCTACAATTTGAACATGTGGGACTGAAACCCATTCAAAGAATACATTTAAAAAGCTTCATAAGAAAATCTTACAATGTTAGGGTTTTTTTTTAAATAAATATTAGTATTCTTAGAGACTCACAACAAAGCAAACTTCATTTGCCATATACAAACAAATTCCTAGTGTTACACCTTAGGATTAGTTTCCCTGTGACCAAATTAGCAAACTCTTATGCTTCGCTCAGCATTAGGGAATATCGCATGCACTATAATGTTGGTAGAACATAATTTAAAAGTTAAAAATACACCCATCCTAAGCTGGATATAAGCTTTGAGGAAAGTTCTGTTGTTCCACAAATTAATTTTTAATTAATTAATTAAATGAAAATTGGATATTTTGATCATTTTGCACTGCATTAGTTACTTGTTACTTTTGTAACATACAAAAAGAAACTTAAGGAAGGGAAGGTTTATCATGGCTTACTATTTCAGGGGAGGTACTTTACAACGGCAGAAAGTCATGATGCCAGCAGCATGGGTCAGATGGTCATGTAGCATCTGCAGTCAGGAATCAGAGAGAAAGAACTGTTTGTCCTCAACCTATTTCCTCTTTATTATTCAGCCCAGGACCCCAGCACATGCAATGGTGCTATCAACACTTAAGGTTGGTAATCCCACCTCAATCAGTCAGATCTACAAAATCCCTTCCACACGTGCATGGCCACAGGCTTGTGTTATAGGGGATTCTAGATACTGTCAAGTTGACGACATTAACTATCATGTGTGCTAAATTGCACTTTAGAAAAATATAAAAAAAATAATGAATGTGTTTTCTATCAGTATGGCGAACTACTTAACACATTGCGTTTGTTCTACAATTTTTATTTATTTATTATGTTTTATGCATTCAAGTGCTTTGCTTGCATACCTGTATGTGTGCCATGTGCATGCCTGTTGGATCCCCCAGAAAAAGGCATTACTTATGGTTATGAGCTACCATGTGCATGCTGGGAATTGAACTCGAATCCTCTGTAAGAGCAACAATGGTCCATTACTCATTGTTACTAAATTTTCTGAATTATACTCTCAGTTCCTAGGTGCTTTCTCCAACAAGAAACCAATATAACATCATCCACAGTGACTTTCCTCATGATTGTATGTGTGAGCCCTGACATGGTCTAGGTGCTTTAAGCACAACTAAAACGAGGTGAACCCATGATTACAATGACACAAAGAGAGGAAGTTAATTGACTCGCTTATTATTACTGAAAGTAAGCATAATTGCTACACTGAAAATGACAAGATGTCTCCAAATCCAAACCCTGATGTAAGATGGAGTAGCAAGCAATATGAACTGAAGGAATTGCCAGCAGAAAAAATTCTAAATCTTTTTCCTCCTTAGAGTAATCATTCTGGGATGCTTAAGTGTCATTTTAATTGTGAAATTCATCTTTGATGTGTGATTAATCAGAGTTCTTGAGGAAAATAGAGGACATAATCTTAAGTGTGACAGCTGCTCTGTGCTTGAAGATATCAATTATATTTGTCCCTCAGGCTTTGAGAAGCTGAGCATTCCAAGTTCCCTCAAGTGCTTCAGATGTCGCTTTGTCATAGTCTCATGTTGTTCTCTGTCTCTCTCAAAATATAGCTCCCAGAGCCACACTAGCATTTCCTCTATGATGAGACCATCTTGTGTGGAAGGCACATCCCTCCTCTGTGCATTCATGCTTTCATTAATGCATCGCATTCCATTTGCGACTTAACCTCCCCTTCCCCAAGTGATTGCACCAGACTTACGACAACTGAATTCTCTATATCTTCTCATATTGTTTTTTCTAAAAGATGTACTCACTGCTCTATTGTTATTTAAACCATTTTAATAAAATATTGATTTATATTAATTACTAGAAAATGTACTTATTCAAACTACATGTATAGATTATCAATCATATTCTGCACTAGATAGCTAAAAGGAGAAAAAGAATCATTATTTATTCATTGTTTTCACATAACTATTTTCAAATGTATAACGTAGAAAAAAAGGCAAAATACAGAAAATATATTTTAAAATTAAATAAAATATTAAGCAGATCAACACTTACAGACATGTGAAGGTGAGACTGCCTTTTAGGGACATCGAAAAGAAGTTGATACTTGTCGAAAAACACAAGCCATGACAGGAATCTACTGGAGTTTGCTCCTGAATAAAAATGCTCACAAATATATTGACATTTTTATACCAAGAAGTGAAGTTTATGTTTTCACATCTTGAATCCAGGATCATTCTGAATGCCGTGACCAATACAAATGATGGAAGTGAGATTTCAAGTTTCCGGGTACTTTCAAAGATGGCTTTCTATGGCCGATCTCCCTGAACACTTAGCTCTAAGAAATTCCTGCTGTTATTGTTCTAGAGGTAAAGCTCAGCAACTGCTAGAAAGAGTTGAGCCAACTGAGGCAGCTCTTTTCCCATACTGAAGATGTGACCTCTGGACTGAACCATATTCACACAAAAATTGCCTTCCAGTGTTCATATTCCATTCAATGTGGACAAGAATTGATCAGCTAAGTGTAGCCTGTATTTTTTATGTTTTAAAATAATAATGATCATGTAAAGTCACTGAATTTTTGTTATATTTATGTTGTAATATATATCTTGAAAAACATTGGAGGATCAGACATTCATGAGGGTGACAGCAATATGTGCCAATTCTTAAATGTGAAGGATCTTGGCTATTTGAGATTTCATGGACCAAGAGTAGCTCTTTTGCATACTGGTAGAAAAGGGCTTCTGACTAAGGAAAAAGAGAGTTGATTGAAATCTTATACAGATTTATGTGGATTCAATGTTCATGTATAGAGCTTAATATACATGAATACAAGAATAAATACAAGAATTAGTCACCCTGGAAGAAACATGGGTGATCCTCAAAGAACAACAAAGAAGTTGGTATAGTAGTCTCAAAAACAAAAAAAAAAGTCAGGTACAGCTTGGGGGCACTGATGGCACACATACAAAAGTGACAGGAGTGTTGTGCGTCTTACTTTGGGATTGAAATATAAGAGTTCATATCTGCATAGATAGGGTCTGATCTGTGGTAGAGAGGACATAAGTGATCAGAATAGAGAGAATGGGGCACTTAATTGAAGCAAAATTAAGGGTAAAATACACTTAAAATGGAAGAATTCAGCCGGGCAGTGGTAGCACATGCCTTTAATCCCAGCACTCGGGAGGCAGAGCCAGGTCAATCTCTGTGAATTCAAGGCCAGCCTGGGCTACCAAGTGAGTTCCAGGAAAGGCGCAAAGCTACACAGAGAAACCCTGTCTTGGAAAAAAAAAAGGAAGAATTATCCTTTGTATTTAAATGAGACTGAGATGTTCAAATGAAAATATTATACAGATACCAAAATATTAGAAATCAATGCTCTCCTATGACTCTTCTAAGCAGGAAATTTAGAGGAAGCAACAGGAGAACAGTCATAGGGGATAATGTTGGTGAATTTTTGGCATCTCCTAGGCAATCAGAAGATATGGCCAAGAGGTAAATACTAATGAGCTTCAAAATCATAAATGTTGAAAAAAAAGAATCACTCAGAAATGAAAAATGTAAATGAAAACCTGATTTATTGGGAGTGTTATTATAATTGATGGTATAAATTCAAAAATTCTTTTTATTTCCAGATGAATGTTGATTGTAGTAGTGTCTGTTGAATTTGTTGACATAGAAGATCACAGACATATCACTTATTAAGTCAGAGTACTGGTAAAAGACAGACATGGGTAGAGAAAGATGAAGTGGGTATTGGTTCATTTGATTCAAGTATAAATAGCATGCTTAGAAGGGCAAGGAAATAACTGACAAAATTCAAGTCCAAATGGATCAAAGACCTCAACATATAATCAGATACACTGAATATAATAGAAGATAAAGTGGGGAAGAGCTTTAACCTGTTGGCACAAAAGATATCTTCCTAAACAAAACACTGATAACACAAGCACTAAGATAATAATCAGTAAATTCGACTTCATGAAACTGAGAATCTTCTGTAAGGCAAAGAACACTGCCAATCAGACAAAATGACAGCCAACAGAATGGAAAACATTTTCATTTACTCCATGTCTGACAGAGGGTTAATATCCAAAATATATAAAGAACTTAAGAAACTAGATATCAACAAACCAAATAATAAATTTTTTTAAATGGGGTACAGAACTAAACAGACAATTCTCAATAGAGGAATCTCATATGCCTCAGAAACACTTAAATGTTGAACATCCTTAGTCATTGGGGAAATGCAAATCAAAATTACTTGGTGATCCCAAATTACACCTGTCAGAATGGCTAAGATAAAAAACACTAGTAACAGCTCATGCTGGTGAAGATGTGGAGCAAGTGGAATACTCCTCCACTGCTGGTAGAAGTGTAAACTAGTACAGCCACTATGGAATTCAATACAGAGATTCCACAAAAAATTGGGAATTGCTCTAACTCAATACTCAGCTATACCATTCTTAGGCATATACACAAAGGGTGTTCCATCCTACCACAAAGATGTAAACAGAGGCAGAGTTTTTCTGTCCTGACTGCCTTGTCCCAAATAAACACACAAAAACTTATATTATAGAATGCTCCACTGGTAGCTCAGGCTCATTACTAACTAGCGCTTACATTTAAATTAACCCATTTCTATTAATCTATGTATTGCTATATGTTCCATGGCTTTACTGGTCCTCTGGCATCTTGCTTCTTGGGTGGCTTTCTTGAGTCTCTCTTGTCTCCACTCTTCTTCATCCCACCTAACTTCCTGCTTGGCTACTGGCCATTCAGTGTTTTATTAAACCAATTTGAGTGACAAATATTTACAGTTTACAAGAGGATTATTCCACACTACAGGGACCCTTGCTCAACTATGCTTATTGCAGCTTTATTCTTAAAAGCCAGAAAATATAAACAACCTAGATATCCCTCAACTGAAGAATGGATTTTAAAAAATGTGGTACATTTACACAGTGTATTATTCTCAGCTGGTAAAAACAATGACAACATGAAATTTGCAGGAAAATGGATAGAACTAGAAAATATCAGCCTGAGTGAAATAACCCAGGCCAAGAAAGACAAACACAGTATGTACTCATTTATAAGTAGATGGTTAAGTAAAGGATAATCATGCTACAATCCATGGATCCAGAGAGGCTAAGAAACAAGGAGGGCTCAAGGGGAGGGCTATGCATGGATCTTCCTGGGAAGGAAATATAGAATAGATCTTGCAGGTGCATTAGAGGTGGGTGGAGATGCAAATAGGAGAGATCAAGTGTGTGGGGAGGAATAGAAGAGAACACTGAGAGAGACAATTGGAATTGCGGGGCATTTGGGGGACAATATAGAAACCTAGTGCAGTGCAAACTCTGTGACAACTAGGAGAATGAAACTAGTGAAATCTAAGAATAGGGCATTCAGAGCACTAATTGGCCACCTTTTATAATCAGGCTAGGCAGTGGGACTGGAACATCAGTGCAGAACATCCACAAAACCTTACACCTAAAATCTATCTTGGCTGTAAGATGTGCTGGGGTAATGGTGGTATAGAACTTGTGGGATTGGCCGGTCCACGACTGGTCCATCTTAAGGCCCACTCCAAGAGAGGGTACCCATGCCTGATACTGCCTGGTTGTCTAGGAACCAGAGGGAAGACAGTGCAGAGACCCGGAATAGAACCAAGCACTACTGGGAAAAAAATGTCAATGAAATGATTCCTAATGATTTTCTGCTATACTCCTAGATTGGTACCTAGCCAGTAGTCATCATAGGGGTGTCATATAGCAAGTGATGGAAGCTGATGCAGAGACCCACACCCAAGCACTAGGCAAAGTCAGGAAACTCACTAAAAGACCAAGAGTGTAGGAGCCAGAGGGGTCTAGGACACCACAACAACACAGCTCACACAATCAACAAACAGGGAGCTCAAAGAGGCTCACAGAGACTGAAGTGACAATCACTGTGCCTGCGTGTGTCTGTGCTAGGTCCTCTGCATACATGTTGTGATTTTTTAGCTTGGGGATTTTGTGCAACTCTTAACAGTGGGAGTTGGAGGTGTCTCTGACTCTTACCTGCACTTGAGCCCTTTTTTCTCCTACAGGGTTGCCTTGTCCAGCCTTGATATGAAGATTTTTGCCTTATCTTATTGGAACATGTTAGGACATTTTCAAGGGATATCTCTGGGAGGCCTGTCTTTTTTCTTGAAGGGAAACAGAGATAGAGTGGGTCTGGGGAAGAGGGGAAGTGGGGAAGTGGGGAGAGGGACTGGGAGTTGTGGAATGAGGGGAAAATTGTGGTTGGGATGTAATGTATGAGAGGAAAAATAAAAGTTTAATAAAATAAGTAAATCTTACTTAGAACAAAAAGTATTTGAATATGACATCATCTAATTTTACACTTGATCAGTGTGATACCTAGTATATATGGCCATGAACATGGTAAACAGGGACAGTTACTAAAGACAAGATCAATGGTGTGTTAATTCTTGCAATGTTGGAACATCATTTGAAGCACATGTGGAGACACAGCTGACTAAGAGGTTTCTTCCATTTTGAGTGCATTGAACAAATAGAGATATTATTATTATTATTATTATTATTATTACTATTATTAATTGGTGGTTGGCTTATTATTTGATGAATTCCAAGTAGGGAAAGAAAAGATTGACTTTTAAAGTTCTAATTTTTTTAACAGGGAAAATGAGAAATTACTTTGTGAAGATGTCATAAAATTATGTCCTGTAGCATCAACCTCACACAGAAAATTGGTAAACATGAATATTTCACTGGTTTCTGTCTATAGATTTTATTTCAGTATCTTTTGGGTAGTCACAATTTGAGTAAATTCATCACTATTATTTCAGGCTCAAAAAACACTCCATCAAAGGCAACAGTAAAAGGCTGTGCTGTGACTATTTCGCATTAGTGTATGAATCTCAAATAGCTTCTGATTTTATGCATTTATTTCTATAGTGGGAGTAGGGAAAGGACATAGAGCCCTAGGGAAAGAGAAATTCAATATCATTTCACACTCATTAACCATATAAAACCAGATGTCATGATCACTTCTGCAGAGAAATGACAAGAACAATGAATGATTAGGAATACAGCATTTGATTAATGACTCTATTTTAGTTGGCTAAAATCTTCTAGGTAATTTCACTCTCTGCTGCTGGAATACACTACATCATCTTCTGCCTTAGCTAATATGCATGTTATATTTTTATTTTTTCAGGGTAAATTTCCTACATTAAAAATTATGGATTTTATTTATATCAGCTTACATTGACTGTGAGTATATTTGAGATGGATGCTATCTGTTGTCAAGAAAAGTGAAAATATTTTTTAAAGTAAGGTATTTTATTATTTAAAAAGTCTTAGGGTTGGACCTAGGAAATGACTCAGGGCGTACAGCACTTGCTGTATGCCCTGGTATGCTTTCTGTTGATGAACTAATGCAAATTTAGGGGTGTGTATTTCTTTCCTTTTACATACCAACCCTTGTTCTTACTTCCTCTCCTTCTCCTGTTCCCGCAGCTACCCCCACCCCACCCCTATTTCCTCCTCATAGAAGTTAAGGCCTTCCTAGGATAGTCAACACAGGCTGGCATACCAAGTTGGGGTGAGACCTAGTCCCTCCTCCCTTCATTAAGGCTGAGTATGACATCACACCATAGGGAATGGGCTCTAAAAAGTCAGTTCATGTACCCAGGATAAGTCCTGGTCCCATTGCCAAGGGACCCACAAACACATCAAGCCATGCAAATTTCACCCATGTTCAGAAGGCCTACTTTGGTCTCATGTGGGCTCCCCAGCTGTCAGTCCATAGTCCATGGGCTCCCACTAGCTTGTGTCAGCTATCTCTGTGGTTTTTCCCATCTTACAACATACAGTCCATCACAGATTGAAGCTATGGCGGGAGCTCAACACTGCTTCCTGACTTACTTTGATTGGCTTGCTCAGCTACATTCTAATACATCCCAGATGCATATGTCCAGTAATGAAATGCCCACAAGGAATTGAACCCTCCTACATCAATTCACAATTTAAAAAATGCCCTTGACATGCTTCCAGGCCAATCTAATGAAGGCTATTCCTCACATGAGATTTTTCTCTTCCCAAGTATGTGTATATTTGTGTCAAGTTGATGCCTGAACCTAACCTATACATGCATGAAGACATCAGGTTGGATCCCTTCACACATGTGAAAGCCATGCATGGCTGTTCACATCTGTAATCCTATCACAAGAGGTTTGGAGATAGAAGGATCATGGATACTAGCTGGCAATCCAGTCTAGCTGAAACAGTTAACTATATATACCAATGAGAGTCTCTGTCTCAAAAATATTGTAAAGAAATGATTGAGGAAGATAACTAATGTTGACTTCTGGCCTCCAAGTGTACTCTCATGGGCAGGTACACACACACACACACAAACACACACACACACACACACACACACACACACACACACACACACACACACACACAGAGAGAGAGAGAGAGAGAGAGAGAGAGAGAGAGAGAGAGAGAGAGAGAGAGAGAGAGAGCTTAGGTTTATCAATAATTGAATTATTTTAGCTAAAATGCCTTAAAAGCTTGCTTATTATACCTTTTAGAAAGAAGAATTTTTTTATTCTGAGATACACTCTAATTAATAAGAAAAACAAAATGCAAAATGAAGCACGTTCTTTGTCAATCTATGCGTTTCAAATAACACTGGAAAAATAGAGCACAGAGCAAGCATTTTTCTATGAGGTGAATTGGCATTAAGTTTCCATTCCAGAGTTGACATTTCTGTGGCTCACAGAACTGTCATCTCTGCTTTTCCTTTGAGCAGCACTACATCTCCAAACTTTCTGCTACAAGCACAAAACACCTATACATGCTGTTTAAATACACAGATGTTTGTTTTTCTCACAGATGCACCAACCACTAAGAAGAACTTGTAACAATGGATAAACCTGTCAAAATATTTGCCTTTTATGGAGGAGATAAAGATAACTTATTTTTTTAAATGATTACTCCTTTTAGTACCCTCATGAATTGAGTTCTTTGCAAGAAGATTAGACAATCTCAGAGACTACAAAGCAAGTCATTTCAGGGAAGGGCATGTCAGAAATAGGAGAAAGTTGAATATTGCACAACTCTGTTTATCTGAAAAAGAAATAAATACTCTGATTATACTACTGGAGAATATGTTTGCTTCCCCAGATGCTTGTTTATCTTTGATTCATACAAAATCACTTGTTCTTTCCTTCTGGGAATGTACTGAAACTACAACCTACTTAAATAAAGGTTGGGAGCTTGTCACTGAGCTCTGTTCTTCAGTTTTAAACACACTGAAGGCCACGACTTAAGAGTGATAAAACCAAGGCGCCTCAGACACTCATATTCTAGTCAAATACTTGTTAATTAGTAAGGTGTTGAGTTAATTAGTTAAATTTTCATTTCTACTGCATCTCATCTCTACAAGTTAAGATTAAATAATAGTGATGCTTTATTCAGATATAGTGTTAGGATTCAATAATTCAGTAGAATCTTGTGGAGATAGCATTTAACATCATGACTTCATTATTTTCATATACATCATAAAAAGAAAGGTAACAATGATGTACAAATTGGAACCTATAGGTTCACATTCTTAGAATATCTTCATTGTGAGAAGGTCATTTGTACTAGCATAGAAAATTTACCTAGATATATGTGTTGTTAATTTTCATGTAAGACCAAACTTGTAGTGTCCTGATTCTCAATTTAGTTTACATATAACTTAAAGAGACCATACTATAATAGCAATGCAGTGCCCTTCAGCAAGATAATGGGAATTTTAATTAGCTCCTTACTTAAGGATAATTTGGCTCTCTACATGTCTTTATATTTTATTAAAATATTATTATTGGAATACATTAATATGAACCCCTTTACATGCAAAAGCATGAAACTTCTTAGAATACAGTTACACCAAATGAAACTCAGCAAGCAGGAACATATGTCTGGTCACATTAACAAATGATGCCAAGGAAGACTGTAATGACACCTAGTTTCTCCCACTGTTTTATTACATACAAATTGTGAGTTATTAAATATGTATAACCTTGATATCTTGATTTTGTGAGTGATACTTAGCATCATTTTTGTTTATGGTCCATTTTGGCTATGAATTATTCATACATGTATTTATTATTTATCTGTTGGCCTCTTGTTTGACAATTAATTTAAATCATTGCTCAAATTATAAATCATATTCTCCTGTTTTCCAGTTGGCCATATTTTTATCTACTTGAGAAGACTGCATAGTCAAGGTTAGCTATCTTGAAGATCATTGGTTTTGGGTTTCCATCTTGTGTTGAAATAGATTTAGTATCATCTGTTTTTCTACTGTGTTCTCTCTTTAAATATATTTAAAGAGAGAACACAGTAGAAAAACAGAGTTTTTAGGTTTAAAAAGAGAGTTTAAAGGTTTATTTTGGTTTTTTTTTTTGTAATTATATCTGTGTGTTGTGTCTTCTGGGAGTTTGTGCATCTGAGTTCAGGTGCCCTATGTGGCTGCAGAATCCTCTGGAGCTGTAGTTACAAACAGTTAGTTGTGAGCCACTCAACATGGGTGCTGGAAATTGTACTCAGGTCCTCTGCAAAAGGAGTATGTACTCTTAATCACTTAGCCATCTAGCTAGCACTGCCTCTTTAAAACTTCTACTGTCGTATCACATACGTGTAACATACGGTTCTGAGAACAGTAGTACATTTCGACTTTAATGGAGCTTTGTCTACCTCTTTCTGTTTTCAGATGTTCATCTTTTGTTTTATGTAGAATCTACTCATTTTTCTCACATAGTTGATTGAAAAATACCTATTTTCTACATGAATGATTTAAACACTGATTTTATTCATTTTTCTCCATCTTTATATAATATGGGTGGGCACTGTCATTTTACTCTGTTTCATTCTACCTTAATATTTTCATTTTAATGAATAATAAATTATTTTATATTATTTCTTATTAATTTTATTACAAATTCAAAGTTTACTATCACTCTACATAATTTTATCTGCATTGTTTTAATCAGTACCTCAGTGGAGTTTTGACTTAGGCATGTGATTTTTCATAGCTCCACCTCTTTTCCCATTACTTGAGAAATTAAATAATAAGAATTTCATTATCATATAATGCTGTGATCTATTTGCTTAAAGAATAGCAATGAATGATGATGGGCTTGTGTATTTTTAATACATATTTAACATAGGTCATTACTTGTCTTGTTTCTATTAACAAGGAGACATTAACATCTAAGTTTTTATAATGACATGAAGTAGGATATTTCCTTAGAACCAAAAAAAGCCTTGCAAATCGTGTTTGAATCATTAGTGAATTCAGCAAGCACAGTGATTGTTAAGACATCAGTAACTTGCCTCATTGTAGGATGTACATAAGCTTTCCCCAAAATGTGGGGGAGTTATCTCGAAAGCCATGCTCAGATAAAATTCTAAAGGAGATGTTGAACAATGACTTATTGTGCTCCAACAATAAATTAAATCAACAAACTCATGTCCACTTTACCCTAGAGATAGCTAGCCTGAAAAGGGCAAGCACTATTGCAAGACATTATAGTGTTTGAGTGGTAGGATTACTATTCTCAAAACTTTTCTCCTGTATACTCCACACTGTTTGTCAACTTGACCTTGCAATACTTTTTCCTATGGTACCAGTGAATCACTTTTTTTAAAAGAAATTTTGTATTCATCTTATATATCAACCATAGATACCCCTCTTCCGTCCTCCCCCTTCCTTCCAGCCTCCCCCGCCCCACCCCACCCCACCCTTGTGCCCACCTCCAAAAGGGTATGACCTCCCATGGGTGAATCATGTCTTAAACAATAATTAGTTTTACTCTTTGAATGTCATAAATATATATAATAAAGTATGTTCATATACAACTCCGTTTCACTCACCACCTCCCTCCATCAGTCTCCCTCCACTTCTCCCACCACTTCTTCCTTCTCTGGCTTTTTTTATTGTTCTTGTTTTGTTGTTTGTTTTTATGTAGATAGTGCAGGATAAGGCAGATTAAGTCTTATATATCTACCTGTTGTTTATCTGCATCCCTATTTCTCTACTACAATTGTATAATTTATCTATCACATATCTGTTTATATCTATCCTTCTGTCTGTCTGTCTATCATATATCAGATCTTAAAAAAAGTTTTGATACAGGTAAGACCAGTGCTAGTGATAAAAACAACACAGAAATGGTTAAAATGTCTGAATTAAAAGATTATACTTTAACAAAAATATTTTTATAGAATTTTACTGCTTCCCAACTTTCAAATCTACATAGCTTCTTTTCCTATGACTAATGTGTCTATGCTAAAAAAAAAATCAAGGCCAAAATATTATGAAAAATATCATTTTAAATAACATACCAGATGTTTAACTTCTGACTAGCTTGGTGATTCATATAAGACTCCTAATGTGAAGTGTTTTTGTTTATATTTATTCTATACTTAAACTATTGAACATAAATTTTAAAGGTTAAAATTATTTTACAATATTCTGATTTATAAATCATTGATTTTATTTTCTCCTATTGACTTAGACTTCAATCACATTTATCATTGGGGCTGAGGTTTGCTTTTGCTTATATATAAATATATAGTGAAACAATAAAGTATATATTCATGAACAAAATTAAACTCTGCTTTCAAGTGAATAGATGAATGAATAAATCATAGATTTTACATAAACTGGCATACAATTGTTAGAGGCACTCAAATCTGTTAAATACTTTAATGACTGGAAAGCTGATATTTTAACCAGTCTTCTGTAATAGTGTCTGACCTAAAAAAATAAAATCAATACTGAGATGCAAAATGTATGTATCTGCATGCATTAAGTAACCAGAAATAGAACTGTTCCTAATAAACACTTTTTAATGTTCAATGATAGAGTAAATTGTGCCGCTCTCATTCCAAACTGTTACACCTCAGACCCATTTACTCTTTTTGCTTTGTGAAATATCAAGATTGCATTTCTTTCTCAGACTGGCTGACTGTTCTCTGTGATAAAATCTGCAAATTGCATATCTTTCTGGAACCTCAGAATTTATCTTCCTGAATGCTTGAGCAGCTTTACTCTGTCTGATTGAGAGCTGAAATTCAAATGAAGTGCTTTAAAAAAGAAATAATCCGGGTTGTGACTAAAAGGACTGATTTAATCCCAATCAAAGCCTCAGAGCTTTCATCTTCTGTGAGATCGCCCCAAACACATACACAGAAATACAGCACAGAAAGAGAAGAGGGCGGGGGCTAGCCTGCCGTTCTGCAGACTATTAAGATCTGTGTCCTTACTATAGCCACCCTTGATTGTTTACTTAAGCAGTCTCCTGGAGATAAATTATCATGTGTCCATGGTTTCTGACAAGTCTTGGCTGTTATACAGGAACATGCCTATCACTTAAACACAGTGATTTAAAGAATATGGATTTGGTAGCACACTGATTCTCAGAACTCTGTGCTACTGTGAAGCATGTCAATTTAAGAATGTGTAACTCTACACTGTGCCATCTTAGAAAACATTAATGGTTATTTAGTTTAAAGCATCACAGAATCCCAGTGGGTAACAAGAAGTCAAACTCCCTCATGAGAAATTCATTCCTGTAGCCAAGAAGCAGCATCTGAAGAACAACGTAATTTCCCTACATAGAAAGTATTGTATGAGATTTCAAATATTTTATTCATTAAGGCACTTTTTAAAGATGTTCAATATTTAAATGTGAATGAATGTTTGAAACAATAATCAGCTTTTCAATTGTATTATGTACATACATTTTTATTATTACAAAGCGATAAAATATTATTGTATATTGAAAATGTTAGCTTTCCTATAATTCTGCAGTAAAAATGTATGCAAATAAGTCATAAATCATAATACTAATAAGTCTAGTAACCAATGTAAAGGTTTTAGAATTTGCCTCATAAAGCAAAATAGTCTGATTTTCTACCTATAATGTATAAAGCAAATAGAAATATACTTACTGATTTCAACACAGTTTTATTTTATATTTCATATCAGAAATAGTTTTAGACTCAGAAAAAAGTCTTCAGAAATCTCTAGAAACAAATCAATCCAGCAAAGTTGTAGTAGTCTTTTTTTTTTCTTTTGGCAGAACACAAAAAAATGTTAAGAATGTTACTTTTGAGGAAAGCAACCCATCTCTATTGTGAAATATGTATCATGCACACACACACACACACACACACACACACACACACACACATAGACACACACACACAGAGAGACATAGACACATACACACAGACATAGACACACACAGACACACACAGTTTCTTTTAGAAAGAAAAATTATTCTTCTGAAACTTCTTCCTAATTATAATTTCAATCTCTTACAAGAATCTACGTCTATCTCTTTATAGTTGACAATACAATCTTTGGCATTAGGAAGGAATATTAGGAACTACACCTGTTTCCAAAGAAGTGAGGAGACTTGGAAGCAATGAACTGCCATGTTAACATAAATACATATTCATTGATGATGAGTCTAAAAGTTTTATAATCACTCTAATCAGCAAACACAATACAAGAGGCAAAGGAAGTGAAAACGAGGGGCACTGAAAGAAATTAGACAACACAATGGTCTACACGAATAGGTGAGATCTCATTGTGAAAGAGATTTAAGTAAAGCTTTCCTTATGAAATCAAACGACTTCCGTGGCTACACAAACTGACCTAAGGAAAGATCTTTTCTCCAAGAGAGAAAAGTTCAAATAATTAGCATATTTTCACACAAGAAGGCTTTCCTGCATTGTTTTAGTAAGCACTGAGGTTGTGGTCTTCACACAGAATACTATGTTTTCTTTTGGAATCAATTTGCAATCACGAAAGATAAAATCATGCAACTATCTACCCACGTACAATGTAATTATTAAAATGAAAAAAATATGTTGTTTTAAAAAACAGTGTGATTCTTCGGTAACCTGAGTCAGTATACCTTGCAGAAAACATGGTGGAGTTGTAAAAAGTGATGCGCAACTCCACAACTTGGGGCAGCTGGGCCAGGAAATTAATTGAGAAGTAGCAACTAATCTGTGCTCCATAATAAAACAATAGTGTTTTGTTTTGTATTTGTTTTTTAATATTTGTCATATGAAATGAGTGTCTGTTTTATAAAAAAGAAGGCTATTTTCTATTGTGAATATAAGAGAGCTAATTTTATGTAATTAAGCTACATTTTTTTGGCTTGATGTTTCATAGAGCTTAAGCCAATCACCATAGCCTCTACCAGATCATAAGTGACAGTCATATCATGCCTAAAAGACAGCACTTTTCTGCAATCCTTCCTATCGTATTTCTTTAGAAAGAAGTTGGAAAATAACAATGATATTTCAATATGTTTGTGAATTGATTTTATATTTTTATGTAAAGGCAAATGGGAGACTGCCACAATAGTCCTGGATTTATCAGGTAGAATTTGGTGAAGTCAACATAGTTTTCTATGATCAACTCATCAGCTCTGCTCACTTAGAAACACTATCAAGTCTCACTGTTGTTGAAATTTGACCATCTGTTTTCCAGAGCATATAAGATATTTATGAATTCACATTCATATTTCACTGCTTTAGATAAACATAAAAGATCTTTACTCATTTCCCTGTGATGTTATGGAAATAATGATCACTTGTAAAGAATCACCATTTTGTTCCTCATTCCACAATGAACCGCCAATATTTCAATGGTTAATGATATAGTGGGCCTAAATTTCTAAGAAACATTTATTAGTAATGATCAGATAGATTTCATTATCTTTGATGACAGAACTATGGCCTTTCTGTCAACTTTTTAAAAATCAAGTATTTACAATTCTATATTTTTAAACTATTAGGAGCTTGCAAAGAGGATAAAGTTGAGAAAAAAATTTTGAGTAAAATTTTAAAAAGAAAGGATTTTAGAGGTGATCTAAAATGAAGATTTCTCACCAACAGAAAGGTACTTCTCTTGTTAAATGAAATGCTGAGGATTAGAGACTTGATCTGAGAAAGCTGTTCGGAGGGGAAAAAAAAAAGAACAATCGGTACAATGTTCGGCGAGGCCTGAAGTGATCATGGCAAATGCTTCAAGTGTCAAATTGGTACCTGATTTTCTACAGATGATATGTCTAGAGATTTAAGTGTTCATGGAAAGCTACAGTGAACAAAGTTGAAAGCTTATGAATGAATAGGATAAGCATTCATAAGACTCTCAACACAGAAAAAAAAAAAACCTTTGAGAATAACAGGCTATTAAGTCAATATGTAAGAGGTAAACTGTTGAGAGCAGAAACCCTAAAGCAAAACTTGGGAAAACCAGCTGGGTTACTGATTACCAGGCCAATTAGTGTCTGAAAAATCAAAGTGGTACCTGGGATGTACTCATGCTTGGTTATTGGGGAAGCCATGCAGTTTACATTAGTCACTCCCTGTAGAACCAACAGAACCACATTTAAAACAAGCAATCTCTCCTCAGAACTCACATTCAGTGTTCAATCCATGGAAAGTAGAAGAACATTCCATCATAAGTTTCTCACAGTAGCCAATGGTTACAGAAGAAAAGACTTTGCAGGGTTTTAACTGAATCCAAGGACAAACCAAGCTCTACTTTGTCAACAACAAATGACAACCTTACTTCTACCCACAGCTGTCTCTGTCAAGACAAACATGGTTTACCAATCATCTCCAAATCAGGAGTGAAGGATGCTTACTTAATAGTGATAGTATCTGTACAAAATATCCACTATTTGTAATTCTTAAATCATATTAAGAGGCAAGAAAATATCAACATTCAAGATACTGTTCAACATACAACATATAAACCCTGAAAAATAAAAGATACATGATTTAGTAATTTAGGCAAGGGGTTTAAATGTATTCGAAATAACAGAAAAAGCTATTGAGGAAATAGGTAAAAAATATGGCAAATCTAATCAGTGTTATCGGATATACAAAAAAGAATTAAATATACATTCTAAAACTGAAAAAGAAGTAGTTGAAATGGACTTAGTAAGCAAGCCACTGACATAGTAGATGGAGAAATACCATGTACGGTGACTGGTCAGGAACATCATCCTAGTTGAACACGGGTTTTAAAACATGGAAAGTGTAAAGCACTCTTGTGTTATGATAGTCACCTCTGCATCATGGTGGCAAAGACAACATAAAGAGGAAAGATTCAGTTTGTGTTTAGTCTCAGATGTTCACTAAGTCCTGACAGGCAGAAGATGCTGCAGCAGGACTCTTCCCATCAACGTGACCAGGAAGCAGAGAAAGGGTGGTGGCTTTCTGCTTCCCCACTTTCCCCTTTACTTGAGGTAGATCTCCAATTCACAGGATGGTACTTCTGACAACTGAGATAGAGTTATCCATCTCATATCATCTCCTGAAGAGTTATCCATATCATCTCCTGAAGTGGCCTCATAGACATATCCAGAAGTCCACCTCACTGTCTCTAGGTGATTCAAGATCCACTTAGAGTAGAAATAAAATTGATTATACCACCTCTACAAATAAAAGAGTAAGTGAATTAAACATAAAAAAATAAAATTCTAAAAGCAAGAGCAAATATCAATGAAAAACTAATATGTAGTGTGGTAAAGCAGCAAATTAAAACTTATTTATGAAAAAATTAATACAATCTGAGACATTTCTAGTAATATATTAAAAATAAAGACATACAGACAGATGGAGTGAGAGGGAATTAACTCTCATAGATGTGAAGAAGGAAACAGATATGACTGGTTGTTGCACACATGACTCACAGCCACCATGACTGCATGCACAAGATCTACAGAGGATCATACTACTCAAAATAACAGTATAGACAGGAAACAGGCTCACAAAATCCTACCCTCAGCAAATGAGCTATTGGAAGTTAATGGATGCTGGTGTATGAAGAATCAGTTTTATTCTGGGATTAGGGACCTAAGAGGCTACCTATGCTCCAGTAAAATTTCCTACAGCCATTCTCAATAAGGAAGCTCTAAATGGACTCAGTATGTTTAAACAAAACGAGCACATGAAATTGACATGGAAAAGTAGTGGTTGTGTGAGACAAGGGAAGGAAGGAAGTAACAGTAGATTTGATCCAAATTATATGCATGTATGTAATTAACTAACAATTAAAACAACTCCAAAAGATAATAAAGAGGCTTGAATAACCTAAATGTTACCAAACAAAAGAAACAAAATCAAGCAAAAAAACCAAAAACCCTTGAATTATTTCAGAAATATAAGTACAGTTTTGTCATTCTAACTCAGTCTACATGCTTCCTGTATTAGCTGAAAAAAGTAATAATTAATAATGATGATAATAATAAATATCATACAAGTTTCTTCATAGTTGTAGAAGAATAATGACAGGTATTTGTACATGTTCATGAATTTTAAAATTACATTTTACAAGAAATGAAATTTCTTTAGTGTTAAACCTATTAATAAATAACAAATAAATGTGATTTTAAGCATCGGTTATTTACTTGTTTATTTGTTTGTTTATTTATTTATTTGTAGAATAAAAAGAGACAAAAGTCTTCACAATTTTCTGTATTATACTGCTGTTCCTCATCAATGCTCTGAAGGAGAAAGCCTGAGATGGTTGACTTGATCAAAAGACACATGGCTGCAGCACATGGAAAGAGGGTGATCTGAGAGCTGTGTTGACTGAACACTGGGAAATATCAACACAGAGTCAAAGTTTAAGTCCCTTTGAGAAAACTCAACATTGGAGCTAGGATACAATTATCCTCTTACTTATATGACAACTAGATGCTTTTCAAACAGTATAATAATGCTAATAACAATGCTGACTTCCTAGACCTACAGTAATCAATGAGAAAATTCAATTATAACTGCTTTCTGGGTTAAGTAAAATGAAAACCAAATGCTAGTCTTGTTTATTGATGATAAATTTTCACCTTTGCTGAGAACTGTGACTTTCAGGATTCAGAAAGTAAGAAACAAACAAAGACCCAAAAAATTAAATGCCATCTTAGAGATGGTTCACACCAAAAAACATTTGTTGCCATGCCTGATGATCTTACTTTGATCCCTGATATCTACATGGTTAGAGAAATGATTAGTTTAAGTTATCCTCTGACCCTCAAATACACACCATGATATGCTCACCTCCAGCTAAAACACATATGTGTGCATGGATGTACACACACAACAAATAAATAAATTAGAGGAAAACAGAATAAATTAAAATATTAAGACTGTTTGTCTTACTTATTACCAGGGTTTTTGGTTTGTCAGGACCTTAGTACCTAACAGCATCAGAAGACAACCCTCATGAACTTAGCTTGCATTTTGGGGTTTTTATGTCATCTCTATAATACTGTATAGCATCAGGGACCTGAATTAAGATCAGTGTTTTGATCCTGCCACCCAAATTCACATGCTAAAATCCAAGTCTTAAATGTGACAGTACTAGGGACTCAGGCTGGTTAGAAACAGTTGAATCATGTGGATACACCACTTGTGAATGGAATTCCATACAATGACAATCGCAGAATATTCTGGAAACTTTTATCACATGAGAACACACAAGGAAAAGATGGTAGGGTACTTGAGTCCACCTCACTGTCTCTAGGTGATTCAAGATCCACTTAGAGTAGAAATAAAATTGAGTACACCACCTCTACAAATAAAAGAGTAAGAGGCTGTTTGGAGATGCTCAATCTGAGGACCTGAAGAAACACCCTCTGTTGCTTCTGTTCATCACTTTTTGATACCTTGTTACCTTGTTACTGCAAGGACCAGTGACTAGAGCAGCTGCATCTGGTCAAGGCAAATATTCTCTACCCTCATGTACCACATGACTCTCTTCCATTTTTTTTTTTTTTTTTTTTTTTTTTTTGTGTGTGTGTGTGTGTGTGTGTGTGTGTGTGTGTGTGTCAGGGGGCACAAAGATTTCCTTTGGCAACACGAGTTCAATATTAAGATCAAAACATTAAGAATATGTTTTGCTGGTCTGAGCTGAGTGGTGATTTGAGCAGAAAAAACTGACTGGTAGCATTACATTTTATAATGTAATAGAATGTAGGACATTCTATTACAACATTTAGATGACCTACAACATTAAGAATTTCCCAACTGCAACTGAGAAATTCAATATCTGTGAAAACAAGAAAGAAAAAGTGAAAATGTTGATAGAATCAGCCATAGGATCCTTGGTCCAGTGTCTATAGACATTAAAGAATTAAACAGTAGGGGTGCTGTTATAGATCTATTTCTTCTCATTTTTATTTTGTTTCTTTTTGAAAATTCTTCTATTTTTTATTTTTTATTTTTAAAATTTGTATTTGTTTATTTTATGTATTTTATTTTATGTGTATATGTGCTTGCTTGAATGTGTGTATGTGCACCATGTGCATGTAGGTGATCACCTAGGCAGAGAAGAACATCAGAACCTCTAAAACAGGAGAAACAGATAACAGTACACTATTAGATATGTGTATTTGTATCCCAACCCGGGTATTATAGAATAGCAGCAAATGACTACACCATTGAGCCATCTCTCCAGACCTTTCATTTATCTCATTATGTATGATGTCTTAGTACACATAAGAAGATGATAACTTCAGTGAAGCAAGTTGATATATGCATCTATCCCTTCATGTCCACTCTAACCACTGCATACTTACTGTTGGAATAAAAGCAATTGTAAACTATTGTACTACATATATCAACTATACACTAGTTCAATTATATTACCCTGTGACTTCTCTCTCCCCACTTAAACTGTCTCTATTTGTGCAACACTGCTTGGAGGGATCTGTGCTGCCACACATATCATATGGTATTCCTCTCTGGATCTGGTTTATGTCCATGACCCTGATGCTCCTAAGTTCATTTTTGCTATCACAATCCTCATCCTTCCTGTTGGCAATCTTATTTTTCCATTGAATACCACACTGAGTGACCCTCAGGTTTTTATGTGTGTCCTGAGTATTGGGCACAGTGTTCTGACGAACAGCATGTCTATGAAGAACTGAGTCACATGGTAGTTCTCACATCCATGTGCATTCTGTAGCAGTTGTGCCAACTTAGAGACAGAAAAGTTGTGTAGGTTTTCTTTCTTTGCATGTTCTTGCCTATATTTGTTTTCTATCATTTTTTTCATAGTGATAATACTAATATATGTGGATTATTTCCCATTGTGAGATTGATGTACATTCCCTGAAAATACCTGAAACTGATCAGACTTTTGTATAATTATTGTCTAGATTGTGTTACCAATTTTGATGTTTCCTTTGAAAAAAGTCTATTCAGTACACTTACCTTTTATAAATAAAGAACTATTACTAAATTATAGAAGGCC
Source organism: Peromyscus californicus insignis (assembly GCF_007827085.1). Classification (NCBI taxonomy): domain Eukaryota; kingdom Metazoa; phylum Chordata; class Mammalia; order Rodentia; family Cricetidae; genus Peromyscus; species Peromyscus californicus. Next base: position 28,902,411 of record NW_026294617.1, read on the forward strand.
CAAGTTATTTCATCCTGAAGAGGTATTTCTTCTCTTTAATAATCTTTAAAGCAATTTTCTAACTTTATCAAAAATATTTACTTATTCTGGAATTCTACAAGAAGGTAATTGTACTTGACAGATAAAGCTATACAACAGTGAAAATTATCATTACTGAATGTAAGAGCAAGCAAGACAGGTAAACTTATGATGCATAATGGTCCAGGAGGTAAATTTTCATGGGGAGTCTTCCAGAAGGATAAAGGACTTTATTACATCAGTTCTTCCTCAGTTTGTGTGGCATTGAAAATTCACATCCTTGCACATTAGTTACATTACTTTCAACCAGACATCTATTCATCTCCAGAACACTGAAATTGCGGTAAATCTTCCTAACTGGACTGAAAATAATAAAATTTTATTTTAAGTGAAAATCAACTTTGAAGCCTGGCCACTTCCCATATGGGCCTGTCTCACTCCTGCACAATGACTGAATTTTGAGTGTTTTCAGAACCTGTGTAACTGATAGTCTGTTACTCCATGCTCACAAACTGTTTCTCATTTGAATTATCTATCGGAGCTTTGAGACATCAAAAGAGCACAGTGTTCTGATGTAACTGCCTTGACTACTTTTGATCTTCTTCCATACATTCTAATATAGATTTTCCTTTTGCATATTTTCCTATCACACCATTAAGAAATTCTGTAATCTTCATACTCTTAATTATCTGAAAGGAGATATAAATTATTAATAAGTAGGTCTTAATATTTTTCTGTTCATCAGAAGAGCAAATCCCTTTATGACTGCTGCTGGTCTCTGTCAGTCATACCCCTACCACAACCTGCATGTCTCTTATTTATTGGTGGTATTTCTGTCTATTATTTAACATTTATAGGCACCATACTTTCTGGCATTCTTGCCTGTGTATGTACAGAGACCTGCATTCCTGTTTTGTTTTCTTTTGTTTGTCCACATCTTGCTTGTTGACTGATACTTTCTGATCTTGTACAACTTAATTTTTGTTCAATCTATTCCCAGAATATGCCCTCAAATCAACAAATAATGGGATATTTAAAAATAGAAATGCATTATATTTCCATGTCTTATTTGTCACCATTTGTTATCACCTGAAGAAGAAGAGAAAAAAAGTAACCCACAGGCTCATATGTTACACACTTGGGAACTGATAGAGCGATGGTAGAAGCCCAGGAGGGAATGCCTGCCTGAAGGAGGTAGGCCATTGAGGCACATCTTTGAAAGTTATACCTACTTTTAGGTTCCTCTCTCTATCTGTTTTCTCTCTGGCATAAGGATTTCAGCAACTAATTTCTGACATCATTGGGCAAAATAGATTCTTCTTCATTGAAATTGTTAATGATAAGCATTTTTCCTGTCATTGTTCTGAAGGAAATTCAGTAGCAGTAGTATGTGAAGATATAAATTTCTATTACACTACAATGTCTCTAAAATGGTCAGACTAATCACAGAATAAAATATATTGGTGAAGTTTGTTACCTTTCAGGATAGTAGACACAAATTGTCAGATTCAGAAATGCCATTAGATTACCAGGTTTCTTTTACTAGAGATAGGGATAGAGGGTGGATTACATGTGGGGGGGTTACCCACCACCCCCACAGCTCCCCAGGGTTTTCTTGAGTGTGAGCAGCAGGAAATATTAGATAGAAGGATTTAGATGGTGGAGATAAACAGAAAATAAAGGATAGCCTCGAGAGGGCCTGGAACCTTTTCCAATGGGCCCCGACTGTCTCTGCCCCAGGGTTTTTATAGAAACAACAAGGGGTGGAGCAAAAGACCTCCTCCCAGCACAGCCAAGTGCAGACCATCTCAGACACCTGCACTCAGGCCCGTGGTCCTAATCATCCTCTCTATGTGGACCTGCTGGGTAAAGCCACGAGGAACCTGAAAACGGGATCCCACAATTACAGGACATTATTTACAGCTCAGATACTGGCCACACTGATTGTGTAGGCCCCTAGAAGGTGGGCCCAACATCTTCTAAAACAAATGCCATGTAGAATGCCATTTAACATATATGGTCCCTGACCTTCTGATCTATAGCATGGGAATATTAGTAAGGCTTTTGTAAGATTTGCACAAAGATAAGTGTATGGGTAAAACACATAGAACCATGCTTTCTCATTGCAAATGCTAAATGCTAATTATTATTCAAAGACAAAATTTTTGCCAAAAGACTAATAAGAGAGATGTGTGCACTGTGTTGTGACATTGCTGCTTGGTCTTTTTTTTTTTTTTTTTTTTTTTTGGTTTTCTGAGACAGGGTTTCTCTGTGTAGCTTTGTGCCTTTCCTGGATCTCACTTTGTAGACCAGGCTGTCCTCGAACTCACAGAGATCTGCCTGCCTCTGCCTCCCGAGTGCTGGGATTAAAGGCGTGTGCCACCACTGCCTGGCTAGATTACATTGTTAAAGCTAGCCACCAAGGTCTATTCTCTTATTTGGCCACTTCCTCCTCCTGAGGCTGACTACCAGGGCCCAGCTATCAGAAGCCCCCTTTGACTGCCCTAATTAACACGCCCAGTTAAGATGAAACACCTCATCCTTATTTTAGATTATTAGAAGCAAACAAGAAAGAACTAGAGACCAATTTAGACAATTCATTTACTTGATGAAGAAATGGTTTTTACAGAAAGACAGGTAATAGTAAAAGAAAATATTCATAGAATAAAATAATTGTCACAATAAAACTTATTATCTATATAATTAGTAAATGTCAAAAAAGGGGAAGAGGTATTATGGGGATAAACGAATCAGAAAAGTCATAATTGCTCAATTACCTTTTTATTTGCAAACACCCTAGATTGTATCAATGCATTAAATCACTGTTTTCTCTTAGATAACCACATAAATTTATATTTTCTGAAAAAAATTGTTAAGTTATATCACAGGAGATAGTCAGTAGAGTTACATTGAATTAGCTGGTTAATAGTTGAAAATGTTATAATAATAACAAAGTATTTACATTCATGAAAACACTATTAAATTTTGTATATTGGTGTGGAATAATCCTCTTGTGCATTGTAAAGATTTGTCACTCACATTGGTTTAATAAAAAGCTGACAGGCCAATAACTGGGCAGCAAGTTAGGTGGAAAGCCAAACTGTGAATGATGGGAAGAAAGAAGGCAGGGTCAGAGAAGTCACCACCCAGACACAGGAAGCAGGATGAGAAGGCCTTACTGAGAAAAGGTACCAAGCCACATGACTAAACATAAATAGGAATTAAGATTTAATTTAAGTGTAAGAGTTAGTAAGAAGCCTGAGCTACTGGACAAGCAATTATTAGTAATATTAAGTCTCCAAGTCAATTACTTGGGAAGCACCTACCAGGTATTTGGGATTGCTGGCAAGACAGGAGCTTCTGCCTACAGTCTACCTTTATGCCTTTGGTAAAATGTTTATTAAAATCCATATAAGACTTGGAAATTCTTTTCATGTCATGTTTGGGCACATCATGTTGTAAGTTTTGTCCTCTTAAACCCTATGCTCTTTTTCATCTTATTAGTGTATAATAATGTATTTCATCACATTCCAGAACATCATCTAATCACATTAGGGAGTCAGAGGCAAGCGGATTTCTTCTAGTATGCCTGATCTACATAAAGACTTGCAGTCCTGCCAGGGCTACCTAGACAGACTGTCTAAAACAAAACAAAAAAGACTTCCTTTCTCAGGAACTACAATGTTCAGGGTCAGAAAGGATTTTGCACAGTTGGATGATGTTACACATTGTATCCCACAGAATCCTATTTGGTGGATTATCTGATCGACCTCTGTAACCATCTTACCTAAGCATTATTTCCCTTCTCTCTGGTTCCCCACACCTCAGACTCTCAATCTTCTGAATATTCAGTTGTTTTGACTTTCTTACTCCTCTTGTTTTAACTCACAACACCATTGAATGTTTACTTATTTTCTGTGTTTGGCTTTATTGTAAGCTCTGCAAAGTCAATGGCCATGCATTCTCTGTTTTTATTACTGGGCCCACTGCTTTGTAAATATGTAATGATTATCATCAGATATCTTTCTAATAAACTCAATTATTTTTTCTTTAAGCTACAGTGTATATTTTAGAGTTGTTGGTTTTTTTCCTTCTAATATGTGCGAGAGAAAATTCCCTTGAGTAGTGAAGGAGAAAATTAGTTTAGAAGAGAAACAAAGTAATTAACGTTGGATATAAAGCAAGCAATAAAGTTAGTGAAAATATCACAAACATAATGAAATTAAAATGCTATTAAAGGAAATATCAAAATAATAAGAACCAAAAGTGGTAAACTAAAACTGCAATTTATTAAATTCCATATCATTAGCATCTTAAAATAATACTGTTCCAGGCAATTATACATATTCCACTGTGTATGGTTTTCACAAACTGAGTTTATTTGGGATTCCTTGAAAAAAGAAAGGAGGGGCCTGAGAGACAAAGTAGCAATTTATTTCAGTTGGGAAATGACATCAAAGTTGACAGGAAATAGAGACAGGAAATATAGATAGAAACATCAAAACCTCTTTCAATTTGTGGACTCGTTCCATTTTGCTCCATGAAATTCAGTTTTAGGCCACTGTCTCTTAGAAACGCTTCAATGCTGAGCTGACAATTTGAGACATAAAACAACTCCCTTCTAGACAACAGCCTTCTTCTTTCTTGCATAATTTTAGTTTTCAAACCTTTATCACTGTATGATTATGACAATATATGCCATTTTTGTCTTTTACCTAATGAAAAGATAAACATTCATTTAGGGTCTACAGTGGAGGCCCAATTGGCCCACACTCCAGAGATGTACATTTTATAAATTGTCTAATGAAGTGTGCTCACACATCTAATCAATTACTTAATAGTGTTTCATTCATGAGCTCATGTTTCCCTTTGGAGTGAAATGTATACCAACATATGTGCAGGTCTCATTGAGCTTACATGCAGTCATGGAGCTAAAATACGATGAGGAGCTTTGAGAACAGCAGAGTGCTGCTTGAAAATGCCAATTACACTCGTAGAAATACTCAGGAGAAAATTCAGCAATGTTTACTTACACAGTACTGCAAATTTTATTTTTTTATGATGTGAGTTTTAAACTATCTATCAAACTAGAAAAGGCTGCATTTGGATAAGATGTGCTTATTCTGAGCAGGGGTATACACTGAATAAGAGAAGGTGAAAAAAAAATCAACTACAATAAAAGTGGGTTGATTAGTACAAGGTGATGACAACTGGACCAAGGAAAAAGAAATTACAAATATTGGTAAAGGATCTTGACACAGTCTCCTCAGGGTTTTCAGTTCTTGAACCTTACTACCCTTCACCTGTGGATGTTCCATTGCATGGAATAATTCACTTTAGATGATCATCTTACAGTAAGGTTGTTAGGTTTGAGCTAAAGCCCAATCAGATGACATTTTCCTGCAATTGCCTATGTAGCAGCAGGCATCCTACCAGGGATATTTCTGTATCTGTGTCTGTGATGACCTCCCAGACATCCTGAAAGATGCTCTGGCCTTCAAGAAATGCTAAATCCCAGAGGTGAGCACCCCTCACGTTCTGGGTTCCCTGGTGCTATAAGGAGAGGAACACAGTCTTCCAAATTTGTAATGCAAACACCCCAGATACCCTGACTCCAAGAAAATGGCGAGAATTTGAAGACAGCAGACCTCAAAAGGCTAAGGGACAACCCCCACCCACCTAGTAGAGGCACCTAAGGCACCTTTCCTCAATACCTACCTGAAGCATGCAAATTCTAATTAGTCTCAACAATAAAAACCTCGAGTCAGATATTAGGGTGAAAACCGAAAGATAAGAGAAGCACAGCAACCAGCCGCTAGAGAACTCCTTACCTCTCCGAAATCTCAGACCAAAGAGACCTCCTGTCTCTAGGAATCCTCAGATTGAATGGGCCTGGGAGATCCACCCACCTTATAGTCTCGTCTCCATCTCCCTAGTGCTAGGATTAAAAGTATGAGCCTCCCATGTGCTGGGATCAAAGGCATAATCTTCCCTAATGCTGGGATTAAAGGTGTGTACCACTACCACCTGGCTTGACTCTCTCTTTAGACTGGATCAATCTCGTGTAGTTCAGGGTGGCCGTGAACTCCTGATCTTTAGAGGCCACCACCGCCTGGCCTCTATGGTTAACTAGTGGCTAGCTCTGCCCTCTGATATCCAGGCAAGTTTTATTTCTCAGAGCACAAACAAAATATCATACAACACATAACCCCCATCCTCCTTCCTAAATTCCTTAATGAAGGCTTCTTTTTGCAGTCTTAAGGAATGATCTTTGACTGTGTACTCTAGCATATGTTTATACTAATGACTAGCTAACATAAGAAGAAAAAGGTTTAGACAACAATACAGACATGAAGATAATGTTTAGCTGACAATGTGGTAAAAAATCATAATGATGTGATCATTAGGGAACCAGAGAGCTGCTGATCAGTATCTGTGAGGTAAAGATTTTTTCCAGGAGGGAGGAAGTGCACCCATGTCTCCTACCAAAGACAAGGGTGCCTATTATGACCAAAGTTATGATTGCACAAAAAAAAAAAAAAAATGACGAACTGATAGTTTCCATTGTAGTTACTAACAGAAGTATGGGTGAGGGGATACTTACAGGTGCAGGGATTACTCACAAAAGGGATGCATGAATAAGAAGCCCAAGCCAACATCTGTGAAAGTTTCAACCCTCTAACTCCTTCCACAAGTTACAAGCAGTTACAGAAATCTCTCCAAAGCCCAACAATTCAGTCTCCTGCCCAAGTCTTCCTTTACTCTTCCTGCTACCACAAGATTTCCAGTTTGACACTTTGTTTACTTTCTGAGTCTCAGGTGGCTCCCTTGCCTTCTGAACGGAATGTTTGTATTTGGAAAAAAACTACCATATGCAAAATAAGATGCCAAAACAGACTCTTGAGGCTTGCATGGCCCAGAAGCCTCCACAGAGTGTGCACCTTTCCAAAATGGTGTTTGGAGTCTGTAGCTAGAGTTTTCCTGCCTGGCCCACAGTCAGGACAAATCTCTCTCACCTGCCAGTCCCACAGCCGCTTAGACCCGACCAAGTAAACACAGAGACTTATATTGGATACAAACTTTATGGCCATGGCAGGCTTCTTGCTAACTGTTCTTACAGCTTAAATTAATCCATTTCCATCAATCTATACCTTGCCACATGGCTTGTGGCTTACCGGCATCTTCACATGCTGTTTCTCATCATGGCAGCTGGCAGTGTTTCTCTGACTCAGCCTTCTACTTCCCAGTTTTTTCTCCTCCTTGTCCTGCCTATACTTCCTGCCTGGCCACTGACCAACCAGTGATTTATTTATTGACCAATCAGCAACACATTTGACATACAGACCATCCCATAGCACTTCCCCTTTTCTTTTCTTAAAACGGAAGGTTTTAACCTTTACACATCTCTAAAGTCAGCTTGGTATATTTGGGAATTTGGGCGTAGTGTCTCTTACTACTTCCTGCTGAAGGGGGGCGCTGTATCTTCTGGGGAAACAAAGAAAATTTTAGGATCATGGAGTAGTCCATGAGGCTTTATCGTCTGAGCCAGTTGCCTTGAAACCATTCTGGATGTTGGATCATCTGGGCCTTGGTGTCACCTTTCAGGGGGTCTTGGCTGGTCAAACCTGATGTATCTTAATCTGGAACAAATCCATAGTCTCTGGCTTTCTGTGGGAACAAAAGCAGAATTTCCTTTCCAAAGCAACATATCCTTATATCCAAATTTTGAAGTCAAGGTACCTTTAAAATATATATTTTGGCATAACTCAACAGCTTTTACAATCAAATGTTTTTTTGCAGTTAAAAATCCCAAAGACAACACAATCCAGATTCTCTGTGTAATATTCATGTTCACGTGGCTTATTTTTTATATTAATTTTACTGTCTCTTTAAAGACCTTATTTTTTAAAACTATGTATTTGTTTCTATAACTGTATATATCACCTTTTTTGTCTCTTTCAAGCCTACGTATATTTTACACATATTTTAAACTATTACATCTGAAGCTGTCTTATTGTGAATCTATTGCTTTAAGCTGCAGTAGCTGTGGCTGCTGGCTCCGCCCACCTCAGCTTCCCAACATGGTGTGGTATTTTACCACCAGCTCCGGGAGCTATGGTGGGTCTATGCTTTTATCCAAGCAGCGTGTAGCCCAGAAACCTCTTTTTTTGTTTTGTACTAGCAAAGGCTAAATCCGCCATGCAGCTTAATGTGCCATTTGCAGAGGCCTCATTCCCTCCATACTGCAGGTCGAGCGTGCAAGATAGGAACCCACAAGTAGCTCAAACCAGCAGCTGCTGCTCATTTGAGAGAGACAATTAGGAAGCTGTTTTTAGCTACATTTTAGAATCTTTTTTCTCAGTTTGTAGGTGTAAACTCTTGCCACCACATTGGACGCCATTTGTAGCGCCATTTCCTGCCTGGACCACAGTCAGGACAAATCTCTCTCACCTGCCAGTCCCACAGCCCCTCAGACCCAACCAAGTAAACACAGAGACTTATATTGGTTGCAAACTGTATGGCCATGGCAGGCTTCTTCCTAACAGTTCTTACAGCTTAAAATTATCCATTAATCTATACCTTGCCACATGGCTCGTGGCTTACCGACATCTTCACATGCTGTTTCTCATCGTGGCGCCTGGCAGTGTCTCTCTGACTCAGCCTTCCATTTCCCAGCTTTATTCTCCTCCTTGTCCCACCTACACTTCCTGCCTAGCCAATGGCCAATCAGTGTTTTATTTATTGACTAATCAGCAACACATTTGCCATACAGAACATCCCACAGCACTTCCCCTTTTTTTTTTTTCAAAAAGGAAGGTTTTAACCTTAACAAAGTAAAATTACATATAATTTGAGAATTTGGGTGTAGCTTCTCTTACTACTTCCTGCTGGAGGGGGGCGCTGTATCTTATGGGAACACAAAGAAAATTTTAGGATTATGGAATAGTCCATGAGGGTGTATTGTCTGAGCCAGTTGCCTTCAAACCATTCTGGATGTTGGATCATCTGGGCCATGTTGTCATCGGAGACCTTTCAGGGGGTCTTGGCTGGTCAAACCTGATGTATGTTAATCTGGAACAAATCCATAGCCTTTGGCTTTCTGTGGGAACAAAAGCAGAGTCTCCTTTCCAAAGTAACATATCCTTACATCCAAATTTTGAAGTCAAGATATCTTTAAAATGTACATATTGGTTTAACTCAGCTTCTTTTATAATCAAATGTTTTTTTGTGCAGTTAAAAATCCCAAAGACAACACAATCCAGATTCTCTGTGTAATATTCATCTTTACGTGGCTTACTTTTTTATATTAATTTTACTGTCTCTTTAAAGACTTTATTTTTTAAAACTATGTATTTGTTTCTATAACTGTATATGTCACCTTTTTTGCTACCCACTACAGGAGTCCTTCTCTCCAGAGTGAGTGAACAATATTCCCTTGTTTCTATGAATTAATTCGTGGTAACCTGTTATACTAGTTGTAAAAATTTGAAATGAAGGGCATATCTTTATTGAGTGACATTGAGAATTAGCTCTATATCTCATTTAATACACAAGTTTTTACTGGAAATTAGTATAAGTTCATAGGATTTTAAAAAGCCACATACAAGGCGGTGGCAGGGAGAGCTATGCCACCATTTCCCTATCCTTTTTCTTTTGTAATATCTTGCCAAAGAGACATGCAATATTTATCAAGCTAGGGAACTGATGTTGGTATCACCACAGTGCTTACTTACCTGTATTTAGTTATGTATGGAGTCAGTGTTTATGTGTATTTGCAAATGTGTTGGTCTATGCAGTTTTATAATAGGACTTCCCTATTGAAGTAATCATCCCACAATAAAAAATACTTATTTCTATGATACTTACAATCCTTCTCTGTGTTTTCTTTTTGTTGTTGTTCCAGTAGCTAATTAGCCTTGCTCCTTTACTAGGACAGCAATCAATTCTTCTCTAAAGTTGTACTACTTCATGAAAACTGAAGCTGTTCTGTATGTGTTCTCTTGATAGTTGCATTATCCACTCCCACCAATTTTATTGAGGCATTTTTAGTCTTTAGCATATATCAATAGCAAGTTAGTTTCAATTTCATGATGGGGTCACATAGTGTATTTACAGATATAAGCTTATTTGGCTTAACAATTCATCTATTGAAGAAAATTGTGGAAGTTTAAGTTTACACCTTCAGAAGGAAACAGGATTAAACACATTCATGTCTCCCTGTGAATACAGCATCTCCTCTCTCTGGAATAAATGCTTAGAAATTAAGCTAATAGGCCTATTCTCACCAGCATTTAGTGATCACACATTGTTATTTTAGTCATCCTGGTATGTGTATGTAGTATTCAACAGTTTCAACCAATTTTCATAATGTACAATTAATATGCAAAGTGTTTGCCATTTTTGGTGACATTCTATGCATATGTCTTAAGCATTTCAACATTTTATTAGTTTTCAATGTTAATATATTAAGTTTTCCTTCCTTCTTTTCACACTTATTTCCTTCTTCCCTCCCTTTCTTCCTTCCTTCCTTCTTTCCATCTGTGCCTACCTGCCTATCTGACTTCCTTCACTTCTTTATTTCTACTTAAATTTCTTTTTATACCATTGAAGATGTAAACCAAAATCCTGTACTCGCTGGACCAATGTTCTATCACTAGTGAAATACATCTCAATACCAGAGTTCTTTATATATTAGGTTATATAAAGAACTTTATATAAATATAGGTTATCAGGTAACAATGTTAGCAGAAGTATTCTAAAAAACTGCAACTTGATTATTCATCCTCTTAATCTGGATTTTCATAAATCTGTGACGGTGATGAAGGTCAGTTGCTCTTTTTCATATATAGACTGTGCCTTTTAGACCATATATAAAATATCATTTCTGGACTTAAAATCAAAAGGATTTTATTATATATATTTAATAAATGTAGAGAAGTATAATAGGGTTCTGACTGATGTAAAATTGGTAAAATGTATACATGTGTTATAACAGATATAATAATTGGATATATTAAATATGCATATATATGAAGAGCATACACCTTGTACATTATTTTTGAAGTAGTATAAGCTTCCTTTTTAGTTTGTCTGTTATTTATTTTGTTAGTTATTTCTTATGGCCTAGGGTTATTATCATTGAAAATGGGTGGTTTGGTTTAAGACATTTGCTTTGAGACAATTCTTTAGAAAAAAAATCTCTTCCCAGTCCTAGTGTTCTAAGAGGTTCCTTACTGATTGTAAGTGGAAGGAGGCTTTGGTAAATTTTTTCTGTGTTAAGTTGCTATCATTCTAGCATTTGCTTTTTGATCGCTTGACATAGAAGCATACACTTATTTTCAAGTATTACATCAGACTTTCAATCCTAGAATTGGTGTCACTCTTGCATGATGTGTCCTTCTTTTTATTTTATTTGACTTGCTAAACTTTTGGTTTTGTTGTTGTTGTTCTTGTATTCCTTAGCAATACTGGAAACAGTTCACTTCAGTATTGAAAGACGACAAGGTGCCTAAGCCATGTTTTCAGTTGACTCGTTGTGATGATAGGGCCTCTCCATCATATGGATCACTGGATCTAAAGAGAGAAACCTCAATGGAAGAGAAATAACAAATTTACATTACGTAAGATGTACTTAAAGATATGAAGTGAAAACATATAGAAATATCTATTTAACAGGAATATCGCCTTTTGGAGTTCTGAATCATGTTCATTGCTTCATGCATGTATTTACACTTCATGCAACAGAAGTCAATATTTGTGTCTATAAGGTTTGCTTAGGTCTCAATGTGCAGTTATGTGTACTGTATTTAAGATGTTATTATTGCACAACTATAAGATACTTGAATGAGAATGTTATAAAACATTTCACAAAAAATGCTACTATCAATAAATAACATATTTTATCTGTCAAAATGTTTATTTCTTTATGACTATAAGTTCCAAGACTGGTTTCTAAGAAATTTCCAAGAATCAGTTTCTAAATCACCTTTCCATGAAAAATGAGACAAGAAATGTAGTAATTTAGAAGCCACAAAACAGCTGCCAATGTAACTATTTGGAAGAGTGTTCACATAGCACGCAGCCCTGGCTTCCATCTTCAGCACCACACACAGGCTAGGATGCACGTACCTGATGCATCAGCATTCAGGGGGAAAGAGGCTGGAAAATCACGAGCTCAAAGCAGGAAACTTAAGACCCTGTATCAAAAATAAAAATGTTACACAATTAATATTATTAACCTGAAGTACACATTAAAGAGAAACACAACTGATTCAAAGTACTTAGACACACTTAATGTCTCACCAGAAATCCTCTGGACCACCCAAGCCCAGAACTCGCACTGTGTTTGCCTAAAGTTTCAATTTTAGTCTAAAGCTGAGGAGAAATGCAATTAAAACATATAGCTTACTCTTGTCTTTTCATTTTTTTTTTTTACTTTCATTCCCCCAAAGTAAATCTTCTGATCTTTAATTATGTGTGCTAAAAGTATTCTCACAGAATCTGATCCTGGTTTGTAAACAGGAGTTAGACAATATTTGTGAAACTTGATAAAATGTTAATTTACAATTTTCTGCTCTACAAGTGTTTGCATAAATAATGTATTGAGGTGTTGCTGTTTCCATGATCTTTCTTTAATTAGACACTCTTGGCAATTCAATATGACTGTAAGGGAAAAGTGACATAATTTCTTCCTCGCATTTGTATAACTATGTGAGCTGCTTAGAAAACAAATTTTCAAAAATTGTTTCTCATGTTCCTAAGATTCCCTGTACTAGCTAATTGGAAAACACTGTGTTCATATTATTATAAAATATTCAAAGTTCAATTTATTATTTAGAGCAAGATAAAAAATAATGTATTGTATGGAATATTGATTAGAGATACGCCTTTCACTGAAAGTCTTACAGAGAGAGAGAGAGAGAGAGAGAGAGAGAGAGAGAGAGAGGACACATACTAATCAGAAAGAACAAAAAGCAATTTTAGCTTTATCAGCAAAGCATGTAACTATGGCAACACATGTGTGTTATTGAGTACAGTCATGTGCCACACAGAATTAAAGTGATCATTGATGCATTGTGAGTAGGACTGGGCTACATAACACTGTAAACGTGAGAAGTGACGCTGGTTGAGATAACCCTGCACCATCACCCACAGAAGAACAGCACCTGCAGGCGTGCACAGGGGATAATACTTGGTAATGTAAAGAACAGTCATCGTGCAGATTCGTGTGCTGTGCTGTGCTGTACATCTGGCCAGTATTTTAAAGCAGACTCTACTTAGGAAAAGTAGTTTATTGTAAAATATATGCCACATTAAAAGGGCAGTGTCTCACGAGTGTTGTTTTCAGCATCTCCTCATTGCATCATTTTTTGTGTGCTTTAATTTATTGGTATTTTTTTATTTTATTTTATAATTTAATTTAATTTTCCATATCAGCCACAGATGCCCTTGTTCTCCCCCCCTCCCACAATTTATTGGTATTTTGTTCTTTGTGGGAACACACACACACACACACACACACACACACACACACACACACACGCTCCATCCTTTATACATCTGAGTTTGTGAAAAAAAAAATTCTGTGTGATATTCACACAGTGAAGAAGTCAGTGCCTTCAACTCCTTAAATGCTGCACAACTGCATTTTCAGAGGCCTCTGAGAAGTGATTTTTCAGTAGTTCATGTTTCCTGACACAAAGAGAAGAAATACAAATGGAGCACAAAACATGATAAAGTGTTTTGCATGGTGGCATACACCTGTAATCCCTGCTGAAGCAGAAGGAGCAAGAGTTCAGGGACAACCTGGAATTGTATGAGACCCTGTGTAATAAATAAGTTATAAAAAAAGTAAAGAGGGAATAGAGATATGGCACATTAGGTGAAATTTTTCTGTGCAAGTGTAGGGACCTAAGCTAATTCCCAGCATCCATGTTAAACAGAAATCAAGGTAGAGTAATATTTTTCTGTAATCCAAGAGCCAGTGAGGCAGAGAAAGGCAGATCGCTGGGGCTTGCTGGCCAATCTAGTTGAATGGTAAACTCCAGCTCCAGCGAGAGACCCTGCCCTTAAAATTACAGTGGAGAATAATTAAGAAAGAGATGACATCAACATCTGGCATTCACATGTACAAATGCATGAAATAAATAAAGAAATAAAATGAAACCTCAATTTTTTGATATAAAATTTCAGATTATAAAAAAAAAATAATGTCAGGTTATCAAGCTCATGTCCCAAGTGTGTAACTAATGCTGAAGCCTCTGCACACACACAATTAAATGCTTAGTAGAATTTAATGTTATCAGTATTAGATGAAAAGAAACTCAAAGGATACAGAGTAACATTGTCATCTAACAAAATGGAAATTAGAAATATAAAAATTTTACATTCAATAAAATTTAAATATAACAGTTGCTTTATTATAAAAACTAAAATCAACAATTGAAATTTACTAGTGTGTTAAAATTACCAAGAATTGTAAAAAGGAATGGAATGAGGGTGAAGAAAGAAGTTAAAAGCTCAGCTACCATAAACCCCAAATAATAAATAGAGATATCTACAGTAGGAGATTCAAAACCAACAGCGTAAGCATGCATGTAAGCTATGGGAAGGTGGGCACCAAACGGATGAATTTAGCCTCTGAGGGTTTTTTTTTTTTCACATCATCATACTGTAACTTTTATTCCTTAAAAAATAGCTGTCATGCACTAAAATTCCTATAAATTGGAAATAATGAGGCTTTATTCACCATGAGGAGAGATTTGGCAAATATTACATTAGTGGTTGTCACAAGCTTTAAAATTATAAACTGAGATAATCATCCTCCTGTCACTGAAATGTTAATCAATTATAATATTTGCTATTATTTTAATATTTTTCACATTCTTGTAAGATGCCTTTACTAATTTTTTTCTGAAATTAGCAATTATATAACTATAAAATGAATTTCATTTATATACAAGTTTTGTGACTTCTCTCATTTATTTATTTTTTTATTTTGGTTTTTCAAGACAGAGTTTCCCTGTGCAGCTCTGGTTCTCCTGGAACTCACTCTGTAGGCCAGACTGGCCTCAAACCCAGAGATCCACCTTCTTTTGCCTTCTGAGTGCTGGGATTAAAGGTATGAGTCACTACCACCTGGTTAGATTTTTTTTAATTTTTTTTTTTTGGTTTTTCGAGACAGGGTTTCTCTGTGTAGCTTTGTGCCTTTCCTGGGACTCACTTGGTAGCCCAGGCTGGCCTCGAACTCACAGAGATCTGCCTGGCTCTGCCTCCCGAGTGCTGGGATTAAAGGCGTGTGCCACCACCGCCCGGCTTTTTAAATTTTTATAATGATAAATTTTAAGAGTTTAGGAATCTAAATTTTCAAAATGATTAAAGAAATAATGAGATTGAAAACAATGGGTAAGATGAATTGAATACAATGAGTCAGACATGATGCTAATTGCTTGACAAGAATCATCTCACTTGTTTGTCACAATAACTAGTATCCTTGGGAATCCCTATGGCCTCTGTTTTAAATGACAGAAATCTAAGTTGACACAAAATAACTTGTTGCAGTTGAATTCTTTCATAAAGAGAGTAGATATTTACTAGGTGCACACCATTATATATATTTGGTCAAAACATATTATGAAAAAAATACATAATCTCAGCCTTTTAAGCTTCATACTTTAATTAACAAGTAAAATGATTGTACTAAATATATAATTTTCTACAGAATAATGTAATTATGGAACTGTAGGTATAAGTCGACTGGTTCAATGTGATTCACTATCTATAAAATTGCAATCACTTTTTTATGTGGTGGTTTGGAAGGACTCTGTTGGAAGCCAGATCTTGAGAAAAGGAGGATTGAGGACTCGGGGATTGGTGTGGAAGGAGGCAGGAAAGTGGGCAAGGTTAACTTGGACCAAGAACCATTGTTCGGATTTTTACTTTGACTTCAAGTATAAAAGAAACCACTGATCTTCTCAAATGCTGAGATATAATGCACTTGCCATCTCCACATGAATGCCACTCTACCACGGGGCCTGGAAAGAGTCAAGAAGAGCCAACTACATTGTGTAAGCAGAAAGAGAAAGAACTGACAGGCCAAACATATCAAAGTCATCCATGGCACAGGTAGTCATGCTGTGCGAAGAATCGGGTTTCTGGTGGGGCGGGGGACACTCTCATGGGGGCTTGCAAGATGGGACAGTGGATGAATGCCCTAGTGTTCAAGTTTGGTTCCTGAACCTTACATGATGAAAGGAGAGAACCTGTTGTGGCCACATTGGGAGACCCCCAAGCAAGAAAACCACAGAGCTGATGTCCGATGCAAAACACACAGGGGATTATTGATAACAAGCAAGTCCTGGTTTGGTCCGCATCCAGCATCCTACACAGCAGGAGGAGGAGGACAGCCCTGAGCTCTCAGGGTGAGGGGTTTTTAAAGTGAAAAACCACAAGCAGGGTGGTATAAGCTTTGGCCACAAGCAGGGTGGTATAAGCCTTGGCAAGCCTTGGCATCATATGATTGGGGGTGTGTGTAACCTTTAAATTTACTGGTAGGGGGTCACAGTTATCATTTTGGGGCAGGCCTGGACAAATCCCAGGTTTTGTCCTTGAGCTGCCATGGGGACTGGATGGCCTAGCATGTACTGACTGTAGGGGATGACTCAGTGGCCCAGGCTCTGTCCTTGAGCTGCCATGGAGGATGACTGGCCTTGCACATTCACATTGACCCATGCACGTAGCTCTAAGTTGGTGAGGGGTCTCAGACAGTAAACAACTGTGGCTTAACCTTGAGCAGTCAGAGTACGTACAGAAAGGGATCTACTCCAAGGACTATGTCTTTTGTTCACGGCCCTCCCAGAAACTGCTTGCTCAAGTCTTAAGAAACTGAAATCGAGGCCTGATCTCTGAGAGAAGACTGAGAAGCCTGCTATGGCTTCGGCTTGGTCCTTTCAAACCAACTCCACAGAGTTGTCCTCTGACATACACAGACATGTATGTGTTTATATATACATACATAACACACACACACACACACAAATAAATAATAAAATAATTTTTAAAATAGCATAATGGTAACAAATGCTGAAATTTGATGCTATACAAAGATTTAGAAAGACTTTTGCTTGAACTGAAATATTAAAGGCTACCAATCACAAATTTCAAATTGTGCTATTGAACACAGGGTATTTTTAAACAATCCACTTCAGCAGTTACTTTTAAAAACTTACTTTGCCAGATTTTAAAAAAAGAGTATTTTCTGTTCTCTGATAGTACTTGATTCTTCCACTTGAAATCAAAATGTGTTTCAAGATGATCCTTTTTTGAGGCGATGTGAAGGAAACACTGAACAACTTAAAATGAAGAGTAAAGAGCTAAAGCATGGGGTATGCTGTTTGGGAGCTTTAGGCCAGTAGCAGTTGATTTTAGAACTAAAGTACTAAATAAAAAGACCATTGTGGTAGATACTGTCAAGTGAGATGATCGATGTTCTGAAAGGCAGGCAGGTGCTTCTTCCCTAGCAAATAAAGAGTGTATACTTGACTTGTTAGCAATGGATTCGATTTTTAAAAAGTCAGGGGATTCAGAAGTTTATAAACCCTGTCTTACATGGAAACCCACATATTATTACTATCCACTCTTCCAGGAAGATGACATATATTCAAGTAAAGCCTAAGTCTGCAGAAAGCCCTGCCATTTTCTAGCACCAATATGGGAGACACAGCAGACAAGGAGACTTCTACCCGCCATCTGTGTTTGCCTGTGTGCTGTACTTCCAGCACTCCCCAGAAATGGGTTTTCTTCCCAAGAAAACCAGTCTTGTGACTATGAGTGGCTTCTTTGCTGTGGGCATGCTGCTGACAGATACGAAGAGCTGAACAGGACAAGGCTTGATTATGACTTGTTTTTCAGTTTTGTCTGAAATTGAGAATAATTCTAACTTGATAATTGATGTCATCAATTTTAATTATTTGTAGAATTATAATGCTGTCTTATACATAAAACACAAAGTTCTGAAGCGCATATTCATCTCTGTAGTAGTAGAGTTTAGAATGGTGGTTAATACAGCACTCTGAGAAATCCCCAAATTTACACATGATTTCCACGGCTGATAATTATACTGTCAGGTGGAAGATGGAATCAGAAGGTATTAACTCATGGTCCAATTCTTTTCTCTCTATATATTTTGGGAGAAGTCTGTTTTGTATTTACTACTGACCCCATAAAGCTACAATATCCAGGTTCAATCCGTTGGTCCCAGTGATGGTCTGGTTAAACTAGATGGGTCACAAAATAAACCCAAAAGTCATGAATGTGGAAAAGGATTTGGAGAAGAATATGACATGATAGAAGAGAGGTAAGAAACATTATTAAGGAGACTTAAGAATAGATGATATCCATGTATTAAATTGTCAAAAAACAAGTAAGTTTAATACAGAATAAAAGTAGTTAAATACATGGTAACAAAATATAAAGAAACACATAAGCACTTAAAAATTACATCACATGTATATCTTTAATCAGTTTGTAATTAATGACTTACACTACAATCTATCAAATAATAATTATAAAGTTTAATATTAGAAATAACAGTAATTAAAATTATAGATCAGTAAATGCTCAATTTCTTAATAAGAACATCAGAAGGTATGTACTATATGAAGCCACCAAAGCAAGTGTCCTTTTGCTTTTCCAAGCCCAGTTGTTTTCACTGTTGCTGTGGATTGTGGCATTTCATTTTGCTCTTATCATGTAGAATCCCTTGGTATTTAGCACTGGAGGTAATTTTCCATCTCTGTAGTCTGATTATAAACTTCCCTTGCTACTTCCCAAATTGCAATGTTCCGTCTGTCAAAAACAGCTGGGCTGAGTAAGAGAATAATGCGAGTCGATTAAAAAGAAAAGTGCAGTCTAGAAATGTGAACTATTTGATTACACAAAAATAGAAAGTTTAAACTGGTCGTTTTCTAATCTTCTTTCGTCGTTGCTGAAGCAGCTTTTGATGGAAAGGTTAGTGGAAACATCACATTTGTGGGTTCTGAATGGCATCTTTGCTGGGGAAACACATGCAATATTTTCTAAATGTGTTGTTAAGTAAACTTGGTCTGATTTCAGTGCAATTATTTCAGTGTACAAGAGAGATGCTGCATAGATACTCAAATGCTGAACTCAAGTCTTTTCAATATCAAACCACTGTTGTGTTCTTTAATGTCAGTCATATAAAAATTATAAACAAAACAATTCTAAAATTACTAAATTTGGATCCCAACTGTATAGTGTTTTTATGGATCCAAATTGCTCATTGCCTTATGTTAGTAAGGAAGAACTATTGAAAAACTCATTTCCTATAATTAGTTTCTTAGGATCAGGAGTAAATTAAAATGTATAAGAGATGTACTGCCTATGTTCTTTTGGTGATAAAGTTATTCTTTATTTCCTTTCTTTAGGCATACTCTTGCTAGCCTAGGCTGGTTTTTGACTTACCAAGTAGTCCAAGCTGGCTTCAAATTCAGTCCTCCTGCCTAACTCAGAGGGGACAATTTTAGAGTGTCTATTAATGACTTCCAAGTATAATAGTATCATATGTCTCTCAAATCACTGGATAATATGAACAAAATATACAAATACAAACCACAGACATGCATAGAAGAAAATGCCCACCAGCCAGCAACCAAGTAAATACATACATGGAGATGTAATTTTCTTACTTATGAATGCCCAGCCTTAGCTTGGCTTGTTTCTAGCCAGCTTTTCCAACTTAAGTTATCCTGTTTCTCTTCTACATTTTGCCTCTGGGCTTTTTACATTTCTTTATTCTATATATCTTCCTTCTTACACAGTGGCTGGCTATGTGGCCAAGTGGCTGGCCCCTGGAGTCATCCTGTCTTCCTTTCCTCGCTCCTCCTCTTCTCTACTCTCTCATCCCTAGATTTCTCCTCCTGTTTATTCTCTCTGCCAACCAGCCCTGCCCATTCCTCTCTCCTGCCTAACTATTGGTTGATCAGCTCTTTATTAGACTAATCAGGTGTTTTAGACAGGCACAGTAACATATCTGTACAGAGTTAAGCAAATGCAACATAAAAGAACACAACACAACACATCTTTACATCATTAAACAAATATTCCACAGCATAAATGAATGTAACACATTTTAAACTAATATTCCATAACAGAAGTCTGAAGTCTGTAGTGCTAAATTTAGTAAATATAAGTTCATTTATTAAAAGGGCCCTTGTTTGCATTTACAAGGTGAGAAATTGATCTCAGGTAAAGTATGAGTTAAGATAAAACAATCCTGTAAGGGTTATACTGTAGTGACAAATTTTATAACATCAATAATTGCATGCTACTCATAAAATTTCATGGGAAGATGATATAACCTTCAAATATTTATTGCAAAGGCATTTGTGACCCAAGTAAGCAGGTTTATTGTAGAATTCTTTCCCTCCATAGGGAAGCAGGAACTGAAAGAATTTAATGTTCAGGAACTTTATTAAGGTGGGGTTTTGAGGGCAGGATTGGACAAAGAGACAAGGTTAGACTGAGGCCCTATAGGGCTTCTCAGTGCTATCTGTATTAAAATGGATTTAAGCCTGTCCTGTATCTGACTACCGGCTTAACATAATATCATAACTGAGCAGAATGAATTCCTAAAGTCACTATAGTGGAAGTTAGCTGACAGTACTTCCTCCATCAGTGACAATAAGGTACTTGATAAAATCAGCACATGCAGCCAGAACACTTACACTCAGACCATGATTCCTTCAATAAGCCATTGTTTCAATGTGTTTTTATTTATAACTATATAGTTTCATGTTTTCTTGAATTACTTCCCAGAATAGGATAAAATTGGTGATGGTCACCTAGTCAGAAACACAAAATCTCTAGGTCAGTAAAACCAGTTGGATTAGATCAATCACCTGGCTAACAGACAACCCAAAGAAGGATAGTTTTAACTCATGCTAAATAAAGAGGAGACATCATTGTTCCTTTGATGAAATGCTATCATTTTCCTCCCTAGAACTTGTGCCCTGTCACTGTCCCTGTGAGCTAAACTACCATGAAGCTAGATTGTATCTGCTCAGCTTTCTGAGCCCTATACAACCTCACCTCCATGTTTTCTTCATCTCTTTCTTTGACAAGCTGGACACATCCTAAGTATTCTTTTCCTAATGCTTTGGGCTTCTGTTCTCTCCCTATACTCTTCTAGGAAGCCTCTGGCTCCACCATGAGTGCTTATCTGAACTCCATGACAACTTAAATAGCACAACTTCTCTTGCCTTCTCATCACCATCCAACAGCTGCTGAGCTTTACAGCCTGCCTGTCCTGATCTTTCCCATCCTTTGAACTCTACTGAAGTTCTCCTAAAGGTTCCATTTGAGTACATTTCTTAAATTAAGTAAACGAGACAAGAACTCCAACAGGAAATCCCAGTTTCCTCTGTATTGGGTATGTTTCTATTCTCCAGAAATATGTCCCTAGAATCTTGAAAACCAGAGATGGGGACTTTTTTAATCTGTCTATAGACATCACCCAAGTGGATTTGATCTTGTCAGGAAACCATGGAAACCTTGCCTCATTGGAAACAGTCACAGTTGGCTATTTCCTATAGTCTTGACACATGGTTTGTATAGAGTTGTGCTCAAAACAATATGCCAATGAATGTATCTTCCCTTGTCAGGATACCTAGATTATGCTGTCATCTGGGATAATAAGAAGGGGATGCAAGAAGAAGACAGTTAATATTTTTACGTAAGCTTTTGTGGACCCACAGTTAGGCAATGACATAGTAAAGAGAATATGCAAAAAAGGAAGATAAGCAAACCATGGGGCAACAGTAATAATTATGTCTTTCTGACTATGTCATAATAAATTATCATATAAGTACTTTTGTTTTCTTTTCCCCCCTGCCCCCCCCCCCCGCCTTCCCCCAGCCTACCCCCCATTCCCATCTCCTCCAGGACAAAGACTTCCCTGAGGATTGAGTTCAACTTGGTAGATTCAGTCCAGGCAGGTCCAGTCCCCTCCTCCCAGGCTGAGCCAAGTGTTTCTGTTTATGCCCCAGGTTCTAAACAGCCAGCTTATGCACTGAGGACAGGTCCAGGTCCCACTGCCTGGCTGCCTCCCAAACAGAGCAAGCTAATCAATTGTCTCACTTATCCAGAGGGCCTGATCCAGGTGGGGGCTCCTCAGCCATTGGTTCATAGTTCATGTGTTTCCATTTGTTTGGCTATTTGTCCCTGTGCTTTATCCAACCTTGGTCTCAACAATTCTCGCTCATACAAACCCTCTTCTTTCTCGCTAATTGGACTCCTGGAGCTCCACCTGGGGCGTGGCCGTGGATCTCTGCATCTGCTTCCCTCAGTCATTGGATAAGATTTATAGCATGACAATTAGGGTGTTTGGCCATCCCATCACCAGAGTAGGTCAGTTCAGGCTGTCTCTCAACCATTGTCAGTAGTCTATTGTGGAGGTATCTTTGCAGATTTCTGTGGACCTCTCTAGCACTTTGCTTCTTCCTATTCTCATGTGGTCTTCATTTACCATGGTCTCTTATTCCTTGTTCTCTCTCTCTGTTCTTGATCTAGCATATAAGTACTTAAATTACCAAAAGTCTTTAAAAATTGCTTGATTCCTACTCCATGGAAAATTGGAAAAATTTCAAAGAGAAATCAAGTGAGACATAATTACATAGAGAGAAAGTACTATATTCAGAAATGAAAACATATTTACAAATATGAATTATCCCATTTCTTTGTTTAGACCATCTCCCATGAACTCAATCTTGTAATGTGCTTCTAAGGAAATGAAATGGCATTTCTGAGAATATTCATAGCAGTTCAAAACTCCAATCAGGAAGCTAATCAAACTTCTACTGCTGTATGTACAGAAGGCTATCTGATAACTGATTCAACAAACAGTGGAAGGAATTGGAGAGATAGCTCAAGAGTTACGAGGACTTGTTGCGCTTATAGAGCACCTGACTTTGATTCCTAGCATCCAAGTTGGGTGGCTCCCAGCTTCCTTGTAAATGTAGTTCCTTGAAGTTTCACACAGTTTTTTTTTTTTGGTCCTTGGGAACTTACACTCGTGCGCCCATACTACTACACAGACACACATGTATATGCATAAATAAAATTTAATATTTTTGAAAGATATTTGGTATTATACAAAGTACGCATTTCTGAAGAAGAATTTTGAAGAATGTCTAAAACAGTAGACTAAATAATAATAATAACTGAGAGTAAAATGGTACATATTCTGAGATTCTATTCATATGAAATTCAGGATAAAAGTAACCAATGATGATATACACGAGTATATGAACATCTTGACTATAGACATCTCTGATAAATGAATGGCACAGGAAAATCATCTGGCTAGTTTCAAATTTCTTCTTGCTTTCTTTTGTTTTCTTATTACTGTCTCAAGAAGGCATGTGCAAATCAAGTACAAGCTATTAATGCAGTATATTTGAGAATCTTTGCTAGGATGGGGTGGTGAAGTTATGATTCATAAATCTTAATGCACCAACTGAGAAGAGAATGAATATCAAAAGTGGTACCCTGTGTTCCTTGTGTTCTTTCACCTAGAAGAGATAAGAAGTGAACCTCTCTTTAAGTTCAGCATACCAATATTTTGATTAATGATACTCTCTCTTTTATTCAGTTTACCTTGTATGGGCATTTCCAAACATATTAATTCACTATTAATTACTATTTGCCATAATTAACAATTATTCTCAAAAGGCTAACACACAATTTAATTAAATTAATGGCCTTTACTTCCTCTGACTGAATGTTAAGAGAGAAGGTGGTGTGACATTTCCATTAATTTTTGTTCTGAGATTCAGAACTGATCTATTTTTTATCTAGTCTTTCTGTATTGGCATGGTTCTAGTACAAATTCTTTTATCATCCTTATGTTCATTTCTAGATTTATTTTGTTATTCTTGTTACGTTTTCAGCTAATATTTTGTATATTCAAGTTCCAGTGGGCCACTGGGATTCAGGACATAACTTTTAAATCAATAATGGTTATTTCAAGATGAATTAAAAACACAAAGGAATTCAAACTTCAGATTTATTTGTGTGCTTCGTGCTTTAGTGTGCTTTGGTTTGTTTGGGTTCATTAAGGTCTGGTGAAATTGTGTAACATTATAAAACTACTGACTGTGTTGGTGAATTTCGTGTGTGAACTTGAGTGTGCCATGGCACTCAGCTGATGGTCAAACACCGATCTAAATCCTCTATTAATTAATTGTACTGTGGGAGGAATCAAGCCCCGATCGCTGTGGGCCTTGTACAGTAAGTATCAACCACTGAAATACACACATGGATCAAATGTATCTCTTATAGTAGTAGACATTAAATAAGACATATTACCTCACAACATGAGGGTGTGCTTAATCTAATTGATTGATGGCTTAGAAAGGTACCTTTCTGCCTTAGACTAGAGCCTCAGCATTAAGTCTTCTCTCACGTCTTCAGTCTTTCAATCTGTCCTGCAGATTTCAAACTTGTGAAGGCCAATAATGTGTATCATGAATTCTTTCCTTTCATCCCACATTGTTTCTTTCTATAGGTATATGCATATGTCTACACATATACATATATGTTCATATCCCCACACACTCACAGCCACCTTTTTGGTTCGCTTTATTTAGAGAATAATGCACCAATGGCTAGTTCACTCATGTGCACAAGTTGGCCAGTCTGGGGTCAGAGTGTGTATATGCCAAAGCATTTTTTGTTTAAATCATCTCTGTCTTTGTAGCAGAAATTATTTGAAATTTGTAACTTTATTGTGCCAAGAACAAAAATAGTACAAATAAAGATACAAATATGATTGTAAAATATTCTTAAAATATTGTAAATGATGCTTTTTGGATTCTAATGCATTCTTCCATGACGATTAATGAACATTTAAAGCAATCTGCAGCCACAGTCAAAGGTTTAAAGGGGAGAAATTAAATTTAAAAGGAAGAAAATTAATGTAATTCCAGATATAGATATATTCTAAATTGGAGGTAATGTATACCTTGGCAGAAGGCAAATGCTCACTCTATTTATCTAAAAGTAAATATTCTGCACACATTGATAATTCATATTTTTGGCCTGAACAGCTGTTATTTAATCATTGTTTTTGCAGTAAAGCAAATGCAGAACATATTTTACCTTAATTACCTCATTAAGAGGAATATAGCCAAAAACATCAGGATTTTTAGAACACTGATTTTAACCACATCACCAGGAATAGAACAGTACCTTGTTCTCTTTACAGCTGTGTTATAGCTCCTGGAATAATTCAATTACAGGACGGCACTGAAGCATAGCTCCACAGCACTAAGTGCAGTTACGCGCTCCAGTCTCTAGAGGTCTCTGCACAACAGTTTTTCAGTCAATCTGGCTTCTCAGCAAACTCGTCCTAACACAGACCCTCTGCGGCCAGTAAATGCAGCTGCCACTCGGCACAGAACTCAAACAAACCCTTCTTTAAATTTACCTCGTTTCCATACGTTGTAGTATGAAGCAAAATATAAGTGCTTAGGTAGAGACAAAGGATACACGAAATAAAACGCTATCTTGAGTGTGTACCTGGAAGGTTTTTCCTTCCTTTGACTTTCTCAGTGTCTATAGACCAATACTGCTGCTTGTTACATTGTTTCCTAACTGCACCTAGTATTTATGATCTGCGCAGAATTATTTATGATATACGATGTTTAATTCAAGTCAACAAATATTATATTGATTTTATTAAGCGCTTCAGGATGAAAAGAAAAATAAATGCCAAAGCTGTCATTTTGAATGAACTTGTCTGGAACGTGGTGTGAATGCTGATTCAGAATCTTACAGCGCTCAGCTCCCATAGGCATTCTCACACTTAATAAAATTGCTATACATTCAGAGAATATGACTCACGGAAAAAGTCATTTGTCACTCAGGCTCAAGTCATGACGATGGCAAAGAAAACACTGCCTTGTCTGTGAGACTGGAATTTCCATGAGATTTAACTCAATGTACATCAAGATGGATGACCTTCTCCTA
Source organism: Peromyscus californicus insignis (assembly GCF_007827085.1). Lineage (NCBI taxonomy): Eukaryota > Metazoa > Chordata > Mammalia > Rodentia > Cricetidae > Peromyscus > Peromyscus californicus. The sequence goes on from NW_026294617.1 coordinate 28,928,475, forward strand.
CTCAGAATTCTTGTGTGGAGACAAGTCATGCCATATCCTGGTAATTTCAAATCAGTTATCTCTCACATTGGGATATCGTAGACTAGATGACAAGCAGATCCTGGGACATAGCCTCATAGGCTGGGGCAAAGTTTTCACCAGGCTTTGTGCTACTTGTAAATCCACTGTTAGATTTTTATTGTAGAGCTTCTAATTTGGGACAACACAGTATTTACTGCTAAGTGTTCCTTTGGTTATTAGAGCTAGAGTGTCTGATAAACTAATTGCTAAAAAAAAAAAAGACAGAATTCTTATCACCTAGGTGATAGGGTACATGAGTGCTCCATGGTAGTTGGAGAGTAAGAGGCAGAGGAAAGTTGAAAACGTCCTTTAGTGTTGAGTGAGTATTTGAAAGAAATTAAATTCATGTTTATGCAGACTACGTCCAGACCCTTCAAATGTATAGTCCACCATTTTTCACACCAAATCCACCTAAAACAAGACAGAGACATGGTATCAAACAGCCATGTAAGCTACATCCAGTTTCTAAAACTGTAGGTGGCATGTCTAGATGAAGCAATATATTAGTTGTTTTTCTGTAGTGGTAATAAATTACCGCAAACAATATTAATGTATGGAAAACAGTTTATTTTGTAGACCATGATGGCAGGAATGCATGGTACAAGTGCAGTAGCAGGGAGCTGCTGGTCACATTTCACACATACACAGAAAATGGAGAAAGCAGGACATGAGGTTAGACTATAGACCCCCAAAGTTTGCCCCCAGTAACACACTTAGTCCCCCAAGACTCCATTTCCTAAAGGATCCTTAGACTTCCTCAGCAGCACCATTAATTGAAAAACAGATTTATAAATACAGGAGCCCATGGAAGACAGACTTTTTTTAAAAATTTGAATGACCATAGGTGATCACAATAAATTTCACAAAACTGAAAGGAAGATTCTAAATGCATTGACCAAAAGTTAATTCGAACTCAAACGCATAATGAATTCAATAACTTCTGCCAGAGGTAACCCATGCTGCAGCTGCAGGACTGGACTGCATCCATTCTCCACCAGCCACCATAAACATTAGAACAGCTCTAATGCCAGAATATCCTAAGGTACAGTACTTCTACAGTATTTTGTGCTTGTATAGAACTGTAGTTGTTTAGCTGGGCAGTGGTGGCACACATGTTTAATCCCAGCACTCTGGATGCAGGGGCAGACGGATCTCTGAGTTCCGAGGTCAGCCTGGTCTTCAGAGAGAGTTCCAGGATAGTGAGGGGTACACAGAGAAACTCTGGCTCCAGAAACAACAAAACAAACAAGCAAAAATATAGTTGTTTCATTATTGAAAAGAGGGGTTAGGGATTTAACTCAGGGGTAGATGGCTAAGCTAGCAAATGCAAGGCCCTGGATTTGGTCCTCAAATCTGAAAAAAAAAAGACAAAATTATTAAAAATAAAGACTTTTGATATTTTTCTAACATTATTTCTCCACATGTAAACATCAAATTAGACTATGTTGGAATTTCGTGGTATTAGAATGTTTGATATTAAAAACTGCTGTTTGAGATGTTGACTTAAGTTTCAAAAGAAATTTTTAAAATAGTTTTGTCTTGGGAGTAACATTAAATTTGTAGCAATTTCTGAAGTCGCCTTAAATGTATTTCAGTTATTTTGTAGCATGTACTTACAGGAATCAGCATTCTCAGCATTGACAAAATAAAATCAAAACCCCCAAATACTGAAAGTACCATACATCTTAAAGTATAAAATAATTTTACAAAATTTAATTTTTATTTAAAAATTAATAAATATGTCCATCTCATTCACTTACAATGCAGCTTCTTTAACAGTAAGATTATATGTAAATAACCAAGAATTGCCTAAATAATTTCTTCTATGATTATTAGTAAAGATTCCATTTGTACAACTTTTTCACAAGCCTATGCATTCAAAGTCAGAAAAATTACTTTGCTAAAGGTATTACAAGTGAACGATGCTTAATAAACCCTGATCTATGTGAAATATCTTTAAAAGTTCATGGGTAACGGAACTCAGCAAAAGCAAAACAAAATAAAAAGAGTGAAAATTATTAGATATTTTTAACATCAGATTAACATTCTACAAAAAGCCTACACTGTAGTCTATTGTTACAAATGGACTTTTTATGGTTATAGGTATATATTAAGTTGGCATTTCTTTCATATCTTTATTCATTTGTCATCTATAAATGGTATCTTTGAAACATAAAATCTGTTTGCCTCTCCTTTGTTCAATGGAATGCTTAAAGCAAGTAATCAAATTACATCTTTATGATGTTTAGCTATTCCTAAGAATGTATCTTCACTGAGTTTTGGGTGTTGCATTATGTTTGTTGGATTTCTGTTCCTTCATGAAAACTGAGAAGGTAGGGAGTATAATTTGCTATCCTTGTGCAACTGCTCTGTTTATTTGGAACAAGAAATGTTATATATCCACAACTTGGGAGCAAAGAGTAGAAGAAATGAAGACAATACAGATAATGTCTGTTAAAAATGGTATTTTTCCATATTTTATAAAATTTAATGGTAGAATATTAAATTAACAAAGTGCCAAATAAAAGTTCACCCATTTAGTCTATTGTTTTAAATGTGAATGAATGGCAGCACTTCTCTGAGCGCTCTGCAAGAATCACCAAAATAAATCTTTAAAAAGTGTCAAAAAGCTAATGTTAATTTTTATAATACTATATTGAGGATTATTATGCCTTGTGTATATAATATGAAGAATTGCCACAATCCTTCACTCCTTTCTATTCTTAAGATGTTCTTGTTGACTTTAAAATAAAAGATTTAAATCATTTTTTTCTCTCTTGTTATGTGTCTGGGGTATGTGTGTTGAAGGGTGTTAGACATCTTAATACTTGCCCATTTTATGACTCCACCTAGGAATTTAAATATCTCTTGCCTAACTTAACTAATATTCACTTAATAACCTCCACAAATATCTCAAAATGTAGGTCTCTGCAAAATATTTTATATTTTACCAACAAAAAAAGTTATTAAAATACGTGGCAAGCATTCATCACTAAGATTCCCCAGTTGCATGGATATTAGTTCTTATGGACGTGACTTTGTTTTTGTTCTTACTTCTTTATCCTTTGAAATTTAATCTTTAAATAACCAATTTAGACATCTCTGATATTAATATTTCTCCCAGAAAATATGATTCTCTGTGCAGGAAAATTGGATTTCCAATGATATTATTAATCTTTCTACAGTTTTCAAGTCTTTGCCTCTGAGTTTGTTCTTTAATTTATAAACTCTTGAATATTTCTATGTCCTTGACATACTAAAGCAGGGTTTCTGTTATAAATCATGAGTATTACAAAACAGATGGGAGCTTCAATTAACTATAACCTTGGAATACTTTCCTATACATATCTAAAATAAATGCTAGTGCAGTTTCTTAAGTTTAGTGTAGAAATTACATGGTTGGAAAACATCACTTACCTACAAGCCCACTTTTGAACACACATACCTGAATTCTTCTGGTTGGATTTTCCTAAGAGTTTCAAATTTTCTAAAGAAATAAAACATAAGTGAAATTGTCAGTGTTGCAAGAAGAGATCGACAGACAGACAGATAGATACATAGATAAAGAGATAGCTGATAGGTAGATTAGATAGAGATAGATGATAGATGATAGGCCAATGATAAATAGATAGATAGATGAAAGATGGATAATATTTAGACAGACAGCTGGATAGACAAAATAAATGAATTACATTTCTAAACTTCTGTATTCTCTTCACTTTATTCTGTGTTTTAAAGGTAAAATATTTTTCAAAACTAGATTTTATCTTCTTTCCAATTATAGCATAGACAGCCTGTGGTCATGACATATATTAATTCAAAAGTCTACCAGTTTTCACAGCCTTTGATAATAACCAAGTCTTCAAGTGTCACAATAATTTGGAGAAGCAAACTTAGTAATTCAGAACCTTGACTGTGTGAGAATTAAGTAATTTAATGAAAAAAAGTAAGAAATAGCAATCTGTTTTACATCATTCCTGTAACCCCAATACTTTGTGGCTGAACGACAAGGCTCACTATGGGTTTTTTAGCCAGCCTGGGTTATGGAGTAAGAATTTGTCCAAACAAATAATGCAAATTGTCTTTTTAAAACCATCTCAATAATTGTTTTATTATAATCATACATATCATGTTTTTTCCAAGTTCACTTTCTTTTTTTAATGAGTTTTAACTCATCTAAAATATATTTTACATACATATTAAGTTCAGTATGTAGGTCTTTAAGTGTATCTTTAAATACTAAAATGTGTGCTTTTTTTGTATGCTGATAAAATCCCAGTAGGTGAAAAGATTATCCTGTGAACACTCATCTTTCTATAAACCCATCCCCCAAAAGTGGTACCTATAGTATTCTGCTCAGCCTCTGGTTCTTTCAGATGAGCAACAGGTTCTTATTACTAGCCTGCTGGGGCCTTTGGATTCACTCTGACATTCTCTATAGAAAGATGATACTCTACCAAGGTGGTTTTTTTTTTCTGAATCTTTCTTAACTATTACCTTCTACTTTTGAAAATTCCCATGAATTCAAAGTAGAGTTATTTAAAAGGAAACCAACAAAAAAATAAGAACTTATCATATTTTAACTTTGTTATGTTTGAGATTATAATATAATTGCAACATTTCTCTCTTCCCTGTGCCTCCCTCCAAACCCTTCTGATGGATCCTTCATCACTTTCTTTCAACTTTGTGGTTTCTTTGGTCATAAATTGTTGCATGCTTGTATGTATAATTATATACATATACATTTCTAAATATTACCTGCTCAGTTTGTATAATGATACTTGTATATATGTTTTCAGGACTGACAATTTGATACTCTTTGGTGCAATTTGGTATAAGGACAAATGTTTAGGAATTATGCTGGTTTAGTAGTTATAGGTTCTCCTCCAATAGCCCATGACTTCACTAGACTGAGTAAAGAGCTAGCTTCCAATACCAGACATTGTTTCCATTGGCTGGCTCTTCCCTGGAGAAAATAACTTCCCAGGCTCCAAGTATTCTTTAGTTGCCTGTAATTCTGTGTGCAGAACTGAGGTCTCCTGAGCTTTCCCTTGTCCACTTTGGAATGTTCTTTGTTGTCATCCTTGTTCAATTCACGTTTGGGTAATAAAGTTGGTAAGGCATTCTAGGCATAGCTTCGGACATTTCTAGAAGACATACACTTATGGGAAACTCCCTAATCTTCTGCCTCTTACAATCTTTACCCCACCTCTGCTGTAATGTTCCCTGAGCCTTAGGTATGGGGTTGAATTGTAGATGTATCCATTGGGACTAGGCTCCATACCTCTGCGTTTTAATAGGCTATGGTTTTCTGTAGTTGTCTCCATCTGTTGCAAAGAGAAGTTTACCTGATGATGGGTGAAGACTACACCTATCTGTGGTATAAGGATAAATGTTTAGATTGCTGTTAGGTTTTTATGTTAGTTTGGTAAAGTAGTGGTTGTACCCCACTACCCTCCAAAATTCATGACTTTACTTGCACTGAGTAAATAGCTAGTTTCCAGTTCCAGACATGGTTTCCATCCTCTTGAGCATGTCCTGAGTCCAGGTAGAAATCTTTTGGCTTCCACCAAGGTCTAGTTGCTGCTACTTCACCCTTATGACACCCTGGTAGTTGATATCATTCATGGGTGTCATAGCTGGGTAGGAATGTTGGTTTTCTCTCTCACTTTGGAATCTTACATGACACCTACGAGTACCAAGAAAGCAATTCCTCAGAAAATTCTAGCTCAGGAATCTCTCTTGGCCCTGTTTTTTTTTAAGAGTGTGGTGTCTTCAGCAATAGACATTTACCTTCTACTTCTAGGGGTAAACTAAGGGCAATAGCAATAAGCTAGCTCTATGTTTAGGGAGACCCTTGGGTATCCATGGCCAACAACTCAAAAAAAGGGCTTCTCAAGTCCGATATTGAAGATTTTGCTACATGGTTTTGGCTTTTGTATTTAACACTATCAGCCTGGAGGAGAAAAGTTCATTAAAATATGTATGTATATTTATGCACATAATTGGGCATTATAGATATTTTAGGTAAATAGTTAATAGTATGATTACTTTTGGCTTTTAAGATATCCTGATTGATTTTACTTTCTTTTTCTGTATTGACCCACATGTCCCTACATAATGTCCCCTTTTCCTATTTCCTTAAGTAGATAACTGATGCTGTGCTGCCCCCTCTGTATGGCTGCTCAGCCCCCCATCATGACAGTTAACCCACTTTCCATTCCTTGTTTCTATGGTTACTCCAGGCTATGTACTAACACCTGAAGATTTGGAGCTATGAAGCTCCAATGACAGCACATGTGGCTCTTGTCTTTCTGGGTCAGGGTTACCTCACATAATATAATCTTTTCTAATTCCATCTTTTTACCTGCTAATTCATGATTACAGTTTTCTTTACAACTGAATAGTATTCCATAGCGCATATGTACCACATTTTCATCATCCATTTATCAGTTGAAGGACATTTAGGTTATATCTACTTCCTACCTATTGGGACTAGAGCAGCAATTAACATGGCTGAACAAGTATTTATGGAGTAGGATATTGAGCATATGGAGTCCTTTGAGCATATGCCTAGGAATGGCATAGTTGGGTCATATGGGAGATTCCTCTTTAGATGGTTGAGACTTCACACTGATCTCCATAGTGACTGCACCAGTTTGCAATCTCACAAACAGGGAATGCGAGTTCTCTTTTCCATGGGTCCCCTCGAGGCACTTAATCTGTATTGTTTTCTTGATCTTTGATGGTCTCAACGGGATACTGTGGAATCTCAAAGTTATTTGACTTGTTTTTTCTGTAATTGCAAAGGACTAAAAACATTTTTGAGTTATTTGTTAGCCATTTTGTTTCTTCAAGAACTCTCTGGTTCCAGGCCCATTTCCCAAGTGGGTAGCTAGTTTTTCTTGTTGCTGCTGTGTTTGTTTGCTTTTGACTCTATTTCTTGAATTCTTCTTATATTCTGGATATAAAGCATATGTCAAATATACCAGGTGGCCAAAAATTCATTCCTAATGTGTGCATTTTCTTTTCGCCCAGTTGATTATGTCCTTAGTTATGTAGAAATTTTGGTTTTATAATTTCTACTTGTCAAAGTTGACCTTCATTCTCGGGCAAATGGTGTCCTATTCAGGAAGTCCTTCCTTACACCTATATCATACAGGATATCGTCAATGGTTCCTCCTATTATTTCGAGTGTTTCTGGTTTCACAGATGTCTTTGATCTATTTAGAGTCAGGTTTTGTGCAAGGTGATAGACCAAGGTCTACTTTCATTCTTCTGCCCCTGAACCATTTTTTGAAAGTGCTTTCTTTTCTCTACCTCATATTCTTGACGTCATTGTCAAATATTAAATGACTGAAGTGACATGTACTCATGTTTAGATCTTGGATTTTGAAAGCGTGCATACAAGTACCATAATATAGGCTGAGCATATTATATTTATACATACATGCATGTAATAACAATTAACAAAAAGATATAAGCAATTTGAAATTTAGAAAGGAGGGGTATATGGGATGGTTTGGAACAAAGGAGAACAAAGAAGATCATGATATTATAATATCAAAAATAAAAGAAATAATCAAAAAGGAAAATTTAAAACTGTATTATTTTACTATAGATTTATCTCTTGGATTGTGAACAGGTATATTTAAATGGAGGGTTTTTATTATTATTTGTGCATTTGTGTGGATGTGTGTATACACTCATTTATACCTATTTACCTGCACATAAACTTAAGGTTTTCAAAACACATTTTTCAAGTTACCAGTAAAAATTTTTCTCAATGTTTTCCCATTTCAAGAACAATAAATTTCTTGTATTAATTTTTTTCTTTATTTTATTTTTTTCCATTTTATTGAATGTAGACTTTTTTCTCAGGTAATATATCCTGATTATGGTTTTCCTTCCTTCTAATACTCCCAGTTCCTCCCCACCTTGTCTCTCATCTCCACCTTCCACTAGAAAAGAAGCAAAATTCTGAGGAATAATGATAAATTAAATTAAATATGATCTAATAATATAAAACAAAAGCTAACACATGATAATTGGACAAAACAAACATAGAGAAGGAAAAAAGTCCCAAAGAAGGCACAAGACACAGAAACTCAGTCCCTGCAGACCCGGGAATACCATGAGACCACGACACTGTAAATCACAATGCATATACCAAGGACCCACCTCAGACACTTGCAGTCCCTGTGCATGCTGCCCCAGTCTCTGTGAGTTCACACAAGCTTTGATTGTGTTGATCTGTAGGATCTTGTTTTCTTCTTGACCTCCATCCCCTCTGGCTCTGAAACTCTTTCTGCCTTTGCTTACACAATTTTCCTAGACCCCCAAGGGGAAGGATTGGATAGAGTCATACCATTGAGGGATGAGTGTTCCAAGGTCTCTCATCTCTGCATAGTGTCTGGCTGTGAGTCTCTGTACTTTTCCCATCCACTGCAGGAGGAGGCTTCCCTGATGATGACTGAGCAAGGCACTGATGGATGAATATAGAAGAATATCACTAAGAGTCACTTTATTGTTATTATTTTATTTATTTATTTGAATAGTAATATTTGATTTTCCCCTAGGTATCTGAGCTACCTCGTCTCAAGTTCTTGGTTACTCAAGAAGTGTTGGGTATGGGCTCCACTTCATGAAGTGGGCCTTCTATCAAATCAGATATTGCTTGGTTACTCCCACAAGCTGTGTACCACCATTACAGGCAGGACACCAATATAGATCAAAGATTTTTGTGGCTGGCTTTGTGTTATATTTCTGTATTTACAGCATACAGAGTATCTTCCTGTGTAGAGACACTAGAACATAGGATTGAAGGCTCTATGTAGGAACCAGCTCACATCTCCATATTCAATGAGTTCTGTGGGCATTGTCTTCAGCAATGGGGAGTTGCTGTTTGTAGAGAGCAAGCTAAAGTCTTGGCAAAAGCCTGAGTTTGTGGGGATTCCCATGAGACCCCTTTAGTCAAACACTCGAGGATGCTTTATCCTACCACAGAGATATTTACTTAACTACACTCATTGCTGCTCTGTTCAAAATAGCCAGAAACTGTAATCAACCTTTATGTCCCTCAACAGAAGAATTGATAAAGAAAGTGTGGTACAATAACACAATTAATTACTACTCAGCCATTAAAAAAGAATTGAATTTTTATTCTTCCCTTTCATTCATATTGAGCATCAAACCTGTTCTGAAAACTTTTCAAGAAAATAACCAATACAAATCAAATGGCTTCTCATTACCTCCTCTGGGAACAGCTGACACTGTCTCTCAAATGCACACTGCATCTAGCCTTATCAATTTTCATAATCCATAATGACTATGGTATGCATTACGTTGTGCAAAGTGTCTGCTCAAAGCCTCCTTTTTTCTTTCTCAGTGGTTTCTCAAAGCCAAGAAGCCTCATATTACCCTAAAATCATATAAAAATTGGAGTTTGTGACTTTTTTTGTTCTCATTTATCTTGCTCAATTTGAACTAGTTTTTCAAATCACAGGTGTGCTTCGGTTCCTTGGTCCTGAATATTTTGACGACTTAGCCACTCCATTTGACGATATTTCCTATGATAGTCACCATTTATATTGCAATTTCCTGGTGTTTATTTATATTGCTTTACTAAGAATTTATATTGAAGGAATTATCCTATAAAATAATAATGTACTTGGTGACTATTTAAATATTGGGGTCTTTATAAAACTAGGAATAAAAAATTAGATCAGTGAACTGTAAGTTTATTTTTTAACAAATACTAAAATAAATGACATTTTAGTTAAGAATCTCAACTAGGTATTAGTAAATGGAAGATATGTGACTCAATATGTAGTATTCATCTTTTTGTTTTCTAAATTCATTTTATTTGTTTACATATGTTTGTCTACTTCGTCTAAGGGATATGTGTGTGCCATGGCTTCCATGTAGAGGGCATACAACCTGCATCAGTCAGTATTTCCTTCCTTGTGTGGTTCCTAGATCAAACACCAGCCATCACACCTGTAAGTAGGCCCCTATTCCCTGAGTCAGGTGGCTGGATCCTTTCATTCACTTATTTTAATTTGTTCTTTGTTCTTCATATTTTCAGAGATATATAATAAAACATGATAATATCTACCTTCCATTTCCCACCTTCAGCTCCTTATAACTCTTACTTCCAAGAAATCTCCCTTCACGTTCATGTCTTATTTATTTTCTGTCACTCTATATGCAGGGAAAGTTCCACTCTCATTATAATTTCTGGAATTTCAGGCTTTAGAAAATACAAACTATCTCATCTCACTCACATATCAACTTTGTCTTCTAAAACTAATCTTCAGCTGTGGTTTAGGTCAAAGGTAGCCTGTCTGCCTAGCGTGTGTACAGCCCTGACTTGAATCCTGTAGACAATAAAATAGAAAAATACATAAGCAAATATATGTATATATGCACTTCTGCCTTTGGATAAACCCACTCACTGGGTGATGGACACATAAAGATCAACAGTAGAGAACACCTAATCTCAGTCCTGTTCAAAATCTGCTTCCCTGGGCTTGCACTAAACAAGAGAATAAAGTTCACACATGGGAAAATGAGATATATTCAGTCATACTTAGACACACCTTATGAGGGATACTTTCATCAGATAAGACCACTTAGAAATATTTTTTGACTACACAAATATTTGTGCCTTAAAACTTTAAGGAAAGTAATGGTATAATTTTCTCATAAGTATAGCTAGCAAAGAAGGATTAAGAAGGAAAACTTCCAGGGTAAATTTACCAGAGCTCCATGTAGATGAGCTGATTACATGTAGCATTTCAGAAGAAAACAGCATAATCATTTCTGTATCACAATCCATAGGTTGGTTATTGGAGGTATTGAATAATGGTTAATTTATATCAGCTGGTATTAAGAGGTATAGGGAAAGCTCCAACGTACTTAATATTGGCATAATTCCTGCATACCATGGTGAGTAAATTTGTGGTTAAATGACCCAGACTCTTGTGTAGAACTTTTAATTGCCCATAATATGCCTATGGTAATTTTTTTTTTTTTTTTGTGTGTGTGTGTGTGTGTGTATGTGATGTGTATGTATATCACTAAAATGTCTGTGGGTGCAAATGGGTAAGAAATATATAAAATCTTAACCATGTATGGAAAGGACTTTGGGTTTGTAATTGCTGTTCTCTTTCTTGACGGGTTCATTCAGTAGAAGTGTGATTTTGATCTTCAGGGAATAACTATGTACTTATAATGGAAACAGATATTCTAATGTTAATTTACTATCAGAAACCCTGCAGACCTTCCATTTCCCTTCCATTTCTGTGTTTCTTCTCATATACCTTTATAATTGGATACATCAATATGTCCTTTCAGATACTGCTAGGTACAAGGAACTGATCTCAGAAAAAAATAAAAGGAATGGCTTGCATATTTTCTCAGTCTATTCCCAACTTTCTTTACTCACAAAGAAATAAAGATGGCAGTGTGTTTCACTGGAGTACATTTTGAGATACCATCTATTCTGGAAAAAAGAATAATAGCCAGATCTTAGCTGTTTTAAAAGGAAAATACCACATAGAATAAAGTAAATTCATTATTGTCTGTCTTACACATGCTATTTATTTGTTTATCAAGGATGCATTAATTATGTCATAAATCTGCTCTCCGAAGGCAGTGTGCTGAAGGCACTTCACAGACTCAGAGTCAGAGGAGGTATTAGCTTTTCAGCTTAGTCATATATAAAATGCCTGATTAGCAAACCAAGAGTGATAGGTTATTAAATGAAAATAAATGCTCAATTATTTCAGTAATATACAACCACAAATAGGAAATAAACCAGTTCTCTTTTGGTGTTCCAAATTTATGAAGGGATGTGATATGGTATACTACATATATATATCTAAATAAAGTCTGGCCTTTGAATTAATAAAGAATAATGAACAGAAAAAAATATCTAAAACCGACCATAGGCCAGATATTGAAAGTGGGTAAGATATTTCTGGACACTTAAACTACCTCTTTGAATTGGAATTTAATTGAAAATGAATCATTAAGTAGTATACATCTAAAGTTATATAATTTTCCTTAAATCAAACCAGCAAATAAATTATTGGGTGTCTATTATATGCAAAGCCTGTATTAGTTAATGACTTAGAATCAATTTCTGCCTAGATGATTTACACCCAAAGGATCAGACATTTGCATAGTCATGAAATTCAGATTTTGGAGGTGTTGCAGGAGGCAAGGAGGCAGACGCTTAGACAAAAACACAGCACATATCGGCTTCCCAGAGAGTTCTAGTGAGTCTGCATCACAGGCAGAACCAGGCTTCCCTGGAAGAGTGGAGAATCTTGACTACTGTCTCTTTCAGAGAGATTGGCTTTTCTTGGGTGAGCACAGAGACATGTGTTCAGCTTTTGCATATGAAGGATAATCTGATTTAAATACGCAAATAAAGAGAATGAGTAGAAAATGAGTTGGGGAAGAGAAAGTCAGGATGTAAAAGAAGAAATAGAAAATAAACAGTTAATTACTGAGGATCAAAATCTTAACAATTACATTAGTTATTAACAGGAGAAAAATGTGGTGGTTTTTTTTTAAACCTAGCTACAGTGTTTTCTTCTACTTCTGTGTGTGTGTGTGTGTGTGTGTGTGTGTGTGTGTGTGTGTGTGTGTGTGTGTGTGTATGAATGTGCTTACCCCCACATGAAGGTATGTAATGTTCAAAGATATACTTGTGTTCAAACCTAAACATTCAATGCTGATCCTGTCTGCTGAGCAAATCTTAATACAGAGATCTGGATATCCCAAATTAGATAACTAAGTTTTTCTTTGTTGTTGTTGTTTTTGGGTTTGTTTTTTTTAACAAATCCTATTTCCCATTGTTACCTGTATTTCTATTATGCATACTTGTATATAATTTATTTATTTATTTATAACTATCCAGCCAAGAAATCAAGTATCAGAAATAACCATTCCACTATCATTTATCTTTCAATAATCATTATTTTTAATGTCTTCTAGGGATGATTTACAAGGCAAAAAGCAAAGCATAGCAGGAAACATCTCCAGGAAGCCCTCTTAACTAAATATAGACAAGGAGAGTAAAAATTATTCTTACTCACTATCTCACCCAATTATTTTAAATCTTTTGTAATATAAGTTTATTTTTATTAAAACCTATTCAGCAACACTTCCTAGCCATTGAATAGTAGAAAAGCAACTGATAGTCAAGAAAAAAAAAAGAAAATCAAATACGGAAGAATAATTATCAACAAGAAAAAAAGGGAAGTCATGGGTGATGCTCAGTGGATGTGGTGTGTGTTGAGCAATCCAGACCATCTGACTTCAATCTCCAGAACCCACATAAAATGGGAAGAGAGGACTGACTTTCAAATGTTGTCCTCTTATTTCCACATGCACCATGGCATGCACACACCTGCTGCACATGCACATCACACACACACACACACACACACACACACACACACACACACACACTTACACACCATCACCGCACATGTAAAAATGTATATTTTTTGAAGAGAAGAAAATAAAAATCAACCTTCCTCCATTTTCTGAGTGGAATTCTCTGAACTTTGCTTCTTGCTTCAAGAAAATATGGCATTGACTTACAATAGATTCTGATACTATGAAGGAATCTAGCTTCCTTGGGAAAAGTCCAGCATATCTGTACCTAAGAATTTCTGCTAAGTTTTACTCTAGAAATGTATAATCATATTGCCCACAAACCATGCACCTGCTATTCTCTGTAGACAAAATAAGGCATACTATATAGAAATATACATCACTTTTCTTTAATGACTAAGCTTTGCTCGCTATTTGGTGAGCTTTAGTGAATAGAGAGAATGGATGAAGTTTCTGTCGTAACTTCCAGAGACACAGAACTGCTGGAAAGCACATAAGGAGCATGTGTGGCCTGGCATCGACATCATCCCAGTCCTCGTGAAACTAAGGCAGGAGGATCATGTGTTCAAAGCCAATCTGAGCTTCACTGTGGAATGTTATCATAAAAAAATGAAGCATGTCAGAGGCAAATACAAGAAGACTAGGTGCAATATTTTCAATAATAAAAATAACATTGACCAGCAGGTGAGGTGGCGCGGTGGGTAAAAGTGTGTGGTGCCCAAGCCAGGTAACCTTACTTAGTTCAGGCTCTGAACCATGTAAAAGTGGAGGAGAAAGCCAAACCCACAAGTTCTCCTCGGATGCCTGTACTTTCATCATAGCATCATTATTTCCATAACACACACACACACACACACACACACACACACACACACACACACACACACACTAAATTTAAAAATTAAAAGATGAGTTTGTTTCTTATGGTTGTTTCAACATTCCGCATTCTTAGTGAGATGTTTTAATTGACAAATTATTTGTAAAATGGGGAATTAAAATATAAGACCTACGGGATTATAAATTAACTCAAAATGTTATGTTTTAAACAACAGATTTTCAAATTTTATGCCATTTCATGCACATTTTTTATTATTTTCTTCCATGTGGACCACCAGCGATTTAAAGCAACAAACACCATGAATCTTAAGACTCACTGCTTGAAGCACAATAATGATTTCTAACACTGTTTCAAAGGAATTAAGTTTATGAGATGTGAGGTTATTATCACTATTCCATTTTCTGCTCATTTTGTAAGTAATAACATAAAATATTCAAATAATTGCACAAATATGGAACTACCATGATAGCTAGTCGGCAGCTGCATGTAGCATTTGATGACTCAAAATGTTCATTCTTCAAAAGGATTGTAACAATCACAATTTAGTTTAAGAATAATCAATTAAGAGTGTCCATGAATGATCTATGAAAAAGTTCATCTGCATATAATTCAGAATACTGAAAGAAATGCCAGTATGTGAGATAGCATGTGGAGGCAGATTTTAACCCTTTGTTGTAAGGCTCTGATGCATTTCTAAGGTGGAAAATTCCCAGTTTTTCCTCAAAATTTAATAGTATGCTATCTGTTTAAATCGCCTCAGTGTTGATTTCTATCTCTCCTTGTCTGGGTTTAATCTGTGTAGCTCAAAGCCTCAATTTTTCTCATCAGCAAAATGGAAATAAATATTCTACTGATTGGGACTGTAATGAAAGACAAGAAAGATAATAAATAGTAGGCAATATGAACTTATACATTTGTTTTATCTCCTTAAATTACTTTTTCTTGAAAATGGAAGATATATGCTTGATCTTCAATTTACAATATTGTTTTCAGTGTTAAATTAGTGTAAAAAATTATTGTAACATATATAAAAGTGTACAATACATATGGTGGGTGAAGAGCTAGAAACAAAACAAAATAGAAAGCCACTGTAGCTCATAGAATTTCTAAGGACCTTAAAATAATAAATTAATAAAAACTTTGAAAAACCAATCGTCTTTTGATAATGCTTCCTGAAACGTTTGCCCACATTTGAAAACTTAACACCAGCATATTCCGTTTACTCTAACTACCAAGAAGAAGGGATTGAACTTTTTATTTTCTGACAAGTAGAGTATGAGTAGCCAAAATAAATACAGAACTAACATAACAGGCAAAACAGCCAAACACAGCTCAATTTGCTTTATCTCATTCCAGCTCAGTAAACGCTACACAGTGTAGAGAATTCTCAGGCTATTCTTTGGCCAAAATTCAGACATACCCATGACTTTCCCCTCCCTTATGGAATGAAAAAGCTTGACAGTAATCTTCATTTCAAACAATTTCAGTTTTTAGGGCTTTGTATGAATGATTCCAAATACAAGTTAAAACCTAGAACTTGACTTGAGGTCAGTCATTTCCTTTCTACAAGTTCAGCATCTCTAAATGCTGGTTCTGCCTAGAAAATGGAGGTCCTATCTGTTCTTCTCTTACCACCCTTCCCTAAATTATTTTTGGTGGTTGCTTTGCCTCTCAAATGCAGTTTGGTAAAAAGAAATAACAAGGTTACTATGACTCTTTTTGAATGGAGAAGTTAGGTCATTTCTGTATCTGACTCATGGACAATAAACTCTTTTCTCCTGAATCTGTCCTGATAACACTCCAACAAACTCCAACGGCCACCTAATTGATCCTCATACTAGTAGGCACTCCCATCTCCTATATCTTATTTGTCCAGCAGCACGTGTATATAGGCTCTTTAATACCATGTTTTCTTTCATCTCTTTGGTTCTACAATGCCAATCGAAGACAATCACAAGTTTCTTATCAACATTTTGGATTCAAACCTCACATATACAAAGAACTAGCTTCAGTAACCTATTAGGTCATGCCTACGATGCAGACAGGGTCTCTGGTTCTGCTACCAAACTAGACAAATAAATTGCCCAATTTGCATCCACCTCTGGATTCCATTTGGCTTTTCACTCCTCTAGTGATACTCAGCCATGCATCTTTTCATTTCTCCCTAGTGAAGAAAGTAAGCCAGTTCTGCCTTGCCTTACAGTGTTGGTTTGACAGTCACACTAAGATTCAGAGCACGACCTCTCCCTCCAAGGAGACTCTCTCCATGTTCAAACCATGCCTTTTTTAATGTCTAAGTCACTATAGGTTCTCAAGTCATTCTCTTTTGAATATACATAAACTACTTGCATCACATTTGGACATCTGCTGTACTTTTAAAGTAGAAGCAGGAAGGAGCCAGTCTTACACCTTACTGCTCTTGGGTGATCCTACTGGCTCCATACCGAGAGCTGTGTGTAGGTCTCAAGTAGTTCTTCCGTCTGTCAAGTGTGTCATAAACAAAGAAAAGGCCGTGCATCTATCAAAGAACCTTGACCCCAAGAATGGCAGCACAGCAAGTGTTCTAGAGAGAGAAAACTCCCAGAACTGCTGTCCTCAGAGGAGCAGCAAAGCAACCAAAGGAGATGGATGGAGGGCATTTTCTGAGCAGATGGTAAAGACTCCCATGTGCATTTATTCAGAATCCATGTCTTTGTATCTGTCTACATGCATGTGTTACACAGATGCTGACATACACAGTCGATTGTCTGTGTGATTACAACTGCACTCTGGGCTGGATCCAGAGGACACAGAAAGCGGAGTGTACCTTGAATTGTGTGTGTGGTCATAGCTGTCCCAAGAGCATGGGATGTTTGTTCTGTGAGGTTTTGTTGTGCCCAAGGTGTCACACTAGTCCAATACTCAAAGGTCATTCAAGACTAAACAAGAGCATGAAAATAAAATTAATACCAAAAAGATCTGCATAGGATTATTCTCAAAAAGAACTGCTCTTATAAACCTACATTCTTTGGTAAAATTTAAGCATGCCATTGAAATTCCTTTTTAATTTTGAATGACTCAATTTAGAAGCCAGCAGAGAAGGCACCACACAGTCTGGGATTTCAAATGGTTTGTTGTTGCTGTTTGTTTGCTGGTTTGTTTGTTTTGTTTTTTGCCCATTCAGTTTCCTTTTGTTTCTAGCAAAACATTAGCGAAGAGCTGCAGAATGTGAGAGGAGAATTCCAGGAGACACAAGAGGCAACAGGCGTATTATTTGTTTATTTGTTTGCTTGATTGTTTTCCTGTGTGTTGCGCATTTTCTTGATTCTGAAATGAAAAATAACATTATCGTTCCTCATCTGAAGCAAATATGAAAGAAGACAATGATGCCACCAACAAAAGTACAGAACAACAATTAAACTGAAATCAAACAAGACATGGTGAAAAAAGAAAAAGCAAGACTAACACAGAACAAACGAGACAAATGGAACATAATCAGATTCTCAGGACGCATGTACACAGAATTCATTAAGCCTATCTGAGACAACCAGGAGAACACAAGTGCCACAATGTGGAGGTGCTTACTTTATTGTACGTCTTGGTCATTTGCTAAAATTCTCTTATTTAACCAAAGTATTTTTTTACCCTATAGAGCTTACTAAATTTATATAAGAAACATGATCAAAGCAAGCACAAAACAATCTATTTATGATGAAATTGCTGTTTCCAAGACAGAAAGATCATTTTGGCAGCATAACACACAAATTTAGTAATAGCAACAACCGTTCTATCACAACATAAACTCGTCCCTATAAAAATGTTTTAGCATTTTATTATATTTTCATGAGTAACATAGCTAATAATGATAAAATATAGTGTATTTTCAAAGTTTCAGACCTATAGCTTTTTCCTAAATGGTAAAATCATTAGAGGAATTGTAAAAATATTCCACACCTCATCTATGGCATGCAGTTTTTTTTACAAGAGAAAATAGGAATTAAAGGATGATATTCTGTATAATTATATTGTAACTTTCAAAATTAATGAAAGAGCAAGACAATCCTTGTTGATAGTATTATAGCAAACAAGAGAACGTTCCAAAAATAGGCTTTGCTTTGACTGTTAAACCTTGTGAAAACTATGTCTTATTTTTGGTCCCAGAAAGGTAGACTTTCTTTTCCTCTCCACATCATTGCATTCCGTTGTCTTATATAAGTTCTTCAAAGTGAAGGTCACAGTCGAGTCCTTTTGGCTGATATGGGGGATGGAGTGTTCTACGTGAAATTGTGTTCACTGTCAACATAAGGAAATGATCCCCTCTGTCCTCATGAAGGATGCAAACACTTTTCAGGTTTCAAAAGAAGCACAAAGGTTCCTCAGTTGCTACCCCTCCACACCCTACTAAAGATCTCTACCATAGACCACAAGAACAAATTTCCACATAAGATCTGCTTATTTTTGTAAATCATCTTCCTATATAAATGTGATTCCCAGATCAGGCTAATAGCTAGCATATAGGTACCTTCCTGGTTCAGGCCTTTATAGTTTGTCCCTTAAATAAAAGTAGGAGATATGGCACTCATGTGTCAGAGGACAGAATTGTTTACATGCGAAATAGTATCCACAGATGATCTGCTGTACATGTGTTTGGCATCTGAATGATAGTCTTATGCCCCTGGGTCCTTCAGTTATACTCATGGAGCCAATAATCTGTTATAGTAACTGTGGAAACATGCTTAGATGCAAATCTAAACACAGGAACCTTGCCCTTAAAGAACTCATGAGGACTGGAAAATGATACATAATGGAAAGATTACAAACACAGTGGGGGAAAGAGAGTGTTTGTAGTCATGACAGCATGGGGGATCATCTGGTAGTTCACTTAACAAAACTGTGTGAGTAGCAAGATGGGGCAGAGGGTCTTGTGAAAGTGATACTTTTTATAAAATCTGGGGTGTGAATAGACATGGCAGCTGGGAGTTATATAATGAACTCTCGTCTTGGGAATAATAAATTCAAGAATATTTACATGACTGCTATGGATGGAAAGAATAGATGAAGAAAAGATGGGGGAAAAAGCCTGAAATGTATGGATGGAAATGGGGTGCTGAAGAGTTTTGTTACAATATCAAAGGACTGCTGTGGGATGTCTTTCTGTATGCTGATAATAAGTGTTGCTCTGATTGGTTGATAAATAAAGCTGTTTGGCAAACATAGATTAATAGAAATGGGTTAATTTAAGATATAAGAGCTAGCTAGTGAGAAGTCTGAGCCATTAGGTCACAGTTTGTAAATAATATAAGCCTCTGTGTGTTTATTTGGATCTGAGTGGCTGTGGGACCAGGTGTGACACAGGAAAACTTCTGACTACAAAGGACCTTGTATCCTATAGAAATCCTATGGAATAGGGATTACCATTTTAAGCAGAGACTGCATATTATTAAATATATCATCTGGCTTTCTATAATAACCCCACATCTGAAACTTTGGTTCTATTACTTCTCATTTTGTTTATGCCCCTCTTCTCACAGGGTCTCCTAATTTCTTTTCTGCTGCTGTGATAAAATACTTTGATGAATGCACCTTATGAAAGGAAGTGTAGCTACTCACATTGTTCCCTGGGTATTGAAGCAGAGAGCAGTGGCTGTATTCATACACTAAGACTGATTTCTCTCTTTGTTGTTCAGCCCAGGGCCCCAAAACAAGGGAATTGTGCATCCCTTTCAGGCTGGGTTGTCCCAGTTCCTTTAACTAAAGGTTTGTCCTACAAGTGATTCTAGATTTGGTCAAGTTAACAATTAGCAAACTGTCACATAGGGCAGTTTAATTCTAGTTTCCAAAAAACTACATTCTATCAATTTGAACCCACTTTTAAAAAAGATTCTTCCCTGAATTCTTCCCAAATACAAGAATTCTGTTTTTAATAAACAGACAAAGGGAATTTATTGGGATACAAGTTTAGCATCATGGACTCTTTCTACAAGAAACACAACCATAGCAGCACCATTGAAAATGCATCTCAACATTTAGACAGGTAGTTCCAGCTGATTTCAAGAGGAAGTACAATAATTATGTATTTTTATGAAGGGTCTTATCAGATAGAGAATACTTACCATTATCCTAAAGTTCACAGAAGCAAGCCTTCTCAGAATATAACACACACACACACACACACACACACACACACACACACACACACACACACGTGGGATGTCCTGAAAAATCTTCCTTTACATGGATTGCCACAGGAAAGAGCATGGGAGTCTATGGCCAAATATACTTTTTCATATTAGAAAACCAGGACAACTTGGACAAAATGGTGTCTATATTTTGATGCACATGGATGGAGAACATCCTTCATAGCCTGACTCTCTACCCTATGGACAGAGTTTATAAAGGATATCATTGTGGCAGACACAAATGAGTGTCTACTGACCATGTTTCATGAGGTCATATATGATGCTGTGTCATAATGTCTTTTTGACAAGTCTAGACTTTTAGGTTTTCTCACTGTGTAGTGCATTTCATGTGCTTATTGAAGCTAGTAATTTGAAAATTCATGCCAGATGGAACCAAAGAGGCAGAACTAATCACTGGAGAAGTCTATTCTCCCCTTCGGTATCATTTTAATTTCTGCCTTCTATGAAAACTCAGATTTATGTCAAGAAGTGATAGGGTGTTGATTGCTGTGTGATTTGTAGATTTCTGATTTGGAGATCAAGATGCCACTTGCATAGCTAAAAAGGAAAAGTCAGTCCTTTATGTTCAGAATTACAGATTGATGTTTTGAATATTGGTCTGAACACCTACATCTCATCCTTTTTTCCTTCGCGGAAACAAAAATCAGAGGTTATTTCTCCATCAGAAAGGAAACAATTTTAAATAGTACTTTAAATGAGCTAGACAAAAATAGAGGCTAGTCACTGCAAGAAACGACATAGTTAAAGGAACTGAGGTGTCAGGTAGGATCGGCTAGATAATTGCTAACAAAATTTCAGGATATACATAATAATACTTGGAAATTTTTCATTTAAATGATACCTTTTCAAAAGTGCAAATGGCAAAAAAATTCACTGAAATTGTTTAAATGTGTTAATATAACAAGTTATCATCATTATTTAATGTAAAAATGAAAATAAATAATTTAAGACTTTTCAGATCAAGGATTTTTCAATTCATCTTGTCTTGTTGAGGTCATCTCTTCAGAAATAGCTTTGTCTTTCTATTAATGGACCAGCTACATATTTGCTGTCTTAACCCTAGTCTCAAGATTCAGTAATAACAAAACCACAATAACAGAACCACAAAGCACTATATATTTAGACACTGAAGCCATGGTGACATCAATCTCATTTTTCTTTCAAAATGTTTTCATTATCAAAAAGAAATAGCTCAGGGTTAAAAAGTGGCTAAACAGATTTCTGTGTTAACAGCAGAGGACTGTAGGACAAGATCTATTTACTGTGTGCAGTAGAAACATAAATACACAGGGTGTTCGTGTCAGCAGATTGAGAGGCCCAGATAGGCTGTGTTATAACATTATCAGGTCAGCCAAGAACAGAGAAGTCAAACACGGAATGTTAAAGTAAAGGGTAGATTCAGTTCTGTCTTCTCACCACAGCAGTGACTATTTTGCATTTATATTGCCCTTTCTACAGTACTTATGATGGTTTTACCACCATCATTAAGGAACACTATTAGACCTTGTACCTTTAGTCCATTAAACTTCCTTTAACTTCTTACGAAGACTACTTCTAAAAACATTTGCATTCCTTTCATCTTGCTCCTCCGTTGAAGACATTGGAAGAGGTAGGAAGCAGCTTAACATAACAATAGACAATAAAATTAAATAGTATGTAGTAGAAATCATTCTCTGAGCAGATGCTTAGCACTGAGACCCAGGGCACTTTATTTTCAATAAGAGTTCTATACCCCACTCCCCAACCCCACTGCCTTTATTGAAAATAGATTCTTTTCTCATACAATATATCTTGATTAAAATTTCCCCTCCCTCTACTCCTCCAAGTTTCTCCCACATGCCCTCCCATATGGATTCTCGGTCTCTCATCAGAAAAGAACGAGCTTTAAGCAATAACAACAAAACATAGCAAAATAAAGTATAATAAAATAAAACAAAAAAAAATTACCTCAAAGTTGGGCAAGGCAAACAATCAGAAAGAAAAGAGCCCACGAGAAGGCAAAAGAGTCAAAACCCCACTCATTCACATATTCAAAAATCAAGTAAAAACATTAAGCTGAAAGACATTATATATAATCAGAAGACCTGGCATAGACCTGTGTTGATCCTGTGCATGCTGCTTTAGTCTCTGTGAGTTTATAAGACCTTTGCTCAGTTGATTTAGAGGACCTTGTTTTCTTGGTGTCCTCCTTCCCCTCTGACTCATAATCTTTCCAGCTCCTCCTCTGTGGGGGTTCCCTGAGCTCTGTAGAGAGAGACTTGATGGACACATCCCATTTAGAGCTGAGTGTTCCAAGGTCTCTCTCTCTTTCCCTCTCTCCCTTTGTCTCTCTTTCTCCCCCTCTCCCCCTCTCCCTCTTCCTCTCCCTCTCCCTCTCCCTCTGTCTCTGTCTCTGTCTGTCTCTGTCTCTGTCTCTGTCTCTCTGTCTCTGTCTCTCTCTGTCTCTCTCTGTCTCTCTCTCTCTCTCTCTCTCTCTCTCTCTCTCTCTCTCTCTCGGGCTGAGTCTCTGTATTTATTCTTATCTGCTGCAGGGGGAAGCAAAAATTCTCCACTCTTAATGCTTATATACACTGAAAACAAGTTAATTTACCTCATAAAAGTATTAGCATATGATTCAAAATGTGGTGGCATTGAAAATGAGTTGCTTTGAGGTTTAAATAAGAAAATGAAGACCAATTCAGACACCCCAGCCAGAGAGATGACTTATGTTTAATCTGAAATCACGTCCTTAGGGTTGATCATACAAGTGTGGTGGTCTCAATACTTTCTTCTGTGATAATTCCTTATTTAGCTGCTCAAAGGGGATAGGAGAAAGATCTTTTACTTTGAACTTTGAACTTGATACTCGTACACAAAGCAGTGTTCTCAGTCGATTCTAAGTACTAATATCTCAGCCAGTGTGAGACATGACTTCACTAAAATGGTTGTAACAATCTTCAAAAGAAGAATAGAATAAAACAGTGGGTGTGTCTTAGAAGTGGACTTAGATATTTTTTAAAAAGTACAATAAACTTAGTCACAATCAACTGATGGCATTTCTTAACAATCAAGGCAAAACCATCAACCAAACTTCACTTCGTCTCATAAATCCTCCAATTTGTTTGTCTTTCCACATCCAAATGCATCTATTTTGATGCTGAGGAAATGGCTGAGAGAGTAAGAATTCCTTACACACATGAAGACCTCTGCTTGGATCCCCACCTTGCTGGCAACACTCCACACTCTAGGTGGAGGGGAACTAGGGATGAGGAGAGCAAAGGCATGGTGGCACCTGCTGGAACCAACCTGGTCAAAAAATACCATGCTTCAAGTTCAGTGGGAGACACTGTCACAAGCCAAGGCAGTTACAGTAGTTGAAGACACCAGGCGTTCTCTTGTGATCTCTATATTCAGGTATATGGGTGTGCACAACTATGCATCTGTTCACACAAACATGTACATCACACACACACACACACACACACACACACACACACACACACACACACACATACACTCATCCATACTCCCCACACATTTAGTGTTTCAACATTTATGCTATTTGTGTTTTCAGGGATACACATGTTTACTGAGTAATTTTGGCATTGTTTACTACATTTTATCATTAAAGTTCTAGGAAATTTGGGGCTGGAGAGATGATTCAGTAGTTAAAATCACTTGCTACTCTTCACAGTACTATGGGTTGGCACCCAGCACACAAATGGTGACTCACAACCATCTGTAATTCCATCTCCCATGCATCTGTTGCCTTCTTCTGGCAGCAGACAGGCACATTGGTGCACATAAATACATGCACACAAAACACTCATACACATAAAAAATGTCTTTAAAATTCTAGGATAGTGAGACAACTTTCGGTATTATTAAAATCCCACATATATTTCATGTCTGAAATCTGACAGGAAAACAATGTTGGTCATTCTCTAGTCCTTCATTCTGAAAAAGCACATTGGTAAGGTTGTGAAAAAATAAGGAGGAAAAGTTATTAAGTGAGAATTTTTAATATTGAGCTAAATAATTTTATGCATATACTTGTCAACATTTTAGTATATAATTAAATAAAACATACAATTGTTAGAAATGCAATAGTGTTCCATTAAGGAAAAAGTCCTTCTGGTCAAGAGGATATAACCTCTGGCCTGCATGGAAACCTAACATTCCAGTAGTGCCTGTCAATCATCTGCCCAAAGACACAATGAGCTTTTCCTTTTCCTACTCCTTCTCTTCCTTTTGCAGGCTGGCCAGAGCCTAGGAATGCCTTTCCTGAAAGTCTAGGCTTCCTTAGTCTTTTTCTAAAGCCTCCCTCTTCCATCTTATGGCTGCTTTTCTGTCATTGTCTTCCTTCTATACCAGTTTAGAAGGCCTGAGGTTCCTTTTTTCTTTCTCTGCTGCATTATCATCCTCTAGGTAGTGACTAAGACTGACAGCTTGCCTGCCCTGGGAATTTTTCTTTCAAACTCCAAAAAAAATTTTCTTCAAGTTTCTATTTGAGTCCATTTTAAAATTATTTCATTAATTAACTAAGAACCCTGAAAAAAGACCCTATTTTCCTTGTATCATCTGTTGACCATACAAAGACTTGCCCAAATTCTAGTAAAAATAAATTACAAACATCATTTTGTAAAATTTTGTATCATTAATTTTGAATTCAATTCCCACAAATGCATAGTGACTATACTGAAACCATTTTAACCTCTAAGATCACAGTCTTTTATTTCTTATGGTAGATAAGTTACAACAAAGGATCAGCAAACTTATGCAAGTTTCGTCTGAGGTCACACCAGGTTAGAACTGTCATAAAAGAGGCCTTTCTACTGAAGTTCACAATATAGACCAGGTTGGCCTCAAAATGATGGAGATCTTCCAGCCTCAGATTTCTGAGTCCTGGAATCACAGGAATAAGCCATTTCTCTGCTTATATACCTTCTTTCTAGAAGACTGTTCTCCCCAGGAATGATGTCATGACTTCTATTTGTTACCCAATCAAAGTCAAATGTTTCCTCCGTTTCTTATATTGTCTGAACAGTGACAAGGACTCTGCCACCTAAGTGACTTCTGCTCTATTTTTTTTTTATTTTCTTCCATTTTTTAATGTCCAAGGATGTTGATGCTCCCATGCTCCATGCCATGATGTTCATTGACTCTACTAGTCTCAGGATACATAAACTACAAATTAAATGCTTTATTTTGTAAGTTCTCTTGGCCATAGTATCTCTTGACAACAATATAAAGATAAGGCATGTGGTTTTAGTGAAAAATGTCCCCCAGACATTGAAGTGTTAGAAATTTGGTCCTTCCCCAGTTGTTGACACTGTTTAGGGAAGTTAATTTGTGATTTGAATTTCCTGGGGAAAGTACATCACTGGAGGCATTTTTTGAGAGTGGATAGCCTTGCCTCACTTTCAATTCACTGCCTGTGTCTTCTTGTAATTGAAGCTGTGATCTCTCAGTATCCTCTTCCTGCTGCCATGACTACCACTTGCCACCCAACCTCCCTGCCAAGATAAAACTGTATCCCTCTGGAGCCATGAGCCCAAATATACCCTTCCTTCTATAAACTGCCTTGGTCATGACATTTTATCAGAACAACAGAAAAGTAGCTAAGACAATCTGAAAAGCAGTTTATATAGTTGGCAATAAATTGCCTTTCTTATGCAGTATCCATACTTGAAGCCAAAATGAAAGTTGTCAGTGATAGGACTGAATCTCGGGCCTCAGGCATGATAAGCAACATGCAAACACTACACCACAATCCCTGTCCTTTCCTGTTAATGACTTTTAAAATGTGTGTGTGTGTGTGTGTGTGTGTGTGTGTGTGTGTGTGTGTGTGTGAGAGAGAGAGAGAGAGAGAGAGAGAGAGAGAGAGAGAGAGAGAGAGAGAGAGAGACGGGTAGGCATGCAGGCAGGCAGACAAACAGACAGAGAGAAAATCACCAAGAAGGACACAGAGAGAGACAGAGAGACAGAGAGACAGAGGGAGAGACAGAGACAGAGACAGAGACAGGGAGTTTCTATTTCTAACCAAATGTCTTTTATTCTTCATCTCAACCCAGTGACCTTGAAGTCATGAGACCTGTCAACACAACTGAGTTTTCATTGGGAGGAGCTGCTGAAGAAACTTGTGGTCATTTTGCTAGTCTACTGAAAATAAGGATTCATTGCCTCCATCTGTAGATTCATTCCTTGCATTCCCCTACGGATAAACTAGGGTAAACTGGCATGCTGACACCTCACATCTTCCACCTCTGGATCAGGGAAGAGCTCTATATTCTATATTTCAGAATGTTATAGATCCTATGCATACAGATGTAATTTGAATTTGATTGATCATTTTCAGACATTAAGACTACACTTCATCAAAACTATTAACTGTAATGCACATGTGATTGGCTGTCTTCTGTGTTTGATATATTGTGCACCCCAATAAAATTATCTGGGGGTCAGAGAACAGAACAGTCACTATATTAAACATTGAGGTTAGGCAGTGGAAGCACACACCTTTAATCCTAGCATTCCAGAGGCAGAGATCTATCAGGATCTCTGTGAGTTCAAGGCCACACTGGAAACAACCAGGCATGGTGACACACACCTTTAATCCCAGCACTTGAGATCCATGTCTTGCTTGGGAAAGACACATGCCTTTAATCCCAGAAAGTGATAGCAGGAAGCAGAAAGGTATATAAGGCATGAGGACCAGGAACTAGAGGCTTTTTAAGCTTTTAGCTTTTAGCAGCAGTTCAGTTGAGATCCATTCAGATGAGGACTCAGAGACTTTCAGTCTGAGGAAACAAGATCAGCTGAGGAATTGTCAAGGTGAGGTTGGATGTGGCTTTTTCTGTTTTTCTGATCTTCCAGCGTTCACCCCAATATCTGGCTCTGAGTTTTTTATTAATTAGACCATTTAAGATTCATGTTACAGTCTTCCAGGTTTAACATTACCTAGCTGGGTGTCTGCAAGGGTGACTGGGTGTTGCTAAATATTCGTGCTATTTTTCTGTTCTATATTTCACATAAACAAGCAACCAAGGAGGTAGATGTCAGTTACTCCCAACTGTTCTTCAGGGATTTGTGTTCTGGTTTTTGTTGTTGCTATTGTTTTGTTTTGTTCTACAGATGATAGAAAACTTCTTTTTTTTTCATTCTGATAGCTAACTGACTTTCAGATTATACAGTAAAACATGAGTATTTCAAGATAATTGTTCTTGTTATCTGATGTTATTTTCATTATGGAACAATTCCATAACATCTGATGTTTCTGACTATGCAGTTTACCCCATGATCTCTCACACCAAAAAGTAATGCCTGATATGCAGTATGTTTTAAAGATACATTGAAGGAGACAAAAGAACTTTTCTATACAGTTTGTTAATCAAGCTAAGAAAAATGATAAAATTCTTTTTCTCACTGTGTCTGTGTGTCTGTGTCTTGTTGCTTGAGGCAAAATTCTACTATATAACCTAAGATGTCTTCAAATTCAAAATGTCCCATCTTCAGTCTTTCTAGTGTTGGAATTGCAGGAATGTGCCATATTGCCTTGCTTTCAAATCTCTTCTATTTCAAGTGTGATAAATTGGATAGCTTTATTGCTTCTGTCAGATGCAATCAATGTTTGTATTTCACATTGATTATACTATTTCTACTTCATTTCAAAAGTATCACAGAGACTTTTGTGAGCGTATTTTTCAACCTTTACTTCCAACTCTACTCCACATGGAACAGAATAACCATTCTAACCTGATCTGGGAGAGCTGGAACTTCCCATTTGAACACAATTCCCAACTGTCCATGCCATAAACAGCACAGACACAGCAAATGTCTCACAAACAACTGGCTACATTTTCTTCTTCACTGATTTTTTTCTGACATATCCAGACTGCTATTCAGCCTAGTTAATGATATTTTGTCATTTGAAGTTTTTTGTTTTTATGTTTATTTGATTTTCATTTTCATAATGTATTCTGAATTTTTCTTTTGTCGCATGCATATTTATTAATGGATTAATGTGTCTCTCTATGAAATCTCACACCTGGTCCTTCTTGTAGCTATTTTATATTTTTTAAGCAAAACATAGGTTACTGCTTTCCATTTCCTTTCCTCCACAGTAACATGTAATTGTGTCCCCTGTTACTGATAGATTAAAGAAATCTACCAGGCTACTATGGGGGGGGCAAACCTGTGGTCATGCCGATAATCTTGCTAAAACACAGTGGTGAGTAGGGGGACACAAAGACATAGGGAGAAAAGGAGAGAGGGAAAGACAGAAATTGACTAGAAAGGAAATCGTGGAGAGAAGAGTAGAACATAAGTTTGGAAGAAATATTAGAGAGATGGAGATTTTACAGTAATGAGAAGATAATCCATTTATGAGTTAATATTTTAAAGATTAATGCCTCTGTTTCATCATCCATACTACCTCACAAACTGACATCAACTGAAAATTTAACAAAATTGTAAAATTTTAAAGAATGGAAAGGACAAAAAGTTAATTTTTTCCAAAATCATGCTTATTTTTATTTCAAAAGGTTTTTTTTTTTTTTTGAGACTGAGTTGCATGTAACTCAGGTTGGCCTTGAAGTCACTGTGTTGCCAAGAAAAACCTAAACTTCTAATCCTCCTGCCTCCACTTCCTAGTATTATAATTACAAGCACGTGCCACCACATCTAGATGATCCAGAGTTGAGGATCAAACTTAAGCCTCGGGTGTATGCCAGGAAAATGCCCTAAAAACTGAGCCTCACTCTCAGGCCTTCAAAACTCTGTGAGAAGAATGCACAGAGTATGGTAACAGGTGAACTCGGGAACACAGTTATGATTCAAAATCAATGTGAAAATGGGGAGTAAATCGACTCTACAGACCTTATAGGAAGTTCAGAAACCTCTATCTAACAAGTAAGAAGAAGGAGACATCAAAGATAAGTTTAAGTAAGGAGACAGATGTGATAGCTGGAGTTCCCATAAAAATAATTATCTTCAAATCAAAAGATCTGAAGCAAGCAAGATGGTGTGGTGGGTGCTCAGGTAAAGCCTAGAGACTCAGTTGGATCCACAGCACATACCTGAAGGGGGAAGGAGAGAAATGAGTCCACAAAGTTATCTAATGACACCTATTCCACTACACACAACATATATGCACACACACACACACACACACACACACACACACACACACACACACACCTCACACTATTAATAATTAAGTTCTGAAAAATAATGACAAATGACATGAATCTTCTAATAAAACCAGA
The DNA here is from genome assembly GCF_007827085.1 of Peromyscus californicus insignis. Taxonomy (NCBI): domain Eukaryota; kingdom Metazoa; phylum Chordata; class Mammalia; order Rodentia; family Cricetidae; genus Peromyscus; species Peromyscus californicus. The sequence goes on from NW_026294617.1 coordinate 28,958,210, forward strand.
GTATGGACTGCCTACTTTATACTGAAAAGTAATCTCTCAATTATAGAAATCTCACTGAAATATTAGACTATCTTTGATCACATTTTACCCATTCTTAGCCTTGAGATGTTGTATTTTATGAAACAATCCTTTGTACTTATCATTTCAATCTCAAAAGTTTGCATTAACTTTACTTCTTTAAGAATTTGCCAATATTCCCAGCAACCAATAGTTCATTATCATCTAAAATAATCCAAGAAAATAAAGAGTAAATAAAACAAAAACTCATATGAAATATAAATGGATATATTAATGTGAATAACACATCATAGCTTAATATTTTGAAAGAAACAGAAATCCAACGTGGGATCACAGACATAAACAAACAAACAAATAAATAAATAAATAAATTCTGTTTTTAGCCCAAACCAAGATTCTTTTAATATTTTTTTTTTTTTTAGGAAATATGTCAGCAACTCAACTAGTATCATTAGAAATTAAACATTTTATCACAATCCAACCCAAGGAAAAACTGATTTGATTTTTAGATGAGAAGGAATGATGGTTAAAGAAAATGGTTAAAATATTTGTTTTTCTTCATTAAATATTATGGTCTTGTAAGAACAGATAATATGCACTTCATCAGGCCTTTTCTTGAATTTGAGTCACAGAATCCTGCATGGTGCTCATTGACGTTCTGCAGCCTGGTGGGATGAAAAGTACTACCTATACGTGTTGTATGTTCTGAACCAAGGCTGCACTGAAGTCTCGTGACACAACATGGGTGCCTGCTTTCAATTATATCTCAGATTCATTACCTGATTAACTTTCAATTATTTGTTGTTGTTGTTCTTAAATGTTCTGAAACTATTTAGTATTGCTGAATTGGTCACAACCATTGCTTTCTTTGTAGAACTGTACAAGGTCACAAATATCAATTAGATAAGTAAGAGTAGAGAATAAGCTCGTAGAGAATACTGCTCTCCCTTCCACATCAAGGTGTTAAAATTTCCCAGAGGTCTTAGCCCCTCAAGCCACAGGAGTGGCCATGCCCCTCCCCCAAGGACCCCCAACTTCCAGGTTCCACACACAGAGCATTTTAATTGCCTTAACTGTTGGAAAAGCCTTCACCCTACAGAGTAAAAAGCCCAATCTCTGGATATGATATCCCACCAATTTCTACCCTGGAAAGCTTCACCTTGAAAAGTTCCACCCCTTTCCCCAAAAAACACTATATAAATCCTGTAACCTGTTCAGTTTGCCTCTGTTTTAAGCCCCAGCAGAGCCAGCCATTCTCCTGGTTTTTTTTTAGTCTCAATAAATCTCCTGTGTGAGGTTGAATGTACAGTGTGACTTTGTGGTATTCCTTGGCTCTTAACTGCCAGGATACCTTTTCCATCCAAGCTGTAACACTTATATTTGGTGCTAATATCTAGGACAAGCTCTACTAGTGCCTGAGTTTCTCCTCAGGGAACATAGTTTCACTAGGACCCTATCCTTCATCTCTAGTCACCTGTACCTCATCTTCCAATTGCTCAGCACCCCATCCACCAGCATGAATTAGATAAGTGTCCCCTTTGGTCAGTGTAAATGTTTCCCTGAGTCTGAGGAAGTGACCTTAGAGTGTCCAGCACCCCTGTGGTACTCTTGGAGGTTGAGGTACTGAGAGGCCACAGTAGCACTATGGTGGGCTTCTCCCAGCCCCAGCCTCTACTAGGCCTGAGTTTCAGTTAAGTTTTGGTTTCTGTTTAGGTTTCAGTTTCTGTTTCTCACTAAGCAGATGAGGGAGATATTGCATACCAGGCATGATTCGGCACTTGTAGCTCCAGCCAATCAGAAACATATTTGTGTGTGGCTGCTGCTTGCTTGGCCAATCATGTTAAGGATGACCTAATCCCATCTTATAAAAGGAGCTTATGAGCTTCTCTGTGTGGCTGACCCCTGCATGCAGGAATTCTTCCTTTGAGAAATAAAGGCTCTTACTTTTGCATATGTATAACATGAATTGCTAAATGGCCTTATTAATAAAAAAAAACATCCAGAGCCAGATATTGGGGTGAAAGCTGAAAGGTCAGAAGAATAGAACAAGCCAGCCACAAGTTCTTACTGCTAGGAAATCCTCAGCCCAAGAGAGCTACTTCCTGTATACTCATGCTTTATATACCTTCCTGTGCCCTACCATCTTACTTCCTCTCTCCACCCAGCTCTATCACTTCCTGTCTGTCTGTATAGACCTCCAGACCTCTATGGTGAACTAGTGCTGGAATTCAAGGCATGTGCCACCACACCTGGCTCTGTTCCCAGTGTGGCCTTGAACTCACAGAGATCTGGATGAATCTCTGTCTCCTGAGTGAAAGGAGTAGGGTGTGTGCCATCACTGTCTGGCCTCTATGTCTAACCAAGTGGATGGCTCTGTCCTCTGATCCCCAGATAAGTTTTATTGAGGTGCACAATATATCACCACGCATATGTGAGTGGAAGTCTTCTGTGAGGTGATCTGTAGACCCTAACATTTGGGAGCTCATCCAGGATAACACCCCCTGACACCCTGACACACTGAGCATTTGAGAAACCTGGCCAGTAAGTGAGAGCTCTCTGTCTTTGCCTCTGTTATATGTGACTTTATAAGGCTCAAGCCAATCCTGGAGGCTCAGGTAAGCCAGGTGAACCTGCTAATGACACCCACGGCAGGTAGGTTGAGAGATGTCTTGGACCCACCAGAGGGTCTGTCCTACCTCAATTTCCAATGGGACCTAGTCAAAGACAAGAAAAGAGACCATTCTAAGAACACCTGGCTCCTCAACCATCAGGAGGTGAGAGATTTCTTGTGGCCAGCTGGTGTCTGTAGGCTTTGGATACCCGGGTTTACTGAATTGGCTAGATGATTATATGAAGAACATGGAGTAGAGGGACTACCCTAGAATGCACTGAGCAAATGGAAGGAGCTTTCAACAAAGTCAAAACAGCCTTGCTAGAGGCCCAGGTGTTGGGCTTGCTGGACATCACAAAGCTGTTTCACCTACATGTGGATGAAATGAAAGGGGTAGCCACAGGAGTCCTAACCCAGACTCTCAGACCCTGAAAGAGGCCAGTGGCCTATTTGTCAAAGAAGCTAGATCCAGTGGCAATGGGACGGCCCCCATGCCTCCGCATAATAGCATCCACTGCCTTGCTGGTCAAGGACTCAGGCAAACTGACTCTTGGCCTTGCCCTCATAGAAACCACACCACATGCTATAGAAGGGGTCCTCAAACACCCATCTGATAGATGACTGACCAATGCCAGGCTGACTCACTACTAAGCTTTGCTCTTAAATCCCCCTCCAGTCCAATTTACCTCTAGAAGTGCTCTCAACCCAGGCACTTTGCTTCTAGACCTAGACCTAGATGGCTCTCTACATGACTGCCAGGAAATCTTGAGCCATCTGCAGGGAACAAGGCCTGACCTTGGTTACTCACCTTTAAAGGAGGCCAATGTCACCTGGTACATGGATGGCAGTAGCTTCATCAAGTATGGCACCAGGTATGTGGAGACAGTGGCTATGGAAGAGGCAAGCATTTGAGCATAAGCCCTGCCCCCAGGTACCCTGGTCCAAACGGTTGAACTAACATCCCTAACCAAGGCCTTACATATGGGGTAAAGGAAGAGACTCAACATATATACAATCAGTCAATACGCCTTTGCCACTGTGCATGTCCATGATGCCATCTACAAGGAAAGGGGCCTCCTGGTGGCAGAAGGAAGGACTGTCAAGAACAAGGAGGAAATTCTGAATCTCCTGCAAGCCATATGGCTGCCTGGAAAGTGGCCACACACTGCCTGGAGGCCCTCTCCTCAAAAGGAGAGAACCCTGTTTCTAAGGGAAACAAGAGGACAGATGCAGATGCACAAGCAGCAGCCCTTTAGGTGGCAGCTGCTCTGATAGTCAAGCTGCCTAAACTAGCAGCCCCAACCTTGACTTAAAACCCCACCTATACCAAGAAGAAACTTTGGAGGATTCGAACTTGCACCAATGCTTATAAAAAAAAAAAAGACAGATGGTATAGACCTCCTGATGAATGTAGAATGTAATATCCTCACTTTAGACTTTGCCAGCCAATTAGTCTTGCAGATACATCAAAGTACCCATTTGGGGGAGAGGAAAATAAAAGACCTACTAAGAAGAGCACACCTCAAGGTGTTTAACCTGATACCAAAAATAGAGGAAGTCATGACCCACTGCCCAACATGTTGCCTGATGAATGCCAAATCAGGCACGGGAGGGTCAATGGGGAACAGAGAAATAGGACCATGCCCTGAATCAATTGGGAAATTGAGTCCACTGAAGTAAAGCCTGGATTCAATGGCTATAGGTACCTATTAGTCTTTATAGATACATTTTCAGGATGGACTGAAGTTTACCCTACCAAGAGTGAGACAGCCATGGTTGGGTATTGTTGATTGTTTCTTACTCTTACTTTTTTGGCTCTTTGGGGACCTGCCACCAATCTCCTAAATAAGTACCACCAATGGAGGCTTATTCTTAATTATAAATTCCCAGCCTTAGGTTGGCTTGTTTCTTGCCAGCTTTTCTCAACTTTAAATTATCCCATCTACCTTTTGCCTCTGAGTTTTTAATCTTTCTCTATTTCTGTATACCTTTCTTTACCTCTTACTCCATGGCTTGCTGTGTAGCTGGGTGGCTGGTCCCTGATATCCTCCTCTCCTCCTCTTGCTATTTCTTTTTTCCTCCCAGATTTATCCTTCTATTTATTTTCTCTGCCTGCCAGCCCTGCCTATCCTTTCTCCTACCTCGCTATTGAATGTTCACCTCTTTATTAGACCATCGGGTGTTATAGACAGGCACAGTAACACAACTTCACAGAGTTAAACAAATGCAATATAAAAGAATGCATCACATCTTTGCATCAGTAAATAAATGTCCCGTAGCATAAACAAATATAGCACATCTTAAAATAATATTCTACAACAATTGTGGCCAAGAAACTTCTAGAAGATATCATCCCCAGGTATGGACTTCCTGTCTTAAATGGACCTATCTTCATCTCTCAGGTAACCAAAAGGCTAGTTAAGGTTATGGGAACAAATTGGAAGCCTCATTGTGTCTATCACTCCCAGAGTTCAGACCAGATAGGAAGAATAAAATAGACCCTAAAGGAGAGCTTAACTAAATCAACCCTTGAGACTGATAGTGACTGGGTATCTCTCCTGCCCTTTACTCTTTTCTGGGTATGCAATTCTCCTTACATCTTGTACTTTACCCTGTTTGAGATAACCTATTTAGTCCTTATGGAGTGTTAGGGACCCACATCTTCTTGTTCTCCTACTGTCAGGGTAGGGGGACAGCCTTACCAGTCTCATCAAACCCTACCAAATATATCATCCAGGCTCAATACCCACTCTCTTTCTACAACCTCAGGAGACTTAAGCCTCTTATCTCTGACCTCTTATGAAAGAATCATCTGCGTCCCACTTCTTTCCCCTTTAACATCCCCACATGCACAGTTAAAATACCCAATGGAATCTATCACTTGGTTCAGGGTCTCCAACTTATCAACTCAACAGTGGTTCCCCTTCACCCCATAGTATCCAAACTATATTCTCCTCTCCACCATCCCGGCAGAAACTGCCCATTTCTCTGTCCTAGCCCTAAAGGATGCCTTCTTTTCCATACCTCTTGATCCCAGCCACAAAATATCTTTGCCTGTACTTGGACTGACCTAGACACTCATATTCCCATCCAGCTCACTTAGACTGTCATATCCCAGGGTTTCCAGGACATCCCACATCTATTTGGCCAGGATCTAGCTTCTGACTTTCTTTCTCTCTGTAAACCAAAGCTTATACAATACATAACCAATCCTTTCCTTTGTAGTCCACCCCTGCAAATTAGCTAGGCTAATACTTCTACCTTATTAAATATTCTGTCTAGCCAGGTATGTAGAGTCTCACCCTCTATGGTCCTGTTGTCCTCTCCTCAGGTTACTTATCTGGGGTTAGCTATCACTCCAACTCATAAGACCATTACCCTGGATAGAAAACACTTAATTCAGTCACTCACAGTCCCCACCTCAGTTCAAACTCACTAAGGTCTCTCTCTCACCATATCACTAAGAATGAAATTCTATCCTTCCTAAGGATGGTCAATTTCTTATGATCTTGGATTCCTTCTTTATCTCTCCTATGTCCTGTTGGGCGACCTGTAGCTGGAGTTTTTCTGCCTGGCCCACAGTCTGGACAAATCTCTCACCCGCCAGTCCCAAGCCGCTCAAACCCGATCAAGTAAACACAGAGACTTATATTGGTTACAAACTGTATGGCCGTGGCAGGCTTCTTGTTAACTGTTCTTACAGCTTAAATTAATCCATTTCTATTAATCTATACCTTGCCATGTGGCTTGTGGCTTACCGGTACTTTACATCTTCCTTATCCTGATGGCGGCTGGCAGTGTCTCTTCCCTGAGCCTTCCACTTCCCAGCTCTATTCTCCTCCTTGTCCCGCCTATACTTCCTGCCTGGCCACGGGCCAATCAGTGATTTATTTATTGACCAATCAGCAACACATTTGACATAAAGACCATCCCACATCACTTCCCCTTTTCTTTTCTTAAAAAGGAAGGTTTTAAAATTTGCCTTCACAGTACCTAATTATAACAATTCTCAGCCAGTCAAGAGATATCAATGGAAGGTCCTCCCACAGGGAATGTTAAACAGCCCTACCTTGTGCCAATACTTTGTGCAGAAACCATTGGAGATAATTCGTGTAAAGTTTCCACAATCCATAATTTATCACTATATGGATGATATCCTATTAGCTGATCCAAAGTTAGATACATTAGAAAGCATGTTTGAAGAAGTAAAAAAAGTTTTGCCTCGCTGGGGACTGCAAATTGCTCCTGAAAAAATACAAAGAGGAGATTCTATTAACTACTTAGGATATAAGATAGAGCTACAAAAAATTAGACCCCAAAAGGTACAGCTAAGGAGAGATCGGTTGAAGACTCTTAATGATTTTCAAAAGTTATTAGGAAGCATTTCCAACTTACTGGGCATCATGGGAATACCCAAAGATGGACTACAAAATTTGGCTAATACCCTAGAAGGGGACAAAGAATTAAATAGTCCAAGAGAATTATCAGCCGAAGCTGAGAAGGAATTGGCTCTAGTAGAAAAGACAATTCGAGAAGCACATGTGGATCGTGTGGATCCAGAACTTAAATGCATTCTTGTCATATTCCCCTCCAGACATTCCCCAACAGGTACTTTGATGCAGAGGGAAGATATTATATTGGAATGGATATTCCTACCATGTAAACCAAATAAGAAATTAAAGACTTATATAGAAAAGATCTCTGATTTGATTCAAAAAGGTAAACTAAGACTTCGCCAGTTGACAGGAATGGACCCAGCAGAAATTGTAGTACCTTTAACTAATGAAGAAATTTCATCACTATGGAAAGATAATGAATACTGGCAGAGAGCCTGCAGTAACTTTTTGGGAGAGATTAACAACCACTATCCCAAAAGCAAGAGAATAGAATTCATAAAGAAGACTGAATGGGTCCTTCCTCACATTGTACGACAAAAGCCAATTTCTGGAGTCCTCACATTCTATACTGATGCAAATAAATCAGGGAAAGCAGGATATAAATCAGGAGACTTAAGTAAAGTGGTACAAAGTCCATACAGCTCTGTACAAAAGGCAGAACTGTATGCCATTCTTATGGTACTGATGGACTTCACAGAACCCCTCAATATAGTCACTGACTCTCAATATGCAGAGAGAGTTGTTTTACATATTGAAACTGCTGAATTTATTCCTGATAATACAGAATTAACTTCATTATTCATACAATTGCAGGAAATCATCAGAAAAAGGGAACATCCTATATATATAACACATATCAGATCCCATACAGGTCTGCCAGGACCTCTAGCACAAGGTAATGATGAGATTGATCAGTTACTAATAGGTAATGTGCTAGAAGCTTCAGAATTTCATAAGAAATGCCATGTAAATAGCAAAGGTTTGAAGAAGGATTTCTCCATCACTTGGCAACAGGCTAAGGATATTGTGAAAAAATGTCCTACTTGTTCCATCTATAACCAACTTCCATTACCTGCAGGGAGCAATCCAAAAGGTATACAAAGAAATGAAATTTGGCAGATGGATGTGTTTCATTTTGCAGAATTTGGAAGATTAAAGTATGTACATCATACCATTGACACCTATTCAGGATTTCAGTGGGCAACTCCTATGAGTTCTGAAAAGGCTGATTCTGTGATTACACACCTATTAGAAGTTATGGCCATCATGGGAATACCTGTACAAATTAAGACAGACAATGCCCCAGCATATGTCTCCAATAAAATGAGACAATTCTTTGCTTATTACAATATAAAGCATGTTACAGGTATACCACACAATCCCACAGGCCAAGCAGTCATAGAAAGATCCAATCGAACTTTAAAAGATATGCTAAATAAACAGCAACGGGTAACAATGACTCCTAGAAATAGATTGCATAGTGCTTTATTAACCTTGAATTTTCTCAATGCTGATGAGAAAGGAACAACAGCTGCAGAGAGACATTGGACGACAGACAAAACTCCTGAGCTAAACCAACCAGTTTATTTCAAGGATGTGCTGACCTCAGAATGGAAACCTGGATATGTTCTACGTTGGGGAAGGGGTTTTGCCTTTGTTTCTGCAGGAGAAGAAAAGCTATGGATACCAACAAAATTAATAAAAATTCGATTCGAACAGGAAAAACCCCTTGATGAGGAGAAGTAAAAGATCATCCACCAATGTGACATCTCTACAAGTTGTAAGAAAAATTTAACAATCAAAGGTTGGGGTAGGGTTCTGTTTTTGTCTTTCCAGGATGATGGAAATACCCATCTTACAGAAGTCATAAGGCCTTGGATATCCGGATGTTTACAGCAGAAAGAAAGAATCTATTGGTACCAATCTACACACGGTAAAATCTCACTGTCTAATATCTATCTCTCTATCAATCTAGAAAAGTTGTGGTTCCAATTCAATTATAAGCCAAGCTGACTTTGGAGATGGAATTGGCTCACTCCTTCACTAAACCCAAGCATATTGCTAAAAGGAAGTTTGAGAGATTCTTCAGTCCCATATCTGAAGAGCCCTCTGGTGTGGGACAGAAGGAAACCAATAAAAAAGGACCATTGTCTTCTAGATTCTAACTCTCTCCATGCTTACTCTTGATTTCTCAGAATCCTTTCTTACATGCTATGTCCTCTTTAAATCCAAACCTTCCATTTTGATAACAAATAAGTTTTTCTAATAGCAATCTTAGAAGTCTCCAGAAGGAAGACGGGGCCCCAACAACAACTCTACCCAATCCAGAATGATGCCATGGTAATCATCATCATACTACACTTCTTACCAGAATTTCAGACAATCTTACCCATTACTCTAAGACTTGCTGCAGAACCTACAGTTAGTCTAACTGAGATTTAACTATCTGAGCTTTCTCACAGTACCCAACAGAGATAACATCACCCCCTAAACAGCAGGAAGTAATTCTAAGAAAACGACGCCCCTTCTCCCTTAGGTTTCATAATTCTCAGGGTTATGGATGATGGTTATAGGGTTGGGGGTGGAAGGAAATATTAAACTCAGTATTCTAAAAAAAAAAAAATGAAAAGAAGAAATGGAATGGATAGGTATAAGGTATTATGGTAGATTATTATGTATACTAGTAAACAAATTTAGTAAAATAGCAGCCTTAAATAATTTGCACTGTAATTTGCACTGTTATGGATTCTTATATGTTGATACAAATGTAAACTATTTTTATATTCCTGTCTAAGATAATTTGTATATTGATACAAATACAGAACTATATTTGTTATAATGTACATATATTTCTACTCTTATTTGAAATACTTGTATATTGATACAAATGTAAATTTATATCTGTCATACTTTATGTAGGTTCTACTTCTGTTTAGGATATTCGGTATATTGATATGTATTTAAGATTATTGTCATATTGTATATCACACTACATACTCCTACCTCTATTATAAATATCGATATATATTTAAGATTATTGTCATATTGCATATTGCACTATATACTCCTACCTCTGTTATAACATCTTGTGTATTGTCACAATTTTGAAGTCATCGTTCTTTACCATACACTTGCTTATAGACTGTTTACCTTGTTTACGTGAAGCCTTAGTCCTTAGGTTATTTCGGTAGATAAGACTTATAGATTTATAGTCACCTATGCTTGTCATCTCTATAGTTACGTTAGTTAGGTTATCCAGATTTACAGATACATAGGTCATATGGACAGGTAATCTTCAAACACTTCATAGACCTAGAGAATATGGCATTTAAATAACTTAGAATTCTGTTGATGTGAGACATAATTGCTCCTGGCTGCACCAATTTGATCCCGAGAGAATGTTGGGCTTCTAAGACATTTCCATTTGGAAGTTTGTCTTCTTGGCACAAAATGGCCTACTGGGCAAAGAACTGCCCTTGCCTCGACGGCTGACAGTACTAATGCAATGCTGTCCTTTCTGGACAAGCGGGACACAAGGAAAGCGACCACTGTACTCTGCCAAGACAGGGTAAGATGGTCTTTCAGAATTCCTGCTTCTGAAAATGGTCTGTCAGATACTTTAGGCCTGTAGCCAATTTGAATGCACCAACAATGCTGAGAAACATTAGGTGACTGTCCAGGCTGCCAGCTGTCTCCGTCTACTCTCGCAAGATTCCCGAAAGTTGCTTGCATCCATCTACCATTTCTCAGGTACCATTATATTCCTTCTCAGGTCTTTGATGGGATTGAAGACTAGCAGTTATAGTTACAACCTAGTAGATAGAACATATTAAGTATTAGATTCAGGTTCTTTAGGATAGGACACCTTTTGGAATGATCTTTGTAACATGCCATTTACCTATGCTCTATACTTCTCTGGATTATAGTATGTGTTTCTTGCTTGATATTGTTTGCATTGGTTGTAGTTCCATCTTATCTAGGTCATTATCCCTCATTATTCCTGGACTATATTTGATAACCATTCCTTTGTATATAGTCTTGTATTAGGTTAGAACTTTCTTATTTAGACAAAAGGGGGAGATGTAGTGGGTAGCCATTCCAGCTTTGATCTGGAAGTTCCAACTCCCATTGAGACTTCAGCAACTGTCACGCCTACAAGGCGGGGCGAAAGGAGGCGCCTGGGGACCTGAGATCTGGATCGGCGGGCTCTCTCTCTGTTGCGGGACCCTGGACTGGAGAGGTGTACCAAGCAGAGCTCCAAAGAACACAGCTGGACTGCGATACACCTTCCCCAGACTCCGCGACCTACCTATCCCTTAATTTGTAAGTTACGCCATTAAATAAATCTCCTTTTATCTACGTGGAGTGGCCTTAATAATTTCACCAATAGCGACCCACCACATTGACATCTCTTTTCTAGGTCCTTTGGGCTGCCCACCACATGGGCATACTCCCTGTAACACCCTGCAGGGCTCCACCACATGGGCAATTCCACTTATTAAGACTTGTCCAGCTGTTTTCTCCTCTATCTGTTCTAACCACTTGTCTCTCCTCTTACACTGGGTAAGTGTCACTATGGAGCTTTCTATTCTGTTTACTTATACTTCAAAAGATACATTGGTGTGCCAGGAAGCTTCCTCTCACCTTGCTGGACCCCCATCATGTGTAAAGGGATGCCTCTCCTCTGTGACTTGGGACATTTCTCTCTGACAAGTCTCTTAGTCCACTTGGGGATGCCCCAGATTGAAATTTTTATTACAACAGGACTTAACCCTCTGCTCCTTCATAACTCCTCTCAGCTCCTTCTGGAACTTCCTCACCTCCCACTAGGAGCTCCTACATGCTTCAAGTTCTGCAACCTTTCCTTGGCCATTTCCCTTCAGAGCTACCTGTTATATCCCTCTTAGTGCCATCCTGGGCCTCTATGTTGCAATTTTCTTTGCCTCCCAAAAGGAGCTGACTGATAAGTCCTGCAGCTTCCTTAAGGCCTTCTAGGATCTATGACCTTGTCTCTCCTGTCTCTCAGCTCCATCCTGGAAATTTCACAACTTCCCTATGCCATCCTGGTCTTCATTCTCTCTTGCCTCTCAGCTCCCACTTGGAGCTTGTAGAAACTCCTCACAGAGTTAGTTATTTTTTAACCATTCTCTCTTCCTCCACTGACTCAGATTCTATTAAAGCCTCAATCTGTTACTACAAATAGCCTGGCCTCCATACGTTCTGATGGTCTAAATTGTCATGCTCAATTTTCAATGGTGGCAACTTCTGCCACTGCACAAATAAATGATCTAAAAGTCTTTTATAGCAAATCTTGCTCTCTCTTCCTCCCTTTCTTCTTAATTACACCTGTCCAGGGTAGCTCTTACATATGGAGACACCCTCTCAACCTCTAACCAATAGCCCATCCTAATAGGGTCGGGAAATTGCTTTATCTATATCAAGCTGTCAAAGGTTGATTAAGTTCCCTGTAACTCTTGTATCTATCTCTCCTTCCCTGGGCCTTACCCTCTATGCCTGTTAGCATTCAGACCACTTCTTGGAATCACGGCCAATAAGCAGAAATACCCTGGCCTGCACAGCATCCTGATGCCAACCTAAGTTCCAAAAGGATTCCTCCCCCTTCACTCTCTCTCCCTCTCTCTCCCCCTCTTGCCATGAGGTGGTGTGCATCCCCCTCCCTTTATCCTTTATCATTCTATCTATCTGTCTATCTATCTGTCTATCTATCTATCTATCTATCTATCTATCTATCTATCTATAGATAGATAGATATAGATATATTTTCTCCCCCTCTCTCTCTTTCCTTCTCCCCTCTCTCCTCCCTCACCAAATAAAACTCTCCACAGAGGTCTGTCTGCATGGTGTCTCTGTCTTTCACCCACCATGGGACACCCTGGCTCAAACTCACCAAGGTCTCTCTCTTGTCATATCACAACAATGGCTGTTTTCTCTACTTTTGAATGATAATTCCTGTACTGAAAACAAAAATCATAAAAACATGGTTTATGATAAGATTTAATAAACAATGTTTGTTTGATAAGATATTAAAGCTGCACCTCCATATACTCATTCAAGAATGGACTTCATACTGGTAGCTGAACTTTGTAATATAAGAGTCACCTAGGTGGTATTAGTTTTAAAAAGATATGAAAGGGTCATGGGAAGAAACTGATGCTTTGTTCTGTGTGGCAGGCCTGAAATTCTTGAAGAGAGGCCAGGAGAAGCTATTGGTGAAAACACAGCCCAGTTTCAATGAGAGTCTTAAAAAATGTATAAAAATATGAGGATATAAAAGCTTAAGAAAGTTCTGAAGGTAGTGAAAAGGTTTTGAGATTTCTTTCCCCCTCTATGCTAGTGTTATATTAAGACTTCAAAGGACTGGGAAACTTATACATAATGGTTCAACCAGACCACTCACATGGTGGGATCTGGAGCCTGCTTACCAGCAGGTTGCTAAAAGGAGATACTTGTCCCTGGAACACCTAAATCAACTTCTAAAACATCTGTCCCTATGCTTACATTCTCTATGATCAAACCAGAGAACATTATGGTTGCTGGCCATGGACTCATGGAGACTAACCTTATTGATTCTATAGGTGTCATGCTGCATATTCAGGAAGATGTTCTACTGCTGTGAAATATCTTTCTGTATGCTATGAATATATGTGGCTCCCATTGCATAATAAAAAAGCTGTTTTGGCCTGTGGTAAAAAAAAGCTTACATCCAGGTGGGAAATCCAAGCAGAGATACAGGAAGAAGAAGGGAGAATCAGGGATGTGCTGTGAGCCACCACCAAGAGAAGCAAGATGTAAAAGTACTGGTAAGCCACAAAGCCATGTGTCTAGATTTCTTCAACAACAGATTCAAAATATTTCTCACCAGACTTTTAATCAATTGCTATTACAGAATTGCCGACCCTAACTGCAGAGCCAGTGGCCAGCGACTCTGAATTATATCCTGATGGTGAAGATCACATTAGCCCAAATGACTTCAACTCTCCAATTAATCAGGAAGTTGTCTAATGATAACATCAACCCCTTTCTTATGACCGGATAGTTTATCAATAATAAACAAAAGAGGAGAATGTAAGCCCCTCAAGCCACAGGCGTGGCCAAGTCCTTCCCCCAAGAGCTTCCAACTGCCATGTACCACCCACAGAACACTCTATTCTAATGGCTGGACCAACTCCCACCCTACAGGGTAAAAAGCCCAATCTCTGGACTTGAAATCTCACCAGTCTCCACCCTGGAAAACTTCACCCTGAAAAGTTCCACCCCTTCCCCCAAGAAACACTATATAAGTCTTGTGTCCTGGTCAGTTTGCCAATGTTTCTTGTCTGAGCAGGGACAACCCTCCTCCTGGCTTTTTCCCTCTCAGTAAATCTCTTGTGTGAGGTTTGTTGTGCAGTGTGATTTTGTGGTATTCCTTGGCTCTGGACTGCCAGGATACCTTTCCATCTGAGCTGTAATCCTTACAATTGCTGTATGGCTTCCCAGTGTTTTTCAGTTTCTCAGAGTCTTCAGATTCCTATAATAAAAACATTCCTAATTCTTGGAGGATTATGCACATGATTGATGATCAGCTCTCAATCCAAACAACTTTCTGCTTGTGTTCCTCTCCAGCTGATGTGATAGGTGCATACTGTCCTTTCACCTCAGGAACATCAGTGTGTTCTTCCCCCTGGTGTTCTGTGATCAGAGAAAGTTCCACCTCTAAGAGTCTAACAAGTCTTGGGTCCACTGAATGAATTTCTGCTTTCTCTGACACATTATTCCAACAATCCTTACTTACTGTCATTTTCTGGAAACAGTTGTTTCATATTTTGTGCCTCCTTTTACATGGGTGAATGGATAACATTGTATCTATTAATAGTGAAGTAATTTTATATGATATAATCAAAACAATTATTATTATTATTATTATTATTTATTCAAGGTTTGAATTTTACAATCTACTTTAATCTGTCAGCTAACATGTATAAAATGTTGGACAGTAGGAATGGTAGACATATAGAGAGGATTTAATAAAATTACACTGCAAAACCCTCTAAGATACCATTTAAATTTTTAAATCATACACATAAACTCTTAAGTGTCTCAGTGAATTTCCTCTGTTACAATCATAAAATCCTGTAGTTAGGTAATTAATTTTTCATAGAGCTCAATGATCGAAGTACATAATCTGCTGACAGAGCAGCATAGATCATTCAAATAGCTTACTTTTCAAATCAAACCTTCTGGAACTATCTATTGGTGATCCAATACCACAATTTAATAAATAAGATTGCTTGCTCCTTTTTGCATATTTTGCTATTTCAGTAAATTGTTTAATCATTATGCTTGCCAAGTTTTACTGACTAAGCTATATACTTTAGCTCTTGATTTTGCATATTTTATTGCTCACATTACATATTTCACAGGCTTACCTCATGCATATTCTAGACTGTTGACAGTGTTTTATTCATTACCAGTTATGAACACTGAGATCTCTTAGACTTCGCTCATTTGTGTACTTTGTTAAATGAACTGTGTATTTAAGTAACCTGTAACAACAGCAAAATCATGTCATAATTAAAATGGTATATATTCATAAACTTTTACTTACAGAGCGGTAACTTATTATTGGGCCTTTTATTTTTATTATCAGTTTAATATTCTGCTTAAAATATTTTCTAAATTGAGACTCCAATATTATTTAAGCTTCACAGACACAAGATTAAGGAGCAATTCTTCTGGAAATAAGCTAAAAAATTGTCACTTTGTCAACTTTATGGTATCTTAAATTATTTTAAGTATGAAATTAAATGTCATTCATAAAAATGGAAACTTTGTTTATATTGTTATTTATATGAAAAGGTTTTATAGAAATAGAGAGGTAATAAAATACCAGAGGTTGGGTGGCATAAACAACAGAAAAATGTCTAAGATCAGAGTCAGCCTGTTTGGCCTTCTGTGGTCTCATTACTTTGTAGACTGTCACCTTCTTGGCATATCAACATGCTCTACTCTCTGTGAGGGACTTCCCAG
Source organism: Peromyscus californicus insignis (assembly GCF_007827085.1). Lineage (NCBI taxonomy): Eukaryota > Metazoa > Chordata > Mammalia > Rodentia > Cricetidae > Peromyscus > Peromyscus californicus. Next base: position 28,974,263 of record NW_026294617.1, read on the forward strand.
TACCTCTGAGTGAGTCCTGATGCCTTCTTATAAGACTGTCTGTTGAAGGAGGACAACCTACTGAAATAACTTTTAATTTAATTACTTCTTTGATGACCCATCTTCAAATTAATTTATACTCTGAAATAGTGGAGTTTGAACATATCAGTTCATGGAAATACCAGTTTGTCATATCTAATTTATGATTATGTACATGATTTGTCTTTAGTATCTATTTTTTGCATCAGAAGAATAATAAAATCTTGGATAAACCACCTGATATTAATTGTAGTTGTTAGACTCTCATAGATGACATTATTTGACCAGACCATGTCTTCATTTATGGCTGAATATGTGAATATATAACCTAAAACCAAATTTAAGGGAATTTGCAAAGTATTCTGTTCCTTAACTCAGTTTTTTGAAATCAATTAACTCCTATGTTAATGAGCTAAATGGCAAGAATGTGAAAGTTATTTAATTTCACAATTACACCTACTGGGATGCCCTATAACTTTATATGTCTTGAATTCTCTCTAGCTAATTTCATCAAAATAACTGATGAAATACTCATAATATGGAATGTTTGTATGTAATTATATGTACATTCCTCCTTGATTTTAAGTCTCTGATTTGAAATTAAAAATTCTCTAAAGACCCACAAGACCTGTTTAAAGTAAATCAAGCCACAGGATGATGAAAATAAGTCTTCCTCACTTTCTTCTTAATTTTTTCCCTTTTCATAAACTCTGAATATAGAAATGTGGCTTGCTTAAACTTCAGATCACTTGCTTCCCCCACTGCCATGCTGAGGAGACAGGACTAATATTTTTTCACAAGCAGCTGTTCTTCTATATATTTCTAAATGTCACTTGGAGTTCCTGCATGTGTACAGGACATGTTCACAGAGCTAGTGTTTGTGAGAGTTTCTCTTTTGGGTTTTCTTATATATGTTCTTTAGAATTTATTTTATTAGTATAAAATGCTAGAAACAATACCAGAAATCTGAAGTCCTACAAGGATTTAGGGAGGTAAAAGGAAAACGGAAAGCGACAAGGCTGTAGTTGCTCTGAGCATAGCTTTCCTTCAAGACTTACTCACCTTATGTAGACATCAACAATGTTTTCAAAGATGCCTCAGACTCGGCATCTGCTCAGGTTCTGACATGCTAGAATATTCTCCTCTCCTTATCTGAGTGGGTTTGTTCTAACTTTCAGTTGTAAACATGTATAAAGTTCTCAGAAGCTTCCCACAGAACAGACAGGGTACCATCATCCAGACTTCTTATTATTTAGTACTGAATGTAATTCAATATATGCGGATAATTAATAACCGTAGCTGTACATAATTTCTTATTGAATGTCACACTATTATGTACATGGAACTGTTCTATTTCATAGAATTTTGCATATGGAATTTAAAACTGACTTGTACCTACAATGAATTATGTATAGGCAATACAAAGATTTTTTACAAAATATAAAACTGGCTCTTTCATTTTCAGTTCAGTAATTCAAAATATATCTTCAAAATAAATGCAAAAGATGCTGGGATTAGCAGAAATCTCCTATTCAGAGTCATATGCTATAACCTCAAAAGCTGACTCCCCAGACGGCCGTCCAAGATATTCCTCTAGCTCTCTATTCTACCTATCCATGACAGGGATTCAATAACACCTCGGCACAATTTTTTTCCAATGTGCCTAAAATGCCTTAGGCTCCACCCTCTCTTCCTCTCCCTCTGCCTCCTCCCTCTTTCTCCTTTCATTCCCTGGCCCTGTGTGAATGCATGGGTGTGCTCGTATTTGTGTGTGTGTGAGTATGTGTGTGTGTGTGTGTGTGTGTGTGTGTGTGTGTGTGTGTGTGTGATTTTTTATGTTGATATAAAACTGGTAACTTATACAGGAAAGTACATTTATTAATTTCACTGTACTTAAACATAGCTATCCAAGATTGGGCATCTTTAGCTGCAGAGAGCCTCACATTATTTCATTACATAGGAGAAAACTAGATAGTGTCTTAGTTACTTTCCTACTGCACTGAGAAAATACCATGATCAAGGAAACTTATAGAACAGTCTATTGAGGGCTTACAGTTTCAGAAGTTTGGGTCCATGACTACCATATCCAAGACCATAGGAGCAGGCAGGCAGATATGGCACTGGAGCAATATCTGAAAGCTCACACCTTGGTCCCTAAGCCCAAAGGGAATAGAGAACTAACTGAGAATGACATGGGTTTTTGACAACTACAAGCCCTCCCCCAGTGACACACCTCCTCCAACAAGGTCATACAATCTCAGCCTTTCCAAACAGTTCTGCCAACTAGGAATGAAGCATTGAAATATATGAGTCCATGAGGGCCATGTTCATTAAAACCACCACAGAATGTAAGGGGGCAACTGAACAAGAGAAAACTCAAGCATGGTGTGGATTTTTCACAATTACTTTCAGAACACTAATTTAATCCCAGAAGAATTATATTAATCTCACTTTACTCATCATCTTTTGATAGTTTCATCCCATCTAAACAAAATTTCATTGAGAAACAATTTTTACTATATGTGTATATGTATGTGTGTATGCATGCATATATGTATGTATGTTGTCATATGTGTGGGGGTGTATACACATGCATGTGGAGACCAGAGGTTGAGTGTCCTCTTGGATCATTTTACTCTTTAATAACTGACACCAGGTAGCCCTGAGCTCTGTCTTACCTAGTGTTGCCAGCTGGGTTGTCCCTGAAAACTCCCATCTATGCCTCCCAAGGACAAGAATCACAGGCTGGACTCCATACTTTCTTGAGTTTTTAGGAAGGACTTTGGGATTCAAACACCAGTCTTCACATTAGTCTTGCATGCAATTTTCCCACTCACCCATTTAAATCACAAGAACCAAATTTCAGTATGGACTTTGGAAAGGATCAAGTATATTCAAATTATGGCGATACTGAGTTTTCCCTTGGTCTGTTATAATGCCTCAAAGGAAAGAAATGCATCAGCTTGCTCATATACGCTCTGCCTTCAAGCATAACACTTCAAATGTAGGAATAAGTGAATTCCTCTCTCACAAGCAGATAGACAGAATATTCAATGAAGGCCTGACAGATACTGGATTGTAAGTAAAAGAGAATAAACACAGTGGAGGTTCTAACATATGAATCAAAAGTATTCAAGTATATGTGTTTACTGAGTGTGTTTTAAGTAAAATGTTTGAAGGTAACCATACAGAGCCGGCTATTCCTTGGATTGTAAAATGTTAAGCAAGTTAAATGATTAGTTACTCATGTTGAAGATTGTCAGGATTCACATCATTTACACATCCTTTGAAATACTGAAAAGAAGGTGGTCTGGCATATGGTCCAAGTGCTGTCTCATAACCAAATTCTGGTAGAGATGAGTTTCAGTAGATCAGTTCAAATGAGACTGCTGGGTTCTGCTTTGTCAGAATTTCAAATGATTTATTTACTTATATCTTTGTATTTGGCTTGACATGGAAATATTGAACAATATTTCTTATTCATATCCTTGAGTTAAATGCCAATGAAGAATAAGATTTTAAGACATGAATATGGGATCAGATTTAAACATACTCGAGTCTAGCAACTATGCTAGTCAATCAGCAAGATATATATATATATATATAATATATATATAATATATATATATATATATTAATAGTAGTGAGGATGATGAAGAAACAGAGGAAAGATATCAACATAGTAAATGGCATGTGCTACTACAATAAGAACAAAAAGTGACTAAGATTAAGAAAATGCACCAAATTTTTGGGTAGGCACTTATATATGAGATTAGGTCTCATTATCACTATAAAAATATTTTTGTACTTTATTCTCAGACTTGTAATTAATGACAACCAAAAAAAGACAACTATTTTATCTGAAGCCAAAGTCTAAATTCTAAATACAATTTTCCCACTAAATAAGGTAGAGTTCTTTGAAGATGTTTTATCCCATAAGTGCAACCAAAAAATGCCATGTTAAAGTAGAATTTTTTTTTCTTTTGGCCACATGAAAGTAGATTAATTTCTTATCTGAGAAGAGGAAAGTAAGAGAGAAAAAAATGAAACTCAATAGCATACATGAACCACATTGAGAAGATTCCATTGCTCAAATTGTCTTCAATTTGAGCTTCTAAATAAATAATGGTATTGATGGATTATCATCAATTGAACAAAACAAGAAAGTATTAATCCACATGGGATGTCAATTTTAAAATTAATTATTTAGAAGTTCAAGAAGAAACGTTATAGGTAAGGTAATTTTGTTTGTTGTTTTTTGAGACAGAGTTTCTCTATATAACAGGTCTGGCTAACCTATAACTTGGGTTATAGACCAGGCTGGTTGCAAACTCAGAGAAATCTACCTGCCTCTGCCTTGCGAGTGCTAGGATTAAAGCTGTACACCCCCACCATCTGGCTTACGTAAGGTAATTAATTTCCTCTCAATAAAGAACTGTATTAGGACAAATGAAAGATTAACTTTACAATGGATAAAACTGGTGCTACTGTAATTAATTGAACAAAATAAACTTAAAATAACAATGGATTTAGGTATTAAATAACACTTAAAAGTATTCAATGACATTAAAGAATGTACTATTATTATTCAAAGAAACACAACCAAAGCAATTAGACAGATGATGGATTGATTGATAGATAGAAGGATAGATTGACATAGGTAGATAGATTGATGATTGATAGATAGGTTGCTAATATGTAGATGATAGTTATATAGAAATATTAGATAGATCATTGATTGATAGGTATATGATAGATATATAGAAATGTTATTAGAGGAAATGGCTCTTATGACCATAGAAACTGAGTATCCCCACAGCTAACTATCTGAACTCTGGAGACACTGAGGTGTGAATAGTACAGGACAGTTCACAGCAAAGGTATCAGACAAGGGAGGGTGAAGGAATAACTTTAATGACAAGGTCAAATCTTGAGAACCTTGCAGGCTCTGTGTATAACCACTGACATTCAAAGTCTAGATAGTTTGAACATCTGATGTCAAAGGGAAGGTGAAAAGTTATTCTAGTACCAGAAGAGAAGAAATTCACCTGTGTTTCGTACCTTTCCAGGAGCCACAAGGATGTTGTCTGCTCATGATGATGTCAGATATCCTCCACCAATACACTGATGTGTGCACCGTCTCTTAAGGACAGACCCTCACAGGCACACCAAGGAATAGTGTTTAATCAGCTTCCCAAGTTTCCCTCAATCTGGTTAAATAGATACATAAATTTAATTACTAAATAAGCATTTCTTCCAATACTTCTGTGATACTCTTGTGGACTCCAATTTTTGCACAAATTTAAAGAAACATTTTTCACGCTTTTAATACTCAAAAGAATTAATGTTCTGAAAAATTAAACAAAGGCTGAAGATTGACAATCTACTCTAAGAGAGTAAACAGATATAGAAACTAATTCAACAGGTGATTTCAAGCTTGGTCCTTTGCTGGAGAGGACACTAGTGCTAGCAGAACACTTACCAAAATTGGACATGGATTTGAGAAGAAAATACAAAAAGTATTTTTGACAGTTGTTCTGTGATTATAAATAAGAATGGTTCTGTCTGTCCATATGACTGACAACTTATTCTCAAATGGAAAAAAACACACTGTGCTAATTTAATAAAAAATGACAAATATTTTAAGTTTGAAATGAATTCAAAGAACATATATACTGAAAATATATGCAGTAATCCTAGATTTAAGTTATGTAAATTTTAAAATGAATTTTTATGTGTGAGTATATATTTGTATATTTGCAAAGTAGAAGTATAAGTTAATAATAAATTATTTGAATATATCATTATCACTTTTCTGGTTTTGTACATGTGTGTTTATACATCCTAGCTAAGTAATAGGAAAGAGAACTTCAAGATGGATCTCATTGATGAGATAATGAAGAGATAGTTATAGTTAATTATTTTAGAATTGTCCAGTTGTTTTATATATATGATATAATATTTCGTACTTCTAAGAAAATAGCAATTTACTAAATGTGTACCTATAGACTATTTCATGAACAAATTTTTCAAAGAAAATAACCTCCTTGCTCTAAACGTTTCAAAGCTGATAGAGTAAAGTGCAGTTTACAATACTGTAAAATTACAGACCACCAGAAACTGTCATAGAGTAAAAAATACTAACCCTAGTAATTGTCATAGAGAGAAGGTGTGGCAAAGAAAGCCATGCACTTTGCAGTCTGACACAACTGCTATTGCCATTGTTCTGGTCTATAAAGTCATAGGCTGTTTATGTAATCTTCTTGAGCCTTGAATTTCCACTTGGCAAATAAGAAAAATATAATCAGTCATACAGCTGCTGTGAGACTAAGAGGGATTATAAATGTAAGTGGTGGGCAATGGACTATTTGATTTATTGCTTTTCTTTTTTAAATAGATATGAATTATTGATTAACTTTCATTGCTATAATCTATTTGACAAATGGACTGAACTTCCTCATGAATTGCTAGACTTTGGAACACTGGAGAGTAAAAAGTGTACATTGTGTACTTCAGAAAATAATATTATGTTCTTGTTTGGAAATAGGAGCTTCAGATCCTGACCTCAGTGATGCTTCCCAGCCCTGTGCCAGAATTGCCTTCTAAACAAAACAGTGAGTTGAACAAGCACTGCCATGGTGCCATAAAGCACCATTGCTTGAGAACTTACAGGATTGAGTCTCCTCAAAAGAAGTATAAAACTAGCCCTCATTATTCATGACTACTGTATTTGCAAATCCACTGATAAATAACAAGATATTATATATACACTTATGGCATTTGTGGTCATCCACAGTTATGAGAAATTCACCAATACTTGTGTTCATTCATCTTTCATAGGTATTACCAATCGCATTCTTTTTCAACTCTCACACTGTAAAAAAATGCTATCTTATGTATAGTTTTGTCGCTGTTAGAATTGCATCTAAGCTCTTAAATACAAAATTCTTTGAAGGATATTAGAGAAAATATGTGTGGTTGACAGGCTATGTCTAGACATGCATTGTTATGCTATTGACTGTAGATTCAGTGCTAATTAATCAGCACTGAATAACGTTATTTTAAACAGAAATGCACTCAAGATAATGTTGTATTTTGATTGATTGGTGCAATATTATGAATGAAAGGTCACAATAACCTACCTCTGTATTTCCCTGAGAAGGAATGGTCAATTATTAATTAATTCAGGCTCTATGTTTTTTTCATGTAATTAACATGAATGGTGAAAATTGACGACTGTCGTCACTCACTGAATTGCTTTTTTTTTTTTTTGCAAAAATGAAAAAGTGGTAAACAAGACATTTGAACCACATACACTTCAACCTACGTATAATTAAGGGAGTAAAATATAATGCAAAACAAAATACATAACAAAATGAAAAACAGATGGGTAAGGAAATTATCACAACAAGCTTTTGCACTGATGATAAATGAAGGGAATAAAATTGAATTTAAATATTTAAGTTAGTAGAAAGTATAAAAGTGAAAATATAATTTTACTCACTATGGGGTATCTAAATACAAATGTCACTCCTCTCTCAATATGGATCTTCTAAATCCTATATTTTATTAGTATAAATTGAAAATAATTAAGATAAATAAAAAACTCGTAAAGCCACATAATGTTGATTTCAGCATTGACTCCCTCGATGTGCATATACAACAATAATAATAACAATTATGATACAAAAAATAATCTAGAGGTTGAAGTTCCATATTATTGTTCTACATGGATTAAGATGACAAATTTTAGGTCAGTTGTTTTATGTATGATAAGAAGAAATTGTTTGGTCAAAGTCCTGATTCTTCTGTCTCAGCCTCCTGAGTACTGAGATTACAGGCATGTCCTACAATATCCATAGGAGTTCTAAACTGTAAATGTCCTTACATGATACAATTGCCAGACAGAGTACTAACATATAGCCTACATGATAAAGCAAACTATCATCATAATAAAGAAAGGAATGTCAAAAAGAATGCAAAACAAAAAATAATGTGTTTCCATGTAATGGTGAGATATTTCAACTTTTAGGAAATATACATTTATAAATACACAAATTCACCTGGATATTCACAAGTGTTCCCTTTAATTTAAGACCCTGAATATAATTTTAACTCTGAAAAACTCTTACAAAAATTTAATATATGCAATTTTAAGGAACTGGATCAAATTTTTGATGGATTGTTTAACATATTCCATTCCTGTCTCTGAATGTCAACATTCAAATCTATTTCATGTGCAAAATTCATTCATTCTAAAGGCATATCTCCTCAGTAGCAATCTACCAACTCCATCTCATTAGATTTCATTTTTAGATGAGTTCTTAGCCTTGAAAACAGAACTCTGTTGAGTGCTATACTGAAAAAATGTAGTATTCTCCACAATTAAATAGTAAAACAAAAAGTCATCTTTACCTTCAAGAAGGCAAGAAAAAGAAGCAAAGAACAAAATGAAAGAAATGAAATAAAGATGGAAAGTATTTCAGTAATTCAATGGATGAAAACTGACTCAACATTCCAACTGAAGAGGGAAGTAAAACAAATTAAAATGGTCTTACCCTACTGCTATATGGATAAACATCTCGCTTCAAATACAATGATTCCAGTGACCTAAAATCAATGTAAATGCCGTTTTGAAGCCAGGGGCATGGAGATTGCCATAAATTGCATGAGATTTTGACCAACCTAGGCCACAGAGTGATACATAATATGTATGAAAGTTAAGTTCACACACACACACACACACACACACACACACACACAGATCTCTACACATATCTGTATATTGAAGTTAAATGGGTAAAGCTGACTTAAAAGCTGAAAAGTAGAAAGCAAGGGCCTACAAGAGACATTGCAGGATGAATGTATCAAACGAGGTAACATGGCAAATCATAATTCAAAAAAGTGATAGAACTCAAAGAACAAATAGGCCAAATATATATATTCCTAGCTGGGATTTCAGTATCTCTGTCAGGAACTCACATATCTCTTAGGAAAGGAAATCAAAAAGTCAATGCTACATACTTACTTTAGATGTCATACTTTAGTCTTGCACAAAATTAGGTAGAAAGAGTCCTCACCCCACCTGTGTGTGTGTGTGTGTGTGTGTGTGTGTGTGTGTGTGTGTGTGTGTGTGTGTGTGTGGTGTGTGTTTGACAAATGGTTTTATTTTGAGAGAAAAACAGTAATAAAAGTAAGCAAAGAAAGGAAAAAGAAGTCAGGGGGAAATTCGCCAACATTAAATAGAACATGCAATAGGTGGGCGTGTTCTTTTTAATTATCTGTGTCTTAACAGCTGTGGGAATATGCAGAATGACAGTTTTGCGTGGCCTTGTTTATGTCTACACATGCAAACCTAGCACAGTGTTGCATTCATCTTCCTGATCAATTACAGACCCACACACACCATAGGTGAACATGCTGTACGCTCTGAGGTGGGTGCTGTGAATTAAGTTTTCCAGATAATTATGACCAATAAACACCACAGGTGCACATCTTCCACACTCTGAAAAGTGGGTGGCATAGACAGGCCTTTCCCTGTGTATTGGTTATTCTTCTATTGCCGTGATAAAACAGAAACTTACAGAAGGAAAGGTTTATTTGGGCTTATGATTCCAGAGTGATGAAAGTCCGTTGCCATGGGAAAGCAGCAGGCATGGTAGCGGGCGATCAAGCTAAGAGCTCACATATTGAATGGCAAACAAGGGCCAGAGAGGGCAGGGAGGAAGGAAGGGAGAGAAGGAGAGAGGGAGGAGAGAGAGAGGTGGTAGGAAGAGAGAGAGAAGAACAAGGAGTAGCCCACGGTCTGGAATTTCAAGGTCCACTCCTAGTGAAAACTTCCTCCAGCAAGTCACATCTCTTAAACCTACCCAAAGAGTGCCACCAAACTGGAAGCCAAGTAATCAAACATCTGAACCTATGGGGCAGGGGGTGTTCTCTGTCTAAGCACCTCAGTGGATGACCTCTGAGACATATTCTACTGAGCAATCTATAAACAGCTAGAGTGAAGACACACTTCTTCCTGCACAGAGGGGTATAGAAGGAATGCTCTCAGGGAAAACACTACTATGTGTCTAAATCTAGCAAGAGCTATGATGAATCCTGATCTTGTGTCTCAAACTTGTGACAAATTTACATCTTTGTATCTAATCAGCTTCTCTAAAAGAGCTCCAAGAACTGATCATAAAAATAGCAGAATTTCTTTGAACTCTTGGGCTCAAGAGTATTTCACTAGACTACAATGAAATATTTTTTCTTTGAAAATTCAAATGCATCTACTTAGTTTCACTAGTTACCTAATGGTGCAGGAACATCTAAGCCAGTATTTTCTCACTGTAGGTTTTGTTTTGCCTTGCCTTTGATTCCCCATAGGCATGGCTGGAGGAAGCACTGAATTCAGAGTGAATGCCCATTGCTCATGTATACACAATGACTCATTGACTCATATGCATTTATATGAAAAAATACATAATGATTTGGAGTGAATATTTTAGTCTTTGCTAAGTATTTAAGTGTTTTGGTATGATTTTATATATTTTGCAATATATTGAGAGGTACATTAAGAAACTCAACGAATGGAATATATATGAATTGAAGATATAGATTTGAAATGTAGAAACTGAAATTTATTCTGTATTTTGTCACATTGCATATTAGGCACTTTTTATGGGCTGCATAACTTCCTTGAAACTCTCCTGCTGCTACTGCAGTTATTACAATTGTCTTTGAATATTGAATAATGACTTCAAAAATGCTTTATAGAACTTTAAAGCTCTATTGTTTTTCATCGATGCATTTATCAAACAATTTTTGAGTCCATTAAGCACTAAGCCCTGCTAACTTCTAAGGTACAGATAATGCAAAATGGGCATTTTAAGAATGCAGATGATGAGAGATAGATAAGGTGTGAGGGCCAGAGGGTACTGCACAGAATATATATATCATAAGCATATAACACATTACCCACTTTACAACAGTATGACAGTAAAATAGGAAAAGAGGTTTAGAGAAATAAGTATGTTAGTATCTCAACACCACAGTAATGGTTATGTTCAGGGAATACTGGCAAAGTCGACTACCAACACCAAAAGGCCAGGCACATTAAGAGAGTAATGTTCAAATGAACAACTGAAAAAAATGAAGAGACATAGGAAAGACAAACTAATATGCTTTATTACTAAATGTTAGAATTAACAGACCATCAAAAATGTATGTATAATTGGAAGTAACAAGTAAGTACTGGAAACCACTAAAGAAAGTTATGTGTAACAGAAGTCCAAGAGGGAATGTTTGGGCCTGGGGAAATGGCTCGGTTGATAAAGTGATTGTTGCACAAGTATGAAGACATGACTTCAGTATACATAACACATATAGAGTATTAAATGCAGTGCTGTGGATTTATAATCCCAGTACTAGGAAGGCAGAGACAGGAGGACCCTCAAGACAACCTAACCAACATCAGGAGGACCCCAGGACAATCTTAACAACACAGTCTAATAAACAGGTCCCAGTCCCAGGAAGAGATCCTGTCTGCATAGCAACCTGAGATCATTTATCTGCATGTACACCCTTCTCCTCCTGGCTGAATATGCACATATATCACCTCCCCCAACCCAAAAAGAACCTTTTAATTTTCTTATATCCTAAATTACATTTTTTGAGTTTTCTTCCAGAATTTGAGATTCAAGGAATGTTTTACATGATAAATTTGAGTGGCATGTTTATTGTGAAAAAGATCAGTGCAGAAATTAATGAGGCAGGATTACCACTATGGGTGTGAGACCAGTTTGAGCTACATAAAGTTTAATGATCTCTAGTTTGAGATCTATAATGAGACTATATAAAAAAAAAAACAGAAAAAAAACAAAAAAAAACCCTCCTTTCAGGAAGAAAGAAATCATGACAATGTATATGCTTTTATGAAAATTTTTCAAAATATTGTGCTGAGAAAACCATGAGAAATAAAAATATGTAAACCTTTTTAATAGAAATATAAGTTGTAGAAATTCAGAAAAGTAATTTAGAGTACTTAAGCAACTGAAAAACTGAATATTCTGGCATCTAATACCTTCAACTACAGAAATTTGTATTATTCAGTTTTCATCTCCATGACAAATAACTATGAAAGACAACTTAAAGGCCGTGTTCATTTTGATTCAAGCTTTTGGTGCTGTGGTCAGATGGGTCCATCATTTTAGGTCTGTAGCTAAATAAAAGCATCATGGTCAAAGGGTGTGGTACAGGTCAACTCTTCTCATGAAAACTAGGAGAGAGGAAAGCAGTGAGAGGAAAGGAAGAGATGTGAGAATATGACTTTCCAATCAATGTGCCTACTAACCCACTTTCTACATCCTGGATAGTTCATTCATTTATGAACTCAGCATTGACTTAACCCTCTGAAGTCACTTCTCCATCACTTGGGGATCAGCCTATAGTATGCAAGACCATAAGAGACAAGTCTTCTGATCTGAATGTGGCCAGACCTGTTGCTATAAGAGTGAGGAGATGGGGTAGCTAGAGGAGTGGAAACACTGGGACCTGGTGGTGGGGAAGAGATGAGTCGGGTCACATGAACGCTTGAAGGTCATGGCAAAGAGCTGGTTTCCAATGACATAGAAAGCCTCTGGAAAATTCAGGGATGAAAATAAACCTGATTTTGTTTCTCATGTACCATTATTTCCCTTAATTTCTCAGAATCTATGTGGAAGTAAAGGTAGAATCACAAAAATGAGTTTTGAAGTTGATTTAATAATCTAAATGATATAAAATTTCCCTATTTCTTTCCAATAATTCATTGGAATAACGTACCTTTTCAAGATTTGTGGAGAATGGACACACACACACACACACACACACACACACACACACACACACACACACACATAACGAAGTTACAGGTTTCTAAAATGAAGTAATGACTTATTTTTGGATGTATGTATGCCCATTATGTGTCTGTGTGCGCCAATGCACATATACACATGCATGTAAAATGCAAAGGTTTGATACTATGTATCTTACATTATCACTTCCATCAGCATTTTTAAATGGTTCTCATAAACATAAGATTGTTAATTTTTAAGCAGACTGCTGAACTTCAAGGATCCTCTGGTCTCTACTTCCCTGGCACTGGGATTACAATACACATCACCATGCCCTACTTGTTCATAAATGCAGAGGATCCAAATTCATGTCCTGACTTTTTCAGAAAGCATTTTTCTGATGGAGCATCTTACTAGTCCTCAGAGATTTTATTTGATGATTTTCTTATATAGCATCAAGAATACTGAACCTCAGTCCACTGTATGACGGTGAACTTTCAAATCAATTTCATAAGGTCTTGAAGTTTGAGTGTATTAATATCTGTACTAATTACATTCACTGCCTTCAATGACCTAGTCTGAGATGTCACAGACATAAGTTCCCATATATTTCTATACTTCTTTCTGTTACAACCAATTTGTTGATAGATTTTATGGTATTCCATTAAAAATTTCAGACTATATACAGCACTCATCATGTATCATCTTTGCAAAATTTTCTCCACACCATGATATTAAAAACACTCTGTAGCTTGTATTTTAGTTTTGCTTAGTGCACAACTCTACTGACTTCTATCTAAGCTCTGAAACTCTAGAATTTTTGTCTAAATTAACAATCATTGTACCTCTACACTACATAGTGCTTAATAGAGTAAAAGTGAAAACTGGTTGAATGAGACAAAGACATTGAGGCATTGATGTTGGCTATAAAAATTGGACAGAGTAACATGGAAGGATTTGTTTCTAAAATGAGGGTGAATTCAGAGATAAAGAGAGTCATTGGCTCTCTTTTTGTGCTATATTTTAAACAATTAGACACAATTGCATATGTTGACTAAGTTTTGGTCATGAATGTCTGAAGGCTTGGGGACATGGTCATGAAGAGCTAAAAGGTTGGTATGTGAAGAGAAGAGAAGAATCTGAGCAGAATGATACATAAAGAGTAAAAAAACTGGGCGGTGGTGGTGCACGCCTTTAATCCCAGCACTCAGGAGACAGAGGCAGGCAGGTCTCTGTGAGTTCGAGGCCAGCCTGGTCTACAGAGCAAGTTCTAGGAAAGATGCAAAGCTACACAGAGAAACCCTGTCCTGAAAAACAAAAAACAAACAAGCAAACAAAAAAGAAGAAGAAAAAATGGCATGAGATATTTTTATATCAAAGTAGCATAGAGAACACACAGTTATTGAGGTCAGAAGATACCCATGAAGAGGGTGTCTTGGAATTAAAGGAAAGTTCAATGAAAAAAAAAAAACTATGCCAACTATAGGTGAGAGATTAAAACTTGTGTCTAAGAACTGCTGGACTGCCAAGGTATAGTTTACTCAATACTTTTACCAAGTATTTCAGAGGAAAATAGTAATAAGAGAACTTGACCTGAATGTGTCATAAGAGATAACAAATAAGAAACAATGAACCCAGAAACCAGTTTTCAAGACTTCTGTTAAAAGGGATGAGACAATAAATGTGGCAGGTGGCATAAAACATGATGTTTAGGGGATTTGTTTTTATTTATTATTTATTCATTTCTTTATTTATGTCTTTTCTTATCCTCCTCATCATCAGTATCCTTCATCACCATGAGTATCTTCTCTATCAGCGGTTTCCTTCCCATTATCAGTGTCCTGTGCAGTGTGAATGTTCTCCCACATGATCACTATTCTCCTCCTCATTAGTGTATTTCCAATATCTACCCCCATTGGCTGTGTCTGTTGCCAACAATGAAGCTTTACCAATACGGTTGTCACCAAAATTCTACACTTAACACTAAGGGTTGCTGCTGGACTTGTATACCTATGCATTTGGATAAACATGTTTTAAATCCAGGTCTTTATTTCTAAAATAAAGGTGTTTCTGTGATGAAAGGCCTTCCTCTGCACTTGTTGGGTTATATATTAAAACATTCTTATGCTCATGAAACACATAGTCTAGGCTTCAGAGATTATAACCAGGTACTTGTATCTAATAAAATTTCCAAGTGAATTAAATATATAACACAAATAAAATCACTGTGCTAGAAGTCTCTTGTGACTCTATGTCCTTGTATTATTTTTAGAAAGATTTTAGTTTTATTTTTAGGTATGAAGTTGTGTGAGTCTAGGGGCCCATTGAGGCAATGGCAAACAGATGGCCATTATTGGAATATTGTGAAAGTCACACACACACACACACACACATACACACACACACACACACACACACACACACACACACACACACACACACACACACAACTACAACTTTATCCTAGGATGTGCATACATGTGTGAACATTTTATTTGTATTTCATTTGCTCCTGTAAACTATCTACCTAAGACAGTTCCTGTTACCACATTATCACCATCTACCTAAGCTTTAGTTCAAGTATGTCTTTAAAATGGACTTCAGTTTTAGAGAACTTTTTACAAGAAAATTGATCAAAAGCTTCCTTTCACCTGCAAGATCTAATTTCTATCATTTCTATCTCACATTAAGTGTGCTACATAGGTACCTAGTCCAAAATGGAGAACATTGTGTGTTATATAAAACAATCATAGGAAACTTCTCACACACTGGATAGTACAGACTCCCCATGAATTTCTAGAGCTGAGTACTGAGCCTGGATCTCATGTTCATCTCCATAATTAACTTCATCAGAGATTTGTTTTCCTCAGGAAGTAAATGAAATAAAATTTCTTCCTCTGTGAGTTTGACGACAAGCAGTACAGCATGTGGGTAGCTGTCCCATCCAGTCTGTCGTTGATACATGATATGTGACACTTGGGGAATCTAATCAGTAAAAGGAAAATCTCACCGAAGAGTAAACACCCTTCTGCAGATGTACAGAAACAGAAAGCATATTATGGGTATGCAATAGGATCAGCTATGCGTCTTTGAGACCTGAGTCTCCACCTGTGTGAAGGTACCAATAAGCCTCTGATTACCCCTCTCCAACACAATCTTTTCTAAATCATCTTCCTGACAAAGCAGATTTTGAGTAAAAGCCTGCTATCATATCCTTTGTTGATGCAAAACACATATTTTAACTAAACAAAGAAAAATGAGGTAATTTTTGAGCCAAATATGAAAATACTCATAGCTGGGAGCACTGCATTAGGCTGGTCTTGATAACACGTTTTATCATGAAAATTGTTTTATATAGTTGCTATAGTTGAAGAACAACAAAGTCACAATTATTTTTTGGACAAAATCATGGGAACACCAGGTAGTTTGGAAACCTCTGCTATGCATCTCAGTTGTTATCTGATGATACGATGATTATATCTAATTGCCAGCATGGTACACCTGGAAAGAGGAAACCTCAAATGAAAAATTGCCTCTATCAGAGTGCCATGTGAGCACGTCTGTGGGATATTTTCTTATTAATCAGTGGCTTGTTGATGTAGGTAGACCTAGCACACTGTGGACAGTACCATCTCCGGGCATCTAGGCCTGTCCACATAAGAAAGATGGTTTAAAGTAAGTCTGCATGCAAACATGTAATCAGCATTCCTCCGTTTTCTGCCTTCAGGTTCCTGCCTTTAGGCTTCCATTCTTGATGAACTATAAGCTGAAAGCTGAAATGCAGCCTTTCACCCCTAAGTTGCTGTTTGTCATGTCATTAGTCACAGAAAGCAAAGCAGAAGAGATGCATTCTTATAGCTCTTGGATTACAAGAAGCTAGTAGTATGTTGATACTTTTTTATTTGCTACTGTTATAGAACACCTGAGGGTTTTCAATATATCCCAGGATTGAAACTAGAAGAGCAGGGATCCTTTCAACATGGCAGCAGAGTTAGAGAGGGGCTCTGGGCAAGATACATCCACCAAGATACACATCCTCAGTGACCCATTCCTTCTAAGTAGATGCCGTATCCAAAAGTTTCCAGAACCTCCCCAGTAGAATACAAGCCGACTATAGCATGGTTGTCCTTTATTGAGGCAGGAGGGGTCAGGGCCATGGGAGGTAAACCAACAGAAACTGCTAGCCTGACTCATATGAACTCACACAGTCTGAACCAACAACCAGGGAGCCTACATGGGACCGACATAAGTCCTCTGAATATATGTGACAGTTGTGTAGCTTGGTCTATTTGTGGGACTCCTGGCAATGGAGCAGGGCTGTCCTAGGTACATTAGCTGGCTCTTGGGAACCTATTCCTCCTGCAGGATTTCCTTGCCCAGTTTGAATACAGGGGAGGTGCTTGTTCAAAGGCAGCTTGATCTGCCATGCTTTATTGATGCTCATGGGAGGAAGGAGGGGAGCAGTGGATTGAGGGGACTGACAGAGGGGAGGTGGGAGGCAGGAATAGGAGGAGACAAGGGAGGAGAGACTGCAGTCTGGATTAAAATAAATACATTTTAAAGAAGAAAAAAGAATATGAGTTGCTCTGCCAAAGTATCCAAAGTATTACATCTTCATGTGCTTAATAAAGGAGCCATTTTTTATTGTGAAGTTATCTGACCACAGTATGTGTCTGAACAAAGTTTGTCTAGGAGACAGAGCCCAGCTGAATTCTATGAAAATTCACTGAGATTGAC
This sequence comes from Peromyscus californicus insignis, assembly GCF_007827085.1. NCBI lineage: Eukaryota > Metazoa > Chordata > Mammalia > Rodentia > Cricetidae > Peromyscus > Peromyscus californicus. Next base: position 28,991,836 of record NW_026294617.1, read on the forward strand.
TGCACCTTCTTTACTGAATTCCCATGAATGACTTTGAGATAGAGCCAGACAGTTTCCAGTATTATTAGACCCATGGTATCACCATGAATACTTTTGATCGTTGTATGTGCCATGTTTAATATTGTTGGATGACTACACTTGCCCAAAAATAAGTAAATGATTTTATCTCTCTTTCTTCTGCTGCTGACCACTTCACTTGCCTTCATTTGAGATGATAGGAAAAGGAAAAACACAATATAAAATAGAAGATTTATAAAACTCAAACTTCTATGTGAACTGGTTACATGGAAGCTTTACATCCATCATCCATCACTGCCATGTTTGGACATGACATGTCCCATTTTTTCATGGATTGATAGACTGTTGCACATTTTGGTGTGCCATTTTGGAGGCTCTGGAAACCCGAGGAAGTGGTATGTCACTGGAGAATGTAGGCCACTAGGGGTGTATTTTATCCTGCCCTTGACTACAGGAGTCTGTTTAGGTGCTTAATGTCCACAGACTGCAGTAACCTCTGCCATGTGTCCAATTGATGTGATGATCTGCCTCATAACAAGACCAAAACGATGGAGCCAAATGCTGGGTTGAAATGTCTACAACTAAGAGCTCAACCATCCCTCCTCTCTTGTCTTTATCAGACCTTCTTGTCAAAGTGACAGCAAAGCTAACACAGTAGCTTCTAATGTAACTTGGACTTCACTGCATACTTATAGGCTTGATGTCTACATGTTAAGGTTCCCACAAGGAAACCATTCGAGGGGCTTGTGGTTGAATAAGTGAGCAAATTAGTTAATTAAAAATTGAAGGTAAAATACAAATCAAGACAGCTTTAAACATTTTAGTATACATTTGCTCTTTTACTTGCAGTTTGACATTTTATTCAGCTCTGTTCAGTGTTCAAGGCCTAAATAAAATATTTATATTAAAACACACTTCACATCCACTACTTTCAATGTTTCAACTACAACAACCTGTATGGTTTTTTTCTGTGACAAAGAAATAAATTGAATTGATGACTATGTTTATTTGCTGTTTCAGCTTTTATTAATAATCCAGGAAAACTGCAACCAATACATACTGTAAAAATAAATGAGATTAATGTGTGTGCTTAATGCAGAGTTGATGCATCTGCAGTACAAGAAAGTCGGTTGGAACAGGGAAATGTCAGTTGTCAAATATAAATCTGGTTACTATCAGAGAGACAATGTATTTCTTTCATATTTCTCTCTCTCTCTCTCTCTCTCTCTCTCTCTCTCTATATATATATATATATATATATATATATATATATATATATGAATCTGATAACAAATGCATCTTCATAGATCATTTGTATTATACAGGGAAATCAGTTTAAATGTGTAATTTTTTCAAATAATTCTGTTCTCTGTTTTTTATTTTTTATTATTTAAAACTATTTTTAAACTTAAATATATTTTCATCATATTCTTCCCTCCCTCAAGTTTACCTATATCCTCTCCTCTCACCATTCACCAACTTTAAATTCTTTCTCAAAAAACTAACAAAAACCCAATACAGCAACAAAATGGCTAAAACCTAGAAAACAAAATACACCATCACTCCCACTCCAAATAACGAAAAGGAAACCACCCAATTGTAACCAAATAAAAGCACACACACAATAAAAGAAAGAAAAGAAAAAATCACCTGTGGAATTGATTATTTGGTAGCCAACTACTCCTGAACAGATCTGCCCTGGTATGGTTGATATACCCAATGTTATTCCATTGGAGAAAACTGATTTTTTTTCTATCCCAGAAAATATGTGACAGCTGCATCTTCAATTTTCACCTAAGTCACTAGCTTTATATTCATTCATTTACTTTTTAAGAAATGTATAACAAAATAAAGTATAATAAGATAAAACTGTTATATTGAAATCAGACAAAAAAGACCAACAAAATGAAAAGACCTCCCCCCTCTCCGAAAAAAAGACACCTGAATCAGAGACCCATGCATTTTCACACTCAGGAATTCCATAAAAATCACTAAAATGGAAGCCATAATATATATGCAGAGAACCTGATACAGAACCATGCAGGCCCTGTGAATGTTGCCTCAGTATCTGTGAGTTCATATGAGCACTGCTCATGCTGATTTAAAGGGTCTTGTTTTCTTGATGTCTTCCATTACCTCTAGCTCTCATATTCTTTCAGCTTACTCTTCCTCTGGGATCCCTGAGCTCTGAGAAGAGGGAATTAATGGAGACATCTAATTTAGGGCTGAGAGTTCTGATGTCTCTCATTCTTTACATGTCTGGCTGTGGCTCTCTGTATTTGTTCCCATCTGCTGCAGGAGGGAGCTTCTCTGATGATGGCTTAACAAGTCACTGATCCATGAGTATAGCAGAATATCATTAGGAGTTATTTTATCACTACAATTTTTTTCTTTTCTTTCCTTTTCTCTTATTTTTCTTTTCTTTTCTTCTCTTCTCTTTTCTTTTTCAGACTAGTATTACCTGGTTTTGTTCTAGGGCCCTGGGCTATCTAGTCCCGGATTCTTGATTACCCAAGCAGTGTCGGGTATGGGTTTCATCTTAGGGAGTGGGCCTTAAGTCAGATCAATTATTGGTTGGTTATTCCCACATGCTGTATGCCACCATTGCCCCAGCATATTTTACAGATAGTACACCATTGTAGACGAAGGGTTTGTGACTGGCTCGGTGTTAATATTTCTCTTTTAATAGTGTGCAGAATCCTTTCCTGTAAGAAAGACATTGGAACATAGGGATAAAGTTTCTACGTAGGCATAAGTTTGACATCTCCATAGTCAATGTGTTGTGTATGTGTTGTCTTCAGCAATGGGACCTTGCTGTTAGTTTGTGGAGAGTAACCTATTATAGTCTTGGCAACAGCCTGAGTTGTCTGGATATTTCTGTGATGCCCCTTTGGCTAACAACTCAATTAGATGTAACCAAAACAAGGTTCAGGAAGACTTATTTGGTGACAAGAGACAGACAGTTAGGCCCCTGTCTCGTCCATTATTTTGGTTATTTGGTTTAGATCATCTACATATATGTATATGTTTTAGGAGGTTTCTACAGTATTAGGTTTTCATTCTACCCCTCAAATGCCCCTTGATTTTAGCTGCCTCTCCATGTATAACTTCTCACTAACCCTTCCCCCTTCCCATTCCCACTTGATCCTCTCATTCCAGACTACCCCCATCAATCCATAAATATCTATTCTATTTTCCTTTCCTAATTTTATACATATATATATACATATACATATATATATATATGTATATATATATATATATATATATATATATATATATATATATATTCACTCTAGTCCCTTGCTCTATACCAATCCTCTATGGTTCTATTGATTGTAGCTTTGTTATCATTGACTTAACAGCTAATGTCCACATATAAGTGAACACATACTATATCTGTCTTTCAGAGTCGGGGATACCTCATTCAGATTGTTTTCTAGTGTCATCCATTTGCCTTCACATTTCATGATGTCATTTGTTTTCTTTCTTTAGTGGCTGATTAATACCCTAATGTGTAGATGTACCACATTTTGTCTGTTCTTCTTTTGAGGGGCATCTAAGTAGTTTGCAATTTCTGGCTATTGTGAATAGAGCAGCAACAAACATGGCTGAGTAAGTGTCTCTGTGACAGAATGAAATACCATTTGTGTACATACCCAAGAGTGGCACAGCTGAATCTTTAGGTCGACTGATGCCTCCCCTCCTGTAGCACTGCCTTATGAGTTTACACTTGCATCCGTATGTAAGTTTTCCTCTTATTCCACATCCTGCCCAGCCCAAGCTGTCATTTGTTTCTTTGTTCTAAGCCTTTCTGACAGGTGTAAGATAAAATCTAAAAGTGTTTTGGTTTGCATTTCCCTGATTGATAAGGACGTTGAACATTTCTCTAAGTGTTTCTTAGCCTTTTGAGTTTCTTCCATTGAGAATTCTTTCATTGGATGTGTACCCCATTATTTGACCTGGTTATCTGTTTTGTTAATATCTAGTTTCTGGAATTCTTTATATCTTTTGGATATTAACCCCCTATCAGATATATAGCTGGTAAAAATCTTTTTCTATTCTTAGGCTGCTGCTTTGTCCAAATGACGGTGTCTTTACCTTGCAGAAGATTATCAGTGCCTGTACTAACACTGTTGTGTTCAGAAAATCTTCTGTGCCAATAAGTTCAAAGCTATTCCCCACTTTCTCCTCTATCAGGTTCAGTGTACATGGTTTTATGTTGAGGTCTTTGATCCATTTGGAGTTGACTTTTATGTGGGGTGATAAGTATGGATCTATTTGGATTCTTCTACATGCAGCCATCAGTTTGACCAGCACCATTTGCTGAAAATACTGCCTTTTCCCCAGTGTGATTTCCTGGCTTCTTTATCAAGAATCATGCATCTGAGGGTCTGTGGATTTATGTCTGGGTCTTCATTTCATTGTCATTGACCAAAGTGTGTAGCTAGAGTTTTCCTGACTGGCCCACAGTCAGGACAAATCTCTCTCACCTGCCAGTCCCACAGCCATTCAGACCTGAGCAAGTAAACACAGAGACTTATACTGGTTACAAACTGTATGGCCGTGGCAGGCTTCTTGCTAACTGTTCTTACAGCTTAAATTAATCCATTTCCATTAATCTATACCTTGCCACATGGCTCGTGGCTTACCGGCATCTTCACATGTGGCTTGTCATCATGGCGGCTGGCAGTGTCTCTCTCACTCAGCCTTCCACTTCCCAGCCCTATTCTCCTCCTTGTCCCGCCTATACTTCCTGCCTGGCCACGGGCCAATCAGTGATTTATTCATTGACCAATCAGCAACACATTTGACATACAGACCATCCCACAGCAAAAGTGTGTGGTTTTGACGACACCATGCTGTTTTTATTACTGTAGTCTTAAAGTACAACTTGAAATGGGGGATGGCAACACCTCTTGTCTATTTTTATTATTCAGGATTGTTTTAGCTATCCTTAATTTTTTTTGTTTTTGGTTGTTTGCTTGTTTGTGTGTGTGTGTGTGTGTGTGTGTGTGTGTGTGTGTGTGTGTGTTCCTATGAAGATGAAAATGGAGCTATCAAGTTTTGTGAAGAATTTTGCTATAATTTTAATGGGAACTGCATTGAATCGTTAAATTATTCTTAGTAGGATAGTCATTGTTACTGTATCAGTCTTACCAATCCATGAGTATAGGAGGTCTTTTCATCTTCTGATATCTTATTCAATTTCTTTTTCAAGGATGTTAATTTTTTAGTATACAAATCTTTTACTTGTTTGATTAGTGCTACCCCAAAATATTTTATATTATTTGAGGCCACCATGAAAGCTATTGTTTCACTGATTCCTTGGTCAAACCATGTACCATTTGTATACAAGAATACTACGAATGTTTGTGATTTAGTTTTGTATGTAGATACTTTGATGAATGTGTTTATTAGGTGTAGGAGTTTACTGGTGAAATTTTTGGGTCAGTTATGTCACTATCATACCATCTGCAAATAAATATACTTTAACTTCTTCCTTTCCATTTGTATCCCTTGATTTCCTTTGGTTGTCTTATTTCTTTGGCTAAGACTTCAAGTACTACATTACAGGCATAATTCTGTGTGTGAAAATTATAAGAGAAATTAAGGTGTGTGTTGATAGAAAATTATAAGCCAAGTGTAAAAATGCTTTTTGTTTGTTTTTAAGAAAGCCATTGGCTAGAGATATAACTCAGTGACAGAGCAGGTGCTTAGCATGTACAGCTCTGGCTTCAAGCCCCAAGCACTGTCCAAGAAAGTACAAATAATTAAAGAGAAGATGAAATGACTCAGTGTGCTAAGCTTTCTTCAGAGTCTAAAAACCTGGGTTCAATCCCTAAGACCCATGTTGTAGTAGGAATAAATTGACTTCTATATGGGCACATTCACCAACACATAAACATTCACATGTACAAAAGTATTAGCAAATATGAAGGCAATTTTTAAAGTAAGTATAAAAAATTCAGAAACTTGGAAAGGATTACTTAACACTACAATTTTAAGGAAGAAAAAATATGTTGTAGATGATCTGGTAAGTAGAATATAGAGAGGTGAAGAAAGCTGACTATATGAAAGTGTTTTGGGTGAAGAAACTGGAATTAGTGATATTGCTGATGCAACAGGTTGAATTTAACTCACCCATAATAGAGACTCTAGTGTGCACTAGAAGCTTACCCCAAAGCAAGCCCTCTCAGAGACTGGATGACCCAGCTTGCAGCTTAAATCCAAAGTAAGACACACAGATTTGGAGGAATGTCCAGTTTATACAAATATCCCTAAAAGATAAACAGATGAAGCTTCTTTTATAGAACAGGTGCCTAGAAACACACACAACCTTGAACAGAACCCTGGCTTTCTGCTGTGTTCAAAAGAAAGTCCACCCACCTAACAACCTTGTCTGGATGGACATCAGAGGAGATGCACATTTTAAATGCACAAACTGATTTCTATAGGCTCCATATCAAGTGTTTCATGAAACTCCCTGGTGGTTAACTTTTTCTGAAAAGGTATTACTTGTGAATTCAGTGTTAATAGATATAAGGGATTTCAAATAATTCATGATTTATTTGATGAATTATAATTCATCAAATTGATAATTCTGGTAACTTCAAGATTTAAGAAATTTGTGCATTTTAAAGAAATAAGTTTTTTGACAAAGAATTGTTTATAGTATTGCTTGCTTGTTATTTATTATCTTTAGATGCTTTCTCATTTTGATGTCAGTAATTTGTGAGTTTCATAACTCTTAACCTAAAGGCTTATCAGATTTATTGATCGTCCAAGAAGAGACCGCTTTCTGTTCCATTGATCCTTCATAGTGTTTCTGTTTTCTGCTCCACTGATTTCTCCCTTGATCTCCATTACCCAATTTCCTCTACTTACTTGAGCTTAGATTTTCCATTCATTATTATAGAACCCCGGGCCATTGATTTGACACTCTTTCTACATAGTCTGTTTCTTGTAGACAACACAGTTAGCTATGTCTTGTTTATAGTTGTATTTAATTGGTTTCTTTAAAGCAGTGATTGATTTTTAGGTGATTAATAATAGAATAAGATTCCTATCTGTTTCCTGAATTTACAACTATTGTATGTTTGTAAAGTGTTTCCTTGTGTTATGTAGTCTTACACTTCTGTAGTCAGGATATCTGACTGGACATTTGATGTGACTTCTTCATCTTCTATAGTGTATCCATGATTTTCTTTTAAAAACCACTAGTTATAATTGTCATGTTTGTTGCACACATTTATAATTAGTCTGTCCTCAAATAAAAGCACACTACTCCATGATTAGCCTGGTTCCTTTATAAAAACAGACTTCCTTTTTCCTCTCTTCTGTCCTTAATGACAAGTACTCACTATGTGGTTATATGCAGTAACCACTCAGTATGCTTCTACATTATTAAAATGAGCTATCATGATTATTTACAGTAAGCTAGCCGTATTGTAAACAAACAACTCTCATTTGAATCTTCGGTGTGTGAGATAGGAACCAGTGTGCTTTATCTTAGTAGAGTCTTCCCTTACTTTCTTCTCTGTGGATAGAGGCTTTTGAAACTTTTTCCACAGCTTCCAGACAGTCAAGGCATTTTCTCCTCCCCCAAGTTTCCATTCAAGATTTCTTCCCTTGCCTTTAGATCTTCAGCATCTTGAAGATAATGGTTAGATTCTTAGTTTATTGTGTTGTGGGCTCCCTCAGTGTCCTCCACCTAGTGAAATTCTCAGTCTGAAATAATTCATTAAAAAAAAATACTTCTTCTGGGTCAATACCTGTCTTCTTCTTCTTCTTCTTCTTCTAGTATTCTAATTATGTCTGTGGTGAAATTGGTTCACTCACCAAACACGGTACATCTTTATGTTTTCATTCTTCTCTTTTTTTATTACAGTTGTAAAATTTCCATGGTAGATTCATCAGGCTTGAGACTATTTTTTTAATCCGTGTCTACAGTGCTTATGGTCCATGAAAACTGCAGTTTGTATGTTGTAAGGTGTTTTTAATTGTGACACACATCTTTGAATCTTGGACATTCTATCTTTTCTAAGGGAACCTTTTGTTCTGGATTCGTTCTGCTATCAAATATTAGATACTATAATATTTATCAAAGTTGTTTTTGTATTCCCTGTATTTATTGAATCAATACAATGATGGAAAGTGGAGTGCAGATTTACATTATAAAATAAAAATAAGGCCGGGCGGTGGTGGCACAGGCCTTTAATCCCAGCACTCGGGAGGCAGAGCCAGGCGGATCTCTGTGAGTTTGAGGCCAGCCTGGGCTACCAAGTGAGTTCCAGGAAAGGCACAAAGCTACACAGAGAAACCCTGTCTCGAAAAACCAAAATAAATAAATAAATAAATATAATAAAATAATAATAAAAAGGAAGAATCTAAGTTTGTACCTCCAAACACAAGCAAGTACATTAGAGAAAAAAATGAAGGCATAAAATATATTCAACTCAAATAAATCATAGGTCCCAATGTAAAATTAGTAGAAGGATAAATTGTGATTCAAAATATGATGACATTTTATTCAGCAACAAAAGAACAAAATAACAATAAATAGAACCATCTGGATTAACATTCAGGGCCTTGATTGAATAATAAAAAAAAAATCTCAATACATGTCAGTCTGTAGGATCTTGTGATTCAGCATTCTGAAATGGCAAAATAATAATGATATAGATCGTGTCTGAGATTATTGGGGTATTATTATAGAGAAGAGCAGATCGTGGTGCACTGTGAGGCATCTTTTGAAAATAGGATGTTGTCTACACCTGTAAAAAATGTCATAAAGTGCCGTAAAACGACTACTGTACACAATGAGCAAAATTAACATGTAACAGACTTCAATGTGCACCCACACCCACCACAGGTATTGGGAACAGAGACCCAGGCAAGAGGAAGCTAGGTGCAGATGAAGACAAGAACGGAAGCAACAAAACAAAGCCGGCACTCGTCAGAACACCATCGGAAACGAGAGACAGGAGTGGACAGGATGTCTCCTTCAGACGTCCAGTGGCCTCCAACCTTCAGATCTATGAGACTCCACACTTGCCTCCAGGTGCCCCTTTAATCTGTGGTACTTTAAGGCAGGCTAGTAGGCAAAGTAATGTGAATTGTTTTTAAGACAGATTGTCAGAGTATAAATTGTATCTTCAGCAAACGACGGAAAGTTTATTTCCTGGTACTATTAACACAGGACATTTGTGTGATAAACATAAACTTATCATAGTCCCTTTAGGTGTTATAATAAAGTATCATAGCGTGCATACACGGAGTGGCTTCTTGTGAGCACGGATATTTATTGTCATCAAATTCTGATGTTGGAAACCTAGCAAAATAACATCATGATTGCATTCTGGTTTATAACTGGCAGCCACTTTGTTGCTATGAAAAAGCCAAGAGGATTGGAGGGAGGAACTGGGAGAGGAAGACAGAGACAGGGAAAGAAAACAGTAGGCATCTCTTGTTTCTTTTTGTGGCATGAATTTTATCATGAAGTCCCCTCATGACCCTATCTATACATAATTACCTCCCAAAAGTTTCCCCTCCAAGTCCTTTCAATAGTTGGGGCCACAACATATAAATATCGGGGTCAGAATTCAAACTGTAACAGGTTCCACAGCCCCAGCTGAATGCAGTGGGACTACAGACCATATTGGGAGACTAAGTGACCATTTATAAACTGAAAGGATTTACTGCACAGCACATTAATCCCAGAGGAGATATTAACAATGTATGACAGCCATAAAGTTGATTTGATCCTCACTGCCAGGCTCGGATTAGTTAGCTTTCATCTCCCAGCTACCTTCTCAAATTTATGTCCTTTTCTTTGAAGTCCTGAAGCCATTGCCCTTTTCAGGTCTGAGAAGCCTGTCTTTCTCTTACTCTTGTCTCTTGGTTTGCAGCGTGTTCTTTGTGCTCATCTTTTTCACATAAAATTTTGATAAAGCTTCTAACAGCAATTGTGCTCTGCCAATGTCCATTGGATGCATGGCTTGCTAGCTCAGGTTATTGTCAGACAGCTTGGTGAAATATCTTGTTAGTTTAAAGAATATCTATTTTTTTCCAGTCACTTCTCCTCAGCCATTAAGGTGATGACACATGTTCCCAGCATCTGCCAGGGCAGGATGATTCTTTGGCATACGTATATATGGATCTTAACCTAACTACCTTATCCCGTGATAATAAACAACTTTCCAATATCTAGTGTAGAGATGACAACAAAGTCATGTATGTCTTGCACAGACTATATGACAAACAGAAGTGGAGAAAGAGTCGCTACCTAAGTAAGGTATAAATGAAACCTCATGATGTCTCTGCCCCCTTACTAGGCACAGCATGGAGAATAAATATCAAGCCATCTCACTGTAGTTATGAAACTGCTCTATCTTATGGTAAAACTAAATTATTCTACATTTCCTTTCTGCTGCCTAACATGCAGAGTAAAATAATCACTGAGTAATTCAAAAATATGGAAATAAAAGCAGAAATTTGTGATGTAAATTTCTAGAGGCCATGGGAAGGTGAGATCATTCACCTAGTGAAGGTGCTTGCCACCAAGACTGATGACCTGAATGTGGTTTTTGAAACCCACAAACTGGAAGAAGAGTACTAATTCCTGCAAATTGCCCATTATCTTCACACATGTAACATGTCATGGGTGTTCCCACCTGCACCACTCCCCCAGTAAATAAATAAAGGTCATGAAAAATTGAATCCCTGAGATCATTATATAATTAACTTTCCCAAATTTTGTGATAGAAAAATACTTTCTACATTTTCCTGAATCTAAACACAAACTTTTCTGTTTCCATTTCTCTTATCAGTTCAGACTACACAATATACTTGTTTTTAAGTTCCCTATTCATAAATAATAAAACCACACACTGAACACATGCCAAGTTCCTAATGCAGTACGCACTATTATAGACATGGTGAACATCCTTCCCATCATAAAACAACAGGCATGAAATAAATGCAGTGGCTTTTACATTTAAAAAAAATCCGTGACAAGATGTTCAGTGAGTAAATAATTTGATGTTAAGCCTGATACCTGCACTGATGCCCTGGAAAGCACTGGAAGTAAAACTTACCCTTCCATCAACTTTTCTTCATCTGTCCCAAACTCAACACTCATATCCATCCCTACCTAACTGCTAAACTCTCCAAAATCATTGCTGCATCATCCAGGAGGATGTTGTGGAGCTCTGTAGGCATTAGCTCCATTCAGCTATCCTTTATGCACAGAGACAGATATGACAGAAAAACTCCCCAGAGCTGGAGAGATGGTTCAATGTAAGTGGGTTAAGGTGCTTGTTACACAAGCCTGCTGACCTAAGTTCAATCCCAGGAACTCATGGTGGGAGGAGAGAGCTTATTCTTACAAGCTGTCCTGATAACCACATGTGCTGTGGCAAGTACATTCCTGCATTTATACACCAGCTCATGTGTGTGTCACACACACACACACACACACACACACACACACACACACACACACACGCATGGTGGGGGAGAAAGAGATGGAGAGCCAGAGGGATAAAGAGAGACACAGAAAAAGAGACATATACACACACAATAATGAATAACTAACTTAAATTTTGTTTATAATCCCAGCTTTTCACATAAACCCAGAAGAATGAACACAATAGCCATATCATTGTTGTTGATGTGTTAAATTTTAAAATAAAGGTCCAGTTTATGCTCAGAAAAAAATAAGTCCTCAACACTGACTAAATAAATAAAAATATTTTTTAACTAATCAAGTGTCTAGAAATGGGGCAGGGCAAAGAAGCTTTTCCCAGGAAGATCAGAGAGTAAGAAAATGAGCTTTTAATGTATGTTTAGCTCAAGTAGTTTTTCCAGGAGCTTCAGTGCACAGTATTTCCACTTGTGTGCAGTTCTCACCATACACTAAGTGGGTCAACTGAATATTGGGGATTATGGGTGAGGATCAAAAATAAAACTGGCAGGTTGTAGAGCTCACAACCACACTCAGTTCTGTGAAATTTTTATGCATTTTCTTCTACTCTAATATGCTACCTGTCAGTCCTATTGGGTCATGTAATACAGACAATAAAATACAGGTCATTTTATCACAAGTAACTCCAGATTGCAATGTGTAGAAACACCTTTATAGGTTTTTACTGGTGAAGGAATGTAAACTTATGGGAGACACTCTTCATTGTCTGTGGAAACGGAGACAAATCACCTCCCATTGCACAGTCCCGGGTAATACAAAATTGTATCTCACAGTTCTGTGGGTCAGGATCTAATCTATGTTCTACACCCTGTGTCACACACAACAATGGTGGGGTTTCAGCACAGGCACACTCATGGTTTCTAGACCATTCATTATTGTAACAAGCTCTATTCCTTTTAGCTGTCAGTAGACCCCATCGTTTATCCCTAGCAGACTCTATTCTGTTACTTATGTGGAATCCCTCCTTGCCTAAAGAAGATATTCAAATTTTTCCACTGAATATCTGAGCCTTCAGATGGTAGCAAATTTATACAATTATTTTTTCCATACTTAAGTGTCTATGGGATAGGTGATATCACTCTGTATGCTGTGAATGTGTTGCTCTGATTGGTTGATAAATAAAATGCTGATTGGCCAGTAGCCATGTAGGAAATATAGGTGGAATAAGCAGACAAGGAGAATGCTGGGAAGGGGAAGGCTGAGAGAGCAGAAGCCAGTCCACCTTCTAGGGGGCAGCATGTAATGGCACACAGGAAAAGCCATGGAACATGTGCCGACATATTGATTAACGGAAATGGGCTGAATTTAATTGTAAGAGCTAGTCAGTGATAGGCCTGAGCTAATGGCTGAGCAGTTTTAATTGATATAAACCTTTGTGTGTTTGCTTGGGTCTGAATGGCTGTGGGACCATGGGGACACCAGGCGGGAACACCAAAAAACATACAGCTACATCTATGATCAAGTTTAATTTGTAAATATGGCACACTAAGCAAACAGCTACAGCTAACATTATAAAAAATATTAAAACAATTTTAATGAAAGTTATACAAATATGATCACCTAGAAAATGCACTTGACTGTACCCATGGCAACCAGAGAAATTAAGACTGTGGAATAGGAACAGTTTCAGCATTCAGTCATCTCTGGGTCCAAACCAGGAACAAAAATGGCAAATATTCTTATACTTCCACATCTTCCCCATCTCATCCAGCTATGGTGTGTCTCTGTTATTGGACTAGTTAAACATTCTCCACTTTCAAAATACCTGCAGCCATTTTAAGCCTACTCAGATAACTGAGGATGGCTATTCCTTCTCAGAGCCCAGACCTTTAACCCATCTGCAAACTTCTTCTTGCTTTCTCTTCATATGTTCTGGCTCCCAGATACTCAGATGGAGACTTCTTTGAAGAAAGAGAGAATTAGTCTACCACAAACAATTCCATGGAGCACATACAAGCCTTAAAATAAACCACTGAAGATTTTCTCATACTAAAAGTTATTTACTATACCTGGGATTTAGCCCTCTTCATGCTATATATTGTAATAGTGATTTGCAGCTTTTACCTACCTTTTGAAATTAGTTGTCCCAGTTACAACACAAACTCATTTAACTAACTTAAAAATAGCACCATATTTGCTAAACATGTTCAAATTAGACTTGATTATATATTATTTCAATGAGCTTTTTAATTTGCTAAGTTAAATTCTAGGTCACAAATATTATCATTGCTATTTTCCTTGTTCTTGCTTCTAAGTATGTCCCATCACCCTTTTGTCTATGCAACCACTGAAAAAGATTTGATTAGCACCATGTTTACAATTTCTTTAAGTGTAAATATGAAATATGTAATTTCTATTAGGTCTGAATAAGAGATATATGTCATAAAAGTTACACTTATTTATCCTGTAAACAATAGAGACTAATATAACTATAATAAAGTGAGTGCCAAAAGATGTTGCTTTCAAAATAGCAGATTACTAAGTGACCTTTTTCTACATTTAACATATGATTTATCATTTCAGCTCTGAGCCATCTTTATGACAAGCAAATTCTATTAAAATGTGTGTGACATTTAACTGGCTGGAGATATTTGTCATTGAATAATTTAATGTCATCTCTTATTGTTTCAATTCAAGTGGTTGAACTAATTTTTATTTGCAACATAAAATGCAGATGACTCTTATTATATTTTTAAATGTCTAAATACTTTCAAATTTAAATGAGTTTGCTTCCAGATTGTCAACATAAGCAAATGGGGCAGTGGGGTTGAGATTAAATAGCTGATTAAATCCCACAATAGAATACATTTAGTGTATTTTCCATCTCAGTTCTTACTTATTTTCAGGCCCTGATAAATCTCACAGGTAGCCCTCTTAATGTCTTTGGTTCTACATTAATTTCAAGAAATCATTAAGTTAAGCATTTTGGACTGATATGGCTGTTTCTTACCTTTTTTCCCTAAACTTCCACTCTCTCTAGCCATCTTCTTTGGCCTTCTATGATCAAAGTCTACCTCTTCTGCTGGAATTGCATCAATGACTGATTTTAAGCTCATTTTTGGCAGCACATAGTATTTTATTATTCAGATACTTTTCTTCACTATAACTTTCATAGTTATTATGTTCTGATTAACCTATGGAAATAGACTTCTTTAATACCTCTAAGTAGTTTATATGGTGCTTTTTGGATGATAATAGCTATATTTATTATTTCTTTCTGATCAGTCTTTTATTAAAAAGAGTTTGAAATTGCAAAGAAAATTGTGTGTGTGTATGTGTGTGTGTGTGTGTGTGTGTGTGTGTGTGTGTGTGTGTGTGTCAGAAAGAGAAAAAGAGATTGGTGGATAAATCTGAAACTTATTTTTGTCTGCATTTAGAATGGAATGATGCTATAAGTTATCAGATGCTTATAAAGTGTAATGTTATGTAATTACTTTTCTTCTTGTTCATACAAAAATTATAATCTTTTGAGGTACTGTGTCATCACTTCTCCAATTTCATTGTTCATGGAAGAGTCTCTCGATCTTGCCTCTTGCAATTCACCAAGAATTACAAATCCAACATATTCTTACACCTAGACTCAGTCCGTTATTAGGTTTTCCTGACTCTTCTTTTCCAGTAATCAGTCTCCACTAGCCTCCTACCCTATGACAGGAACAGTTTTATTGCTGCTTCTCCTGAGGATGTTCTCCTATTTGACTTCATTATTCTTTTGATGTTAGTAAGCATAGGTATTTAGAAAAAAATACTATTTTAAAAAGTGTCATTATCTTTCACAGTGCACAGATATGGAAGGCTCTATTTCTTTTCCTCTCATTGTGTGTGTGTGTGTGTGTGTGTGTGTGTGTGTGTGTGTGTGTGTGTGTGTATGTGTGTGTTCTCTGTATGTGTTTCTCTATGTGTCTGTATGTAATTTCCATGTGTCTCATGAATTAGAAATCATACGCATGACACCACATTATCCACCTGTTGGTGAACACCTAGCTGATTCCAATCCATTGCTACTATGAGTATTACAACACTAAACATGAATTCATCAATTGTAATAACAAATGAAATTTACATAAAATGGATAGATCTGAAAGGATTATGTTAAGTCATGTGACCCAAACTCAGAAAGGTAGGAAACATGTTTTCTTATATGCAGACTATAGTTTACAATGTACACATAATAAAAATGGCCATTTTACCAAAAGAGTCTACATAGTCCCCATTAAAATCCCAATACAATTCTTTACATATCTTGAAGAACAATACTCAACTAATGTGGAAAAACATAAAACAAAGAAAAGCTAAAACAATCCTACACAATAAAAGATCTTCCACAGGTATCACCATCCCAAAATTTAAGTTCTACTACAGGGCTGTAGTAATAAAAACCCCATGGTATTGGCATAAAAATGAGCAGGTGAATCAATGGAATCAAATCAAAGACCCAGATGTAAACCCACACACCTCTGGACATCTGATTTTTAATTTAAAAAAAAGCCAAAAATATACAATGGAAAAAGAAAGCATTTTTAACAATGGTACTGATATAACAGGATGGCTGTATATAGATGAATGCAAATAGTTACATATTTCTTGCCCTGCACAAAACGCAAGTCCAAGTTGATCAAAGACCTCAACATCAATCCAGATACACTGAATATGATAGAAGAGCAAGTGGTAATAGCTTTGGATGCATTGGAACAGGAGACAATTTCCTGAATAGAACACCCATAGCACAGCCAATAAGATATACAATTAATAAATGGAACCTCATGAAACTGAAAAGCTTCTGTAATGTAAAAGACACAAATTAGACAAATTGACAGACTACAGAATGGGAAAAGGTCTTCACCATCCCCACATCTGACAAAGGGCAGATTTCCAAAATATATAAAGAACTCAAGAAACTAGACATTAAAAACCCCCCACAAATAATCTATTTTAAAAATGGGGTACGGATGTAAACAGAATTCTCAGCAGAAGAATCTCAAATGGTGAGAAACACAAAAGGGAATGTTCAACATTGTTAGCCATCAGGTAAATGCAAATCAAAACAACTCTGAGATGCCATCTTACACCTGTCAGAATGGATAAGATCAAAACACAAGTGACAGCTTATACTGGAGAAGATGTGGAGTAAAGAGAACACTCCTCCACTGCTCGTGGAAATGCAAACTTGTACAGACACTGTCTCAATGGCACTGTTATTGAAGGACACAGACCAGTGAATGTTAATAACAGTCAGTGAATGTCAACAATGATTCTGTTCTTAATACTGTGGGAACACGGGTAACTTAGTAATACTCTGGGAATCTTCCAGTGTTTTAAAATTAGGATTAATAGGAGTACACCTTAAACAACTCATTGAATATCTACATGTGTCACTGCTTCTTCCGAGTAAACTGGAGCTATACAAGAGTTCGTTATATTGCTCTATTACTTGAGAAATAAACCACAGTTCTGTGGAGAAGCAAACAAATATTTTCCTAGACATTGAATTATGCAATAGATACACCATGTCCTTGCCATAAATAAATGAAAGTTTCTCTTGTAAATGGGAAATTCAGTCTTAAATTTCCATTTATCTTGGCAGGCTCCCTTTTGGAATTCCTAGAGTACAGTAAGAAAAAGGAAGAAAAAACATGTTATCTGCCTAATCTCTAAAAGAAAACAAAGCTATTCACCTTGAACATCACTTTAGTGTGTTTATCAAAGATAAGCTTTTGCTAGTTTTGAGCATTAGACAATGTATCATTTCATTCTTTTAAGAAATTTTTGATCATTGAAACTAGAATAATTCTTTGTTTTTTATCATCGGTCCTGTTTGAAGCAAGGAGAGATATCTGACCTACTTACAATACTTCTCTGGCTCTCAAGAAGAACTTGGCATATACATGCCAGCAGAGATGGTAATGAGCAAGTCTGATAGAAGTCCTGGTGAGCATGATTGCTCATTGGTTGAGATAATGAATTTAGTCTTCAGTCATACCTTCAAGTGTAGTCAGGACCCTGAAGAACAAGTAGCTGTTTGTTAAATAGTTATGTTTTAGCTCTCTTGAACATTAGGCATGTCTTGAGAAAAAAAAATATACGTGTGATAATATTCCACACCTTTTTTAGATCAGAGTGGGAGAAGGGAGGCAGGTTGCCACCCTGTTTTGTAATATCTTGGCTGTGATTTCATTATTATCAAATGCTGTCAAAAGGAACACATTTCATTTCTTGTTCTATATTATATGAATGCCTTTATGTTGATATTGAAAATAAATTGGTAATCTATGAGTTTTGTTTTTTGTCTGTACTATAAGACCAAAAACAAACAAACAAAAACAGAATGCAAATCTTTCAGTGTTGTAGTAAAGATTACTGAATTGCTAGTTCAGACCTTGGCATGATTGGCACTTGACTATACCTTGTATATGGACGTCTCTAGTACATTAATTGGAACAGATACAATGAAATGGTTCATGTGAACATCTTCACCCCCTCATTGCAAATCCAACAATATTAATCTCTATTTCTATGTGTTTTCCACCTAAGAAGGAACTTGAAAGGAAGATTCCAGCAATTTAGATTGTGGAAATCTCATGTTTACATAAAGGCATTTTTGCAACAAACTTAAACATTATTAAAAGATAAATACATGTCTATAATGAATTCACTTGCCTGGATATTATATTCTGTTTGTATGTTGGTTAATTGGTTGCTTTCGTGTCTTTTTATCAGATTGCATATTCTACTACACAATTATAAAATCTTTAAACACCATCAGGGCAAGTGGCTGGAAGCTGTTTCTAGGGAGGTGTCTACTATTCTATCATTCTGACAATTTTATGTGAAAGTGAATAATTGACACTAAATACATGCTGTGGGATGGTCTGTTTGTCAAATGTGTTGCTGATTGGTCAACAATAAATAAAACACTGATTGGCCATTGGCTAGGCAGGAAGTATAGGCGGGACAAGGAGGAGAATAAAGCTGGGAAGTAGAAGGCTGAGTCAGAGAGACACTGCCAGCTGCCATGATGACAAACAGCATGTGAAGATGCCAGTAAGCCATGAACCACGTGGCAAGGTATAGATTAATAGAAATGGATTAATTTAAGCTGTAAGAACAGTTAGCAAGAAGCCTGCCACGGCCATACAGTTTGTAACCAATATAAGTCTCTGTGTTTACTTGATCGGGTCTGAGTGGCTGTGGGACTGGCGGATGACAGAGATTTGCCCTGACTGTGGGTCAGGCAGGAAAACTCAAGCTACAAATGGCATCCAACGTGGTGGCAAAAGTTTCCACCTAAAAACTGAGAAAAAAGATTATAAAATGGAGCTAAAAACAGCTTCCTAATTGTCTCTCTCAAATGAGCGGCGGCTGCTGGTTTGAGCTACTGGTGGGTTCCTGGCATTTGCGCAAGACCTGCCGCCATGTTGGGAATGAGGCCTCTGCAAGTGGCACATTAAGCTGCATGGTGGATTTAGACTTTGCTAGTACAAAACAAAACAAAAAAAAAAAAAAAAAAGAGGTTTCTGGGCTACACGCTGCTTGGATAAAAGCATAGAGACCCACGATAGCTCCCAGACCTAGTGGAAAAACCTGCCACCACCTTGTTGGGATGCTGAGGTGGGTGGAGCCAGCAGCCACAGCTGCTGCAGTTTAAAGCAATAGATTCACAATAAGACAGATTCAGATGTAATAGTTTACAATGTGTGTAAAATATACGTAGGCTTGAAAGAGACAAAAAAGGTGATATATACAGTTATATAAACAAATACATAATTTTAAAAAATAAAGTCTTTAAAGAGACAGTAAAATTAATATAAAAATAAGCCACGTAAAGATGAATATTGCACAGAGAATCTGGATTGTGTTGTCTTTGGGATTTTTACCTGCAGAAAAACATTTGATTGTAAAAGCTGTTGAGCTATGTCAAAATGTATATTTTTTTTTTTTTTTATTTTGTATACAGCATGTATGACTACAGGTCAGAAGAGGGCACCAGATCTCATTACAGATGGTTGTGAGCCACCATGTGGTTGCTGGGAATTGAACTCAGGACCTCTGGAAGAGCAACCAGTGCTCTTAACCTCTGAGCCATCTCTCCAGCCCCCCAAAATGTATATTTTAAAGGTACCTTGACTTCAAAATTTGGATATAAGGATATGTTGCTTTGGAAAGGAGACTCTGCTTTTGTTCCCACAGAAAGCCAAAGGCTATGGATTTGTTCCAGATTAACATACATCAGGTTTGACCAGTCAAGACCCCCTGAAAGGTCTCCGATGACACCAAGGCCCAAAATATCCAACATCCAGAATGGTTTGAAGGCAACTGGCTCAGACAATACAGCCTCATGGACTATTCCATAATCCTAAAATTTTCTTTGTGTTCCCATAAGATACAGTGCCCCCCTCCAGCAGGAAGTAGTAAGAGAAGCTACGCCCAAATTCCCAAATTGTATGTAATTTTACTTTGTTAATTTTAAAACCTTCCTTTTTGAAAAAAAAAAAAAAAAGAAAAAGGGGAAGTGCTGTGGGATGGTCTGTATGTCAAATGTGTTGCTGATTCATTAATAAATAAAACACTGATTGGCCATTGGCTAGGCAGGAAGTATAGGCGGGACAAGGAGGAGAATAAAGCTGGGAAGTGGAAGGTTGAGTCAGAGAGACACTGCCAGCCGCCATGATGACAAACAGCATGTGAAGATGCTGGTAAGCCACAAGCCACGTGGCAAGGTATAGATTAATAGAAATGGATTAATTTAAGCTGTAAGAACAGTTAGCAAGAAGCCTGCCATGGCCATACAGTTTGTAACCAATATAAGTCTCTGTGTTTACTTGGTCGGGTCTGAGTGACTGTGGGACTGGCGGGTGACAAAGATTTGCCCTGACTGTGGGCCAGGCAGGAAAACTCAAGCTACAAATACACTTAATCTTAAAACACTCCATGTTCTTTGTTGTTTACAGACTAATCTTATATGAATCAGAATTTTCTAATTATTAAGTTTATATTACCTGGCCCAACCCTTATTATTTAAAAGAAAGATGTCATAATACAGTACACAGTTAAACAAGGAAATAAATGAATACATATTGAATTGTAATGTAAAAGAAAGCTAAAAAAAAAACACTCAGTAAAGAATGAATGTATTGTTTTAAATCTGCTTTAAGTTTATGAAAATCTCTGTAAAATATTTGTTTGTTTGTTTGTTTTTGTTTGTTTATCTTGCACAGTCTCATACTGACTCCCAGTCTGGCCTTGAACCATAGTCATCCTGCTGCCTCAGCTTCCTTTGTGTTGGGATTACAGCACATGATCATATGTGTCTTGAATTTCAACGTCTTTTCAAGTCCTGTATATGCTACCCAGAAGCTCTGCCCACACTCTGCCTCTCTCAGGTAAAAACTGTTAAGTGACTCCCTGCTTTTCCCACAATGCAAACACAAGTCTGTAGATGTAACCAACGGTATTATTAAATAAGAAACACAGAGCTGATTCAGAGAAGAAAGCCAAGAGAGGTCAGAGCTAAGAGCCTCACCCTTCCTGATTCAGGGATCCTCTTCAGCCAAGAGAGCTCTCCAAAAGGGAGCTACTTCCTGTGTGTTTGTCTTTATAAAGACTTTCAGTTCTGCCTTCTCATTGGTTGTAAACCCATGCCTCGTCACTGCCTGTCTGTAAAGACTTCCAGGTCTTCTATGGTTGGGATTGAGATTAAAAGCATGTGTCTCCAATGCTGGCTGTATCTTTTTACACACAGAGATCTACCTAGCTCTGTCTACCAAGTCGTCTCTTAGCTCTGACCTCTTGGCTTTCTTCTCTGAATCGGCTCTGTATTTCTTATTTAATAAGACCATTGGTTACATCTACATTTGACGCCCAACGTGACAAGAATCCATTAAAAACCGCTTAACTTGGCTTGGTGGCAGGTCCGGTTTCCCACAAGGGCAGCTGGCAGGTCAGGTGGTTTCCCGCCAGGGTGGCCGGCTCCCTAGCCCGGCCGGGCCCAGGTCGACTTGGCCTCAGGCCGGACTAACCTTGAGCTACTTGCTTAAAGCTGGTGCTACAGACAACTCAGGCCTGCCCTGCCGAACAGGGCCCCTGCTTGTAAAGCCAAAAAAAAAAAAAAAAAAGTGCTGTGGGATGGTCTGTATGTCAAATGTGTTGCTGATTGGTCAATGAATAAATCACTGATTGGTCAGTGGCCAGGCAGGAAGTATAGGTGGGACTAACAGAGAGGAGACTAGAGAGAACAGGAAGCTGGGTGAGAGAGACACTGCCAGCCGCCATCAGGACAAGGAAGATGTAAAGTACCGGTAAGCCACAAGCCACGTGGCAAGGTATAGATTAATAGAAATGGATTAATTTAAGCTGTAAGAACAGTTAGCAAGAAGCCTGCCACGGCCATACAGTTTGTAACCAATATAAGTGTCTGTGTTTACTTGGTCGGGTCTGAGTGACTGTGGGACTGGCAGGTGAGAGAGTTTGTCCTGACTGTGGGCCAGGCAGGAAAACATTAGCAACACAAGTCCCGTATTATGTGTTTTTTCTTAATGTCAACAGTTATTTGAGAGAATGAAGAATTAAACTTTCATCACATAAATAGTTTAGAAATATTTTACCGGTCTGTACCTTCTGTGCATCGATTTCAAGATAATAAAAGATATGCTAGGGCTTCCTTCCAATTATTGTACATTCATTCATGCCCATGCTATTCCTGCTATTTTTAAAGTACGTTGACTAATAACACTGACTTTCTTCCACAAATGCTGTGAAGATAATCAGCAGAAAAGGACTCTCTGAAGATGAATGATGTGGTCAGGGTCCCCAGCTAAACAAGCTAAATAAATACTGTATAGAAAGAAGGTATACGAGTTTGTCATATATATTCTTATACTGGGCAACACAAACATCTGGAACGACGTAGGAGATTTGTAGCTTCAATGTCACTTTCCTGTGTTGCTCTCAATCTCAGCCACTTCCTAGATGTTCTGTCCGTAAAGTTTTTTCAACCAGCGCTTCTAATCCATTATCATTAACAGATCTCTGAGCCTTGACCTGATTCATCTGTGTTAACCACTTATTACTTCATTCCTTTGCATATCAGTGGTTTTATATTATTTTGAAATTTATCATAATAAAAATCTATGTGACACATTTCAGTCCTAAATATTTCTTTTTTTTTTCTTTTTGGTTTTTTGAGACAGGGTTTCTCTGTGTAGCTTTGCACCTTTCCTGGAACTCACTCTGTAGACCAGGCTGGCCTCGAACTTGGAGAGATCCACCTGGCTCTGCCTCCCAAGTGTTGGGATTAAAGGCGTGTGCCACCAACGCCTAGCAGTCCTAAATATTTCAATGGCATTTTTTCAATGTGTTCAATGCTTTATTATTATTATTATTATTATTATTATTATTGATAGTTTGATGATATAAGAATGGCAAATAAGTTTATAATAATTATACTTGTAATTCATGAATGTTTTTAATAAAATATTACTCACTTTATGATTTTACATCTTATAAATAATTAAAGAGCAATATTATACTTGCTACTAGGAAATAATTTGTTACCATACACTATATATTTCCAAATTTTCAAAGAAAAAAGTCCTATTTATTGTATATCACTTACTCATAGATGGCTCTGTCACATCAGTAATGACAGAATCTAATGCTGACAGAGGCCATCTTAAAGGACATTCAGAACTATTATACACTGCAGGAGGCTGGCTGTTAATTTAACTCAAAAGAAAATATATTTCATATTGACTTAGATACATAAAGTACTTCAATTTTCTTTCTTTGCCAACTTTTTATAGTTAAAACTTGTCATTCTGAAAGATTTTAATAAAAACTACAGGCTGATGGAAATATTTAAATAATTTCAAATATGTGTGGTGTTTTAAAATTTTTTATTAAAACACAATTTTGACATAAACAAGTTTAAACCATTTTGATGAAGGGATCATCATTCCAAACATTCCATGTTTATTTTTTGTGAACGCCACTAGAAAGATGAAAACTAACTAGTTCTCTCTCACAATTTTGGCACTTGACTACAGTTTATGAGAATGTTTGTGCTGCCTATGTCTTAGAAAATGAGCTTCATGCATGATTTTGGAGGGAAGGCAAATATACAGCCAAGTGTTTAATCAGCTTGCCATTGGGTAAGTTGGAAATCATTACATCATTTGGCACTGTGTACTGAGCCAAGCAAGCCAATAGTTTGTTGTGTTTCTCTATCCCAGTTACGGTTGGACTTCATGGAACAAGATGAAGATGAATGCGAGACTATTCCATGTTTCTAAGAGTGCATATGATGATAATTCTGGGCCCAGATTGTAACAATAATATTGTGGTCTCATAGAAATGTGCATAGAGAGGAGTATACACTAGCATATGATATTGTCCTTTGATGTGTAGGTAATCAGTCCAATCAGGGAGAAGTTTATACAGACTTTAAATGACCTTGGGAGATGAATGGGAATTGGCAGAAGGGCAGACATTGCAGGTGAAGGACTGACATAAAGTTACCAAAATCACTTGTCTAGGAGGAAGCTTGGTCACACTTGTCTAACACAGTGGGAATTGAATAATGAGTAGGAGAAAATCTGTGTACTTTATCTGACTTTTGGAGTGTAAATTTTTAAGAAATGATGTCAAAAGAGGCCTTATATGAAATTCAATTTTCCCTTATATCAAAGTTAGACAAATATAGTCTAAAGTTCCTACCATAGCTTTCCAAGTATGTTCCACATATGCAAGCTAATCATTACTATTTTAATTTCACAAATAACTACACAAGACAATATTTTCCAATTTGATATGTATTAATTTATTCATTGGGGGTTTTGTTTGTTTACTGTGTTTTATTACTTGTGTGAGTGTGAATATTTGTGTCCATGCACACTCATGTATATGCTGGTGCACATGTGTTTGCACATGCCTATGGAGATCTGACGGTAATGTTATACTTCCTTTCCAAGGAGCCTTTCTATGAAGGACGATCTCTATTGGCCTGGAACTTGCCTACCATGCTAGGCTAGCTGGGCTGGAGACACAAGGAATATACCTGTCTCTGACTCCTCAGATCTGGGATTGTAAGCATGTGCTACTACATGGAGATACCCCCATTATTACTTTTTATTCACTAGTTTTTAAGTTGGCAAGCACCATAATGGGGGGAGCTATTATGTCTTCTTAAATACATTGTAGCTTTTCTTTGTATTTCTCTTTGCTCTCCCCACCCACCTGCCCCTATCCTGCTGATAGGCCTTCTTACCTCACGCTCCTCTGTTCCACTTTTATATCAGAAGTCTCTTGGCTCTCTTTTACTCTCCCAAACCTCTATAAGATTCCTGCATGGAGCATCAACAGGCTCTGGAGGCTCCACCACTAGTCAAGGAGGTATTAGCAGTTGATGGCTGTTAGGAGGCGGAAAGCCATTTTTCTTTGAGGATGTGGCCACTGGCAGTTTACCAATGCCCCAGTGGATGAACGCACACCCATACACATATGAGAAGTACTGATTGACCTGAGTGATTTATAGGTTTTTTTTTAAAGAAAGAATGGAAGGAAGGAAAGAAGGAAGGAAGGAAGGAAGGAAGGAAAGAAGGAAGGAAGGAAAGAAGGAAGGAGGAAAAGATGGAAGGAAAGAAAGAAGGAAGGAAGGAAGGAAGGAAGGAAGGAAGGAAGGAAGGAAGGAAGGAAGATGAAGTGGAGAGGGATGTGTTGTGGCTGTAAGAGGATTTAGAGTGTTTAAAGGGTGCAGTTATGATCAAGGAATGTTGCAGTAGTGTATGAAATTTGAGAACGATAAATTTAAAAGTATTGAAACAGTTCCACAATATGTCCCAGACATATTGAATTCAGACATCTGGCTGTTTCTGCCTCCTGAATACTGGAATTGAAGGTCTGAAACTTTATGAGAAACTTAAAAAATATATTTAGAAGTTATTCTGCTCTCTTTAATGGTCCCCTTTCTAATTTTATGACTAAAACCTTCATATATGCAAATTAAAAATTCAGGTGCTACATATGAGAGAAAATGTAGTATTTGGTTTTTTGAGTCTGGCTTATCTCACATAGTAGTAATTTCCATTTGTATATATTTTCCCGTAAATGTTCTCATTTCATTTCTTGAACTAAAAAAATATTCCATTATGCATATATAAAATATTTTTCTTACCTATTTATATGTTGGATTACTTCTAGGATTGTTCAGTTGCTTAGCCTTTGTGGATGGTGTAGCAATAAAACCTGGATGTACAAATATCTCTGTGGCATTCAGTGATACTATCCTTGGCTGAGATATACTCTGCAAACTATAACTTCATTCTAGTGTTTCCCTTCCATTGAGTTTCATCCCTTAGTTGTAGGGCTTATTTCCTATGCAATTAGAATCCTTTACAGAAAGTCCCTAATTATACCTACAAGTTAAAGTGTTTTCATCTATCAGCTTCACTATTTTAAGTCTTATGTTAAGGTTTCTCATATGTTCTGAGATTTTTACGTTGAGAGAGATATTGACCTGATTTCACCCTTCTGCTTGGAGTGTCTAGTTTTCCCAACACCCTGTTTAGAAAAGACATTTTCTGTGTAGATGCCTTTGTGGCTGTAGTTGTGTGGGTTATTTTTTTCTAGACTCTCCACCTGTCTAAAGAAGTCACACTCTGGACGGTAGAAGAAAATGCACAAATGCTGACTATTTCAGACCTAGAAGTCCAATATTCTTCTTTTATGAATGAAGAAGCTTAAGACCTAGGAGTCATCAGTTCAACTGACATATTTATTGTTTCCCATTGTTATTTTAATTTAATGGTGTTTTTTAATACAATGAGTAGGATTTGAATAAACTATGAACAGTGTGAGAGGAAAACATGTTGGATTGTTGTAGCAGCCAAATAATACTGTCGCCAATATATTTACACTTAATTACAAGACAGTTTCATTTTCCTCCTTCAAATAATTTTTAAAGGAGTATCATAAAATGTGGCATTAATAAGAAGATCTACGGTTTCAGTGTTGAGTCTTCATTTAGAAATTTAGCATCCAAGTAGCATAGATCATGATAATGAAAAAGCATTATTTTGCTTTATGTTTCTTGCTTAATAAGCACTAGAAAATGAGAACTGTGGGTACTGCAAAAGTCAGTGCTACTGTGCAGAATGCTGCCCAAATACAGGTTGACAAAATTTTCAAAAGTTGCATTTATAAGATAAATTACAAAACTCCCTATTAATCATCACAAATACCTGTCCTATGTGTTTAGAGGCCTTTCCATATGTATTCTCTCACTGAGGCAGTTGCAAAATTCTACTAGGTAGCAAACAATATTTTTCAATGTTTCAAAGAAAGAATAGAACATTTTTTTTCAGGTGTGTTAGACACTAACAAACAACATTTCTTATATGGAAGTTTCTTTATTGGTATCTCATTACTCTTTTAGGTTCTTAACCAGATTTTAACGCTTGGTCAAGGAAATGAATATGGACTGGTGCATTATATAAACAGACCCCTGTATTCATTCCTCCAGCACTTGAACATCTGAGCATGGTACCTAAGCTCCTCATATGTCCACACTACAAATCTGGAAGTCTTGACTGAGAAACAAAGCAAGAAGCCCCAAACACACAAAGTTCATAATCAGTTTTACTCATATATCACAGTACTGCCCACACATGCTGTTGCATTGTTCATTGGGAAATAAAAGTTATGTACCTAAAAACTCTCCCCGTGAAGAATAGTTTGCCATAGATTTCATACTTTGAATTTCAGAACATTGGCAAAGTGTGGAGTAAAATTACAGGTTGAAATGACTACCCAGGCCTGTCAGTACTGATGAGAGCCAGCATAGGGAGATGAAGTAGGCTTATGAGACAGGCTCTAGGGAATGTCCTTGACCTTGAAAGAACTGTTCATCTAAGTACTGGTCATTGAAATACACTAACTGTGGACTTTCAAAAGACTCCACAGAGTTCTAGGGCTTGAGGTTGTGGGAATTAAAAAGAAATACCTTATGTTATCTAGTGGGTGATGTGTTTAGAAGTAAATGAATCTTGTGCCAAGTTTCCCAAAATTCTAAGGTCTGTGTTTACATCTATATAAAATAGCGCTTCAGTGAGGCACTGCAAATATTTGGGTCATAATTAACAGTAACTAGACAATTGTAAAATAAGTAGTTCCTTAACAAAAACAATTTGGGTACAAGACAGTTTTTAAAGTTTTAGTAAGGTGGAAAGTTCAGCATCTAAATTAGCATTTGAAGACAAATTAATTAAATATGTAAATTTTACAATGCTCATAATTAATAAAAAGAGAAAAATAAGCTTGGTTTCAAATGAAGATGTACATAAAAATGTTTTGAATCAAAGTTCATAATCAGTTTTATTCATATATCACAGTACTGCTCATACATGCTGTTGCATTGTTCACTGGGAAGGAAAGTTATGTACCTATATGCATGTTAAGAATATGTTACATATAGTTATAAAGTGCTAATGTATACTGAGAAATGTGTTTTCATTTGAGTTGGTGTCTGTTTTAATTAACACAGCAAAATATTATATTTCTCTCTGTAGCTAAAGTTTTCTCCAGTCCTACCCAGCCCCACAGACCCTACAGTTGCTTATAAAATAATCACTCAGAAGTTTATATTAGTTAAAACTTCTAGGCCATGAGCTCAAGCCTACCACTGACTAGCTCTTACATTCAAACTCAGCCCATTTCTGTTAATCTATATGCTGCCATGTGTTACAGGGCTTTACCTGTGTGCCGTTACATGTTGCTCCATGGATGGCAGGCTGGCATCTCCTGACTCAGCCTTCCAGCCTTCCCACAATTCTCCTTGTTTGCTTATCCCTCCCCTATACTTCCTGCCTGGCTACTGACTAATTAGCATTTTATTTATCAACCAAATCAGAGCAACACACATTCACAGCATACAAAACGACATTCCCATCATTCCCCCTTTTCTCTCTATTTAAAAGGAAGGTTTTAACTTCAACATTGTAAAATTATGTATAACAAAACAGTTATCAAGCACAAATTACAGTTACAATATCTAGTCTATTTATATTTGGCAAAATTAAAGAAAATATCCTACCTATTCTATATGTGTGAGTCTAAGGTTTCATATCTATCTTATCTCATATCATAACCAAGGAAAATTATATCTAGTCTTCAACTACATCAAAGACCTCAGAGGGATATAATATTATCTAAGTAAACAGGAAGAGCATTGTAAGCAACTTCCAAAAATCTAGAATGACAGAGACAGCTGTCTGCCTGAACAGTCATCCAAAGTTCCTCTGCAACATTGGAGCATCCATCTTCAGCCCACAGGCCTAAAGTCTCTTAGTTGCTTCTCTTGGTGTCCTGTAGAATGTCTGGCAGTTTCTTCTGCGAAGCAGGAACCTGAAGGACCATCTCTCCTTCAAAGTTCAGTGGTCACCTTCCTGTGAGTCCTACATGTCCAGTCAATACAACATTTTATCAAGCAGTCCAGGCAAGAACAGTTTCTTGACCAAATGGCTATTTTTGCCAAGAAGAAGATAAACTCCATATGGAGTGTCTTTGATACCCATCTTTCTCTCTGAAGTACATTGGTGCTTCCAGGAGCAAACATGTTTCTTCTTTTAGAAAGATACTGGTTATGACTAATAGCAATTTGTAACCAACAACCTAAACAACTACAAACATCCATAATCTATGTTTTGGGAATGTGGGTGTAGTTTTCTAGGCTACTTCTTGCTGATAGAGGGCACTGGTAATCTTAGGAGGACACAAAGAAAATTTTAGTATTATGGTTGAGTCCTGACTGGAGTAGTCTATGACGCTGTATTCTCTGAGACACTTGCCTTGAAGTTGACTTTGGATGTTGGATGATCTAGGCCATGGTCTCACTTTATTGTTACATGTTTATGTTAGGTTTTGAATAGTGTAGGGGATGAAAATGCACATAGAGGCCAGATGTAAACCTTAGGGATTGTTTCAAAGATGTGATCCACCTTTTTCATTTTTAAATTATTTAAATTCTTTTTTGAGATTATCATATAGTTACATTATTTCCCTTCCACCCTACCTTTTCTCCAAACACTGCCATATAACCCCCTTTGCTCTCTTTAAATGTATGTTCTTTTTACATTGTTGTTACACACACACACACACACACACACACACACACACACACACACACACACAAGTAAGTCTGTGTATAAATGTTTATGTAGCTTAAATGAAATTTTCTTCTCTGAGCTAACAATGCTCCCTTGAAGAGCCAAAGACCATGCAATCAAAACCCCAGGCATGAGAAGCCCTCTTTTGAGTTGTTAGTCAAGGTTGTCCAAGAGAGTCCCAAAACAATATAAACTGGTGCTGTTGCCCTGTCTTGCCCCCTAGAGGTTGAAGGTAAAGTATTGCTGATGCACTTCAGAGACAGGGCCCAGAGGCCTCTGAGTTGGAAATGACTGGAATGCCTCATCCCTGAGGACCAGTGCTTATTTTACCAGAAGGTACCATGCACCTTCCAAAGGAGGAAAAAACCAACAGTCCTACCCATCCTTAAGTCAATAAACCAAACAATACCTTCTACATTCCCTGGACCTTGGAGATGAAGCTATGCTGGCTGGCTAGTGAACCTCGGAATCTGCCTGTCTCTTCTTCTCCAGTAATAGAATGCTATGCACCCACCACAGGACCTGAGTTTATATGTGGTTCTAGAAATTAGACTCATGTCTTCATGCTTGCAAAGCAAGTACTTTACTGACTTTCCATAGCCTCAGCTTCTACATTACCATTTCTATATCCTATATTAACATCAGTATTTTTGAATATCTTGAAAATATTACCAATAAAACAATAAAGGAAATGTCACCATGAGATTAATATCTAAGACAATTTAGTTGATGGTTTGTTCCTTTCTTATTTCCATATGTCCCACTCATTAAAAGTACCAGCATGCCATGCTTAATGAAACCAGAACCTGAGTTTTAAAAGATCCCCAGGTGACTGGATAGCACTGAAATTTGAGAGGCCCATTTCTGTCCTGTGGGATGACTTTCTTCCCACTTATTTGCTAACAAAATCCACATTCTGTTCACATTTTGGGTGGCCACGTTAATTATGATCCTTTTCCAGCCCCTGGAGACAAAGGTTGATTAGACTAAGCCAAGCATGATAATTTAATTTCCCTTGCCTCCAACTATTTAAACACAAGCATGTGAGTCGGCCCTTACTCGAGCCCTAGAAACTAGTTTAAGGGATTATGGGAAAATGTTGTTTAAAAGAAGAAAGGTCTAGCTCTTCTTGTGCTATGGATATTTTCTACACGTGAGCAATGTCTGGAATGGCAGCACACCTCTTGATGCTAGGAAGCCTAAGCTAAGGAGCAGCACAGCTGCTACACTGCAGTCTGTAGAGTAGAGATCTTTCCTCCGGCCAGGACCAGTCTGCAGCCAGCATTCTCAGCAATGAGGCAAAGAGTTTCCTTGTTTATTCGTGGCTTTCAGTCTGCGTTTCTGTGAATTATCCTAACAATATATCAATTCACAGTAATTGTTCACAGCAATTGTAACATGAGCCACATTAGCTCACTTTAAATCACCCTTTTTTTTTCAATCTCCAGAAGTTTTAATGGTGTGAATCTGTTAGTAAAAGAGGGATGGATGGTGAGAAGTTCTCCCTAAGAAGGGCAGCTTCTTCACAGATATTTTTATTGAATTATGATCAAAGTAAAGATAAGATTAAACATATACATATGTTATCTATACATATATTGTTATATATATACATATATACACACATAAACACACACATATGTAAAACAATTGAAGAAATTGTGTGATTTCAAGAGGAAGTAGGGAATACATGGGAGGAATATGAGAAAGGAAAGGGAAGGGGTAAAATGATGTGATTTTAAATTTTTAAGTTTTAAATTTTTTAAAAATGTTTAAATAAAAGAATCTTTAAAATGTGAATAGAAATTAGCTCTCTTAAAAATACAGTACAAAAGAAAACCAAATTATATATGTTTAGCATATTACTGGAGAAAATTAAATGTAATGAAAAATGTATTTACAGAGCTGGGGAGGTGGATCAGTGGATAAAGTATTTGCTGTGCAAACATGAACACCCGAGTTTGGATCCCCAGGACACATATGTAAGAGTGCATGTCTTCGTGGTGCCTACACCAGCACAGGGGAGTAGATAGGTGGATTTGAGATGCTTGCTTTTCAGCCAGTCCATCTACAATGGCTAACACCACATGTACTGAGAGATTCTGTCTCAAGAAGTAAAGTAAAGATATAGGAAGGAACCTGCAAATACACATGTATAAACAAACATCCTTGAATACAAGAACATATGCAGAATGTAATCTTTCTGTGCACTTCATGTATTATTTCTAAGTCTACATTATTTGAATCTTTTGTGTGTGTGACCTTTATTTAATACTATCATCTTCTCATATGAGAAATAAACACTGTACAACAATAGGTCATTACAATCAAATATAATATAATTGCATAAATTTAAAAGTTGACTATTCATTTTTATTCTGGACAAATTCAAGACCTCAGTAGCTCAGGATGACCAAAGGTCACCTTTAGAAGAGACAAAATAGAATATTTCTATCATCATGAGAAGTTTACTTGGCAGAATTGATCTGAAATATTATATAAAAACTTTCAGGATTTTTTTTTTAGATTTTGGAAATCCCCATAAATATTAGAACACTGAAGTTTTCCCTTGCAATATGTATGTTTATATTATGTATTTGCCTAAAATAATTACTGTTAATAGATGTGTACATGCTGTGGGATGTCTTTCTGTATGCTGTGAATATGTGTTGCTTTGATTGTTTGATAAATAAAATGCTGATTGGCCAGTAACCAGGCAGGAAGTATAGGCAGGGCAAGCAGACTAAAAGAATTCTGGGAAGAAGAAGGGCAGAGTCAGGAGTCGCCAGCCAGACACAGAGGAAGCAAGATGACAAAACAGAACTGAGAAAAGGTACCAAGCCACATGGCTAACCATAAATAAGAATTATGGGTTAATTTAAGTGTAAGAGCCAGTCAGTAATAAGCCTGAGCTAATGGCTGTGCAGTTATAATTAATATAAGCTTCTGAGTGATTATTTCATAAGCGGGCCAAGGGAATGTGGGGGCCTGGCAGGGCCAGAGAAAATTTCCAACTACATGTACATGTGATTTATTTCACACTCTCCTGAAGGGTTAGTTTTGTCATTTTAGAATTTTGGCACTTCCCTTTCAAGGGTTCAGCCCAGACTTGGGTTTAAGCCTGGGACCCGTGTGGTGTTCAGGAGAGAACCTACTCTCATAAATTGTCCTCTGACCCCCAACAGGTCCAGCGGGGTATATATTCTCATGCCCTCACCCTCTCTACACACAAAGTAAATAAATGTCATTTTAAAAACAATTTTAAAATGTGCTTTCTATTTCTTCCTCTTGAACTGTACACTTGTGATAGTTCAATAAATGCAACTTGAGGGGCCACATCAAAGAAGGCCAGGACTCCTATTAAATATCACTGTTTTCTTAATATGCTTTCACTGAAAAGCCATCACTTCATATAAAGATGCTTAGGGTCCAAAAAGAAGCTGAGCATCTTTTTAGTCAAAAGCTAGTGTTAACCACAAGAAAAATGAGTGAGATATCTGGGAACTCAGGACCTCAGCTTCTGTATTCTCCAGCATAAAACCTAAAGTCTTCAGTGATCTATCTTCTAGGAATGTTCTCTAACTGAATTCTTAGTCTATGATTGCATGAACATAATAAAAGTATAATTTATGTCAAAAAAATTGAGGATGCTATAAATGAATTAAATGTGCTGACTTAGCCTTAAAAAAAAAACTCATGTTGGTCTAGGAATATATAGGCTGTTAACTGATCAATGGAGGGAAACTGGTCCTTATGTCACATAAAATAAAACTTGTATTCTGATTCTCTCATTCTTGGTCTGATTCCTTCATGCCTCTGAGGCACAGTTTCCCTACCTTAAGAAATAGAGATAAATATTCCTATATTTAAGTTGATTAGATAATGTGTAAATACAAAAAAAATCCAATAGTAGATGAGAAGCAAATGGTGATGGATTGTTGCAGCTTTTGGAGAAACAGTACCTTTTCATAAGGACAATAGTATTTCCTGTTGTGCACTTGAATGCTTACTGTGATGTAGCTTTGGGTTTTCATGTTAGCACATGTTTTCCTCTATTATGCATGCCTCTTCGAGGATTCTAGGGATTTGAACTCAGGTCTATATGCTTGCACAGAAAGGACATTGCTCACTAAGTATCCTCCCTATCCCTTCCTTCTTTTCTAATGAGTAATAATACACATTTTTAGTTCATTTGTCTCTAAATGGACACTCATAATTTCATACAATGTTTTTTTGTGAGTAATAATACTGTCAAGAGCCACTATCTCTTTCAGATTTTGATTTCAGGTGTTCTAGATGTATATTTGGAAGTGAGAACATGGCACCAAAGTTCTGTTTTAAATTTGTTGAGTCTCACATTAGTGTTGCCTATTGTAGCTGGAGCAGGTAATGTATTCTATCAATAATGTACAAGGCTTCAAATTTCTCCAGCTTTACCAACAGATTTTGCCTTCCTGTTTCCAGGTCATTACAGCTGCCTGTTTTTGTGCATGTTGACTGGATTGCGGGTGTCATGCCTAAGAAATCATTGTCCAAATCAATGCTGTTAAACCTTCCCTGTTCTTTTCAGGGCTTTCACATTTACAGGTCTTCTGTTTCAGCATCTATCTCATGTTGGCTGGGTTTTCTCTTTGGTATAAGATGAGGGTCTAATTTCATTCTTTTAAAAGTGGACATCTCAGTTTTCCCAATACAATTTACAGAAGGAATTATTCTTGTTATTGTGCGTTCATGAAATCATTATCAGAAGTCCTTTGAGTGAATACCTACTGCTTTATTTTTTAGCTTTCTATTTTGTTTCTTTGGTTTATATGTCATTTTTTTTTTGCCAGTAGCTGAACATTATAGTTTTCATAGCTTTATAACATATTTTGAGATCTTAAAATGAGATATTTCTATGCTTGTTCTTTCTGAATCTTTCTTTGACTACATGGGGTATCTGTGAGTTACAAGGGAAATTTGATATTTTTTTTGATTAAAAATAATCACTGGCATTTTGATGAGGAATCTGCAGAGAATTCTGCATAGTGGAGACATTCTGAATTTTTTTTTTTATTTCTTAAACCAGGAATACAAAGTGTTTCTCCTGTGTTTTCTTTTCTTTTCTTTTCTTTTTCTTTTTTTTTTTTTTTGCACGTGTAAGGGGTGTTTATTAAAAGTTTAAAGTTAAAGAACCTTTTTTTTTTTTTGCAATACAGTTCAGTTCTACATATCAGCCAAGGATTCCCTTGTTCTCCCCCTTCCCGCCCCCCTCACCTTCCCCCCAGCCCACCCCCTATTCCCACCTCCTCCAGGGCAAAGCCTCCCCCGCGGACTGAGATCAACCTGGTAGACTCAGTCCAGGCAGGTCCAGTCCCCTCCTCCCAGGCCGAGCCAAGTGACCCTGCATAGGCCACAGGTTTCAAACAGTCAACTCATGCAATGAGCACAGGACCCAGTCCCACTGCCTGGATGCCTCCCAAACAGCTCAAGCCAATCAACTGTCTCATCCATTCAGAGGGCCTGATCCAGTTGGGGACCCCTCAGCCATTGGTTCGTAGTTCATGTGTTTCCATTCGTTTGGCTATTTGTCCCTGTGCTTTATCCAACCTTGGTCTCAACAATTCTTGCTCATATAAACCCTCCTCTTTCTCACTAATTGGACTCCCAGAGCTCCACCCAGGGCCTAGCCATGGATCTCTGCATCCAGATCCCTCAGTAGTTGGATGGGATTTCTAGCACGACAATTAGGGTGTTTGGCCATCCCATCACCAGAGTAGGTCAGTTCGGGCTGTCTCTCAACCATTGCCAGCAGTCTGTTGTGTGGATATCTTTGTGGATTTCTGTGGGCCTCTCTAGCACTTTGCTTCTTCCTATTCTCATGTGGCTTCATTTAACATGGTCTCCTATTCCTTGTTCTCCCTGTCTGTTGTTGATCCAGCTGGGATCTCCAGCTCCCCCAAGCTCTTTTTCCCTCACCCCTCGCCCTTCATTACCCCCACTCATGTCCAGGCTGTTCATGTAGATCTCTTTCATTTCTCCGTTATTGGGCAATCCCGTGTCTTTCTTGGGGTCCTGTTTTCCAGGTAGCCTCCCTGGTGATGTGAGTAGCAGTCCAGTCATCCTTGTTCCACATCTAGTATCCTCCTATGAGTGAGTACATACCATATTTGTCTTTCTGAGTCTGGGTTCCCTCACTCAGGATGATTTTTTCTAGATCCATCCATTTGCTTGCAAACCTCATGATGTCATTGTTTTTCTCTGCTGAGTAGTATAACATTGTGTATATGTACCACATTTTGTTTATCCATTCTTCAGTTGAAGGGCATCTAGGTTGTTTCCATGTTCTGGCTATTACAAACAATGCTGATATGAACATAGCTGAACAAGTGCTCTTGTGGTATGATTGAGCATTCCTTGGGTATATGCCCAAGAGTGGTATAGCTGGATCTTGGGGGAGACTGATTCCCAGTTTTCTAAGAAAGTGCCATATTGATTTCCAAAGTGGTTGTACAAGCTTGCATTCCCACCAGCAGTGAGCATAAGGTGTCTTCAGTGTTTTTGATCTTAGCCATTCTGACAGGCGTAAGGTAGTATCTGAGAGTTGTTTTGATTTGCATTTCTCTCCCGTGTTTTCTATTTCTTAATGTATATCATCAATGTTTTGGAGCTTTCACTGCACAGTTAATTCATTCAACAGAGGATGGAATTTCACTGTACAATTGATTCATTCAACAGAGGATGAAATTCACTATACAATTAATTCATTCAACAGAGAAGAATGTGTTTGATGTAAATACCTTGCCAACTATGGTTACTAAAGAAAATCAAACTGTACAGTATTGCTTTAAAGATTACAGAAATATGTGGCCCTATCACAGCCAGAGTCTCTCTTGATGTCCATGGCTCCTGTTATCTTCAAACACCATGCAACTGCCCAGGGTCTGAGCCACCACCTGGGACCATGTTGGAGTCTGAGGACCTCATTGATACTGTGCCTATGCTGATCTGAGAGACTGAACTGCTACCCAGGGCCATGATAATATCTGGGCTCAAATGATACTGATAGCCATGTCCTGGTTTGTGGTCCTGTTGCAGTGGGGGTCTGTGTTGATGTTCATTGCCCATGTTACCACAGAGGCCCATACAAACCATATGTTGACCATGTGATGAACCATATGTTGAAGTCCAAGGGCCATGCTGAGCTGGCCTCACTCATAACTGACCCTGAGATAATGGATCCTGATGACC
The DNA here is from genome assembly GCF_007827085.1 of Peromyscus californicus insignis. NCBI lineage: Eukaryota > Metazoa > Chordata > Mammalia > Rodentia > Cricetidae > Peromyscus > Peromyscus californicus. The sequence continues at coordinate 29,028,727 of NW_026294617.1, forward strand.
CAGACTTGGAAAAGCTGGCCCCACCCCATACCATGGGCATGGGAGAGTTGGCTCCAAACTTCACCTGAAGGGGGTGGCCCCAGAGGCCTGGACTGATCAATTCAGCTACCACCCAGGCATACCACATTCAGGGTTTTGAGTGGGTACTTCACAACATCTACTCCATCTATGATTTACTGGAGTGCTTGAAGGGACTGATTCTGTAGAACAATAGAGCAGGATCTCCATGATTTGGGACAAGAGCAATATATCCAAGACGAGTTTTAGTGAGGGTTTAGTATTTATAGTGTAGCCAAAGTCAGAGGCCTTGAACATAACCAACAACACATTCCACAATGAACATTTGCAAATGAAGCTGTGTGGACATGAAGTGACACTGCAGGACGCACTGCAGCTCCCAGTGACACTAAGGTGAATGAAGAGGCAATAGAGAGCCTTGAAAGAAGGAGGATGGTAGTGTTTGCTTTTTAATTTTGTCTTATTTGTTCTTTAATGTCCTTATTTGTAAATTTATTTTTCTTTTAGGTTTATTATTTACTTTTAAGTTTTCCTTTGGAGGGTTACTACAAGGGTGAAAGGTGGATACAGAGAAACTGGGAAATGAGTGAGATTGGGGTGCATGATGTGAAATTAGCAAAGAATCAATGAAAAAATATGTTTTAAAAGCAAAGATTACAGAAATAACCAAGGTATCATAGTAATGTTAAATATTAAATTGCTAAATATTTTCCACAGTCAAGATGTTCTAGGTTAAAGATAAATCCAAGTTATAATAACAATAAGGGTAACAACCACTAAATAACAGGATTTATATAATTTTAGTGTGATATAGCCTTTGGTAGCATGTGCATATAAAAATCATGCACGTGTGTGTGTGTGTGTGTGTGTGTGTGTGTGTGTGTGTGTGTGTGTGTATTCACATGCATCATAAAACCTTGAAATATTTAACAAAGGGGCAGAATAAAGCCTACTCCACAACAGGTTTGCTGCTCAAATATGAGGAACTGAGTTCAATTTCCAGCATCTACATAAAAATAAAAGCCAGGCATGGTGAGATGCACCTATAATCCCAGAGATGAGAAGGTAGAGGCAGGCAGATTCCTGAGTCTCCCTGCCCAACCTGCCTTGGCCTAATAAAAATCCATCCCACAAAATCATATTGAGCTCTTGAGGAATGATAGCCATACTTGTCATCCAGCCTTCCCCTGCACAGTCACATACATGTGGGGGAGGATTAACATGCACACATTAATATACACACACACAAAATATTTAAAATTGAGCTTCTATATGTAACAATACAATTTTTTTTGATAAATCTCAGAATATTACGTTAGCAACCCATTATTCCTAGACTTCACATATGAATCCATAGCCCAAGAAGTTAATCATGTGTTCAAATGCCCTTTGTAGAAAAATTTAGCCATCTGGAGTAATTTTCACAGCAAAAGCCAATAATGCTGATGTTATTTTCATTACAGGTATTTCATTGAAACTCTCTCCAGATGAGAGGGGAGCTGAGAAAAGAAATTAGTGGCCATTCAAGGACATGGCTCTGAGACAATTCTATTTTATTACTGTGTATACAGCTTTCCCAAAAGTTGTGATTCAGTGCTCCCAAAATGTGGTCGACCCAAGAGGAACATTTATTCAGACCATAAAATGGAGAAAGAAATATTGGTGAAATTATTAAGGCCACTCCACGTAGTTAAAAGGAGATTTATTTAATGGCGTAACTTACAAATTAAGGAATAGGTAGGTCGCGGAGTCTGGGGAAGGTGTATCACAGTCCAGCGGTGTTCTCTGGAGCTCTGCTCGGTCCACCTCTCCAGTCCAGGGTCCCGCAACAGAGAGCGCCCGCCGATCCAGCTCTCGGGTCCCCAGGCGCCTCCCTTGGCCCCACCTTGTAGGCGTGACAGTTGCTGAAGTCTCAATGGGGGTTGGAACTTCCAGATCAAAGCTGGAATGACTACCCACTACATCTCCCCCTTTTTGTCTAAATAAGAAAGTTCTAACCTAATACAAGACTATATACAAAGGAATGGTTATCAAATATTGTCCAGGAATAATGAGGGATAATGACCTGGATAAGATGGAAGTACAACCAATGCAAACAATATCAAGCAAGAAACACATACTAAAGTCCAGAGAAGTATAGAGCATAGGTAAATGGCATGTTACAAAGATCATTCCAAAAGGTGTCCTATCCTAAAGAACCTGAATCTAATACTTAATATGTTCTATCTACTAAGTTGTAACTATAACTGCTAGTCTTCAATCCCATCAAAGACCTGAGAAGGAATATAATGGTACCTGAGAAATGGTAGATGGATGCAAGCAACTTTCGGGAATCTTGCGAGAGTAGACCGAGACAGCTGGCAGCTTGGACAGTCACCTAATGTTTCTCAGCATTGTTGGTGCATTCAAATTGGCTACAGGCCTAAAGTATCTGACAGACCATCTTCAGAAGCAGGAATTCTGAAAGACCATCTTACCCTGTCTTGGCAGAGTACAGTGGTCGCTTTCCTTGTGTCCCGCTTGTCCAGAAAGGATAGCATTGTATTAGTACTGTCAGCCGTCGAGGCAAGGGCAGTTCTTTGCCCAGTAGGCCATTTTGTGCCAAGAAGACAAACTTCCAAATGGAAATGTCTTAGAAGCCCAACATTCTCTCGGGATCAAATTGGTGCAGCCAGGAGCAATTATGTCTCACATCAACAGAATTCTAAGTTATTTAAATGCCATATTCTCTAGGTCTATGAAGTGTTTGAAGATTACCTGTCCATCTGACCTATGTATCTGTAAATCTGGATAACCTAACTAACGTAACTATAGAGATGACAAGCACAGGTGACTATAAATCTATAAGTCTTATCTACCGAAATAACCTAAGGACTAAGGCTTCACTTAAACAAGGTAAACAGTCTATAAGCAAGTGTATGGTAAAGAACGATGACTTCAAAATTGTGACAATACACAAGATGTTATAACAGAGGTAGGAGTATATAGTGCGATATGCAATATGACAATAATCTTAAATATATATCAATATACCGAATATCCTAAACAGAAGTAGAACCTACATAAAGTATGACAGATATAAATTTACATTTGTATCAATATACAAATATTTCAAATAAGAGTAGAAATATATGTACATTATAACAAATATAGTTCCGTATTTGTATCAATATACAAATTATCTTAAACAGGAATATAAAAATAGTTTACATTTGTATCAACATATAAGAACCCATAACAGTGCAAATTACAGTGCAAATTATTTAAGGTTACTATTTTACTAAATTTGTTTACTAGTATACATAATAATCTACCATAATATCTTATACCTATCCATTCCATTTCTTCTTTTCTTTTTTTTTATTTTTTTAGAATACTGAGTTTAATATTTCCTTCCACCCCCAACCCTATAACCATCATCCATAACCCTGAGAATTATGAAACCTAAGGGAGAAGGGGCGTCGTTTTCTTAGAATTACTTCCTTGGCCCCACCTTGTAGGCGTGACAGTTGCTGAAGTCTCAATGGGGGTTGGAACTTCCAGATCAAAGCTGGAATGGCTACCCACTACAAAGAAAGTTTTTAAAAAAAAAAAAAGAAAGAAAGAAAGAGGACAAGAAAAACTCCATGGGTCATTTAAACCACCTTCTTAATGTCTGAGAGATTTTTAACTGAAGAAAGGCTTCACCTCTATTGCTAGCTTATGTTGAATGAATAATTCAGAATGAAAGCGGTTGCAGCATAATGATAAAATTACATAAATCAACGGGTAGCTGCTCTAGCCAAATATCTGCAAAAGAAACAATCACCCTCCCCACTCCTCTGTTTGCTTGGATCGTTATTTGTTTGTGCAGATGTTCCTAAACTATCAGTAGTACACTTTTCTGCTGCCATATTAATAACCTTCCTGACTTGTTTGCTCAGAGTGATTTTAATTCTTCTTGCAACTCATCTTTTGTTCTGATCCTTCACTTGCTCTCCTGAAAAACTGTACAAATAGCAGGCAAAGTCCAAAATCAATGCTCTGAGAACAGACAGGAGGAAGGGAAGAAATCAAAGAACAGTAATTATCAAATGCTTGCTTCAGTCTAGGCATGATGGCATGATTTTTCCTACTATATTTACTCCTCATAAGAGATTTCTGAGTTTGATATGTATTGTCAAGATTGCTTGATGTTGTATTTTGATATCTAAAGTAACACAATCACATACCAGCAGAGTCACAGTTAATTGGTATGTTGACCCTAACTTAATTTTTGCCACTGATTATAGCCGAGTCATATTTTAGGAGAATATTTTCTAGGTAAACTTGCAAAAGAAATCTTAGCCTGAAGCTCACTGCTTGGAAATGGGCCTCTCCTCTGATTAGATTCACACTAAAATCCACCACATATCAAATCGACTTAAGAATAAAAGGTCCTATCTGCAGAGTTTGCCTGAATAGCTTATTGATTTGGAATTTTTTTTAAATAGTGAGTTCAGCAAAATAAGAAAAGCAAGAGCAACAGTAACTTAAGCTCAAATGGTTTGTTCCCTAGCTGCACACAGTCACAGATGGAAGAAGAGGCTGTCTGTGTCAGCGTACAGTGGCATGTTGTGGCATGCTGTATTTCCAGTGCCTTACTGAAGAGGAAAATGATGCTGCCTGGCACTGCCTGAAATATTCATAGAACCTTTTTCTAGAGGAGGCCATTTTTAATCTACAAAATTTATATTCTAATTCCCTATATATCCATTGGTAAACATGGTGTAGTATTTCTGAAGAAAGTAATCTTGAATAACAAATTGATGTTAGCTGCTATTGAATCCTAATCTTTATTAAATCCCATGCTGTAATTTTCTTTTTCAAATCTATGACATGGCACCTAGTTTTATGAAATTACCTATACATTCAAGTAAGAGCATTATTGCTCATCAGCTAAAAAAAATTGTCACAGAGACCTAAAGCAATGAATGCTCTTGAAATTATACACATTCACCTCTGGCCTCTTCACATAAGAACATGTGTCTCTACCTACACAGCAAACAGATAATTTTGATTCAAAGGAAATCTGTCTTCTGCTTTTTTCATAGCACATCTTCTTAAGTCTATTGTTACCATAATTAGTATTCCACAGAGGATGTGGTGCCTCATCCCTGTATTTATATCTATTTAGGTGGTTGAGACAGTAGGATCACAGATTAATTGTCTGCCCTCCTCCCTCAAAATACATTTAAAAAGTCTGGTCACGTTGCAGAATAGTAAAGTAATTGCTTAGAATTCGTTCAATATGCAGTGCTGAAAGAAAAGTCCTAATTCCATACCATAAACTTTGTGCTGGAAGTGAAAAATAAACACACTAAAATTGAAAAAAAACATTACATTTTGTGTGGTTTTTATAATAAACAATATACTGGCATGTCATTCCCATTGTTCCAGTACAGAGATAGTTATTGTTGCATGGAAGACAATATTTGAATAATGGATTTTTAACACATGAAGCATTTGAATGTCAAAAATAAATCTGGAAAATCAGTGGAAACCCAGTTCTTGTATAATTTATGACATGGCTGAAGGTAAGATATAAACACACATGTTCATAATTGCTACATCTTCAGAAATTGTATCCAGTTATTGATCACAGAACAATTGTAAATAGAAGAGAAGAATGATTTCTTAAAAGCTAATATATAACTTTCTCAATTCTCTGTTGTTAAAAATGAATGAATGCATTTCATTTTCACTCCAGGTCTAAACTTTACATCTCCATCACCCATATCATTTATCCTTTAATTCATCTATATTTCATTATGTGAAATCTATTGACATTTGCTGAATCAGATGTAAAAAAAAGAATTATATAGCTTGCTATTTTATACATTCTTGTCTTTTGAAAACTCATAGAAAACGATGATTTGATGCCATAATTTGAGATTCAGTTGCTATGACAACCAAGAAGCGCACTACTGCATGCTACTATGCAGACGCATTTCAATATTTAAAATGATCTGCTATGTTTTGTGCATTTCTTTGTGTGGATTTAAAAAGCACAACCTAGTCTTTAGTTTGTCTTTAAATAAAGCATTTGCTCTATTGCTAATATGGAATTTGGTTTAAGGGAATATATATAAATATGTAACAGGTGAATCACTGTAAGAAATTCCAAAATGTTTTCTAAAACTTGTAATTTGTAAAAAAAAAAAAAAAGCCATACAAAATATAAATACCTAGCACAAAATACTAGCAACACAAAATAATTTTTTGAATAAGCATAATATTCAGTTATTTAAATTACAGTGTGAGATTAACCAATGGTAATTTCTTTCAAATGCTTGTCTCTAACCCTCACTCTTTCTTAAGTCTTTATTGGTTACCTCTCCAACTGCCCTGTGATGTCTATACCAGGTATCTTGACAAGCATATTAGTGTATTTGCAAAATTAACAAGTTAGTGTTACTTAAACCTTCCTTTTCACATAATTCTCTGAATTCTGATACTGGTCACACCAAGTTGAATAAACAAGCAATCCACACAGATTAGGTAAATTTTACAAGCCATATCTCTGATAAGGGGCTAAGGACCAAAATATACGTGAATCTCAAATAACTCAAGAGTAAGAAAACATGTAGCCAAGGGGAAAAGAACAAAAGACCTATGTAGTCTCACACCAAAGAAGACTTCAGTCAACACATACGTGAAAAACTGTCACTATTGGTACTCATTTGTAGCATAAAACCAACAATTATATGGGCAGTCACAAACGTTAGAGTGACTGTTACATAAAGGATAAAATGTACATGTTGGATGTTGAAAATCTGTGTAGAAAAGGAAATTCTTATACATTATTTGTGTGAAATTGCATGAAATGTGATCTTTTTTATCTAGTCATATGTCTATCTTGTAGGCATGCCACATGACACTGCACTTCAAATTCCTGTACTGTGTATGTAGATTTTTTTTAACTTGTAGGTTCACGACAACCTTGTGCCACTTAAGTTTCGTTGACATCATTTATTTGCTTGTTTGATTTTTTACTTTTTTGGTTAACAGAATGTGCAAACTTCACGTCTTTGCATCACATATTGAGAATTATCACAATATTTCTAATTATGTTACTGTTACTGTATCTGCTATGGTGATCTGTGTTCAGTGACCTTGAATGTTACTGATATAATTGTTTCAAGGCTTCATACTGACCATGTAGAATGGGAAACTTCATGTTCTGGGTTCTCACAAATTATACCAGTCACCCCGTCAGTCAATCTCTTACACTCTGCTGTGGCCTCTCTGTTTCCTAAGATAAAACAATACTAAGAATCAGGTCAATGAATAACCCCATACTAACTTCCATGAGCCTAAACTTTGATCAAGGAATGCTAACGGACAACAGAGGCTGAGACCTAGGCCTTTCTGTCTTGAAGAAAATTAAAATCACTACTTTAGTGAAAGCACAGGTATTATATAAGAACATGAGTCAGACTTTCTATTTACATTTGGAAAGTTTTAGTGGCCTAGAAAGAAAAATCAAACCAGCCATTCTACATTCAATAGCATACAGAGTAAAATATGGAAGTGAGCTGAAATTGTACTGTGGGATTTGCTGAGCAAAAACATCTCTGTGACATAAAACTCAAGGTAACATAACAAATGCTATTATAAAATCTCTAGCATGTTACCCAAAAGATCTAATTAAGATAATGCTGAAGGTGAGTACAATAAACAACAGATTTTAAGGTCATCGAAGCAGTCTACTATTAGAGGAATATCACATGTAAGACCTTTGTATCTAGCAAGAAGTCTAGGTCTGTCCCCAAAATTTATAAAGACAGGATAATCCTTTGTGAGGGGCTAATGAACATGGTGGCTTGATGTTAACTATCAACTTATATTCCAAAATCTTAAGTAGAAGCATAATTGTGTTAAATATACTCCACCTGTACTCAACAAATAAAAGTAGAAAGCCTGGTTGCCAACACACTATTTATTCCATGATTGCTGAATATTTAAAGTCAAATATTGAGGTTTCCTGCACAGAGAAGAAAAATTGCCTTCCAATTCTCACTTCTCATTGACAATGGGGACTTGATCACTGAAGATTTGTGCTGAGATGTATATGAGTAACACTGTTTTCGTGCTTCCTAACACATTTATTCTGAAGCCTATGAATCAGTGAGTAACGTTGAATTTCAAGTTTTCTCACTGAAGAAATATATTTCATATGGGCCCAGCTTTCATAGACAGTGATTTCTCTCATGCACTGAAGAAAAAGAAAATCAAAAACATTCTGGGAAGAATTTACAGGTTTAGAGTCATGATGCATACAAAGAAGGCAAGAAAAGTCGATATTAATGATAGGTCAAAATAAAATGATGTCAAATCCCATTGATTACTTTGAGGGACTTAACTGCAGGTATGGGGAAAGCAAAAGAATGAAGCTCAGAAATGGAAGTGAGATGAAACGGACTGCAGCACTCATGATGACATCTCATAAGTGAAAATTTGCTCCTCTACACAAGAATAAAGGAAGTGGTTCCTCAACACGGAGTCTGCTCCTGGTGAAGATGCCATAAGCATTGTTGAAATGAACATTAAGCTTGAGCAGCCTTAGTTACAGGCGTTCTGTTGTAGATGTGTAAACTTGAGTTAGCAACTCCAGGATCATTTTGTCTTCATTTTGACCCGTTGTGAATCTGTGTATTATCATTATCTACCGAAGCTTCTCTGATGAGGGGCTGTTTGCATTGTATATTTGATGTCCTGTGTACAGCTCAACCTTTACTGTTTTCACTGTTCAGTGTATGCCTCTCCTTCTTAAAGGCTGAAAATACGGTCACTACTGTTGCTTCATCTTTGCAGCCTTTTCTAAAGTTGAACCAAAAACTCTGACACTGGGCACCAGGTGCAAGCCTTTAATACCCACACTTAAGAGGCAGAGGCAGGTGGATACCTGTGAGTTTGAGGTCAGCCTGGATTACATATTGCGTTCAAGAACAGCCAGTTATATAGAGAAACAAATCTTAAAAAACAAAACAATTTTTTTAAATAAATACCTAAAAAGAATAAAAGATTCTACCATGCTCCTCTGTATAGCATTTGTTCTTTAATTATGTGGAATGTTTTATTTTGCCATTAAATTTATATGTTTTGATAGAGTATGATTTCACTGCTTAATAATGTTTCTATTTTGAAACACAGAATCTTGATTGTGTGTCTGAAGAGTCGTGTGTACACAACTGTGTAGGAGGATGGGAGTATACTCACCATTGTGCAATCTTGGGAAGGCTAGAATTTTGCACAACCTTCCCTGTTACTCTGTCTTATTGCCTGGTGCAACTGCTCTAACACATCCTGGAGCTCACCACTTTGCAGCTAGGCTGGTGGCGAGTAAGTCCCAGCTATCTACTAATTTCTTCTGTTTATGCTCAGTGCTGGCATTATAGGTCCGAGTGACTACTCTCAGCTTTTTACTTGGGTGCTGGAGATGTGAACCCACTCCATGTGTTTGTATTCCAAGTGATCTCACCACTGACTTGTTTCCTTAGGCCTTAAATTACTACTTTTGTGATTGTATTTGGAGATTGGCTAACATTTGCAATCGAGCATTGGCAAATATTATATTATGTTTTCTTCACATGATCTCAGATAATTTTATACCCTCTTGACTTTCATTGACCTTTCCATAATTATTTGAGGAATATTTCTTTTTTCTGTAGTTTAAAATTAATTTCTAATATTCCACTTGCTAATTATTAATAGTTATTAAGCAGTTGCTATATGTCTTATAGAAAATGACTCCTGTGGGATCTGGGAGTGCCTTTTTTCTTTAGAATGAGAAATATTTATATTTGAATGATCAGTAAGCATTTCAAAGCTTGGATCTTTCAAGCTAATTGTTTTAATGATAGTAACCTCAAGCTGGCAGCAGCAAGTTCTTACCTCAAAAACCAAGAACCAGTGGAAGAATGGAGGTAACTCAGGCACACATTACCTCTTATATCTGTTGTTTGTGTAGCAGGAATGACAGAACTCTTGGGTTCACCCTTGAATTGTTAGTTCTCCATAATGAAGACAGACTCTTGGTTTAGGGACTAACCTTCTTCATTGACACTTTGTGTGCTCCAATGGACCATTAAAATGCTCAGCTCACTGTGAAAAGCCCCATCTGCTTCTTCAGGAGCTGTGTTTTACACGGAGATTTATAGGAAAATGACTTTCCTGATGTTGCTCAGTACTTTGTCTTTTTATTTTCTGTTTCAACTTACCTTTAGAGTCACAAAAGTTGGAGGCCTGATATGTATTCCAGTGATTGTTCTCTACTCCGATAAAAGGTAAGTGATGCTCAAATCCTGCTGGGTTACCTATTTAGAAACTTAGAAGTAAAATATTTAAAAATTTAAATTCAATCTGGGAAATCTTGCAGAAGTAACTTGCCACAAATAGAAAGCTATAATCAAACATTGGAATGGAAAATGCACAGGAAATGTCACGTAGTCCTCGGCTGTATTTAAGTTTAAGTGTTCTGCAGCAAATGAAGTGCTCGAATTAACATCATCAATGTGCTTTTTCCTGCGAAGAGTGAGCATCTTAATGTCATCCTGAATAAATAACGTGGCTTGTGTTGGACTGATTTCTGAAGAAAGTACAAGGTATAGAGGTACAGGGTCTCATTTACTCTGGTGAATCAACCAGCATGCTTGTGTGGGTGTCATATTCAGATGCAGATGAACAGAGCACCTGGAATCTTCAAAACAAGCCATAAGCTACTTGAAACTTCTCCTTGCACTTAATGCATCAGTAGATCAATAATCAGTGATGGAAAGCTCATTCATTAGTAGCTAATATTTCATAATTTCCCAAGCATACACAGTACATCACAGGATTTGGAACAATTATAGCACAGGAGTACTTGGGAAAACTTTTCTTTTGCTTTCTTCTTTAAGTTGCTTGCTGATTCAAAAACAAAAACTCCACACCCATGTTAGGATGCCTGTCATTGACCTTATTTTGTTCATGTTTAGGTAGTCAAGTGGATGAGACAAAGACAACAATAAAGTGTAAAGCCCAGGAGCCTCAACCCTGGAGAGGATTACAGGTAAATAAGGAACACTGAGAGAAGGAGAAGTAGTCTTCCCTAGGGAAGAGCACATCAATTGGTTATACAGTAAAATGGTCAGTGTTGAAAATATATACAGGTAGCATTAAACAGACCAATCAGGGTGTATTTGTGTTTTTAGGAATATGTATGTATATATGTATGTATGCATGTATACACACACACACGTGTGTGTGTGTGTATGTGTGTGTGTGTGTGTGTGTGTGTGTGTGTGTGTGTGTGTGTGTGTGTGTGTGTGTGTGAGAGAGAGAGAGAGAGAGAGAGAGAGAGAGAGAGAGAGAGAGAGAGAGAGATATCTGAGGAATATAACCATATCTATCCCTTACAGTAGATAAGACAAATTAAAAGGCATTCATCACTAACTGTTCTAATTCTTAGTCCCAGAATATTTTACTGTGAAATGTTATTGGTAGTATGTAGCGGCCCCATGCCACATTCAACATCTGATATTGACACTAGGTACAGTGTGTGATAACTGAAACACCTATCTACACTATTCATAGCTTTCAGGTTTGTCTTTAGAAGATACAAGATTATTGGGTCAAAATTTGACTATTGCATGAGGATTCATTTTAATACAATGCTAGATATGTACCAGAAGTTGTACAACAGTTCAGAACTACAACAAAACATAGTGAGCAGTGAACATGTAGTATACATTTGAAAGCCTTTTCCAGTTTCTTAGGTAAACATGGCAATATGATTATTAATATTTGTGCTTTTAAAAATTCCTATTGTGACTGAAAGATGTCACAATTATATTTTAATCATTTCTTTTAACTTTCAATTATCTTTTTGAGATATGCATATATGAAATTATTATAGTAATAGGTTTTTTTATATGTTCCAATTTTTGTATGCTTTTATATACATATATTCTGCACCACATATAAGGTTTATATATGTTTTCTATGTATGTTATGTATATATTTGCATCTCCATTTACTGTAGTAGACACATCATTAAGAAAGGCACCAACTCCTTTTTGAATTCTGCTTTCATTTGATCATATGTCTGAAAAGCTGATCTCAGGCCACACTCTTATAGAAAAGGAAAAAAGTCATCGTTAAATTATTCTCAATATTCATGAACAAGGGTATAGCAGAACAAAGAAGAGACAAGAGTGAACAGGGAGCTAACAAAATCAGGTAAGAAAGTACAAACTTGAGAGAAAAGTCAACGAGAACTGTTTTTCTGGTGTCAGGCAACCCAAGTCTCTTGAGAACAGAAGTTTCTTGTAGTCAGTTTCTTTTGCTATAATGAGTATCACCTTTATGAATCAAAGGAAGGTGATTATATGAGCCACAGGGAATTTACATAATGTTAGCGACAGTATCAGCCCTCCCATTTGGAACAGGATTATGACTTTAATCTCCAATCAATTACAATTTTATCATAATTAGGAGCGTCAGTTGACCTCCAATTGGCACAGTGCTTAAACTCATAGGACTGGAGTCTGACACTGTGATTCATATCCTGGAATCCACAGTGACTAGCCTGTGAACTTGATTTCTCTGAACTCACTGATATGTCACATTACATGTAGTATTGGTACCTGTATCTATGGTTATCATGAAGAGTTAGTGGAAATGTCCTCATGAACTCTTCAGCTCAGTGCCCAACACAAAGTAAGCACTCATTAAATGCCAACCATTCTGATGGCTTTCTGTGAGCATACACATGCTCATATAGCACAGAAGGGAACAAAGAATTTGCTACATAAAAGCATTCAATGCCCTTCAGTTACAAAGACATTTGTGTCATTTCTATATATTTTAACATCTTGAAAGTAACATTGATGAGTTTTATTTAGCATGTTATGGTGTGATGGTTAGTCTTCATGGTCAGTCTAATTGGATTTTGAGTCACCCAGGAGACATTTGTCTGGGTGTGTCACTGAGGCAGTTTCCAGAGAGGTTTAGCTGAGGCACATCTTATAGGATGGGGTTTCTGACTAAATAAAAAAGAAAGAAAGGAAGAAGTGACTCAAGTAAGCACCAGGATGCCTCTGAGTATTTCCTCATCTAAGACCCAATGACAACAGCCACTTTGTGCAACCACTGACAACACCAGAGCTCATTTTTGTCCCCATGCTTCATTTCATTAGAGCTATATATTTGTAATTATATATATGTATATATACATATATATTTACTGATGTTATAAATTGGATTATTGCTTTAATTTCCATACATTAGATAACTAAGATAATGAAAATATTATATCGCATATAGGTATTTTCATTAATTATCTTTTCATTATCTACTCAAATTCTTGGGTTTTCTTTCACACTGAGCTGTTAACATTAGGTCAGCATTCTCCCCATTGCTCAAAGATACATATACGTGCTCTAACAAACAGCTAAGACACACAATCTGTTGACAATATGTGTGTCATCTTACGTTTTTGATTGTTTCTCTGGTCATTTGTTTATAATCAAAGGAGTTTTGGGCAGAATTAATGCAGACTACAAAAATGTTAGAATTGAAACTAAAAATGTAAAAGGAAGTTGTGGGCTGACAATATGACTCGATGGCAAACACATGTGAGACACTAAGATACATTCCTAGTACTCCCAAAGAGAAGACTGGGAGCTAGGACCATCAGATGAAAGAGAACATATGACATTTGTTTTTCAAAGGGAAGGGAAGGAAAAGAGAAAGAAGGAATGAAAAAAGAAAGGAAGGAAGGAAGGAAGGAAGGAGGGAGGGAGGGAGGGAGGGAAGGAAGGAAGGAAGGAAGGAAGGAAGGAAGGAAGGAAGGAAGGAAGGAAGGAAGTGGTTTGGTAAGATGAGATTTAATAAAGAAGGAATGATTTAGTGAAGGCCAGGGATGGTGGCTCACAACATAGTCAGATCCAACTGCTCACCCCTATAAAAGAAAAAATAAAATTAAAACTGAATCTAAAACATAACAATGATTCTTTGAGAGTAAATATGGTAAAAAGAAAGCTCTGATGGATGAGAAACCTTGCAAAAAGAAAATGGCTTGTGTGGATGAAAACACATTTTACTGGGGAAAAAAGATCTAGTTTCTCTATTGGGTATTTTTCCTCCAAAATCCCACACTTTTGTGTATGCATGCTCTTGAATTAAGTCCTTAAGTGTTGGGAACCCAGTGTGATCCCCAGTATATCCCAACACTCAATGAGGCAATTTCCCACAAGATTGCAACATTATATATAGTTTTATGTGCAAGTTACCACAAACAAACAATAGAACAGTGAATAAACAAACACTCATGCAGCATTCTTATGCAAAATAAAACAAGAATAGTCACCAAAGCTCACCTGCAGTGCCCACGGTACACAACCCCCGAGTGAGTCTCCCTGTTTCTGTTACAGAAGACAAATTAGTCTTGGACTTGATAAATATCCTTATTTGCAAGTTTTCTGTAAGTTATTTTCTTCCTACGAAATTAATGTACGCATATTTTCCCACATGTCATTTGCTTTTATGCTTAACAATTTTTTTAGTGAGAGGTGTTTCAGCTAACCCAGCCTGGCCTCAAACTTGTTATATAGCTGCAGATGATGTTTAACTTTTGATCCATCTTAATTGCTGCCTCCATATCCTGAGTTTTAGGATTATAAGCATGTACTATAAGGGTTACTTTATGTAGTATATAAAGTACTGAATCCAAAACATAACATGTTTTATGTAGTATAAGGGTTACTGGGGATTGAGCACTGGACATCACTATGTGGACCATACTGGACTAAACTTTCATCAACTCTCTATTTCTGTTCTCAAGTGCTAAGATTACAAGTACATGCCATATTACACTTTACTATAAATTCATCATGTTTTAAAATTATTATTCTGTGATTCTGTTATCTAATAAAATACTTTAATAGTTATTTTCTACAGTCAGTATTTAATAATTAATTGTTATATCCATAGAGCCACTTAAGTTTTCCATCATTGGTGACATGTCATCACTAGTATTGATGCTGTATTGTGAAACTTTGCTGAATCACATCCGGAGATCATAACAAGAATCCCACAAATATCAACAGTGATTTTTTTTTAATTACAGAAAAGCAAACATCTTTCCCTGAGGAACATACAAATGTAATATCTTTCTCCTTGGTAATCCTATATGAATTTCATCTTATTTTCTTCACCTCCCTGCTTCACTTTCCTTGTTGACAGTTGTAATTTTCTGTTGGAGATCTTTTTGTCTCCACGAAGTAGACTGCGTTTCTAGGAACTGGGAGCTGGATCTTCACTCTCCGTCTTCTGGGAAGTCTCAATAGTCACTGCAGTGGTCCCATTACTTGCTTTTACCAAAATTGATCTCAGAACTTTATGATAATTCAGGCCAGAGATTTCTAGTCCTTGAAAACATGAACAGAGTGTAAGGTAACCTTAGTAACTCCTGGGCAAGCTTTGTGGAAACAAGGGAATTTTTAGAAAATTATGTTCTTAAGCAGAGTGGAAAAACTGAAGAGAGAAAAACATGAAAGCTATTTGGTACAATATTTAAGTTATGCTAGGTCAAGACTAACTGGATTTGACTATTGTTTATGTAAATTCAGGAATTCTAAGCTTCCTACTCCAATACATGATTTCTAAAGTCATTAGGACTATGATTTTCACTACTTTGATTCACTGTAACGAAAGAGGAGCTATTATGTCTTCCCCTCTTCCTAACTAGTAGAACTGTTGCTACCAGACACAGAAGTTCCATGGTAAAGGGACTCTGTAATCAATATTATCACCTAACAATGCAAAACTGGGGAAAGTCAAGTAATTTTCTTAAAAATAGTAATGAAAACAGTGATATGGTTGTGTGGTATGGATGAATGAGATCACCTATCAGCTCCTGTTTTCAGAGAGATCTGACCTCAAATCCTGTATTCTGTCTCTTAAATGTCAAATGCTGTGTTCTAGTTTTCTTCATTCCCCATTACTCAAAGGGGGCATAAAAGCTACCTTATGTGGGCTTGTGTTAAACACAGGCACACACACACACGTGGGGTTTTTTCGTCTTTTGAACTAGACTTACACTCATTTTTATTATTTTGTGTGATCAGACAATCTGACAATAGAGCTAGAAATAGTATTTGATAATGAATCTACAAATACACACACACACACACACACACACACACACACACACACACACACACACACACTGCAGTCTTCCTGCCCACTTTTCTGGTAGGTGCTATGAATGAATGGCAGTTGTTCTAAGATTCTGTTAGGACAGGAAAACAAATTAAGAAAGGTTTTCTGAGGGGAAAAAAATGATATGTCGTTTTCAAGTTAGGGAATCCTAAGTCTTCACTTTCAAAATTAGACAGGGCTTTTAATTTTCTACTGATACTTTAACATGTTAATACCAGCTTAGAGGCTCAAACTTGGGTGATAGGAGGCTAAACTCTATGGTTTAACAGAATTCTGATTTTGTTTGTTTTTTCTATTTATTGTTGTTTGCTTTCAGAGGTCTGTAAATGAAACTACTTCCTGGTAGTATCTTCCCCAGATCATGGATTTCTGCCCCTCCCTCCTCACCTCGTCCTCCTTTAATGGGATTCTATCACTAGTAATCCACAGAGCCTGCTTAATGACCAAAGGAATTTATTTGGGGTTAACTCACAAGACAGAATAAAGGAATTTGTCGCAAGATGCTGGAAGGGTGAGGCACGATCCAAGAGGTTCTCTGGCAAGTTCTGCCCTGGTCCATACCAACATTAAAAACCACGAGGTAGGGAAAAAGAGAGAGCTTAGGAGCATCCCAGGTCTTAAGGGTCCCCTGGTGGGCATGAGCCAGGGGCATGTACCTCATGGTCATAGGCAAGTGTAACAGCTACCTGCTACCTCACTAGGGGCAGTACTTCAGGGCATGGCTCAAACAATCACCCACTATACTCCTTGAACTCACAGGCATGGAAAACGAATCAGGCCTCAGGTCACATGATCCTGACTTAACCAAAGAGAGTCTTCTTTTTCTTAGAAGCTTGGGAAAATAAATGGAGCCTCCTCAGAGAAGGCCTGATAATTTCCTAGTTTGAGGTGTGTAAACCTACCTGCTCATGAGGTCAGTAATGGATCCAAATATGTCGCGTATCAGTCCTGGTGACTAAGACACATATTTTAAAGCCATTAACTAGAAAAGTGACAACAGAAACACCCATTTTTTTTTCCCCTCTCTGAGAGTCTTACCCTGTCAAGAAATCTTAGAATTTGCAGGCAGCTGATACCAGGTAGTACAGAGTTTCACAAAATGTGAGTCATGACCCAAACTGGGGTAGACAGACCCTTTCACCCTTTCAAGACCATCGGAAAACACGGGTATTTACATTACAATTGCAGTAGCACAACTGCAGTTATAAAGTAGCAATGAAAATAATTTTATGGCTGGGAGTCACCACAGCATGAGGAACTGTATTGAAGGGCCGAATCATTTGGAAGGGTGAGAACCACTGCAGTGTAGCACCATTAGGAGTAGCAGTTACTCAAAACACGTTCCTTATTCTCCTGATATCACTCTCGCTTCAGAAGCATTTCAGTATAAAAGCAAGAGGAAATTGCTCAGAGATCTGCTACCCAGAGGACATTCCATGATGACATTCTCCACCATCAACAGTTCAGAAAGAATAATGGCAAAGAACTTTGGTAAGTACATAGAGGCCACCTTCCCGAGAAACTATTTCTAAAACGGTGAAGTTAAATCTTCATGTTTTCATTTCTGAAAAATTACAGGTTTGGGATCATTATCCCACTCAGATGAGGTGAGAAAAGAATGCTGTAACTAAAATATTCTTTCATAGTTGATATTTTTCTTTCAAAGAAAGCCTTCTGAGTTAGATGACATATCACTTTTCTTCACACTGGTTTATCAATGGACTATATTATGTGAACAATTGGAGGGCTATTTCTCAGATTCATCTTTGTTTACTGCTAACTAAACAGTGAAATTTCACCAATGATAAGAGGTGTGAGATGTTTTAATAAATATTTGTGTCTTCATGTTAATACTTACAACTGTAAGATGAGTAATTTCCAATAGTGGAATTATCAGGGGATGTAGGAGCTAAGCATTTGAGATGGATATTGGTGCCTGAAAATACCGGAAAGATTTCAAATATAAGGTGATATGGGAACAATACTGTAGAAGTATGTTGTATATTACAAATATTCAGAAGGAAAACATGCCACCTCCAAATGTCCTGTGCTTGTCAAAATCAGTGACAGAGAGAATTTCAACCTTGCTGACCTCTTAGGCAAGAAAAATATATATAGCATATGAAAATAAGATGTCTGACAGTAGCAAAAAATGGCATCATGTTGTAAGGTTCAAACTGGCTTGCTGAGCAAATGGCTTTTGCTGAACTTGAACTGCCTAGCAAATATTCTAGATAATTCAAAGCAGAAAAGGTATTGTGCCAATTCCAGTTCCCCAGAAGTGTGAAATTAGCTTCGTAAGGTACAGTTTTGCTGCCAACATCTCTCCCTCAAGTAATATCTTGTTTATTTTTCTCTGAAGGAAAAAAGAATGCAATGGAATACTGTACTGAACAAATGGAGGTTAGATCTTGAAAGCAATTTTCATGAAGGACCTACAGCTTCAAAATGTTACCTAAAAATTATTGACAATCAAGATACAATGATTCATATGCTAAGAATGAAACACACTCTCCCAATCTTTTTCAGTGTTCATTCTCTGGACTTTTTACTATTTTGTTATTATTAACTTGAGAAGCATGTAATATTCACAAAATCAATTATAATAGGTGCACAAAAGCTAGTAAACAGTCACAACAATGATGCTGTATTTGACAAAAGAGGCAGCTGTGATAGTACACACCTGTCATCCCAGAACCTGAGAGGTAAAGTCAGGAGGATTAGGTGTCCAAGCTTATCCTCAGCTGTACAGCAAATTAGAAGCCAGTCTGGTATGCTTTAGATACCATCAGAAAAATAAAAATAGAAACATTGAAAGATATTTGGAGCTAAGAAAGCATCTTTGGGGGTAGAGTTCTTAGGTAATGTGCCTGAATCCCTGCTTTGAATCTCTACCACTGCATAAGTCAGGAGAGGCAGCATCCTCCTTGAATCCCAAAACTGTAAGGTGAGCAGGGATATCAGAAGTTGAAGGTCATCCTTAGTTACATAGGGAATTTCAGGCCAGCATAGGATGCATGAGAACTTGTCTCAAAATAAAACAAATAACAAAAAGTTTCCTTATTTGTGATGTTGAATGTTTCACATAAATTAGTGCTGAAAACAAAACACTCCACTCAAGAATCACCATGACATTACTATCTATGTAGCCATCTCCTAAACAAAAATGAACTTGCAAACTTTGCCACAACCTAAAGCTCCCTTCCTTAGTGACTTATTTCTTTACTGAAAAATTAACCCTTGCCAGGCTCAAAAATAAATAATCCCTGCTTGTAATGTGGGGCAACAGAAATCCTAAGGCAATAAGGTATTTACCATTTCATTTCATTGGAGTTGGTCTTCAATTCTGAAAATATGACCTCGATGTAGGTCAGGTTTTATCCAGTCTTCTGCTCCCACAGGATTCCAACTCAGGGACCAGGGGCTTATCGTGAAGACTTTCTTACTTATGTAAGTTTCGGGGGCCCCCACACTTGCTTCCTCAGTCCCAAGACTATCGAGATCAGTCGTAAGGTTTTGCTCTATCAGTTACCTCTGTCAAATCTGGTCTAGCAGTTTTACCTCTGTCTGGCTAAAACCCAGTGGACTAAGTATTATTTCATCTGATGTTTGGACCACAAATTTCTCACTATCTCCAAACTCATCACTTCCTTCAAAGAGATGATTTTTATTATTTGTCTATCATTGCATAGTTACTTTTAACGTGGTGGTTGAACCAAATTCACAAATGCACCAGTGGCACTGTTAAAAGAGCCAAAAACTTTTGGCCAGATAGGTTATAGATCCTAGGGGAAAACCCAATGCTACTGTTCTGTGGAAGAACAAAGAAATACAACAGCTCCTAGGGATTTATTGCTATACCCATAGATCAGGCCACCCTTCTCAATCCTTGAGAAGCTTAACCTTGAAGGAGATGGCAATTGACACACAGATCCTCAACTGGTCCCCTGCACGGTGTAAGAAACAATAGAGCATTCAGCCCAATAAGGACGGGCATGTGACACCCCACCCCAAGGCTTAGCGAAAATAAGAAGGCCCAACGACTATAGTAGGCAGATTTGGTGGGTAGCATCAAGGTAAGAGTGTTTGCTGCATACAACAGGGCAGATGCATGAAGAACCAACAGTAACTGTGACAGTATGCAGAAGACCTAGCAAGTTCCCACCACACAAAATCCCAGCACAGATGGGACAAGGTGGGCATGAGATCCCATCACAACCTGAGGTACCATGGGCATTTGGTAGCCACAGGGAGATTGAGTCACTTTTCTTCAATGATGTGACCTCTGGTAGATCAATCACATTCTAAGGCAGTCCCCAATCCCAACAGTAGTTGAACTGCATAAAGTGGACTCAATGGAGAAATAAAACTAAGGAAGAAAGCTCAAGGTTGGGTGGGAAGGGAGGATAAGGTAGTTATGGTAGCAGTTAGGAGAGGGTTATGAATATGTTCAAAATATACAGTATGGAATTATCAAAGAATTAGTAAACATATTGGTTCAAAAAAACTCATTGATATTTTTAAATAAAATTGTCCCAGACAATGAAAATCTGTGTGTTTTCCTTTCTTAATCACCTTGCTTCTCTTGAACTAGTATAGTAAACTCTCTAGGATAATAGTGTAGTGAAAGTTTTTTTCTATACACTTCACACTTCTGTTCACATTATATGAACTCATAATTAAACACCTTATTTTTAATATTTAAGTATTTTTAATTATTATGTGTTACTACAAATTCTATCCTCTAATTTACTCATTTGAACACTGTTATTTTAAAGTGAATTTTATCTTTGTTCATACAATAATTATACTTCAGCTATTTTTTAACAAATATCATAAATTGTAAAAGCTATACTGCAATTAATGCTTGCCTTTTGGTGCATATATAAGTGGTTTAAATATTTTTCTTAGCACCAGAATTCTGACAAGTGTACTTATATTTGCAAACATGCTTTCAGGTAAAAAAAATAACAGGAATGCATTCTAGAATATGCATATCTCCATATTCAGTAAGTTGTATGTAACTGCTTCACTAAGTTACCCAGTTTATGATCTTACATTCAAAGTGTCTTAGAACATTTAGTTCCACATTTCTTTTAAATTTTAACATATTTTTCCCAGTCTCTCCATATCTAACTCTCAACCCTGTAGTTTCCCCCACAAAAGGAAATTTAAAAAATTATAATAAAAAATCAAACAAAGTAATAACCTAACCAACTTGGCAAGCACCAAGCCAGTGAGTTTCCTTGTCTTAAAATAAAAATGGTAGATAGTGCCTGAGGAACAACCTAAGGTTTAACTTTATTAGCCTACACTTACACACACACACACACACACACACACACACACACACACACACACACACAGAGAGAGAGAGAGAGAGAGAGAGAGAGAGAGAGAGAGAGAGAGAGAGAGAGAGAGAGATGCACATGGGGAGGGGCACCCATCATCAAAGGCCTTCTAATTATGTCATAATTTTATAATATGGCAGAAATCATCACGTGGTGGAAAGGAGGAGATAACAGAAAGAGTGGAGGGGAAAAAGAGAAGGATAGGAAACAAGGAAGGGAGGGAAGGAGAAAGAGATGGAGAGAGAGAAGACTCCTCACACACTCCTGGTATAATGGTGACAGCATGTGTTGGTTTCAATAGAAATGGCCCCCATAAACTCATGTGTGGAAATGCTTGTCCCATAGGGAGTGGCACTATCAGGAGGTGTTGCCTTGTTGGAGTAGGTGTGGCCTTGTTTGAGGAAGTGTGTCACTGTGAAGGCAGGCTTTGGTGTCTTATTAGCTTAGGTCTGTCACTGTGGCACATTTTTTTCTTCTGTTCCTTTTGGATCAAGATGTAGAACTCTCAGATTCTTCTCTAGCACCATGTCTGCCTATATGCCACTATGTTCCACCATGATGATAATGGACTAAGCCTCTGAAACTGTAAGCCAGCCCCAATTAAATGTTTTCCTTTAAAGAGTTGCCGTGGTCATGGTGTCTTTCACAGCAATAGAAACCCTAACTAAGACACATCATTTTTGCATCCATTAGGGAAAAGTCTTCACGGCCAATGAAACTCTCTTCAAGTTCACATTCCTGAATACCATGATTACCAATGCACATAGCAATTAGACACCAGCATGAACTTCTGAAGACAGTCGATTCATATCAAGCTGTGATTGCTGTTCCCCTTTTACAGATGATGAAGCTGATGCCAGAGAGTGAAGTGCTGTCACACCTTGTGCTTCAGATGCAGTGATGTCTGTAAGATCCTCATAAGTGCATCTGAACTTGTGACTTCTCCATGGCTTTCTTACGCAACTCTAAGTCCCAGCTTGCCTAGACCTCTGTAGAAAGCCTTTCCTGAGTTCTTCCAGACACAGGATGTGGGGATGAGGCCACTCTAGTAGGGTATCTCTCACTCAAGATATAGTAGTCAGTTTCCCATCGTCAAGTTCCCAAAGCTCCCCACTTCCTGACAGTCCTTCTCTGGTATAGCCTTGGCTCACATTAAGATATTCTGAGAATGCAGCACCCCATGGAACCTTCTCTAAAATTGACCACATACTTGGCCACAAAACAAATCTAAACAGATACAAAACAATTGGAATAACCTCCTGTGTTCTATCAGACCACCATGGTCTAAAGTTGGATTTCAACAACAACAAAAACTACAGAAAACCTGCAATCTCATGGAAACTGAATAATACCCAACTGAATCACCAATGGGTTAAGGAAGAAATAAAGAAAGAAATTAAAGACTTCCTAGAGATCAATGAAAATGAAGACACCACATATCCAAATTTATGGGACACTATGAAAGCAGTACTAAGAGGGAAATTCATAGCACTAAATGCCCACATAAATAAGTTGGAGAAATCTCACACTAGAGACTTAACAGCATACCTGAAAGCTCTAGAACAAGAAGAAGCACAGTCTCCCAGGAAAAATAGACGCCAGGAAATTATCAAAGTGAGAGCTGAAATCAATAAAATAGAAACAAAGAGAACAATACAAAAAATTAATGAAACAAAGAGTTGGTTCTTTGAGAAAATCAACAAGATAGACAAGCCCTTATCCAAACTAACCAAAAGACAGAGAGAGAGCATCCAAATCAACAAAATCAGAAATGAAAAGGGGGACATAACAACAGACATTGAGGAAATCCAGAGAATCATCAGGTCATACTTCAAAAACCTCTATTCAACAAAACTGGAAAACCTAAAAGAAATGGATAACTTTCTGGATAGGTACCACATACCTAAGTTAAATCAAGACCAGATAAACTATTTAAATAGTCCAATAACCCCTAACGAAATAGAAACAGTCATTAAAAGTCTCCCAACCAAAAAAAGCCCAGGACCAGATGGTTTCAGCGCAGAATTCTACCAGATCTTCAAAGAAGAGGTAATACCAATACTCTCTAAATTGTTCCACACAATAGAAACAGAAGGAACATTACCAAACTCCTTCTTCGAGGCTACAATTACCCTAATTCCTAAACCAAACAAGGATACAACAAAGAAAGAGAACTACAGACCGATATCCCTCATGAACATTGATGCAAAAATACTCAATAAAATACTGGCAAACAGACTCCAAGAACACATCAAAACAATTATCCACCATGATCAAGTAGGATTCATTCCAGGGATGCAAGGGTGGTTCAACATACGAAAGTCCGTCAATGTAATACACCATATAAACAAACTCAAAGAAAAAAACCATAGGATCATCTCACTGGATGCAGAAAAGGCATTTGACAAAATCCAACACCCCTTCATGATAAAGGTATTGGAGCGATCAGGAATACAGGGAACATACCTAAACATAATAAAGGCAATTTACAGCAAGCCAACAGCCAACATCAAATTAAATGGAGAGAAACTCAAAGCAATTCCACTAAAATCAGGAACGAGGCAAGGCTGTCCACTCTCCGCATACTTATTCAATATAGTACTTGAAGTTCTAGCCAGAGCAATAAGACAACATAAGGAGATTAAGGGGATACAAATTGGAAAGGAAGAAGTCAAGCTTTCCCTATTTGCAGATGACATGATAGTATACTTGAGCGACCCCAAAGATTCCACCAAGGAACTGATACAGCTTATAAACACCTTCAGCAACATAGCAGGATACAAGATCAACTCAAAAAAATCAGTAGCCCTCCTATATACAATGGACAAAGAAGCGGAGAAGGAAATCAGAGATACATCACCCTTTACTATAGCCACAAATGACATAAAATACCTTGGGGTAACACTAACCAAGCAAGTGAAGGACCTATATGACAAGAACTTTAAGTCCCTGAAAAAAGAAATTGAAGAAGATGTCAGAAAATGGAAAGATCTCCCATGCTCATGGATAGGCAGGACTAACATAGTAAAAATGGCAATCTTACCAAAAGCAATCTACAGATTCAATGCAATCCCCATCAAAATACCAACACAATTCTTCACAGACCTGGAAAGAATAATACTCAACTTCATATGGAAAAACAAAAAAACCCAGGATAGCCAAAGGAATCCTGTACAATAACACAACTTCTGGAGGCATCACGATTCCTGACTTCAAGCTCTACTATAGAGCTACAGTAATAAAAACAGCTTGGTACTGGCATAAAAACCGACATGTGGACCAATGGAATCGAATTGAAGACCCTGACATTAATCCGCACACCTATGAACATATAATTTTTGACAAAGAAGCCAAAAGTGCACAATGGAAAAAAGAAAGCATCTTCAACAAATGGTGCTGGCAAAACTGGATATCAACATGTAGAAGGCTGCAAATAGATCCATATCTATCACCGTGCACAAAACTTAAGTCCAAGTGGATCAAGGACCTCAACATAAATCCAACTACTCTGAACCTGCTAGAAGAGAAAGTAGGAAGTAGTCTTGAACACATTGGCATAGGAGACTACTTCCTAAATAGAACACCAGTAGCACAGACTCTGAGAGAAACAATCAATCAATGGGACCTCTTGAAACTGAGAAGCTTTTGTAGAGCAAAGGATACGGTCAACAAGGCAAAGCGACAGCCTACAGATGGGAAAAGACCTTCACCAACCCCACATCTGACAGAGGACTGATATCCAGAATATATAAGGAACTCAAGAAATTAGACATCAAAATGCCCAACAATCCAATTAAGAAATGGGCTATAGAACTAAACAGAGAATTCTCAACAGAGGAAACTCAAATGGCCGAAAGACATTTAAGGAATTGCTCAACATCCCTAATCATCAGGGAAATGCAAATCAAAACAACTCTGAGATACCACCTTAAGCCTGTCAGAATGGCTAAGATCAAAAACACTGAAGACACCTTATGCTGGAGAGGATGTGGAGCTAGGGGAACTCTCCTCCACTGCTGGTGGGAATGCAAGCTTGTACAACCACTTTGAAAATCAATATGGCGCTTTCTTAGAAAATTGGGAATCAATCTCCCCCAAGATCCAGCTATACCACTCTTAGGCATATACCCAAGAAATGCTCAACCACACCATAAGAGCACTTGTTCAGCTATGTTCATATCAGCATTGTTTGTAATAGCCAGAACATGGAAACAACCCAGATGCCCTTCAACTGAAGAATGGATAAACAAAATGTGGTACATATACACAATGGAATACTACTCAGCAGAGAAAAACAATGGCATCATGAGGTTCGCAGACAAATGGATGGATCTAGAAAAAATCATCCTGAGTGAGGTAACCCAGACTCAGAAAGACAAACATGGTATGCACTCACTCATAGCAGGATACTAGACATGAAACAAGGATGACTTGTCTGCTACTCACATCACCAGGGAGGCTACCTGGAAAACAGGACCCCAAGAAAGACACAGGGATCGCCCAATGACAGAGAAATGGAATGAGATCTACATGAACAGCCTGGACATGAGTGGGGGTAATGAAAGGCGAGGGTTGAGGGAAAGAGAGCTTGGGGGAGCGGGAGATCCCAGCTGGATCAACAACAGAGAGGGAGACCATGGTAAATGAAGACCACATGAGAATAGGAAGAAGCAAAGTGCTAGAGAGGCCCACAGAAATCCACAAAGATACCCACACAACAGACTGCTGGCAATGGTCGAGAGACAGCCCGAACTGACCTACTCTGGTGATGGGATGGCCAAACACCCTAATTGTTGTGCTAGAAACCTCATCCAACTACTGAGGGATCTGGATGCAGAGATCCATGACTAGGCCCCGGGTGGATCTCTGGGAGTCCAATTAGCGAGAATGAGGAGGGTTTATATGAGCGAGAATTGTTGAGACCAAGGTTGGATAAAGCACAGGGACAAATAGCCAAATGAATGGAAACACATGAACTATGAACCAATGGCTGAGGGGTCCCCACTGGATCAGGCCCTCCGAATAGGTGAGACAGTTGATTGGCTTGATCTGTTTGGGAGGCATCCAGGCAGTGGGACCAGATCTTGTGCTCATTGCATGAGTTGGCTGTTTGAAACCTGGGGCCTATGCAGGATTGTTTGGCTCGGCCTGGGAGGAGGGGACTAGACCTACCTGGACTGAGTCTACCAGGTTGATCTCAGTCTGTAGGGAAGGCTTTGCCCTGGAGGAGATGAGAATGGGGGGGTTTGGGGGGAAGGTGAGGGGGACGGGAGGGGGGAGAACAAGGGAATCCGTGGCTGATATGTAGAACTGAATTGTATTGCAAAATAAATTAAAATAAATTAAAAAAAAAAGATATTCTGAGAATGGCAGTGACTTTCAGGGCTAGCTGATGAAAGGCAGTATACTCCTGTCTTGCTTGTTCATACTTTTCACTCTGTTACCATATGGTAAGGACACTCAGGCAGCCTTGTAGAGAGGCCACTCTCTGGAGCTGGGGCCTGCCTGTCACCAACAACCAGATCCAATAGAGCGAGCAGGCCCTCTGCAAAACAGATACTTCAAATTCACTCAGGTTTTCAGAAAACTACAGCCCTGGTCAGCACCTCACCCATAACCCCTGTAAGAAAGTCTGATCAAAACCACCACATGGCACCGAACATTGTTCCCAGAGTCAAGTATAATAAATACTAATTTTTGTTTAAATAAAAAAATAATTCATTTATTCTTATTTTATGTGCATTGGTGTTTTGTCTGCATGCTTCTCTGTGTAAGGGTGTCAGATCTTGGAGTTACAGATGGTTACCCATTGCTGCCATATGGGTGCTGGGAATTGAACCTGGATCCTCTGGAAGAGCAGTCAGTGCTCTTAACTGCTGAGCCATCTCTCCTGCCCATCTCAGAAAGACAAACATGGTATGTACTCATTCATAGGAGGATACTAGATGTAAAACAAAGGATGACTAGACTGCTACTCACAACTCCAGGGAGGCTACCTAGAAAACAGGACCCCAAGAAAGACACAGGGATGGCACGATGACAGAGAAATGAATGAGATCTACATGAGCAAACTGGATGTGAGGGGGGATAATGAAGGGCAAGGGTCAAGGGAAAGAGAGCTTAGGGGAGTGGGAGATCCCAGCTGGATCAAGAACAGAGAGGGAGAACAAGGAAAAAGAGACCATGATAAATGAAGACCCCATGGGAATAGGAAGAAGCAAAGTGCTAGAGCGGTCCCCAGAAATCCACAAAGATACCTCCACAATAGACTACTGGCAATGGTTGAGAAAAAGCCCGAACTGACCTACTCTGGTGATAGGATGACCAAACACCCTAACTGTCCTGGTAGAACTCTCATCCAATGACTGATGGAAGCAGATGCAGAGATCCACGGCCACGCCCCAGGGGGAGCTCCAGGAATCCAACCGGCAAGAAAGAGGAGGGATTTTATGAGCAAGAATTGTTGAGACCAAAATTGGAAAAAACACAGGGACAAATAGCGAAACTAGTGGAAACACATGAACTATGAACCAATGGCTGAGGAGCCCACAACTGGATCAGGCCCTCTGGATAAGTGAGACAGTTGATTAGCTTGAAATGTTTGGGAGGCCCCCAGGCAGTAGGACCAAGACCTGTCCTTAGTGCATGAGCTGGCTGTTTGGAACCTGGGGCCTATGTAGGGACACTTTGCTCAGCCTGGGAGGAGGGGACTGGACCTGCCTGGACTGAATCTACCAGGTTGAGCTGAATCCCCAGGGGAATCCTCACCCTGGAGGAGATGGGAGTGGGGGGTGGGCTGGAGGGACGGCGGGTTGGGGGGGGAGGACAGGGGAATCTGTGGTTGATATGTAAAATTAAATCAAAGTGTAAAATAAAAAAAAAGCAAGCAAAAAAAACACACAAAAACCCCGGTTTTAGTTACTGTAACGATGACATAATTATGTATCTTTTGATGACAAAGAATGCCTCTTTTTTGGACTCACTGGTGAAACTAGTATTCTGTCTTCATATTTCACATCTGCCTATGGAGTGACTTGCATTAAGTCGTAGATCTGACTATAACTAACTCTCTCTCTCTCTCTCTCTCTCTCTCTCTCTCTCTCTCTCTCTCTCTCTCTCTCTCTCTCTCTCCCTCCCCTCACTTCCTTCTCTTCTCTGATTGTCAGAAGAGGTTTGAAGTTGGGGAATGAAGGAGGAGGCCTGAGGTGTCGGAGAACACAACACATCATTCAGGGAGCACTACTGCCCATGCTCTGAAAGCTCACAAAGCTTTAGGCTTCATTTTCTCAGACAAATGGACAAGAACAGAAACTCTTAATCTTCAAATCCATGTCTCATTTTAATCAATACACAATTTCAACAGAGGACTTTTGAGAATCCTAAAGTCTAAAAAATAATAAAGATGAAAAGAAGAACAAAGCCCTTCATATGCAAGGAGTGATACACTTGTGTGCTTATATCTTATCTGATGGTAAACATGTGCTTCAGAGGATCCTGTACTAAATGAACAATGATAGGAGTAAAGCGTGGAACATAGTACAGAGAGAAATCAAGATCCTCCATCAACACTGATACCTGTTTCTGCAGCACTCTGTTAT
Source organism: Peromyscus californicus insignis (assembly GCF_007827085.1). NCBI lineage: Eukaryota > Metazoa > Chordata > Mammalia > Rodentia > Cricetidae > Peromyscus > Peromyscus californicus. The sequence continues at coordinate 29,057,918 of NW_026294617.1, forward strand.
CCACAGCCAGGAAGTGAGAATGTCTTAGGATAATTAAGGATTGTGTATACAAGTATGAATATATATGTTGGTATTTCTTATATATTTTAAGAAACAGGAACAGGCAAAACCTTTTCAGTTTGCCTTAGCATCTAAGCCTAATCGTCAATGCTTATTCTATAGAGACCTTGTGTTTTAAACACACATGAAGTTTGTGTTCTTTTTTCTTCTAGGCTGCTGTATTCTCATAAGAAGTAAGCTGTCTCCCATAAGGAATAAGCTCTCTGTGTGTAGAGATCTCAAAGTGCAATATCAAAACATTTCTTTTCTTGAAGTTTGAAATACAACCTTGTTAAAGGAATATGGTGATGGAAAGTTCTCTATCTACTGCCCAAACCTGTGCTGTTGAGAAACATTAATGCAATTTTCACCGTGTGGTTGACCCGATAAAGACATCCTTCATACACAGAGCCTTCTGAGAGATTAATGCAAAGATAGGAACTTCACTGCAGGTCAGAATCACATTGGTACTTTTCTAAAAAGGCATAGGCTGGGTGTGAATGGGCAATGTGCAGAAGCAATAAGGGGAATGTTCTTGCTTTTATCACAATGACAAAATTATGCCTATATGCACTGAATTTCATTTACCATAACAGTGTGCTTTTCCTGCCTTGTGCCATTTATGACTCTGTGCCTGCTCAAACGTAATCAGGTCACTTCTTTCTGGGATGCAGTGGTGGATAGAATTTCCATCTTACTGGTGTCAGACCAATGACCTCTATTAGTCTACCACTATCATTAAACTTGTTATAACTGTAAAACAAAAGACAGGCTTAGCTGTTGGGAGCCATGAAAAGGCTCTTCTGTGTATAGCAGCTTGCCCCACTGCCCACCATCTCTGAATTTTCAGGTCTCTTTTCAAACTCCTCACATCCTCTGTTAAAAGAATCAAAAGCGACCCCATGAAATTCATCCTAAATTACCCAAAGAATCTCATGGTGTTCATGTCTTTCCTCAGTGTTAGATGGGCATTCTGATTAATTCGCATAATGGTGGGTCACAAGTGCTGGAAGAAGTTGATTCTTGATTCCATAGTTAGACATGAGGCCATTGCAACTCAGCAAAGGACTGCATTTAAAATTTTCAAATTACATTTGTTTGTTTGTTTGTTAGCTTATTTGTTTATTTTTTGTGCCTATGCATGTGTATTTGTGTTTATATATGCATGTGTTTATCTGTGTGTACATGTCTATGTATCTGTGTGTGCATACAATGTATATGTGCATGTGTGTGCACATTTACATGTTTGTATGTGTGTGTATATGTGTGCACATGCACATGCAATATGACACATTTGGAAGTCAGAAACAACTTGCCTCTCATCCTGCAGGATTGATCTCTGGTTGTTGAACTCAGTTCTTCAGATTTGGTGGCAAATGCCTTCACAGACTGACTCCTAGCCCATGATTGTAATTCTGACCATGCTTAACTCCCTTCTTCTCCCTCTCTCTTTCTCTCTTCCTTCCATTAATGTGCCTACAGAAGGTGTAGGTCAGCAATCTCATCAGTGCGGTGTAATTCACATGGATTCATAATGTGTCACAGGAAATCGTGTCACCTGAGCTGTGAAGTGTGAGGGAAAGTCGGGACCCTTTCATCTCTCAGCTGTGTCTCTTAATTGCCACTTTATTTAATTTCTTTGTGGGATAAGGTTGTATACCTCTCACTTAAATGATGAATAATCTTACACAAGACTGGAAATCTTTTGAAAAATAACACTGTTCACATGAGACTTGGGGAACTGAATAAAATATGCAATCTATATCCAATAAAAACTAAAATGACCTTGAACAAATTATTAAAATGTATTGTTCTACTGTCTCTTCATCTGAAAATGAGGGAGTTTCACTCTGACCTCTAATGTCCTTTCAAAATGTTATAACACTCAAATTATATCATTAAATTTCAGTGCCTTGAAGAGCAGCTTGCCAGAATACTTTTCTCCTTTGGTTGAAAATTCATATCGGACTAGAATTTTATCACAGATTTTGATACTTAATATGGGCTAGTCTCCAGTCTGAGGGAAATCATGACACATAAAATGAGAATTTAATGGTCAAATCAAATGATAAAATAAAGCTTTAAATGAATATCTGTTCTCACAAAAGTACTATTTTTTAAATAGACACAAGTCACTGAGCTGCCAATGTCAGCTGCTGATGGATTCAGAGCCTGCACATCAGCCACTGTGTGATGAAGGGATTATATGAAAAGGTAACAAAGCAGAGAAGCAAATTTTGTGTTTGCTAGTTTATTCAGAGAGCTGGTAACTAACGTCTCCTACACCTCCACCATGTCTCAGGTCTTTTTGTATCTTGACTCTTACTAGAAAATAATCAATGGTTGTATTCTACTCTTTATTTCCTAAATGTAGTAATTAAGGGTTAGCTTGAATTGCTGACAGATGCCTATTTATTTGAAGAGAAACCTGAATAAGAATCACACTTAGTTAATGAATCACACACAAGTTTCAGAAAGGAATGCAGTTGATAGAGAAAATCTGTTAACACAGGACTTTGTGTCACATAAATAAATATGAGGATTTGTCCTTTGTATATTTGTAACATAGGAATGTCTACACAGTAGTAAAAAATTTTGTCTTTATAAATGAGATAAGTTATTTCATGATAATATAATGTGAGATACATATATTTAATTTTTATGCACAAGTATAAAAAATTAAATTTTTATGTGATTAAATTTGGACAGTAAAATGTGATCTCAATGGACCCTAAGCTAGATGAAGCACACACACTGTGATTCAGGAAAAACAAATTGGGGGAATAAGGCAGTCTGAGTTATTTTATTCCTATGTTTGTGTATGTGTGTATGTCTCTATGTGTGTGCCACATGTATGTGGTGCCTATAGAAGCCAGAAGAGGATCTTAGTCCCTGTAGTTGGATTTAAACTGCTTGTGGGACTCCTGATGTGGGTCCTGGGTACTGAAATCTGATTCTGTGCAAGAGCAACAAACACCCATTTTTTTATATAATTTAATTTAATTTTACATATCAGCCATGGATTCTCCTGTCCTCCCTCCTCCCCACCCCCCACCCTCCTACCCATCCACCCCCCATTCTCATCTCCTCCAGGGCAAGGACTCCCCTGGGGATTCAGCTCAGCCTGGTAGATTCAGTCAAAGCAGGTCCAGTCCCCTCCTCCCTTCTTTTCTTCACCTAGGCTGAGCAAAGTGTCCCTGCATAAGCTCCACGTTCCAAACAGCCAGTTCATGCACTAAGGACAGGTCCTGGTCCCACTGCCTGGGTGCCTCCCAAACAGTTCAAGCTAATCGACTTTCTCACTTATCCAGAGGGCCTGATCCAGTTGTGGGCTCCTCAGCTATTGTTTCATATTTCATGTGTTTCCATGAGCAACAAACACTCTTAAACTTTCAGCTCCAAACACTCTTAAACTTTCAGCTCCAAGAACTCAAAATCCTAAGTGTGATTTTTGTTCATATTTCTCCTTAAACAAAATTTTATTTGTCAACAATTCAAAATTAATCCACAATTACAATCTTTTGGAAATAACTCTCCTCATTCATATACATGTGAGGACAATATGAAATTACTGAAATTTCTATAAAGGATTTTTAAATAAACTGTAAGATTCAAAATGCCATTTTTTAATTTATTTACACCACACTGAAAATTCACAAATTCTTAAAGATTCCTTTAAGAATTTACAAGTTTAAAGATCACATTTAAACATGATAGTCCAGATGCAACTTATTTTTGTATGTCCAAAGTGTGTAGACAAAGAAAATGTCTCCCTCATTGAGCCATGCTAATATTTCCACTTAGTTATTCCTTTATATATTTGCTACATCTTATATCCTATGCTTTTGAAAATATTTATAATCATTTCATTATTTATATGGCATACAGTAAGTAATTTCTTGATGATTTTTATCTGTCAGAGTCACATGTTTTTCGTTGAACTCTATTTCTTTTGAAACATGAAGACACCTTGTGTATCATCTTTCAGTTTCTTGAAGAAAAATAACTTTCATTATTGTATCAGAAGGTGCATTTGAATGCCTAATGTCAAGAATAATTAGAATTTCACTCTTCAGCTCCTGGCTTGTAATATACTAACTCTATAAGAGCCTCCATGTCTTGTCTTTGATAAATGTGTTGTTGGATATATGAACTGAAGCAAATCAGAAATAAACCAGTTGGTACTGCCCAAGTGACAGTGCAGATAAAGTTGACATGCACATGTTGAGCATTCCATGGCTAGACCATTTATTAAGAAGAGGTATTAAGATAGCATGCTACCTCAAATACTGTATCTGGAAGATAAGAAAGTATATTCATGGCTGCAGAGGTAGCATGATCAATAAAATGCTTGCATGAAAGAGTGAGGACCTGAGTTCAATGCCCAGAACCCATGGTAAAAAACCTGAAAGGATGAAACAGACTTTTGATTCCAGCACAGAAGGTTTGGAGGCAGGTAAAATCCTAGGATTCACCAGCTAATCAATCTAGCCTAAAGAGTGAGCTTCAAGAAAATGAGGGATCTGGTCTTAAAAAACAAGCTTCATCTTTTGCCTCCATGCACACTTACATAAATAAGAAATAGCCTACACTTGCATATCTACACAAACACACATGCATGTACACATAAACAGAGATACAAGCACAAATGGAAAATATATTAAACTAACATAGTTGCCATGGAGCTGCTAGATTGAATTTTAAAAATTGGTTCAATTTCATGAAAGCAGAATATTAGATTTGCATTGATTCTAAACATTTTAATAGATTTTTGTAAAAAATAATAGTGACAAAAAATAAAATTTATACTAAACCCTGGAAGAACAAGAGTAGGAAAGAGGTAAAATCATTTATTTCATATAAAATCAACATATCTACCTGTGACTGACTGAGCGTCTACCCCAATCTACTTCTGTGTCATAAAATGGTCTCTTTGTCCAGGAAGCTTTGGGCTTCTAGCACTCTCTGCAGATATTTTACAATCTTTACAATCTTTTTGTGCTACTTTGTAACTTTTCAGGGCTTCAGGAGGTTTTCCCCTCATTCCATTTTCTGCATATCTTCATGATAATGAGCACGAATATGTATACATGTGCATATGTCTGTATATATGCAGATCACATAGTACTTTTAAGTTTTTATGTGTTTCCTTGCTAATTACATATAAATATTGTAAATGCAGTCATACATTTATATGTATGTTTGCATATACTTAAAAGCTTTTCTACAGAGGTGATGCTTCCCTAGTTTTATATGTATAAGAACATGAAAACATGAAGGAAATGATGAATGAATCATACAATAAGGGATCAGGCAGACAAAGTGGCTCAGGGATAACATGTTGCCAAACCAGAGATCTATCCCCAGAACCACATGGCAGAAAGAGATAACCAACTCTTCCAAGATGTCACCCAATGTCTACATGTGTCACACACACACACACACACACACACACACACACACACACACACACACACAAAATACAATTATAAAAATTAAAAACATGCCCAGCCACTTCATCATAACATGAGGAATTTAGACTTCAGATTGATCTTTATGGTTGGTAGAATTAGAGAATATCTGTGAAGAAATATATTCTCCAGTCAATTCTAATATCTAATTTTAATAATCACATCACTTTAATACCTGATATTTAGAAAGAATTTAAGACTTGTATAGGTAATTTAACATATTGCTGGCAAGGCATAAAGAATAAAATTAATAAGTCAAACAAAGGTGACATCAGTGGGAATATACTGTTTTATAAAATTCTATAAAAATGCATTAGAAAGTTGAGAGGTTTAAAGTGGAATAAGAAATTAGAATTTATAATTCATATATCAGAAAGTAGGAAGAACATATATACAACAAGAAATTCTACAATTTGGCTGCATTACAATTATGGTAAAGACTGTGTTCCATTTGTTCAATATATATTGGGAGGCATTCATGAATAGAATATCTTTTTGCAAAGGAAGTGGATAAGTATTGAAATCTTTATTTCAAAAACAATGCTTGCATCTTCACGTTGATAGGAACACATGAAGGAATGTGAAGCTGAGTCACAGTGTCCCTGAGGATGTTTAAGCCCCTGCAGCTAGGGATTAGTAGAAAGAATGATGCTCCATTATGTTTTATTTTATTTTATTATTTCTTAGCTAAGCTAATAAGACCAAGATAGTATTCAGGAAGAATTTACTTATACATTTGGAGAAATTATGATATAATTGCTTCCTTGGGGTAACAACAAAATGTGGGATGAGACTTAGTTGATTGTTTAACGTATTTGTTCACTTCAGTGGTACAAAGGTTAGAGTAGAGGATAAAACAACACAGCCTTCAGAAATAAATATAGTGACAGCCATAAAGCAAACACATAGGCACAAAAACATTGGCAGCAGAGAAAAAATATTATTCAAGAGTCATGAGAGCATGACCAAGATGAGAGCCAGTACACTTGGACTTTAAATAGACATCTCTGTCCAAGGCATGGAGGACTTATGGCTGAAAAGAGTTGAGCATAGGAATACTTACAGGTTGTCTTTTATAACAAGACCTGGAATAGCTGCAAAATAAAGATGGAGTTAAAAAGAATATTACAGTCTCTCCACTCTCAAAGAGGCTGAGACAATATGCATATTTAGGGAACTCCCACAACTTTTCAAAGTAAGCCTCAGCCAGGGATCAGAGTGAGAGCCACACAATTACCCCACACAAGTGGGTACTGTGCTGTCTTGAGCACACAGAAATGCTCTCAAGACAATATGTCCAAATTTAAACAATTTCAAACTATGGTGACCTCACATAAAGTTTTTTTTTTCTTTTGGATACTACTGAGATAGCAGAATACCAAAAGTGGCATTCATCTGAAGGTAAGTAGACCTGGTAATAGATTTCAGGGACATGAGGAAATAATGCTTTATTTTTTTCACAGAAATAGTTCTTGAAAACCTATAGCTATTCAGAGAAAACTTTGAAACAACCAAAATGCAAAGGCATTGCAATTTAGGTGCAAAGAAAACAACAGCAAGAAAAGAACCAAAGAAACTTTCTTAGCAGACATTTAAACTGTTTCTTCAGAGCTCAGCACCACGGGCAAGTCAGATTGCTGAAGTAGGTAAGAAAGCCCGCTCTATCAGCATTCTATTTTTATTTTTAAAAAGAAATGGAAAGCATCATAAAAATGAGCAAGAACCTCCTGGCTTGGATGATAAAGCAGATGATTTTGAAAACTGTTCCGAACAATACCAGCTGAGGTGAGGGGCTTGCTGGAAGGTGGGCAGTTAGGAAGCCAGGTGAGTCTATTTAGGTGTTGTGAATGGTTCCCCAGAAAAGTCTCCAGGTCCTTCACATGTTCATTGTCAAAAGAGGGCACACACAACAAGCCAGCTTCCTCCGCCACACTGACAACATCCCTGGGACGTTTTTCTTTGTGTATCTTTTTCCTTCTTTTAATGTGCACATAGTGGGGACACTTTCTGTACATGCACATATGGAGTCCAGAAGTTGTTGAGTATCGACAAACATTTCTCTCCCCTTTATTTTTTGAGCTGGGTTATTAAGCTAGCCTTGGAACCTACTGTTTTAGTTAATTTGACAGATGAGCAACATCTCTGGATCTGCCTGTCTCTGCCACACTGCAACTCTGGGGTGTAGTTGGAGTTTTCTCCAGTTCCTCTAGGGCCTGCAGCCCCTCAGAACCAAGGAAATACAGAGAGACTTATATTACTTATAAACTGTATGGCAGTGACAGGCTTCTGGCTATCGAGTTCTTATATCTTAAATTAACCCATTTCTATTAATCTATAAGTTGCCATGTGGCTTGTGGCTTACTGATACTTTACATCTTGTTTCTCATGGCGGTGGCTGGCAGCATCTCCTGACTCAGCCTTCCACTTCCCACCCAGCGTTCTCCTCTCTGCTTATTCCACCTATACTATTCTTCCTGCCTGGCTACTGGTCAATCAGCATTTTATTTATTAACCAATCAGAGCAACACATTCACAGCATACAGAAAGACATCCCCAGCACTGGGGGTTCAGACCTACTTAACTATGCCCTGGCTTCTTATCCCTGAGTGTGGGGGTCTCAGCACAGGTCCTCATTGCACACCAAGCAAAGAACCCATTGAGTTGTCTCCCCAGCCCTAGATAGCTTAGGTTCAGATTACATAAAATATTTATGCAAAATTGCACTGTCCTGAGACTGAGGACAAGCTGGGTAGCACCCACTCACATTTGGAGCTAAATTAAACATTGTGAAAAAATAATGTTTCATAGTAAATATATAGATATTGGGACAGATTCAAATTTAAATTATGATCTCTCCACTTACTATCAACAAAATTTTTTTCCATAGATATAAAGTATGTTTACAATATGGTTTCCTTCTTAGAATTCAAATATTTTATAAATGTACTTGAATGCCATCTTTCACATTTGATAAGTTGAAGAAACTGCAATAAATGGCTTGGAAAACAATATTAAAGTGTATTTTTAAGAGTTAAAATTATTACCCTCATCAAAGTGTAATACAGAATTATTTCAAACAAATGGTATAATGTATTAATGACTGAGAGAATAAAGAACATGCAAATATTTTATCTATCTGTTCAATGATTTATTCTAAAACCAGACAGGTATAATAAAGTTAAAAATGCTGTGATTGTTATAGTAATATAAATTCTTATATGCAGATTCTGAAATTCTTAAGTCATTTCATCCAGTTCATAACAGTATTTGTTCTTCTTAATTGCTGGCTATCAATTCGGTTCTCTTTTTTTGGCACATGCTTCTAGGCTGTGGTGATTATCTTTTTTCTTTTTGTTTTTATTTTTATTTTTTATTAAGAATTTTTTTTTATTCATTTTACATACCAATCACAGATCCCCCTCTTCCCTCCTCCTGCCCCATTTTCAAGCTGTTGGGGTTTATAATGACCATGGAAACAAACATCTGATGCCTGTGGAGGTGTTTCTAGATTGTGTTGACTGAGGAAGCATAATCCACCTGAAATGGACGAGGGCCCTGGACTGAATAAAGGTGAAAGCAGCTACAAACAGCACTCATCTCTGTTGTGACTTAAAATAAAATCTGAGAAGCCTCCTCAGGTTCTGCTGCCAGGACAGCCTCGCCATGATGGGCTTCACCACTGAACTGTAAGTCTAAGCTAGCCCTTCCTGCTTAGATGCCTGTATTAGGGGTTTGATCCACCAAGGCATAAAGTAACTAAAAAAAGACCAAAATGGATCCTCATAATCCTAACTCTGTCTGCTGATGTGGTCATAAAGTTATGTAAGATGTCTGCTCAGAATGTACCCTTGGTTCCTCAATTGAGGATCAGGGTTTCCCTAAATAGATTGACACTGTAGTGCTGTCTAGCTTAGAGCTGCCTGTGAACTTACAACTATTCTCTTGCCTCAGCTTCCTGAGTAGTGGGTTCACAAGCACAAATCAATATGCTGAAGTACCTGGCACAGTGTGTTTCCACATAAACCCATAGACTGTCATCTTTCATTAGAATTACATAGACTGGGGGCTGGGGAGATGGCTCAGCAGTTAATGGCATTAGCTGCTCTCCCAGAGAACCTGGGTTCAAGTCCAAGCACCCACATGGTGGCTCATGTCTATAACTCCAGTTCCAGAAGATCCTACACCCTCACACAGGCATACATGTAGGCAAAATACCAGTTCACATAGAATAAATTAATTAATTAAAAAAATAAAAAGTAGTACGTAGACTGGCTTATTAGAGTGGCCTTCAAATAAACAAAATTATAGAATAAAATCCAGATGATATAATACCAATCTTGGCCATTGTTATCTTGTTACTATAATTGATCATAGGAAGAAAGGTCACAAATTCTTCATTGCAGTATAGCACATAATTATTATACATAGTTTGGGCTGGAGCTTTCCCTGAAGGCAAATTCATGCTATAGCTGTTAACCAAACTGACATATATGCTGAGTTTTCTGTAATACTTACAGTTTTGGAAAATTTGTTTCAGTAATGTTTCACCTACACAAACTTAACTTAGGGATGAGCATGCACTCTGGCCTGAGATCCAGAGTACCATTCCCAACTCCCATGCAGGGCAGCTCTCAACTGCCCAGCTCCATGGATTTGACACCATCTTTTAGCTCTGCAGGCACCTACTTGAATTTGTCATGCACACCACAAGATATAGACACATAAAGTTTAAAAATATAGGAAGAAAGAAAAATAAAAAATACTGTCAGAAATCTGATAATCCGGTTACGCCAACTGACATTTGTGTCTGAGAAATGGTAATTGTTATATATTTAATGAAAGTAGCACATTTTAAAGAAACATAGATGTAGCTCAACCTACAAAGATGACTTCTTGCATAAATTCAAAGAACTTGGTCTTTTTTTCTGTCTTGAAATAATGAAGGATTCTAGTTAGTCAACACTAGGCACAGAAAATGAATCTGAGTAAAACACAAATATAGCCATCCAGGCAGACTGCAGTGAAAGAGTAGGTAGCCTTTCTTGAGGTTTAAAGGAACTCATTAGAGTCAAGGTAGAAAGGCTGTACCAACTGAGCAAACACTGAGAAATTTCAACATGTTTCAGAGGGGTTTTTACAGAAACGGGCATCATGAATCAGGGCAGCTGAAACTCCCCTTTTAAATGTCATTCATTGTTGTGTGCACTCATTTTCTCAAACCCATGGGCCTTTTCCTTCACTCCAGTCATTTTCTTAGAGGTCCCTCAATGAAACAGTTCTCACAATAACTTAAGGTGTTATCCCAGTTAAAATCCAAAGGTTTCATTATTTCTGTCTTCAAATAAAAGCATCAATAAGTGTATAGAATACCAGGTTCCATTTCAAATACCATGAACAGGGACAGTGACTTTACATAAATAAAACGTCTTTGGAGGGTCCTCAAGCGACAAAATGTCCCAAGTACCAAATCTATACATTGAAGCACAGGTTATTAAATTGCCATGGGTGATAAAGAAAAAGAAAAAGGACCAAAGAGAACTGCGGAAAATCCTACACTTCTTCCATCCTATACCAAAACCACACAAACATTATATTTTACTGGCACAGATCCACACATTGTAACTTCTGAGCATAATGTTGGACTTCCTTCCACTTTACAGGAAAAACTGGAAGAGTGTAAGCAAGAATCACAAGCCTTATTATATAAATACATAGTATACAACTTTCTAAAGCCATGGTGTCTATTCTCTTATGTAAGACCCAAGGCCAGAGCCTTCATTCAGAAGACAAAATTTAAATAAAATGACACTTAATAGCATGTGCTGACACTCTCTGTTGCTTAGAATTTAGGCACACAGTATTTCTGCTAAGCAACCTACTGTAATACAAAGGTGAAATTTTAAATTATTTGGAGGTATTAGAAATTATCTTCAAGTAAACACATTTAAAAGCTGAAGAGACCAGAGTTCAGTTCCCAGCACTTATGTGAGGCAGTTCACAGCCACCTATAACTCCAGTTCTGGAGGGATCTGATAATTCTGCCATTCTGTACATGCACATACAAAACCACTCATATTCATATAGCTAACAAATAAAAGCAATCTTTCAGGAAAAATGAGCAAACATGATTACCAAAGACCTAGGTAAGGATAAAATTTTAATATAACTGAGGAGATCAAGTTCACATTTTTCTTAAGCTCAAACACTAGAAATAAATAATCATTATTCCATTAATCAGTAAAATTTAGCAAGGTTTGGAAAATATATCTAATTAGAATAAGGTATATGATTCATTATATTTAACACTAATAATACATCATTAACATTTAAAATGCATCACTCAATCAGATTTGTCTGTCAAAGGTTATGCTAATGATATTAATCTAGTTACTCAAATTATTATGAGCTATTCTCTATAAGAGGCTTCTTGGTAACTGTGGAATAAAAAGCATTAATACTTTAATTTCCTGGAATATAGAAATATTCAACTATCACCTGTATTTGTTTTATGTAATCTATCTAAGCTAATCAGAACAGAACTTCTATGATTTACAAATGCTTTATAATGCAGGACATTAAGACTCACAAAAGCAGTAAAATGCCTCAGCTTCTCGTTCTGAAAGATGCACACTTTTCTAAACTAAAGACAGACAAAAACATGGCACTGGGTGCTTATGGCTCTGATGTATCCAGCTTAAGGCACAGGTCAAGAGCCAATAGAGACATAGATGCTAGCAGTCGCCTTCCTTTCATATGAACATGTGCTTCATAATCTGTTTGACTTCCGTCTTTCCTGACCACCATCATAAAAAAGAACACGCTTTCTTTGCCCTCAACTCCCAGGCAACAGAGGTCAGATTCTGTGATTCTTCTACAGTAGTGGTTCTCAACCTGTGGGTCGTGGCCTCACTGACAAACCTATATCCCCAAAAATATTCACATTATGATTCATAACAGTAGCAAAATTACAGTTATGAAGTAGCAACAAAAATAATTTTATGATTGGGGGTCACCACAACATAGGAACTGTATTAAGGGTTTGCAGCATTAGGAAGGTTAAGAACCACTGATCAGCTGGGCAGTGGTGGTGCAAGTCTTTAATCCCAACATTCGGGAGGCAGAGCCAGGCAGATCTCTGTGAGTTCGAGGCCAGCCTGGTTTACAGAGTAAGATCCAGGACAGGCACCAAAACTACACAGAGAAATCCTGTCTTGAAAAACCAAAAAAAAAAAAAAAAGAAAAGAAAGAAAGAAAAAAGAACCATTGATCTACAATAATTAACAAATAGATGAAGAAACCAAATTCTCAGTTCCTGCTGTCATGTGGTGAGAACATCATACACAAAATAAGAAGAACAGACACCAAAACAAAGCACGAAGTCAACAAGAGAAAGAAAAGAAGAGAAGCAAAGACAATGAAACTCCTGAGCTACATAAGTGTCTCTGGGGGGGCAGCAGTGCGTGAGCAGACAAGTGGAATGAATTTAAAGATAACAGAACATACACAAAGTTGATACATGACTCCACCTTTACTTAACTCATTTTATAAGCCAAGATACATGAATATCACAGGACACTCAAAGGAGAGTTGAGAGACACACAGTAATGATCAGGAATATTAAAACAAACTTGATTACATGAAGCAGAATACTAACTTCCTTGGAGAGGGGAGAAAGGAATAGATAGTACCTCCAACAGGAAAAGATCCATTTCCCATTACCTCTGTGGAATGTTCATGTCCATTAGTCCCAGCTCTTCACAATGCAGAGTTGTTAACACTGCTCACAGATGGGAAAGGATGCACTAGGCAAAATGTCCATTGCAAAGTCTTTCACAACTATGCACGATGGCATCATTGAGATTCATTTGCTAAATTGTTCCTACTGAACAAACTAATCTCTAATTTTAGAAAAATAAAAAAACTAATTTAATCAACAGTGTTCCCAATAGAATCAATTATATTCCAATTAAGAACTTAATGAAATTTATAAAATTGTCTATTGAATAATTGGATATGGGAGAGTGCAGTCAGGGGAATCTAATTGCTCATCACTACTTCCTTTTTTGGTGCCTCATGTGGGCTATTTTTCTCCTGTAACTGAATTCTCAGGAAGAATTGTAGATTTCAGGTTCCATTAGATAACACAAATTCCTATCTAACGTCATACCTTTCTTTCAGCGCTGTGGCTTCCTTACTAACATGTATCTGTCTTCATCTTTTAAAATAGTGAAGCAGAGTTGGAAATTTTGTGATGATAATTTAATAAAGGCTTCAACAGAAGAATTAAGAAAAGAGAGAGGCTGAGAAGAAAGTACGACACACCTGAGTGAAATGCACACTTTCAGAGGAGAGAAGGGGGAAATAGGAATTAACCAGACATGAGAGTAGAGTCCTCCACAGTGTGGACTGGGGGGAGTTTTCTTGTTTGGAATTACATAAAGGGGGATAAAGGTAGCATAGGAAAGGTCTCTCCTGTCTGGGAAGGCAGCAATGCAGCATTAGTGATACATTGATTAAGAATATGGAAAAGTCTCTCTCTCTCTCTCTCTCTCTCTCTCTCTCTCTCTCTCTCTCTCTCTCTCTCTCTCTCTCTCTCCCTCTCTCTCTCTCTCCCTCCCTCCCTCCCTCCCTCCCTCCCTCCCTCCCTCCCTCTCTCTCTCTCTCTCTCTCTCTCTCTCTCCTCTCTCTCTCTCTCTCTCTCTCTCTCTCTCAGGATACCTTTTCAGAGTCAGGTAGCTCAATGAGCTTTCCATGTGGCACATGGTTCTTGGTCTCCCATGTAGTTGTGTATGTCACCACCATGCCCAGATCTTAAGGGACATTCTAGACTTCCAGTCTCTTTCAGTCGAAGATGCTTCACTCCTGGTTCTTGTGATGTCCTTTATATATTGCTACCTGCTGGCCTCCTTGCTACTACTCTGTAGTGCGGGCCTTTTACCCACCAACCCCACAGTTCCCCCAGAGTTTTCTTGAGTGCAAGCAACAGGAAATATTATATAGAAGGATTTATATTGTGGAGAAAAACAGATAGAAAATACAGGATAGCCTCGAGAGGTCCTGGAACCTATTCCAATGGGCCATGACTCTCTCTGACCCAGGGTATTTATAGAGATGCCAAGGGGTAGAGCAAAAGACCTCCCCCCAGCCCAGCCAAGTGCAGACCATCTCAGTCACCTCCACTCAGGCCCGTGGTCCTAATCATCCTCTCTATGCGGACCTGCTGGGTAAATCCCCGAGGAACCTGAAAACGGGCTCCCACACTGTAGCAAAGGAAAAATCAGTCTCTGCCTAAAATCAAGTACAGATGCAGCTCTCTCTTGCCTAACAACCTATCTATTCATGCTCTGCAAAGGATGCCAACTACTGCCTTGGACTTGGACTTCAGACTTGAATGGAGTCTTGGTTCATTTGAAAACCTCTCACATTACCCTGAGGTTGGAAAGAGATGCTTCCTCACCACAGGACAAAGTAAAGTGGGGAAACCATATTATACCACTAATTCCTCTTGCGTAAAGAAGCCCACCACGGAGTATTCTCCTCTCATGCAGCATTTCAGGCCACACAGCTGTTGCAGTTTTTCATTGTATTTTAGTATTTGCATGCTACTTCAGAATATTTCCCAGAGGACTCCTCCATTATTTTCAGCTGGAACTTAAGGCTCACTGTCAGAGTTAGAGTTACTATTGCTGTGTTGGCACACCGTGACAAAAGCAAGTTGGGGAGGAACCGGTTTATTTGGTTTACATGTCCATGTTACTGATTATCATGGAAGAAATTCAGGACTGAAACTCAAGCAGGGCAGGAACCTGGAGGCAGGAGCTGATGGCTGTGGAGGGGTGCTGCTTACTGGCTTGCTCCTCAAGGCTTGCTCGGGTGATGATGTTTAACAAAGGAAATTATGTCCATGTTGTATTCAAGAGTTACCAGTTGCCACACTTCCTCAGTTATTCAAAGGATTGACATTAGGAAAAATAGACTTGATTATAATTCATAGCTGAAGAATCAGAAGCTTCAGGATTACAGCAATTGTCCCATAAAGGTCTAATAAAGCCTGGATATTGGGTTCAGAGATGCTTTCCTTAACTACAAAACACAAGATCTGGTCCTTAGAATATATCTGTGAGGATGAGATGAGAATGTTTCCTCTCCATAACAAATTCTAGGTGATAATGGTAGTTGACATGTAGGAAGAATAATTAGAGATTATGAAGTTTTATTTTCTCTCATAATTATATTAGAAAACTAAGACTCACTTGGTGATCATAATTACCATAATTCAGATAATTTCTACATCTTTATGAAAATGTATGCCTTCATTTTATAACAATTACTCTTCCCCAGTGATTCTCTTCCTTCAACAATGGTATTGAATTTCTGAGAAAAATTACATTTATAAAGATATTATGCACACACACACACACACAAGTATATTTTACCTACTGGTTCTGGTTATGTATCAGAATATCATAGAATGAAAATCACCTAGTAAACTTTCACAGTTTCCTAGTTTAATAAAAAGAAGCTGTGAAATGTATCCCTCCCAACATCAACATTAAATTGCATAGCACTGAAACAATGTCTAAAGGCCATTCCACAAGCAACATGAATTACCATGCACACATATTAATATGCATGAGATTGATAAAGTGAGTCAGATTTGCATTCCATACATAAAACTGTCAACCCACATTTTCTTGATAAATCATGAAAAGAATAAAAGGGTACTCAGGCATAGAAGCACTGCATATATTTTCTGGGCTAACAAAGGCGTTACCTCTGTGTGTCTGATTCATTTGTTATACTAATTTTTAAGATACCTAATTTTTTTACCAGAAGGCTAATATGATTATTGTAATTTAAAGGTATAGCACCAAAAAATGAGCATTTTTAAAATTTCCAGTCTATGAGAAATGTAGTTTTAATATGTCAAATTCTTATTTTCTAATATATTGCATTTTTATAAAACCCTTACTAAATAATGAGAAATTAGAGAAAGCATTTAACTATCAGCCTCAAATCATTAAACTTCCTTCCATAACTGTAGATTATAATCATTTCTTAATATTTAATGATATCCCTTATTGTGATGGTTTAAGTAGGAATGGTCCCTGTAGGCTCATATATTTGAATACTTGATCATTAGGTAGTGGTGCTACTTGAGAGGGATTAGGAAGTGTGGTCTTGTTGGAGTAGGTGTGGCCTTACTGAAAGAAGTGTGTCACTGAGGGTAGGCTTTGAGGTTTTAGAAATCTAAGCCAGTCCCAGTTGTTCTCGCTCTCTCTGTCTTTTCCTGTTGCCTTCAGATCTAGATGTATTGGTTGAAATATTAAGGCAACTCCACGTAGCTAAAAGGGAGGTTTATTTTGTGGGGTAACTTACAAGTGAAGGGATAGGTTGCAGGGTCTGGGAAAGGTGAAGCTCAGCCAGCGGTTTTCTCTGGAGAACTCTGCCCAGTCTACTTCCAGTGTCCAGGATCCAGGAACCAAGAGAGCTGGCACATCCAGATTTCAGGTCTTCAGGGCTCCTCTCTCAGCTCTGCCATCTAGGCGTGACAGTTACAGAAGCCTCAATGGGGGTAGTACTTCCAGATCAAAGCTGGAACAACTACCCACTACACAGATGTAGAACTCTCAGCTACCATGTCTGCCTGTGAGCCACAATGCTCCCAACCATGAAGATAATGGAGTAACCCTCTGAACCTGTAAGTAGGCCCCAACTAAATGCTTTATTTCTTTTAGAGTTGCTATGGTCATGATGCCTCTTCATAGCAATAGAACACTAAATTTAAAAGATAATATACTGGGACTTGTATGTGTTGTTTCAGCAGCTCTGCATTGCATATTACTATAAATAAGCCACACCTATAAAAAAAATCAGTGTGTGCCTAGGAACCCTCACTATTACCACATCAGAACATCCTAAAGTGACCTCATATTCTCCTCCAAACCAACTGCCAAGCTGTCCATCAGTTCTCACCAACTTTATAGCCCCTTCTGACTACTTTATATTACATCATTCCTCCTCACAGGCTCCTCCTAGAGTTTCTGCTTCTACCTTTGACATTGCTAGTTCTTGGTACAGGTACATTCATATGCCTTTAAAAAAAATCATTTGCCAAAAACACTGTCATGTCCCTGTTTCACTCAGAGTAAAAGGCAAATCACTTACTCTCCTGACATCATCTTCTAGTCACAGTACTTCTTAAGCTTTTCTAGTTGTGAGCCTTTTTTGCCTGAGAAGTTGATATACAACCCTAGGAATATAGCTATTAAAATAGGTATGTAAATCAAACAATTATTGATCATGAATAATAGAGAATTTTTAAATGATTATTTGATATATATTGAACTTAACTATTAACGATGAAGTCAAGCCTGTTAGTGGTAGCACACACCCCTTTAATCCCAGCACTCATACTCAGGAGGCAGAGGCAGGCAGATCTCTTTGAGTTCAAGGCCAGTTTGGTCTACAGAGCGAGTTCCAGGTCAAAACGGGCTATGCAGATGAAGGCAAATATACATGTCAATATATTTGAAATGCTTGTTTATTTCTGCCTGAAGAAATAAATCTCTGCCAAATAATTGGTGCTGCAGGATGTTTTCTTTACTTTTTTTGTTCAATATTTTGATTTCATAATTGTCAATACTGAGAATGCCACTTCACATAAATGAGTGGTACCAAATAGCAAAAGGATGTTTAGGGCCATTCCAGAATGTGTTTGAAGTTCTATCCTAATCCCCAATCACAGTTCACTTAATAATTCCCTGTGGAATTCAAGTCAGTACCTGGAACAGTAAAATTTACAATTAAACATTTTAACATAATATAATCCATAGATATGCTAACTTGATTCTTGTATGCAAAAATGTCAAGAAGAAAATATTAAAAGTTTTCATATTCCATAATTATCTTTCCATAAAAGCAGAAAACATTGTATGCACAGTGAAGCTTCAGTTTGTGGCATACAAACAATTCAAAGCTGAGCTGAAGTGTTTCAGGCCATATTCACTGATGTCACACCCACACAGTGTGGCATATGGAATGTCAGTCAGTATGCTGTGTGTTTGGAACTAAGCCTGTAGGGAAGATGTGGATGCAACACATGTGAGCATTGCAACAAACACTTTGATTCATTGTGCATTTTATCTTAAATTAGTTTAAAGTCATTGTGCTTTCAAAAACCTTACACTGTTTCTAAATTGTAGACTGAAGTTCTGTCCCACCAGCAACTCTCAAATAACCAGCAGTCATTTTCCAAATAATCACTTAGAGGCGTATATATAAATGTTCATCTGGTAGCTCAGGCTTGTTACTAACGAGCTCTTACACTTAAATTAACCCATAATTCTTATCTATTTTTAGCCAAGTGTCATGGTACCTTTTCTCAGTATGGCATTGTCATCTTGCTTTCTGTGCATCTGGCTGGGGACTCCTGACTCTGCCCTTCTTCAGGTATCTCCACTTGGCTTTCCCACCCAACTTTATTATTCCTGACTATAGGCCTAATCAGCTTTTGTTATCAACCAATGAGAGCAATATACATTCACAGCATACAGAAGGGTCCTCCCACAGCATCTCTCCCACAGAATCTCATAGATGATAGAGTATTTTCTTTAATTTTGTCAGATATAAATAGATTAGATATTGTAACTCTAATTCTTGCTCAATAACTATTTTGTTATTTGTAATTTTACTATGTTAAGATTAAAACTTTCCTTTTGATTAGACAGAAAGTGGGGAACCGTACAAGGGATGATTGCACTAGCCATTTTCTTTGCCTGGAACATTAAACCTAATACCCAGCCCACCACAAAATTTTAATTTTTCTGATATTGAAAAGACTGATGAAACAAAGAAGGAAAGATGGTCATCTTCATTTTTTTAAGGATTTGTTTTATATGATTCTCTGTCTCCATCACCCACTTGCCAAGTTTTACCAGTCTGAAAACTCTCAACACATTTGCATATTTTATGAATCCTCTATATTTCACTTCCCATCCAAATCATTATATGCTTTGAAGCCAAGAGCATTGGTTCAGATTCTTGCCTGACATATCTTCTTCTTCATAGGATTAAATAGCATGCATGTGCATGCTTTATTAGGAGCAATAAATCCAAATAATTTCTTCTTTTAAATGCATTTGCTGACTGTCTGTGGTGGTATTGTGTTCCCCAAAATATTGTACACCCTAATAAATTTATCTGGGGTCAGAGACAGAACAGCCACTAGATACAAAGGCTAGAAAATGGTGGCACTCACACCTTTAATACTAGCATTCCAGAGACAGAAGTCCATGTGCTCAAGGATACAGCCAAGCATGGTGACTCATGCCTTTAATCCCAGAAATCGAGCCTTTAATCCCAGGGAGTGGTGGTAGAAAGCAGAAAGGTATATAAGGAGTGAGGAACAGAAACTAGAAGCATTTGGCCTGGTTAAGCATTTGGCTGGTTAAGCTTTCAGGCTTCCAGCAGCAGTTCAGCTGAGACTCATTCCGGATGAGAATTGAGAAGCTTCCAGTCGGGGGAAACAAGACCAGCTGAGGATCCGGCAAGGTGAGGTAGCTGTGGCTTGTTCTGGTTCTCTGATCTTCCAGTTCACCCCAATACCTGGCTCAGGTTTGATTTTATTAATAAGAACTTTTGAGATTCCTGCTACAACTGTCTACCAGAGATTTGTTTTAGACTCTTGAAAATATATCTTAGAACAAAATAAACAAATGTCTTTCATCTGTGGGGCTTATGTTATAATTGAGATAGACAAATATTGTGAAATAATAGAGTGTTGGAAGATATTAAGTAATGTTAGTTAAACTAGTTAATGAGTTAAATTAGTTAAATAGTGTAGGAAAGTAGCACAGTAGGAGGCTGGTCTTATGGAGTAAATCAGAGAAGCTCAGATTAGTTTCATACTTTGCCAATGAGATGGCTTAGTAGAAAAAGACACTTGCTGTGATCCTAAGGATATGAGTTACAGTCACAAGGGAAAAATGATTCTCACAAATTGTCCCTTGTCCTCACATTTGCCCTGGCATGTGTGTGCCCACACATGCACAATACATAAATAGCTTTCATTAAATAGAATTTGATACTGATTTCAAATTGTTTGCTGTTAGTGAAATGTGTTTATGACATTTTTAAAAAGCAACTTGAAAACAGAGTGCTAAAGTAAAAAAACAAGAAAGAAAGAAAGAATGCTCCAGAGAAGTTTGAAAACAACAAAAGTCAAACAATTCAGTTTGACTCAGTAGTCTTCAAACAAACGTGTATCACAGAACACTTGATGCTCCTGTCAAGGAAGTACCAAGGCAATGTCTAGCTAGGAATTCAATTGCTCAGACTGATGCTAGACTATGTATGGTATGAGGACTTGTTACTTACTGTTTCAATTTGAACACAATATTAATTCCATTTTGATTAGAAACATGCTTTATCTTTTTGCCAAGCCATGATTGACATCTATTTTGATGAAGCAAAAGATACTTCCAAGAAACCTATTACATTTATTACTCAAGAGTAAAGTTTTCCTATAGACATTCCATTTGTTTTTGTTCCAGTAAAAGTAGTTGAATGACTTAAGACTTAGGAAAGAAATAAAATCTTCCATCATTATTCATCATTATTCATTATTCATCATCCCACTTTACCCACTCAACAAACCCCCCACTCCATTTCTTGTGATACTTCCAAACGATAATTATTTCCCAAGCAAGTATTTTCCACAGGTATGGGGGGGGGGTTGAGAAATGAAAACTAGCCTCTAAGAAGCCCCAAGAACTCACCACAGTAATCCCACTGTATCACAAATTCACAAATAAATATAACTCATAAACAAATATAAAGGAAGATTGACGGATGAGTGTTCCTGTTTACGACACTGTTAAGATTCATTTTATTTCATTTGTTCTTTCTGCCTCAGGTAGAACTTTATATTCTGGTTTCTACTCCAGAGAGATGAAAGGAAAGAAAGCAAACAAGCTGTGGCCTCTCTTATTTTCTCTCATTCTTGAATGCAGTAACTTAAGGAATGGCTCTGCTTTCTGTGCCCAACTCTGACTAAAACAGACAGCATAAACATCAGCCAAATACTTTAAGCTGGCTATTTACAAGCAATTTACATTAATTAATGTGGCATTTGCAACATGAGGAGCAGGGTGTAATAACCCAGATAAACGCCAAACATGGCTTCTCTCTCAAAATTTGACATAAATATATATAATCTGTATTACTTATATGACATCATTACATGACAGAAGTTTCTTTCATTATCCTTTTGCCATTTGTTAATCATTTTTCTATTAATATCTTGAAGAGTTTCAGTGTCCAACAGGAATATTGAAGAGTGTGTATTTTCATATCTATTTATAGATATGAAGGGGTATTTAGGAGTAACATCTCAAAAAAGCATGCTCATTTAATATGTCAAAGCTACCTCAGGTGAATGGTTTCCTTTTAAGTCACTTATTTATCTATTATTATGAGTAATAATAATAGTAGTATTTGAAGTATTGGGGATTAAATCTCAGACCTCAAGCATGAGAGGCAGGCCCTGAGCCACAAGGGAGCTTCCCTGAATACATTTGAATTCTGTTCTTGTACAACTCCATTGGTTTTATTTTGATATATTACATTTATAACATAGGACATTTTGACATAGAATTTAAATGTATTTTCATGTGGATCCTGCAGCTAGATTAATTATTTCTTGACACCACAGCTTCCTTTTTGAGCTTTGAATGTGTGCTGGTACCTAAGGGACAGCTGCAGAATGGCCCATGTTATCAATGCACACTATTACAGCTCTCATTAAAGTTTTGCTACAACATAAAATATAAGGCCCCAAAATTTCCCCACTTAAGTAAGGTATCCATTAATATTTCTGTAACAAATATGTAATGAGTATGTTTGACTTATAAACATATTGAAATTTCTTAATGTTTTCATCCAATAATAATATGTGACACATTCACATAGGTCAGCATTTAAATGTCATAGATTATAAATGATGGGAAATCTTCAGGACACCTCACAACTCTTCAGTTATTTTACTCTCCATTGTTTCCTCAGCAGTTACCATCATTAGTGCTTTTAAGGGCTTCCTTCTTGGCTTGATTTGTAAAAATATAAATATATACACTTACTTTTCACATTTTTTCCAAAAGTGTTATCTTGCTGAACACAATATTCTGGCTGCTTGTTTTTCTTTCATCAGATGATATACTTTGTGCTACTAAAAGTCTCTGTATGGGAAGTTCTCTTTCTTTTTGTACTTTACAATAACAGTATTATAATTTATTTTACTATCTCTGATGACGGGCATTAGATGTTTCCATTATTTTACTGATGTGACAATTACTTTTCCTGACTCCAACAAATTCCATCTATGCAGAATGACATGAACCGTAAGATCTTAGAAGTAGGATTTTTCCATCATGTGTTGAAGATACTTATTTCAATATATTGCTACTACTCTTTTTGGGGACTGGAGAGACGATTCTATGGTTCTGAGTACAAGCTGCTCTTCTAGATGACCCAGGTTTGATTCCCAGATTCCCAGCACTCACATGGCAGCTTTCAGGAAACTATAACTCCAGTTCCACCAAATCTGAGGCCCTCTTGTGGCCTTTGCAGGCAACACACACACACACACACACACACACACACACACACACACACACACAACTTTTTAGGAGATAAAGAGTTGGCTCAACAGTCAGAAGCACCGGCTGGTCTTCCATGGTTCCCAGGTTTAAACTCCCAGAACTCACATTGTGGCTTGCAACCATCTGTAACTCCAATTCCATGGAGTTCAATTCTCTCTTCTAGTCAACAGGTTCCAAGAGTGCAGATGGTGTACAGACATACATGCAGGCAAAACACCCACACACATATAAAATAATAATTAAAATTTATTTTTTAAAAATCTTGAGCTAGTTTATAAGTTATCATTTTATGTTTTCTACTGAAATCACAGTATGTATACTGCTGTAAGGTGTATTTAAGGGACATTCAAGCTTCACATTTGTCTCTATGACCATGCCTTTGTATCATAAGAAGCTTTAATGCCATGCCTTCAATATAAGACATCACATCTACTTCATTAAACCCAGAGTTTAGATAACCATTTGGACCTTTAGTTCATCTCTATATCTTCTTAATCTACGAATCAAGACAATGCTATTTTATAATTTATCCTCTGTAATTTATTTTAATAATGGATGGAGCTGTTGCCTATGCTTTTTCCCACCTATGTTACTCTGTTCTTTGAACTACTTACATATTGTCATCCTGGTGATGCCACAGCTTCCAATATTTGAGCATTTATTTAGCTACTTTGACCAGTTTTTCTTCAACATGCTGAATATTTTTCTTTTTCTCTGTATTTTTCAATAAATATAAGTTCACCTTCTACCAAAATTTTGATAAGAAAATGGGAAATCAGTTGTGGTGGAGTGAAAGACAATGGTAAAGGACAGAAATCCAATGCCTATTGTCATGCTTCCCCTTCCTAAGAAAGCTTAGTAAGAAGCATGGTTAGTGAAAATACCCCAGGAGGAAAAAACAGAAAAAAAAAAAAAAAAAAAAAAAAAAAAACAGAAGTTATTTCCCCAAGAATCATAAAATTGGAAAAACTGGGCAAATGCCCAGCCTCCTCCACTTATCTTTTTTGGCTCTGGCGCAGCAGAATATCTTCCATTAAACACACCATGCCTGGAAGAAAGAAAAATTTAACCCTTTGATCATGTTCTGTCAAATTCTTTGAAAGGAGAAAAATGTTGGAAATACTGAAACATTTTGACATGTTAACCAGATTTTCACTCTCATAATCATGGTAATTGTCTTAGTATCTCGTTTTCACACATAGCATTCAAAAAGCTATTTTGAGTAAGTCTCTCTCTCTCTTTCTCTCTCTCTCTCTCTCTCTCTCTCTCTCTCTCTCTCTCTCTATATATATATATATATATATATATATATATATAAGCAGTGAAGTAGTCCTGTGTGTTACTCACATAATTGTGATTCTGTACTAGCACATGCTTCAAGGATGAAATCAATTCTCAGAGCCTGCATTCTGTGTAAATTAGTTTTATGTCACTCAGATGCATGTTCACACCTCATTTAAAAAGAGATTAGTAGCCCATGTATATTTAATGAAGCTAACATCAGTTCCAGACCACACATTCTCATTCTTCATTCTCTATTCTGCTTCATTGTCCTTCAGTGAGAGCTTTAAATTTGCCAAAGAGATTCTCAACCCCTGTACTGTTTACCCAATGCAGTATTCCATCTCAGAAAATGCCAGTGTTGAAGGAGTTCTATGATCCACAGACATTTCTGATAGTAAAACCCCAAATAAATGTGCACAAAATGTAAGATCCATAGTTTTAGTTTCTATTTGTTATTTATTTGTCCATAAGGTTGTGTTTATTTCACTTTTGCTAGAAGTTGTTAAATCTTTGTTTCTTTAGTTAACATAGTGAGTATACACTCAGAAAGAGAACCATACTTTATTACTTCAGACTACAATTTGTATTTAATCTGGCATTGCAATATAAATTGAGTCATGGGAAATATGGATTACTCTGAAAGTTTGAATGAGAGCTGTCCCCCATAGGCTCTTGTATTCAAACAATTGGTCCTGGTTGGTGGAACTGTTTGGGGAGATTATGAAACAACATCTAAGAAGTGGAGCCTTGCTGAAAGATGTATGTCTCTCAGTTTCCTGTTATGGCATTCTGTTGCCATGTGTCCATTATGAATTCTCCCTCCAGTAGCAGAAGCTAAAATAAATGTTTCTTCCATAAGTCACTTTTTCGTCATGGTGTTTTCTCAGCAACAAAAAGTAAACTAGAATAATAACAATTATTCAGAATCAAAGATTCATCAACATCAATGGGCAACACTCAAAATCTTGTTACTCAGAGGGAGTCCTGTACTCCTACACCATTTTTTCTCAAGTCTCTGATCTTGGTGTTATTCACAAAACCCCAGAGCAGCCTAATATTCAAAATTTAGGTTATAAATTCTTGTGCAAATCCATAGTCTAACTAAAATTTTGAAGTAAATGGGAAAAAAAGAGAGACATCAACTGGTAAGCTTAAATGTTGCTTTATATGGAAAGCAATACCAAGATGATTATATTGTAAATTATATATTATCTTTAATGGAGTTACAGCTTTACCAGGTTCCAAGTTCTACACAAACACCAGTGATTCAGGGCACAATAAACTTGCCTTGCTGTTCTTAAGTTTACATGCTCCTGAGACACTTAGGGAAAAGCAATGTGATCTAACTGATAGAAAGTGTCTTGGTGCTCTTTAAAATATTTCCTTAATTTTCTTTCTCCAAGCTAGCAAACTGGATGCTCATTTATGAAGCTGAGGGAAATGATTTGCCTGGGTGTAGAAGGAAGTTTCTATCCTGATGTCCTCTGCAGTTCTGCTTTAAACTGTCCTTGGGACTACGGACTTCATCTCACTTCATTAAACTCTTAATTTTCACCTCAAATAATACTGATAGAGAGATAGAAGAGAATAAGGAGAATGTTACACATTTATTAAACATTCACAAAATAAATTATTTTAAAATATCAGTATTTAAAATTTATATTTATTTTTAATACATAGTACTTCCATGGGGACACAGTAAATCTTGCAACTGTCAATATTTTCTTACTTTATTAGTTAATCTTCTACTAGAAAATAATCAAGAACACATTTCATAATTTGTAGGAAATTCTACCATTATTGCACTTACATTTTTCTTAAAGTTGGCATCTTAATACTTTAGTTCATAAGAACAATAAACAACAAGCAATACTTAGGTGATACTAATAATGCAATTATGGATACCTTATCAGTTTTGTTGTACATGATTATATCACTTAACCCACAAAGTTGTCCTGTCAACGTATAAATCATTATCTTCCCAGCAGAACAGAGACGGGGAGGCATGCTTCTAACAGGCTGTGTATATGAACTATATAATTACTGAGGAATATCATCTAAATATAACTAACTGATATAATAGCTTCTATCTGAGCAGCTTTCCAATGTATGATTAAAAGTAAAGAAGAATGGTCACTTTCAAAGACAGTGAACTTTATAGGTACCCTAACCTGGACAGAATTAAGAACAAGGAGGCTAAATTGGCATCAACTTAAATGTACAGCAATTTGATATGAATTACAGGTGTGCTATAAAATAATTGAATTACTTTTCAATTCTTTTGTGTTGTTTCTATGCATAAAGATTAAATTTGGGGACCTGGGTTTTATTCTGAGCAACTATTGCAAGTGGGTCACAATCTTCTGTACCTCCAATTACAAGGGTATCCAATGCCTCTGACCCCCATGGACACCTGCACTCATGTATTTATACATGCACATAGACACATTTACACACACATAATTAAAAACAACAAAATAATTCATTAAACATATACAATCATAACCAATGACAAAATTAATTGAAAGTTACTTCATTGTTAATACAATTAATTTGAAGAATATTCTATACTTATTTGAAACAACTTTATCAGGAACCATAACTTTGTGAACTTTTGGATTATTAGTTAGTTTTCTTTCCTGTCTGTAGGTTCATAGATGCTATTATGTTTTATGTTGGATATAATTTATCATATTCTTTTCCTAGACACATTCATGCACAGTAGGTTTTAACTCATTGCCTGTCCTGGACCATGTCTCATAGTTTAATTTGTATTGTTCTAGCCATAAATTTGAGGATAAATTTGTGTTGTGAAATTGTTTTCATTAAATACACTGAGCTTAATTTGTATTGATGCCAGTTTTTGAGTGATTCTGAAACAAAAGGTTAGACTGGTAACAATAAAATTCAGAATCCTTGTGTTTTAGTTGATTCCATTTTGATATTATCTGAAAAAAAGAAATATTAGTTGGGAAATAAGATACTAACTTCTTATGTATCTAGTCTTAACTTCTAAATGAATATTAAGATAGAAGGAGTCATGAACTCTTTCCAATCATACTTAAAGTCTAATGTCTCCTGAGAAGACTGATTAAATTAATAAAGGTGTCTGAGAATGTTTGTCCATGGAGGATGAAAACAATCATCTTTTTTGTAAAAGGAAAAGTATGCTTAACCTTGCTTTTACAGCAATAGTTAGATAATACATTTTATTAACAACTTTAAAAGATCATATCTTTATGTGTATCGAGTTTGAAATAAAGACATCTCCTCTTTATAGCTGTGACATTTATAGCTCCCACAACTCAAAGCTAAAGTCATAGAATTGATCTGAGTCTATTGTTCATTTTATAAACAAGAATGTGGAACTTTAAGATGAAGTTTCTTGTTTTAAAGATTTGTTAATTCATATTTACATAATAATTTAGTTATTTATTGAATGTATGTCAGAACTTTGAAAGGGTAGTAAGATAATGGATAGACAAAATAAGTAAGTTCTTTGTCATCATGGAGCTTTTGGCAAAACTGATGATGAGTGATGTTTACCAACTAAACACGTGGTAATATTATTATAAAATGTTAGGTGTCTTGAGATATGAACAGGGAGCTGGTAAAACCTGTCATTGTGTGACTTAATCCAGCCAGTGAGACAAGGGAAATCTTTAAAGAAACAGTTACCTATAAACTGAGACTCAAAAAGGAGGAGGAGGAGGAAGTGGAGGAGGACATGGATAAGAAGATGGTAATGAGTTGTTGATTCTACTGTGTTCAAATTTTAGCATATTGAACTCAGGAAATAATACATAAGCACTGAAGCATACTTAAAAAGCACCCTCTTCCTCTCCCTTATCTATTATCCATCTATTAAAAATATATTGAAAGCTAATAACTGTATCAAATACTGACAAGGACACAGAGAAGTTCAACACCTAACACATTGCTGTTTGACGTGAAATCTGGAGTGACACATCCAGTCTGGAAAACATTGCTCTAGTTCCGTCTAAATTGTACAGCACAGCAATGGCATATTCAGGGAGTTGGATGTTCACACTGGCTTTATTTGTAAAATCTCCAAACCCAAAATGGTACAGATGTCCTTCAGCAGGTGAAGGGTAAAAAAATTATAATATACATATATAATGAAATATGCATAGTAGTAAGATGGAACAGCTTATTAAAACAGGAATTTGACTAGAACTCAAGAGATTTATGTGAGTAAAAACAAAATAAATTATTGTCATAAAAAGCAATATTCCTAGCTTTCACATTTTAGTTTGTACAACATTCTCTGATAAGAAAAACCAGATTCCTTGGATAAATGACTGAAATCAATGGCTGAGAAAATAAATATATGGTCTCATTTGCTCTTCTGTTGCTGTGATGAAGCAGTGACAAAAAATGAATAAATAAATAAAAACAACCTTGAGGGGGGAAGGGTTTATTTGGCTTACATTTCCATTCAGGTAACAATCCATCTCAGTGTGACTTCATGGCAGGAACTCAAATAGTAACTGAAATAGAAACTGTGGTTGGACTCTCAGGCACACAGTCAGCAACCTTTTTATACAGCCCAGGATTCTCTGCCCAAGAATGACACCATGTACAGTAAGCTAGGCCCTCACATATCAATCAACAATCAAAGAGATGCCACACAGACATACTCACAGGAAAATATGCTCAGGGAATTCCTTAATTAAAGTTCCTTCTCCCTACATGTGTCAAGTTGACAATGAAGATTAGCTGCTATAGTATATAAGTGGAGCTGAAACATGCTGTCTTACCAAAAGGTTAGGTATCTCAACAACAATAAGATTCACAATCCTGCAAACAAGGCAGGAGATAACTAAAGAGTCAGCAGTGAACAAAACTACACTAATAAAAGCAACAAAACAAAGAAGTTCTGGGTTATAATGCAGAAGAAAATAGTTACGAACACATTCATACTCGTAGAAAAATGAATCATTAAGTATCCCAGTAAAAGGCCAGTGGATGTGCTGTCTTACTTATGGTTTTTATTACTGTGAAGAGATGCCATGACCACAGTAACTCTTAAAGGAAAACATTTAATTGGGGTGGCTTGGTTACAGTTCAGAGGTGTAGTCCATTATCATCATGGTGGGACATGGCAGCATACAGGCAGACATGGTGCTGGAGAAGGAACTGAGAATGTTTATTAAATGTTTTCCTGTATAAGAATTGCTGTGGCCATGGTGTCTCTTTACAACAATAGACACTCTAAGACTGAAGTCTTACCAGGGACAGGGGGATTACTGTGATAGGTTGGACCATGTTTTTGTTTGAAGTAAAACTGACTTTGGGAGTTCGGGTTAGGAATACTTTAAGTGCTGCTTAAAGGGCCATACTAGGAGCATGAAAGTAGGAAGTACTAAGAGTTATTTGGACTGTGGGCACCTGGCTCAAGAGGTTTGAGAGAAGAATACTGATATGTGGTTTAGAGATCATTCTTGTGATGTTTTGGTGAAAAAAAATGTGGCTGCTTTTTGCCCTTGTCCAAAGAGTCTGCCTAAGGCTAAAGTGACGAGAACTAGATTAATTCTGTGGGCAGAGGGATCTCAAAATAGGAATCTATTGTGTGGTTATTACTGATCACTCTAATGAAGACTTATAATGAAAAGGAACAGACTGAGCAAAAAATATGCAAAATGTAAAATTTGAGGAGAGGAGGAGCACCAGGAAGTGGGATGGAGCTAAGTCCTGTGTTCCAGGAGATAAACAGATTAAGAAATGGAATGAAGGAAGTGGTGACTTCAGGGCAAGATGCCACCCAGCTGAGTTTACAACTTGTGAAAAGAAATTAAGGAAAAGCTTAGATCCTGGTGTGGTAGGGTACATCTTAATCTTAGCACTCCAGAGATTGGGAAATCTTTGAGTTTGAGGCCAGCCTGGTCTATACATGCAGTTTCAGGACAGCCAAGATTAGGCAGTAAAGAAAACCATGGAAAACAGAAATCTGGTGAATATGTAATTGAATATTCCAGCCTCAGCAAGCAGCAGAACTTGGCAGTTTTGGCCATGTGTTTCTGGCTTTAGAATCAATGATAGAAGAAAGGAGTTACAGAGACTAAGGAAAGCTGGTGAAGCCAGGGGTATATCAGGGGTGTCCCTGTATGGAAACCTGGAGAAGCCATTTCATGAAGCTGTGAGGTCAACGCCTCAATTGCCTTGGAGACTCCAAGACGTTGGAGATGCCAGAGCCACAGGGATACCTGCAGAGGAGAGCTGCTAACTGGGAGTAGATCCAGTCCAAGAGAAAGAAGTGTGTTGCAGTCAACAAAGCTGAAAGGAGTTGTAGATCTGAAGAGCTTTTATAAGAGTTGCCTTGCGTCGTGTCTCTTAAGAGCAACAGAAACCCTAAGACACATGACTCAGCATGCAATGTCACTCTCCACCAAGCCAGACAACCTGAGCTGTAGTCATGGGACCTCCATGGTGAAAGGAGGCCTCCAACTTCCGCAAGCTTTCCTCGGACCTCCACATGCATACTATGGCAACTCTGCCCCCTGGCTCCACAAAATAATTAAATAACTCTAATAAGTTTCAAAACTCTATGTAAGCCTCCTGAAAATCATCTATCCTCAAAATATATAAAGCTTACCTCTCAGTTCTCTAAGTGTAAACAAAGGGACCAAAACCTTTACAGGTCAGAGACCAGAAAAACCAGTTTAAACAGACAGTCAAAGTCATAAACAGTAGTGAGTCATGTCAATAGCACATTCTATATGATATCATGAAAATGATTATTGTGCTCTAATTTAGTGATCTGCACCAAAATGGATAATCTCAATCAAATCATCAGATACAAATTAGACAAATCCAGTGACAATCTTTAAACCATCTACTCAGTGTTGATCTAGTTAAGGTCACGATAACAAAATGTTCATTGAGCCTGTGTATAGGCAGTACCAAAGTCTGTGAATGAGTTCCTTTCCCTACATGTCCTAACCAGAATTTTTAATAGTAGCCATTCTAGATAGAATGAGAATGTATCTCATTGTACTTTTGACTTTCATTTTTCTGCCAAAGACAGCAGCCAATCTTTTAAAAATTATTTTTGATATTTCTAGTTAAAATGTAATTATATTGCTGTACCAGACTATTTTATGTCAATTTGACACAAGTTAGAGTCATCAGAGAGGAGGAAGCCTCATTTAAGAAAATACCTCCATAAAATCCAGCTGCAGGGTATTGGCTTAATTAGTGATTGATGTGGGTAATGTGGGTGGGGTGGGCCCAACCATTGGGAGTGATGTCATCCCTGGACTGTGGTCCTGGGTTCAATAAGAAAGCAGACTGAACAAGTCATGGGGAGCAAGCCAGTAAGCAGCACCTCTCTGGGCCTCTGCATCAGCCCCTCCCTCCAGGTTCCTGCCCCACCCCCCATGCTTTTCAATAATGAACTGTTATATGGAACAGTGAGTGAAATAAACCCTTTCCTCCCCAAGTTCGTTTTAGTCATGGTGTTTTGTCAGAGCAATAGAAACCCTAAGATAATCATTTCTCCCATTCTCTTTCCTCTATCCATTCCCTCCAATGTTCTTTCCTGCCAATCCTTCTCATTACCCTCCATTCTCAAATTGATAGCATCTGTCTTAGGGTTTTCATTGCTGTGAAGAGACACCATGACCACGCCATCTCTTATAAAGAAAACATTTAATTGAGGTGGCTCACTCACAGTTTCAGAGGTTCAGTCCATTATCATCATGGCAGGGAGCATGGCAACATGCAGACTGATGTGGTGCTGGAGCAAGTACTACATCTTGCAGGCAACAGGAAGTCAACTGAAACAATGGGTGTTATCTGAAACATCGGGAACCTCAAAGCCCGCCCCCACAGTGACACACTTCCACCACATTCCACTACCTGGCCCCATAAGCTTATAACAATATCATATTGAAAAATTTATTAAATCCAACTTTAAAAGTGTTCTATCACATAATCTATCACAGTCTCAACAATGTTTTAAAATTCAAAGTTCCAAGTCTTTTCTGAGATTCATGCAATCTCTTAACCATAATCACCTGTAAAAATCAAAATAAAAAAAGCAGATCACATACTTCCAACATGTAAATGGCACAGGTTATACATTGCCTTTCCAAAACACAGGGAGGGGAGCACCAGCTGGGCAAACACCAAATGCTGCATCTTCATGTCTGATGTTGAAATGCTCCACAGATTTCCAACTCCATTCAGCTTTGTAGACTGCAGAACACTTCTTTCTCTTGGGCTGGTTCTACTCTGTTAGCAGCTCTCCTCAGCAGGCATCTCTTAACATCTTGGCGGTCTCTAAGGCAATCAAGGCTTCAACCTCATAGCTTCATTCAATGGCCTCTCTACTAGGCTTCCATTCAAGGACACCCCTGATGCATGCCTGGCCTCTGAGGCTTTATTCCATATCTCCAAACTTAACTCTAAACCCAGAACCACGTGGCCAAACCTACCAAGTTCTGCTGCTTGCTGGGGCTGGAACATGGCCTGCTTGTTTAATGACATCATTACCAGCTTTCTGGGATGTTTGTTTGCTTCTTGTTCATTTCTTTAACATAATTTTTTATTGAATCTTTGGGAATTGTATGTCATGCACCCCAATTCTGCTAAACTCCCAGTTCCTCTATGTCCTCCCCTCCCTCCTGCAGTGGTGCCCCAATTGAAAATTTTAACAAAAAAAGGGGGTGGGGAAGCAAACAACCAAAGAGAAAAACTGAAAAAGAAGCAGAACAAAAAACAAAACAACAGCAACACCAAAGTAAAAACTCTTTGCTCCTCCATCTTTCCTGCCTCTCTGCCCATCTTCATCCATCCTGATGGCATCTAGAGCCACGGTGTGTCACACAGTATACCCTTTTGTCCAATTAGCTTTACTGGCAAATGTTCATTGTAATAAGTCATTGGTCTTGTTCAAGGTCTCTGGTTTCTGGTACACTACCATCACTAGATCTTTACTGAAAATCCTCTCGGATATCCTACAGCCACTCCAAGTCAGGGAGATCATCAGTCCACAGGACCTTTCACAAGATCCAGCAGGTCCTATATGTGGTAGATGTTAGGAAGGACCAACCTCAGGCCCAGGTGTGAACCTGGGTGGTAGTTGAGCTGCTCATTCCAGGCCACTGAGGCTGCAACCCTCAGGTGAGGGACAGAGCCAGCTCCCATATGTCCATGCCATTAGGGTCAGCTCTCCCCCACCTGTGGTGAGGGTGGGGCCATCTCTTCCCAGTGTGGATGTGGGGCCTTGAGGGTCAGGGCCAGCTTTCTTGCTGGACCATCCAGTGAGGGGCAGGGCCAGTTATCCCAGGGCTAGCAAGAGAGAGGGCCGGCTCAGCATGGCCCTCTGATTCAATCACAAATGGTTCCCATGGGCCACAGACATCAACACAGACCCT
The DNA here is from genome assembly GCF_007827085.1 of Peromyscus californicus insignis. Taxonomy (NCBI): domain Eukaryota; kingdom Metazoa; phylum Chordata; class Mammalia; order Rodentia; family Cricetidae; genus Peromyscus; species Peromyscus californicus. The sequence continues at coordinate 29,091,773 of NW_026294617.1, forward strand.
GGCTACAGTAAGACCACAGACCCAGACATGGCCACTAGCTACATCCCTGGCCCAGATGTCACCATGACACTGGATAGCAATACATGCCACTTAGGTCTGTATGGTCCCAGATGCAACATGGCTCCTGGGCAACAACATGGTCCCAGGCAGCTGATCAGACCAAGGGCAACCACATGAGTTTTAGTTGCAACAGAAGTCACAGATGTCCACTCAGACCCTGGGTGCTGCCAGGCCACGGACCCAGACATGGCCCTCGGCAGCAATTGGAGTCTTGTTGACACTATGGTCCTGGATCTGAGTGGCACAAGCCACTCAGGTCAGCATGGCTCTGGAGGCAGCATGGCTCTTGGATACCTACATGGCCACCAGTGGCAGCCCAGACAGAGGGCATCCTTGTGGCCTTTGGTGGCAACATGGGCCATGCATGGCCACAGAGACGCTAGTTGTAGTAGGACCATGAACCCAGACATGGCCCTTGGCAGCATCCCAGGCCTGGGCATCACCATGGCCAGTAGGGGGTAGGGTGGGGCAAGAATGCCTCTCCCAGCAACCTACTCCTCACTGTCTTCACCTTGTTCATTCCACCTCTTTCTATAGCACATGAACCATTACGCTTCTCTTTTGCTCCCATTTCTCCGTCACTTATCAGCTCATCATGAAGGGACTCACCTGTTCAGCACCCAAAGGTATAGGGTGGGCCTGTGGATGTCTTTCTCCTAGCACAGGTCTTGAGGACCCAGGCTGGGTTCTGAGTGGCTTGCACCTGTCTGAGCTGTAGGGCCTCAGAGGGGCCAAGGATATCTGCCTGCCAGCCCAGGCTCTGTTTTTGATTGTTACCTTCACTTCCTAAGCTTGGCTGACCTAGTACTTACCCTGTAGACCAGGCTGGCCTCAAATTCAGAGATCCACCAGGCTCTGCCTCCCAAGTACTGGGATTAAAGGTGTGCACTACCACACCCTGCTCTAAACTCTCTATAATTCCTTTTCACAAGTTAGAAATTTAGCTGGGTATGTTCATGCCCTGAGGTCACTACTCCCTTTCTCAATTTCTTAATCTGTTTAATCTCCTTGAACACAGGATTTAGCTCCACTTTATTGGTGAAATTATTAAGGCCACTCCATATAGTTAAAAGGGAGGTTTATTAGTGGCGTAACTTACAAATGAAGAGATAGGTAGGCTGCAGGGTCTGGGGAAGATGTAGCGCAGTCCAGAGGTGTTCTCTGGAGAACTCTGCAGCTCGGTCTACCTCTAGCGTCCAGGATCCAGGAACCAAGTGCAGTGGCCCATCCAGATCTCGGGTCTTCAGGGTCCTCTCTTGGCCCCGCCTCATAGGCGTGACAGTTATCAAAGCCTCAATGGGGGTTGGAACTTCCAGATCAAAGCTGGAATGGCTACCCACTACATCTCCCCCTTTTGTCTAAATAAGAAGGTTCTAACCTAATACACTCTGTATAAATAAAATGCTGATTGGCCAGTAGCCAGGCAGGAAGTATAGGTGGGACAAGCAGAGAAGAGAATTCTGGGAACAGGAAGGCAGAGAGAGAGAGAGACACTGCCAGCCACCGCCATGACAAGCAGCATGTGAAGATACCAGTAAGACAGGACCCACGTGGCAACTTATAGATTAATAAAAATGGGTTAATTTAGGATAGAAAAGAGTAAGAGCTAGACAATGGTAGGCCTGAGTTAATGGCTGAGCAGTTTAAATAATATAAGCATCTGTATGTTTATTTTATAAGTGGGCTAAGGGACCGCCCGGGGTTGTCCGGACCCAGAGAGAAAAACTCTAGCTACACCACTCTGCTTTCTGGTGCTCTTTTTCTCCTTAAATATTTTTCCTTCCTTAGCTTGCTTCTTTTAATTATAAGTTTTCATCATAGTTACCACTAAGATCCACACTACAGAGTCTATACTCTGTTTTGAAATTACTTCTGCCAACAGAATTAATCCAAAACTCTTCATTTTAGCCTCAGGCAGATTCTTCAGACAAGGGCAAAAAGCAGCCACTTTCTTCACCAAAATATCACAGGAGTGATCTCTAGGCAACATACTAAAATTCTCCTCTGAAACTTCTTGAGTGAGTGCCCCCCATAGTTCAAATAACTCTTAGCACCTCTGTCCTCCATGTCCCGACTAGTATGGCTCATTAAGCAGTGCTTAAAGCATTCCACTCTTTTCCAAACCCAAAGTACCAAATTCCAAATTCCTCCAAAGAAACACATGGTCACAGGAATACCCTATTCTTTGGTACCAACCTCTGTCTTAGTTAAGGTTTTCATTGATGTGAAGAGACACCATGACCATGGCAACTCTCAGGAAGAAAACATTCAATTGTGGTGCCTCCCTTACAGTTTCAGAGTTCAGTCCATTATCATCATGAAGGGGAGCATGGCAGCATGAAGGCAGATGTGGTGCTGCACCTGAGAGTGACACATCTTTCAGGCAACAAGAAGGTAACTGAAACACTGAGTGTGGGAGGTATCCAGAGCATAGGAAACCTCAAAGCCCACCCCCACAGTAACATACTTCCTGCAAGGCCCTATTCACACCAAGAGAGACACATCTCCTAGTAGTGCCACTCCTTGTGAGATTATGGGGGCCAATTACTCTCAAACAAACACAGCCTCCTTATATTTATTAGTGTTTTTTACACACACACACACACACACACACACACACACACACACACACACGAATGTATGTATGTATTATGTATATATTCAACCTGCTGAATCTATTTTTGTTGTTTGTGTGTATATGGTTTCAAGGTTGACCACTTTATATCGGACAACGAATCAGGGTTCAATGGCTTGCAGGGTGTTTGGTCCCAATGATAATCCTTCTTTTTTATATTTGTTGACCATTTTCATTTCATTTGAGAAGTGCCTGGTCAGGTCATTTGCCCATTTTTAATCAGCTTGACTGTTTCTATTACTTTTTTTTTTTTAGTTTTTAAAATATAATTTGTGTATTAGCACTCTTGCAGATGAATAATGACAAATAGTTTCTCACATACTTTAAGCTAGCTCCTCAGTATTGATTGTTTCCTTTGCACTGTATAAGCTTTCTAATTGGATTTAATCCAATTTCTCAATATTTTATTTTTTTCTGTACTGCTTGTGCTCCTATCCAATTTCCTTCACTAATATCTTGAAGTGCTTCCTCTGTGTTTTCTTCTAGCAGTTTCAGAGTTTCAGGGGTTACATTTGGACCTTAGATGCATTTTATGTTGTTTTTTGTAAAAGGTAAGAGATATGGATCAAGTATGAATTTTCTGCATGTGAATGTCCAGTTCTTAATCCACCATTTTTTGGATAGGTGGTCTTTCTACAATGCGTGTATCTGACATTTTGTCAGAAAAGTTTTGGCTACAGTTGTCGGGTTCACCTTAGGATCCTTATTGTGTTTTACTTGTCCATGTCTTTGCTTTTATGCTAATATCATTCTATGGTAACCTACACATTAGGTCTTCCAATCTGAGATTTTGAAAACTCCAGGTCTGCTCCTTTTAGGTGGGTTGCTTTTGTTTCCTGGTAATGCTCTCTTATCCAGAAAATAAGCCTTTGCCCAACATCTTGTAGTGTTTCCTCTATGCCTCCTGTTACTGCCCAGAAGATGTCAATGTTATCAGTGATTTGATGGAGATTTCATTAAATCTCTAGATAGGTTTGTGTAGTCTCAGGATTTTGACAATATTAACTCTTCCTACCTATGAATATGGGAGATTGTCAAATATTTTAGCGTTTTTTTTTATTATACAGGGATTTCACTTTTGTTGTTAATTTTTCCTAGGTATTTAATATTTTGTACCTGCTGAGAATAGGATTGCTTTCACAGTTTTTGAGAAAATGTAGGTGTCTAAAAAAGTCACTAATGACTATGTGTTGATAATATATTTTTCTATTTTAACAAATTGCTTGCCACGTCTACCAGTGTTTCCACAGAATCTCCGGGTGGTTTATGTACAAAATCATCCTGCAGTGATGTTTTATTTGTGCTGAAATGTGGTGATATTTTATTTGTATGTTAATAAATAAAGTTTGCCTGGAGATCAGAGGAAATAGCAAGCCATTAACACAAAAGTCAGGCAGTAATGGCACAGGCCCTTAATCCGATCACTTGGCAGGCACACTAGGGAACAGAGCCAAGAGTGCTGACACATGCCTTTAATCCCGGTACCAACCATAGAGACCTGGAGATCTGTACAGACAGGCAGTGACAAGGAAGTGAGGTAGCTGGGCGAAGAGCCAATGAGAGGGCAGAAAAGTAAGGCATAAAAGGCCCTGGTTAGACAGGAAGTAGCTCGCATTTTGGAAGCTACAGAGCTGGTGAGGTAAGGTGGTTGGTGGCTATCACTCTTTCCCTGATCTCTAAGGCTTTCACCCCTATATTTGACTTGGTGTTCTTTTTTTTTTTTTTAGATTTATTTATTTATTATGTATACAATGTTCTGTCTGCATGTTTGACTGTGTGACAGAAGAGGGTATCAGATCTCATTTTCAGATGGTTGTGAGCCACCATGTGGTTGCTGGGAATTGAACTCAAGACCTCTGGAAGTCAGTGCTCTTAACCTCTAAGCCATCTCTCCAGGCCCGGCTCTGTGTTCTTTATTTAATAAGACCGCTTAGAAATTTGGCTACATCATCCTATCTACTCACAAAGGCTGGAGTTATATTCAGTGTTGGAGATCTTCTGTAGACTGTGTGGGTTACTGGTTCCATTCTACAGAAAATTTCAAGAAAGTGTTTAGGGTTTTCAACATGATAGGATAATTATGATTGAAAAAAAGGAGAAAGTAAGTGAGCTGGAAAACAGCAGCAAGTTTTACTAACAACAAAGTTTAAACGCAGTGCACACAGGAATGGGATAATGCTGAACTTTGAGTTGGGTCTGAAGACCGTGAAGTTGTAATAGAATAGAATAAACATTTTTCTGTAATCATTTTTATTTGGGAATTAAAAATGGAGAAACCTGTAGCTAGCTTGGTCTGGAGGCACCAGGAGGGACAGCAAGGAGAAGACGGGAGGAGCACGGCTTCCAGGCATGATCAGAAGACAGAGTCACGGAGCGTGAAGGATGGATGGTTTCCCGAATCAGAACACTGACGATGGTGATGTATGAAAACAGCCCTTTGTAGCAGGAGTAAGCAAGGGGAAGGAGAGAAAGTTAGAACGCTGTCCTTAGAAAATGATATGTTCAACTGAGTAGACTAGATCCTTACCCACAGCCACACCCAGGAGGGGTGGTGCATGGTCCACTGCATGAGCTTCCTGTCTTGTCAAATCTGTTGTCTTTGCTCATACATGTAAACAGAGGCTTTTCTCTGTCCGGCCCCATCCTGCAGTTGCTCCCAAATGCTTGGTCAATGGCTCAGGCTTATTACTAATTAGCTCTTACATTTAAATTAACCCATTTCTATTAATCTATTCATCGCCGTGTGGCTTACCAGTCCTTTGGTGTCTTTCTCCTTGGGTGGCTGGCTTGTGTCTCCTGACTCTGCCCTCTTCCATCCCCTCCTAAGATTGCTATTTAGGCCTAACATTATCCTGCCTGGCTGTTGGCCAAAACAACTTTATTATTTACCAGTGAGAGCAACACATATTCAAAGCACATACATACATCATTAAGTAAACATTTTAAACAAGCTAAATCATGAAGATATGATTGCTTTTTTTAGAAAAGCAGCAGTCTTTTCTATGCTCGATTAATTAAGCTAAATGTGTATATTTCATAACATGTAAGTGTTTTGTATTGTACTATGAAGCAGATAAATAACTATAGATATATTAGAAACATACAGCATGAGATTGTTAAGCACTGCCTATGTTGTCAGGAAGGCTTCATGTTATTATGTAAGCAGATGAAAAGTCAGATGTCAACAGGCAGCAATTAGACATCAATAACCTGCTTCATATTTGAGAATAATCAAAGTGTAGATAAAGATAAGTTGCCAGGAGTTAACACTGATATTAAACTTAATTATACATGTATATACTATGGTGACTGATGCTATTTAAAATGTATAGAAAACATCTTTCAAATAATGTTTTAAGGAACAACAACAACTAAAGCATCAGTAGTGTATTAAGCTAGTAAAAAATTAACATAAAATAAAGTAAAACTTAAAGAAATCATGTATTGTTTTACAATCTAAATCTAATATATAGATGAAAATGATTAATGCATATTTATGTTTAGAATTAGTTATTTGAAAAAAATCTCAACTAAATAACATAAGATAAATATATATTTAAAACAAGTTTAATTTTAGTGAAGGGAAATATAAAAAGTATTAAAAGTAACTATAAGGGATAATAATCTTCCTTATCCACCCCCAGCTTACTGAGTTCATTTCTTTCAAGTGTGACATTATTTGGTGAGTCATTGTCTATACACATAGAAAGGACTCTTGCTACAAAATTGTGGGACAGGAAAAGTGAGGGATCCTTCATGTGCAAAGCTGAGGATCCCTGAGCTGAGCCTACCATGTGAGTCCAGCTGAGACTGATGTGTGAAGTGGAGGGTTTGAGGATGCACACAATAAAGACACAATTCTTTAAAACAAAATAAAGGTCACCAGTGTATCAACTCATCTCCAAAGGAAAAGGACAGGGGGAAAAAAAAAGCCATTTTACCAACAGGAGAGTGTTTTCGACAGCCAGCCAGATAAGCCCCTTGCTTCAACCAAAGTGATCTGCTGTAAAGGAGTCTGTTCTTTGATCTTTCACACACTTGGTTGTAAGAATCTACCACTTCCAAAAATATGATCACTATTTTTATATAGGTTATAGAAGGAAAGACTTTGCAAGTGGCTAAAATCACTTCCTACCTCACGTACAGATATTTTTGTATTTAATAACTTTGTAACTTCATATTTTTTTATTGATTAAGGTTGAATTTTCCACTTTCTGTGTTTTACAGTGCTGTGACTGTATAGTGTGATGTTTGGAAAAAAAAATGGAAGATACAAGTAAATTATATTTTCTTCTTGGTATCTTTGGAAATAGTGGCTATAACAAAACGATTTATATAATTATGATTATGGTCATTTTGATATTATTGATAGGAATATATGAGTTAAATGCAATCAAAATAGTATGAAAAATAACGGCAGTGTAAAATTTTAATATTAATATTTAAAGACACACTTTGTATTTTCTGTTACTTGGAAAAAACCTGAAACATTACTTTCAGGTTTTAACTTTCAACAAATAAAATTTCCCTACTATATTCATTTGTGCCAATTTCTTATTATTATTTTCAAATTATATATGGCTTTAATAGGCAATTATTAGCATGTAAAAGAGAGGCATTGAGAAGGGAACATTCTAAAGCAATTTAAAGTGCATGTTCCTTTGTCTTTCTTTGAATTTGGAGATCTTAATCTAGTTATCAAGATAATTTTATTGAGTTGATTCTAGAAATAGTCCTGGATATGTAGGCACATCTTTCTTTTCTCCTGATGGTACATTACAATTCCAGACAAAAAGGTCCTGAGTACCCTTACAAAGGTGTCCAGCAGAGGTCTCTCTTAGACTCATCCAGTCAATGCCTTCTGTTGCTGCCTCAGCCCGGAGTGCTAACCAAGTCCTTCTTGCTTGAGGTGCTGTCAGTACAAGAACAGATGATAACCAGTAGTTCTCTCTCACTCTCCTTCCTTTTTAGGTGGTCCATGAAGTCCATGAAGAAAACTTAAGCATGTAGGGCCTGAAGATTCAGAGATAATACCTGCAAAATGTAAAATAAGTGATGAGATTTGGGGGTTTTATTTTATTTCGGTCTTTTTGTTTGGTTTGGTTTGGGTTTGTAATTTGTTTGTTCTGGGTTTTTGTGGGGTTTTTTTTGTTTGTTTGTTTGTTTTGGATTTGGGTTTTAGGTTTTTTTGAGTTAGGGCTTCACTATGTGGCTCTGAATGTCCTGGAACTCACTATGTAAATGAGGCTGGCCTTGAACTCAAAATATCTGCCTGACTCTGCCTTCCAAGTGCTGGGTTTAAAAGCATGTGCCACCACACCCAGCTGTGGATTTTATTTTTAAAGAAATAAGCAATAAAATAATTTACATAGTACACCATCAATGCCAACAACCTTTATAACATTCAGCTGCATCTACACAGACACAGACACACACACAGACACACACAGACACACACACACACACACACACACACATACACACACACACACACACACACACACACACACACACACACACACACAAACACAAACACACACTAGCTTACTATTGGTATGCTCCAAATTTGCAAAAGTATGGTTTAACAAAAATTGCATACATCAGACCTAAAAGAATTTGAACAACCCTTTACATGTATATATAGTCTGTGCAAGCTAGAATTTAAAGGCACTCAACTGATACCTGATGCTTACAGGTTTTCCTCTATAGATGTCTTTCTTTCATTGTAAAACCATTAGCCCACATGTACTTCCCCTAAGAGAAACTATTAAACTCAATATTTGAAAATCATAGTTCTTCAGTGTTTGAAATATCATAATTTTCAGCTCCATGACTTTCCTATTTACTATTTTCTTTAAATGTTGTTAATTTTTGCTTCTAACCATCTTGCCTTCCAACTGGTTATTGAACACATACCTTTAAAATCTGCAGCTAAATACAGGGACATCCTAGAAGCAGGACTCATTCTTCACAGTAAACACCATAGTTGCATCAAAACTTGACACTGATATTTAGATTTGAACTTAATAATTCAGCTTTTTTTCATGATGTCAAATATGTATCCCTTAAACTTGTCTATTTTTCTGTGAAGTTTTACATTCATTTTACAAATAAATTTGTTGCACCCAGATGTGTCAAATCATATTAAAATTGTTTAGGAGCATATGTATACAGAAAGTAGTCTACAAATTGAGTAGATAATAAAGTGGGTTAAAAATTTCTTAGTGTACACGTGTTTTGAATATTTTCTATGTATACTGTATGTTCCTATCCAAGGACAGAAGTTCAAGAATTATTGGTGTGCAAAGACAGACACCAGTGAATGGCTCAGCTCAGAAAGGGGCATCATTCTCATCCTTACCATTTGGTGCTACTCAGGACTCCAGCAGATTTGATGGCATATTTTATACTCATAAAGTAATTGTCTTTACAAAATCATGAAAACATTCTCCAAGACACCACAGACCTAAATTTGAATACCCATCTGGGTACTCATTGGTTAAGTAAACATAAGAAAATTAAACATCATGCCATGTAAACTACTTTGAGGATGCAGTTATTACATAAGACTAAAATAAGACCAGTACCTTTCTAAAATAATGGGGCAACACCACCTCTCAGGACATATTGTGTTGTCTTGTGTTGTACTTTGCTGTTAGAACATTCATGGGATACAATCAAGCATTTTAAGTGAGCACCTCCATGATATGTGATTCTTTCATGTGTACAAGCGTATTGGGAGGACTATGACAGGCCTAGGTCTTTCAAGCAGGAAGTTTGTCATTCACTTTTATCATTCCATCTGTTCTCATTGCGTTATCACAGAGTTTCTGCCTCTCATAATTCTCAGCCTGGTAGGTTTTGTATTTGTTTGTTTCGTTTTCCTATGCGAAGCTCTCAGAGTCTTCATTCAGCATCAGAAGGCAGCAAGTCATATGAAACTCTCAGAATCAGCTCTCACAGAAGCCACCAGGGAAGCTTACCAAATCTCCTGGCATATCTCTGTACACGTGAACTCATGAATATCTGAAAGCATCCCATAAAGTGATTAACTGTAGTTCAATTTTTTGTCTATAAGACCTTCACAGATCTACACATCTTTACCAAGGATCCATGAAGATCTTCCTTCTTTCAGATCCTTGACCAAGATTTTGGGAAACTCCAGTAAATACTTAACATTTTTCTTTCCACAGGAATATATCACCTGATGAAAGAGCAGTCAGGGTAACACCCATATATTATTCTTGTCATGTTGCTATCATGTGTTTTGTAGATAGTGAAATATTATTATCATCAATTCATCTTATCCTATATCATTGGTTACAGATAGCCGCACCCCTCTATTCAGACAACTGGTTTCCTGGAGTGTGTCTGAACATTGAATGCCACTTCCAACATCACACAGCGAGTCACTCTTAATTTCTCCACAAGAATTCTCTGCCCATTTGTTTCTGATATTCAAATATTCACCCTTCCTCAAATATAATTTCTAAAAACATCTAGAGAAATTCCAATTAGCTATTTTCTCTCTGCACTGTTTTGAGTTAGACTTCTTACTGAGCGTTTTATTTTCTGCCTCCTTTTAGAGAAGCAAGCAGCTTTGCAGTATTTATAATAGAATTCATAATTGATTACTTGTCATGGATTTTCATGCCTGGTCGTCTGGTAATTACTGTTATATTTTGGAAAGACTTAAAAACTAAATTAAATCTTGAACCATGCAATTATGAAGACGGCACAGTGTAAGGACTGCGAAAGGACTCTAGCATTTGCCACTAACAGCTGTTCCTCTTTATAAATACTCTTCACAGGCTCCATCCCCACTGTCAACCAAAATAAAAGCAGAAAGTTAGAGGCCAAGAGCAAAGCAGCATACACAATTTCATCTGTTTATAAAATCGGAATCACTTCATAATGAACAAATAAAACCAACTAATTAATTCTGCTATAAATGAGACAAATAAGTATAATTATTTCAGAAAAAGAGAGACCAAGAAGAGAATAAGCGACGGAGGAGGAAGAAAGTGACATTCAGAGAGGAGGAGGCAGCACAGGCAGGGGAGGTACAGGAGAGGATGACGAGTAAGTGAGAGTGAGGATGGGGAGCAAGAGCCCCCACAGGAAGGAGCAAGGACTAGAGGATGAAGAAGAAAATCTAACTAACTATAAGAAAAGTATTAATCTTTGATGCTGCTCAAGCACAGCATTTACATTATTTGTTTTTTTTAAATACAATACTTATTAATAAGCTTATCATTAAAGGGACATAAAATGTGTTTGGATGTCTTTATAGTCACAATCATTATTATTTCAGTAAAATCCACATTGTCCTTAGAGCATGATATTAATGTTCATATTTGAATACAATTCTTGCATTCATAATGTTTTATTTCTCATTTCTCATTAGAATTATGCAAATGTTATCATTTTAATGTATATTGATAAAGTTTATTTTTTGCCTTCTCTAATAATTTTTGTCTTTCCTGTTCTTTGGAAATTATTGAGCGTATTGTATGAAACATAGTAGATGAATAGCTTTGCTGGGCCAGAACCAACAATTTTATAATGCTGAGTTTTATTATTGTCACAGCATGTGACTTCAACACTTTAATATTATTCTATTTCTATATCCAATAGCTATACAAGTTTTTTCTACTGTATATTACATTTCCTTCATTAGACTTATTTATATATTTGTATTGCCCTGATGATTATTGATATCTTTTTGTTAAAGTTTTGCCTTCTCACATAGCTTTTGCATTTTATTAATAAAATACTATTAAAACAAAGCAAAATTTGTGCATTTTTAAATTACACTCAAATTCTAAAAAGCAAGCAAATCACTATGACATAGAAAATACAAAGAAATACTGGTTACTTTTTGATCCTAATGGGTCTCAGAATAAAAATGTACTGGAACAGACTACCAAAAGCCCAACAAGAAAGCAGTCAGTGCTGGATTGATGCTTTCGATAATCAACAATCAAAAGGCATACAATGTTTCTCCAAAAGGCAGAAGTTCCCTAATTAAAACACTGGGTGTCACTGAGGAAAAAGTTAAATACATATAGTTGAGAATGACCAGTGACACTGGGGGATTTCTTCACAAGAGCTGAATTAATGACAATACAGTTAACTCTGAGCAGAATCCCTATGTAAAGAATTACTATTTCAGAAACTATCAGAATATCAAGATATATTCTTTTACAGAAGAAAATGTTTCATCCTGAGAACAAATGCTGGTTACTAAAGTAAATTGAGTAAGTACAACCAGTGGGTACATTTGATATAAAATACTTAAAACACCAGAAAGATATGAGGCATGGCTAGGGGCAGGAAAAAAGAAAAATAAAATATAAATCAATTATAAATGTATTCCAAGAAAAACACCAAAAGAATCCAGATGTTTGAATGAATACAGGTAAAATACCATAAACACACAACATCCAAAAGGAAAGTTCTGAATGTGTTTGAGATATACAAATCAGGAAACAAGAAGTTCAAGAGAAGGTAAAAGATAAGTTGAGAAAGAAAGACACTCAGAAAGAAATATGTGCCCTGGACTCTGCAACACATAAATCAAGACTTTTCTGCTATAGGAAATTGTTACCAGATGTGGTAGTATGTGGGGTGGGGGTGTCGGAGTTTAGAGAGAATAACAGGCAGTGTAGGGCAAAGACTGCAGAAAAATCAAAAGTTACAGAAGCAAAGTTATATGCGTGTGTGTGTGTGTGTGTGTGTGAGAGAGAGAGAGAGAGAGAGAGAGAGAGAGAGAGAGAGAGAGAGAGAGAGAGAGAGAGAGAGAGAGAGAGAGAGAGAGATTCACAATCAAGTTAAAGCTCTGGCGAATGTAGTAATAGGAAACAGGTTTACAAACTCAGCTGAAATAGCCCAAGAGCACAAAGTAAAATGAACCATTTCCCACACTGAATATGAGATAACGAAGATGGCGGCACCATGAAAAGGCAAACAAGGAAGGAGCCTCAACCACACCCCGCTTCAGTCTGTCTCAGGGAAAGGTCTCCAACTTCGACATAGCACCCTGAAATCGCACCGAGTTCAGGAAGCTGAGTAGATGCTTCAGGGAGAACTAAGGGCTGGATTTGCAGGTCCTACAGTAGAAAGAATTTTCCAAAGTCTGGCTCTCCACAAATAGCCCAAACTTAGTGTTCAGTGAAGTCCTGAGTAATTCATGCTTGTCAAGGAAAGAGTTGGGAAGAGAGACTTGACAGTGTTGGAGACTGAAATAGCACTCATAAGGAAGAAGATGAAACAATTCGAAAGGTCTCCCCTCTGCAGTGTGGGGAACAATTAACACTGGGCAGTGTGCTGCAGAGCAGCTCCTGAAATTCTCAGTAGTCATCTTCCATTGAATTCTGGCTTTTCTCTAAATATCTCTATAATTACATTCTCCTAGGATGGAGCCTTCCATTCTTTTTGTTGATAACTCTTACCAGACAATGCTGTCTTTTATTTTTTTATCCTTTTTCTTAAAAATCGATCTTTTCATCCAATATATTCAGATTATGGTTTCCCCTGCCCCAACTCCTCCCAGATCTTCCTCATTTCCCCACCCACTCAGATCCACGCCTATCGTTCTCTCTCTCTCTCTCTCTCTCTCTCTCTCTCTCTCTCTCTCTCTCTCTCTCTCTCTCTCTCTCTCATACAAATGACATCTGAAAATAATAACGAGAGAGATAAAAGTAGAAAGAAATAATCTAGAATAGAACAAAACCAACACACAAACGAAAAGAGCCAACGTCAAAGCCCAAGGAGCACACATGGATGCTGAGACACACACGTGTACACACACAGAAAACCCATAAAAGCAAAATCGGAAGCCATAATAAACAAGCAAAAGATCTGTGGAGGGGGCAGTCCAGTGAGACAAAAAACCTCCAAGAACACCACTGAGTTTGTCTAGCATTGGCCATCTACTGCTGGGCATGAGGCCCTGCCCCTAAGTGTGGACTCAGTGAAAATCAGTTAGGAAAAAACTAACTTTTCCTTTGAAAGCAGTTGTCTTTAGTCAGCATTTATGTTTCAGACTGGGAGGTTTTGTTTTCCTGTTGTTCTAGAGATCCGAAACTGAAACTGAATGTTTCTTTTATTATATAATTTCCATATTCTGTGATTTTTTTATGCGAGCCACAAGCTTTGATTTAAATCTTTTCCATCCAGTTTTTTTGTATTTTGTAACTGAGTTCTGCCTTCAGTTCCATTTTAATCGACCCCTTAGTGAACACTGCATCAGTCTCTCCTTGTATGCTTTGCTTAGCTCCTTACACCTCTTCCCTCTGAAGGTGACACTTCCCTTGTTAAAAGTCATCTTCTCTGAGCAGTATGCAAACCTTTTTCTGGTTTAAAGATAGTTTAATTTTCCCATTATCCCCACATTACAGATAATTATGTATGGGACTACAATGACTGCTTCTGAATATTTCTTTGCTTTTTCAATGTGCTGATTAACTTTTGTCAACTTGACACAAACTGGAGTCATCTCAGAAGAGGAAACCTCAATTGAGAAAATATCTCCATCAGATTGGCCTCATCAAATCTTTGGGCATATTCTTGATGGATGATTGATGTGGGAGGGCCCAGTTCACCGTGGGAGATACCATCTATGGGCAGATGGTCCTGGGATGTATAACAAGGCAGACTGAGCAAGCCCTGGAGGAAGCCAGTAAGCAGCATTCCTTCATGGACTCTGCCTCCAGGTTCCTGCATTGACTTCCTTCAATGATAGATTGAAATAGGGACATGTAAGTTCAATAAACCAGTTCCTCTCCAGATTGCTATTGATCATGATGTTTATAACAGAAACAGAAAACAAAATATGGCAATTGTTGATTATTCACCTTAATCTATAATAAGATAATTTTATTAAAACTTAATAATATTACCTATATATGGATATAAATATTCCTGGTTGATCCTTTTCCACATCTTAAATTTTAAACTTTGTCATTTTGCTTTATGTATATTATTCTTTCCAAGAAAATGATTAAATTCATCAAAAATAAATATCCTGTATTTAGTTATGTAGGTTTGTATCTGACTTAATTCAATCATGTCGTTTGTATTCTAAATTTCTGATTGTATTACTTTATGCTTTTGATCCATTTGTTACTTCTTTAAAGATAATAGAAAATTTCTAGTTATCTTTCTCTGTTTATGATTTTGAATATTATTCTTCCAATATTTTGTGTTTGCAACTAACAGCTTTTACCTCTTTATGGACATAAATTTTCTTAATCACATTTTCTTCTGCTCTTGAACTGTGATATATACTGACTTCCCTGGTTCTCTGGGTCTCTAGACAGACATGACACAGAAATCTTGGCTTTCCTCTGTCACCAGCAGATAGCTAACCTGGGAACTTCTAGTGATCATATGAGAATTCTAGTAGTGTTCTATACAACTTAAGAATATCTTCAACTAATATATCATATAAAAGTTTTCATGTCAGTATATAAATTCCAGCTTTACTATTAGGAATGGAGATTCTTCAATTATCCCTCTTGTTTCATACTTTTTAAGATTCATCTTTAATTTGAGTGTGTGTGTGTGTGTGTGTGTGTGTGTGTGTGTGTGTGTGTGTGTTGTGTGGTGTATGCCCTGTGTGCCTGTAGAGGTGTGGAGGCCAGGAGAGGAACCTGGAGCTGGAGACACAGTTTGCTGTGAGCAGCCTGATGTAGGTGCTGGAACTAAACTTAGTTCCTGAGAAGCATGGGGAGTGCTCTCAGTCACTAATCCATCTCTACCTGCACCTCCCTCCCCACCTCCAGTCCAAAGAATTGAATCCTGGGCCTCATGCAAACACTCTACAATTATACTGCAATCCCTGCCCCTTCTCTTATAAAAGTTAATGCCAATTGTGTTCATTTGCAACTAGCCAGTGCTTTTGGAATCACTATTATAATGGTTTCTGATACAGTTTTTGAAATCTTTGCAATTATGCCTTCATTTCCCTCTCTGTGACATGGTCACATGGGTGAAACAGGCCCAGCAGATCTGTTCGGCAGACATTGCAAATGTGAAACTTATATGTATGCATGTTGGGGTCTTAAAGCTTAGATACCTTTTCACAGCTTGCTTCTCTCCTCTTACCTTGAACCATTACACACAAAATAGACATTAAAACACTGCCTCTCTTTGTATGTAGAATTTTCTGTTCTCTTTTTGAATGAATGAAGAATCTCCAAGAGAAAACACTCATGTATATTCTCAAACAGGATTAGATAGCCCCGTTGCTCACCTGCAAGAGCCTGCATCAGCATCCCTCCCTTTAGTGTGGTTTAGAAACTGAATCATCAGCCTTTCAAGCCTAGACATGGCTAAAAACCACCCCTGGCTGCAGATTCTTCCACAGCAGCATGTCTGCTTCATCAGCCTTTCTTCTCTTAGGATTCTTCCTTTCACTCTTTGGTTCTGATTAGGTCTCGGTTTTACAGTTCTCTTTCATCTGTAGTCTATACTCGCTAAGAACTTTCTGAGCTAAGTTCTCAGGGATTTGAATAAAAGAAAGCAGGGTACATATTCAACCAGGTCTCCTGCCTGTTAAAAACAATAACAGCTGCTGCTGCACTCCTCACATCTGGGCGTGCTCTGATCCACAGTCTTCTAAGTCCTTTCTCTCTTTTCCATGTTTCTGTTTGTTTTATTTTGGGTGTTTTTTTTTTTTTTTTTGAGTTTTTTGTTTTATTTTCTTGTTGTTGTTTTGCTATCCTATATTTTCTCTCAAAACCTCCAAACAGGATTAATCTTCTCTTATAGATGAAGCATTTTCTTTTTCACTTTTTTTTTCCTACTCACTAAATTCCTTCCTTAAGCTTCTAGTCTTAATTAAGGTAAATTTTCTGTATCTCCAGAGAGGGTTCAGTGGCTCAAAGTACTAGCAGTTCTTGAAGTTTAGATTCTAGCACCCACATGGTTTCTCACAGCTTCCTGTAACTCCAGGTCCATGGAATCTGACACCTTCTTCTGTCCTCCAAGGGTTTGGGGATGCATTTGGGGAATGCATAAACTCACATAGATGAACACATAGCCACAACAATAAAATAAATTAATATTTTAAAAATAATAACAATTTTAGTTAAAAGTTAGAAAAATCTGTCACTATTTAAAGTCCTCCCTCTCTCTTCGTTGTTTGTTGAGGTGGAGTTTGCTAATGGCCTTGCTTGACCAGATTCTAGCTGTGCATTGTAAAACTGGCTTCAAACTTTATCAGTAACCTGAGTTCTGTGATTGCAGGTGTGAACCAATATATCCCTATCAAAGTTGTTTATTTCAATGCAGATTATCTACATCTTTATCTTTGAAAGATAGCTTTATTACAGATAAGGGGAGGGGAGGGGAGAGAAAGGAAGAGGAGAAGAGGGGAGGGGAGGGAAGAGTAATGTCATTATCTAATACATATAAATACAAGGATACAATGCTATTATAGAAAACACATCTTCATAGTCTTGCTTGGGTGGAGCAGCCATTTTGTGTTTCCTGAAAAGCTGGGTGTTTGCTGCCAGATGGAAATGCTGCTTGTTGGATATTGTGAACCACATTAAATGCAGTAGTTGGGCAGAATTGGCACCATTCCAGTAACTGTTTGGAATTTATAATTCGATTGTGTTTCTAAACACACAGTAATAGTGGAATCTTTTACTCTGCAATAGTAACACTATAAAAAAAGCCATCTCATTGGACCTGTGGACTGGTTAGTTCTGTGTTGAGCAATTCTTAACACCACGAGAATCAGAATGACAACACACTTGGAGGCACATCTCTCACCACAGAATAAGGCAGACCCATTCCACTTGTCTAGCAGGGACACTGCTGGCCAGCTCCTTGCTCCTCCTCAAAGTCATAAATTCAGCCTGAGACCCAGGCTAATGTCTCTGCTGGTTTCCATTCTGCTTCACATTCCCTGGAGTGTAGGCATCTACTGAATCTGAAGGACTGGCTTGTGCTCCTCGCTTTTTCCACATGCTTCCATGCCCCATGCTTTCTAGGCTTCCACATTTCTTCACTCTAACTTTGACTTCTGATGTTCCAGAAATGGCATTCCCATGGTTTGAAATTCAGAGGAATATTTTTTTACCTTAAGATTTCTGTAACATCTGCAATAGAGCGCAGCCGGGCGGTGGTGGCACACGCCTTTAATCCCAGCACTCGGGAGGCAGAGCCAGGCGGATCTCTGTGAGTTCGAGGCCAGCCTGGACTACCAAGTGAGTTCCAGGAAAGGCGCAAAGCTACACAGAGAAACCCTGTCTCAAAAAACCAAAAAAAAAAAAAACTTCTTGCACAACTCTGTGATTTTGTTTGTATTGAAGTCTTGTCTATTTTTCCTCATACCTTTTGGACTATATGTGCTGGGTGTAATTTTCTACATATTCTTTAGATGTTGAAATGTCACGTTTTGGTCACCAGACTTCTCTTACAGTTCTTTCTAGGCCTTTTCCTCAATTAAGTCCACACAAAACTTTCAGGAACACCTACAGTTTTGCTAATCCTCAAATGAATGCAGTAAATTGTATGTATTCTTTACTGTGACCAGATTAAATCACTTTGTGTTGAAGAGTACCAATTACAGCTTTTTCAGTCTCCACCTGGCTCTGTTTATCATTTCTGTTTCTCTCATATCAGGTATTTAAGCATTCTCTTTAAGAAGAGTCAAATAAGGTAAATTCCCTAAAAAAAATGACCATTTTTATACCTATATTAACTTAATACATTCAAAATCTGTACTTTAGTCCATGTTTTTCACCTACATTTAAACTTAGCACAACATATTGCCTATTTAATATTCCTTACACAATGTCAGAGAACTAATTGTGTGTATATAATAGTTTATGTATGTAATATTTAAATTTCATTTTGAAAAATAATGCATTTATTCCCCATGCTTCTTTCAGAAAGCTTTAAATGCAATATAGTTTAATTAGAGCTTACAATTACTTCTAGAAAAGTCCCTTAAGACCAATGTCAATGTTTTATTACTCTTACTTTAACATTATTTCTTTCTAAGTAAAATTACCCTTAACAAATCTATGGTTGACAAAAGAAGAAATATTGTAATCAGTTCTGGGGATTGAATTAAGTAATGTGTAATAATAGTGTTCATTTGGAAGAAAATCACTTGTACCTGCATATTTTCATTTGACTTGTTAAAATATGTTTCCAAAGAGTATGAGATGATTATATTGCATTCCATCTCAGTAAAACACCCCAAGTATGTAATTATAAAATAGTATAATGAGAGTTCTGTTAGTTCAGAAATAGTCAAAACCAGGACTGGAGAGATGGCTCAGAGGTTAAGAGCACTGAATCCTCTTCCCGAGGACCAGGGTTCAATTCCCAGAACCCACATGGCAGCTCACAACTGTTTATAATGCCAGTTTCAGGGGACCTGACATCCATGGCAAAAACACCAATGCACATTAAAATAAATAAGTAAAAATAAGAGAGAAACAGAAATAGTTAAAACCAAATATTGTATGCAATGTCTTGCCTAAATGTCCCTCTCTATATGACAATCAACCATCCTTGTGTGGCATCAAGATGAAGACACTATAACTGCCTATTCCACCTATTCATATAAATTTAATATCTGTGTTGGTGGGGTCATTGTTTTTGTAAAATTCATTTTTCCTCTTGAAGCACAGTAAATTAGTATACTAATACTATTTTCATTTTATTTGACCTTCTGAGATTTTATGCTGAGATGACAATGATTCTCCTCTCCTGCCAGTCAAGTGTTTGCTTGCTTCTGTTATTCTAAATGTATTATCTTTACCTACATGGCTACCTACATGTTTCTCATCCCTGGTCTTGCTATGCAGAATATTTTATCTTCGCCTCCATGGTTACCTACCTGTTTCTCATCCCCACTGTTCTCATAGACTAATGACATTAATATTTAAAAAGATAAGTATGTTTATCCTTTTTTCTTTTTCTTTTTTTTTTTTTTTTTTTTTTTTTTGGTTTTTCGAGACAGGGTTTCTCTGTGTAGTTTTGCGCCTTTCCTGGAACTCACTTGGTAGCCCAGGCTGGCCTCGAACTCACAGAGATCCACCTGGCTCTGCCTCCCGAGTACTGGGATTAAAGGCGTGCGCCACCACCGCCCGGCTGTTTATCCTTTTTTCAATCCCCATTGACTACTGGCTGATGTTTTCATTCATGGCTTCTGTAAGACATCACACAAAACAAGTGTCAAACAACATTTCTTCCCAGGAATGTTTTTCTTCAAATTTTAAACTTCCCAATCTAAGTCATCAAGGAAACTCAGCTCACCACTGAAATAATTCAATACAATGACTATTTAGGGGAAAAATATGTATTATTTTGCAATTTGGAACAAGTACAAAAAATACATTGTAAAAATAAAAATGCATTAAAATCAATTCATCACTTTTATTTCAGAAAGTCAACATTTACCCGAATTTTATAAATATTTAGAAAAATAATAGTGACTGGATGATCTCACTCTTGATGTACTACAAATGTAGAGTTGCATAAATGCTTTCTTTGTTTGCCTGATCACATCTGCATATGAGTTAAGTCAGATGTTTCTAACCTACACTAGCACATCAATTGGGCTTATATTATACCTTCTACGGCATCAACAGGTTTTACCTTCTAGGTCATGCTTACTAAAATTATACATTTTCAACTTATCTCTATTAAGTTCATTTTACTAGAAAGAGAATTCTGTTCGAACATTTAATTGACACTGAAAACATCAATGCCCACTTGTATGCAGGCAATATGATTGAAAGGACATTCAGATTCAATTTTAAATTCCCCATTTACCAAGAGCATGAATCATTTACCTCAAGAATTGGGGTGTCATTTTTAGGCTTGTCCAACCTAAACTTAGTATTATACAAAATTTAGAGTGTCATTTATAGCCTATTTCAGCTTAACTGGGCATCTCACATCTTATGAGAAAAAAAAACCAACAGCATCTAAGTAACTTTCTTCATTGAGAATGGTGGCACATACCTGATTTTTGTTGATTTTCTCTAGAAGCAGAAAATAAGGAAGCTGTGTTGCATGACCTATGCATGATCTCTGTAGATTGTTTAAGCTATAGAGTAAATTTACGAAGGTACTATGAACTACAGAGACTCTGCATTACATTTAAAATATTTTAAATTACGGTTATTTTTGTAGACCATAAAATCAGTTGATCTGTTCCTTCTGCCATTTGGTTGAAACTCTAAAAAAAAGCACCAAAATCTTTGGCCTAATCCATTTCAATCTCAATATAAGTTGACATGTCTAAGACTTACATTTCATAGGATTTGAAAAATTAAGAATAATCAACTCTTATGCAATACCTGTTACTCTATGAGTTTGTTTATTTTTAGCTTTACTCTCTGGGACAGACATTAAGGCTCAACAGAAGCTTGCTAAGCATTGCTTCAGTTACTCAACACCCTGCTCAGTAAAGTACTTCAATATTAACATGCCCTTGCTCTCTCTTGGCTTTTAATTTTTTAGATCATTTTATATTAGAGACAATATGACACACACCATAGAGAACTGAAGAAAAAATTTTAGTAAAGACAAATTTAATTTCACCTTACCAAAAGAAAGTCAAAAGGAGGATACCACATAAGAGCTGTGGAGTTACCCAGAGTCCTTTGTAGTCATAAATTGTCTTTCAAAAGTGTAAGATTGAAAGAGTTTCAGGTACGGGCTCTGGTTTGTAGTATTTGTTCTGAATTGTCAGAAATTCTATTTGTTTCCTTGTTCTGCACTGACATGGAGTTGATGGTTTTAAGTTTTTTGTCATTGTCCCACAGCATTTTTCCTTATCAGCACTTGGCAGGTTGTGACCATTTAAGGAAAAACTTCTTTACTGGTTTATCAACCTTATTTTCATAGCTTCTTATTTCCCAGTGTCAAAATGTATTACGTACATAAAAAAGTGCAGTCATCCATGCCAGGCAATTGTAAATAGAATTGTATTTTAAGTGATACAGCAAAAGAAATTGACCTTGGTAAGCCTCACGAATTGCCAGGAATACAGCCAATCCTTCAATTTGAGTTTTATTTACAGAATGCAAGTGCTAAGCTTATAGAAAATGAACTGTTTTAGGAAGAGAAGGTCATAGCTTCAACACAATGCCAAGTGTGCCCCCTTCAGCAAATGGCAGCTCAGTATTTTATTTGAATGAAATGTCTAGAATCTTTTTCATTCTTTCATTGCATATAAAGGCAATTTTAAAGGGTTGCTCTCTTGGTAAGAGCAGTGGCATCACCAAAAATCAAGCTAGACATGTAAATTCATTGTTCACCTCTAGAGGCTCCAAATGAGCAGGTCTAGAGTGGAGCCTGGATATCTGATGGATTTTAAACAAACAAAGAAATGTTTGATGATATATTGTACACTTAAGTAAGCTGTGAGCTACAATTGAAAACACAAGGAGCTCATCTTTCTTCTTCTTTTTTTTTAACTATTTCCTACATGTAGGTAATATATTTTTGTCACAATCAAATGTTCCACTTCTGTTCCCATCTCTTCTTAATGATTCCTTCTCACTGTATCGGTATAATTTGTTTTGTCTTGTTTGCTGTTGTTTTATCATATTTTGTGATCCACTGAGTTTTAACCATAGCTACTCACAAGGGAATGGATGTGGACCTGTCCTCTGGCGTATGAACAAATTGCCAGTGGCTACACCACTGAAGACGATCTCTTTCCCTCCCCTCAGGATCCATCAAGTGTCAATGGCTTCCCAGGGAGGGGATAGGCCCCCATGAGCCCCTCCCACATCTATGACTGAAGGTTCACAAGCCTAACTTTGTGCAGACCCTGTGCGGGTAACCACAACTGCTATGAGTTCGTGAAAGCAGTGGGTTTGTCTTGTCCAGAAGAGAAAGCTTTGCTACCCTTGTCTCTATCCTCTGTTTGTTAACATTCCCTCCACAATCACTGCCTCAGTGTTCCTTGAGCCTTAGAAGGGGTGAAATGGATGTTCACCATAGGCTGAATAATTGTCTTAATCATGAAATGAATCATGTAATAAGTCATCAGTCAATAATATCCCAGTGACAGAAATTATTAAGAAAAAGTAAGGAAAGAGAAATGCTGAACATGTAAAACCTATGAACCCCATTTAGTTTGGAATTGCACAAATAGCTGCGTGAAAATGAAACCCAACACAACAAAAACAAAAGAAAAGCATTAAGAGTTAGAAAAAAATAAAGAAAGAAATCTTGATCTCAAACTTTGCAGTGCTCCTCAAGGATCACAGAGAGTCACCGAAGCCCAGCAATAGAACACCAAGCTAGCTGGTTTATTTTCTACAATGCTGTACACAAGAGCATGAACCATTTTACTTTAACACAAAAGAAGGTACTGCCAAGCAATAACTGTAGAAAATATTGGCAGCATGAAGAATATCTTTATGAACAAGACTGCAAAGTGCGAGGCTCTATGGAGCTTTACAGTCAAAGCAGAATAAAGAAATTGGAAAACAAACACTACTTTTTTTGGCTCAGTCATTTGCATAGCAACTTTCAAATGGTTTCAAGTTGAAGCTAGACAGGATCTAAATAAAAACAGCAAGATTTTGCGTTTAAAGATGAGTGGAAGGGTAAGAAAAGGTCGTGAAGTCTAGTGGATGTATCTCCTCATCATTGGGAAAATAAGTTATGGAGAACTCAGGCTTGAGTCTCAGACTACAGACACAAGGGTTAGGTAATGGTTGGAAGCTAAGGATTCTATTCCAGGCCCATTGCTATAAACAGAGAAAGCAAATCTGCAAAATGAAAGCTTTAAGACACCAAACCCTGCAGACTGTCCAGGTAGAGCAAAGAAGGGTTGAGCTTCCTTCATAAACGCAGGGTATTTAAGATGATACTTTATTCTCAAATTTTATAAAACATCAAATATTCATGTGAGTAATATCATTGCCCTGTACAATTTTTAATGAAAAAGAATCAATCAAACTAGATTCAATCAAATCATATAAGTTTTTAAAATTTGTTTTATATACTACAATGTGTACTTTAAGTGTTGAATTCCCAGACATTGAAACAGATGAATCTGGAAAATAAGTTTAACAATGTGACCATCATATTACTACTTCCATGTAACATTATTTAAAAATATAATGTATCATTTAAAATCCTCAGATTTCACTCTTTCCATGAATGGTTCCTAAGAGGTTGGCCATCCCAAGCTCTCATTTTGATTCAACAGTTACGTAAATTAAAGGTGCATGTTTTGCTATTGGCTACTGAATTTCTTTCCTATTGATAAATTTCCCTATCAGCCTTTGATGCTAATATTTCATTATTTTATGAAGGTAATTTAGCTAGGACTCTGGATAAAGGAAATATTTAGAACTCAATTCTTAAATGCAAGCCATCAATGACTAATTTCTTACTTGGAACCAAATCACTGTAAATAATTTGTTCTTGATTGCCAATTGGGGAAATAAGTCTATATACAAAGAGCCTTAGAAGGGCAATAATTTAGAATCAGAAAAATCTTACTGAAGCATTATCTAGTGCAATTCCCTTTTTATAGACAAGAAAACCAACTTTCAAATTACAGTAATTTGCCCGACAACACATAATGACAGTGTCCAAGGGTGACTGATTTTGTAGAGACTGACAGCCCTCCAGGAAACAACAGGTTTTACACCTTTAATATTATACTGTACACATAGTACAGTGATATAAATATACCTTCTCTAGAACATATTTATGAATATACCTGTTTGGGGACTTTCTGTCTAATAAAAAAGTAAGGATAGTCTGTTCATGTTAACAAATCAACATAAGACAATTCTCATCATTAAAGTTTGAAGTCTCCAGTGAATAGTAACAAACTCATATCTGCTTGAGCAACTTACGGTTTATTTTAATTTACAAGCACAGATTACAATCCATCACTGTGGAGAAGTCACAGATGCAAGAGTTTAAGACAGTAGGCTTTATCACATTCCTAGTCAAGAGCAGAGAGGGAATAAATATGTACATGCTTCATGTTCAGCTAGCTTTCTCTACTCTTATACAGGAACAAGGCCAGTCATGATCAACCTTGGTATTTCCATATCTATTTAAACAATCTTCCACAGACATGCCCACAGGCCAACCTGATCTAGATAATTCCCAATGTGACTGTCTTTCCAGGTGATACTTGACTGCAATGAGTTCACAAATAAACACAACCATCACAAACACTAACCAAGTATTTGCTGTGAAGGGATTTTTACTGAGCTTACCATCTACACTCGATGGACTTTAAATAAAGTATGTAAACCTAGATAACATGAGAGACTCTTAAACAATTTGTTGAAGTTTCGAGCTGAAGCAGATTGCCCAAAATAGAGAACTCCTGCCTCTTCTTAATATAAGAACCCCGCAAGTTTTTTGCCTGCCCTCAGGTTTGTTTGGTGTTTGATTTGTTATCCTGAGGCTTATGTGTGTCTAATACCCAGAGTAGCCCATTTCTGTCTAAGACAAACATCCACTGAAACAATACAAAAGGATGCATGCATGCCATTATTTATTTGTCTGGAGAACCTTTCTACAGACCACAGCTATGAAGGCAACTTGAGCAACATCTGGCAACTGCTGTAATATCACTGTTATTTTCATATTAACCGAACTATTTTATAACACATGGCCAGAAAGCATGAAATAATTTGTTTACTCAGTAGTTGGCTAAAATATTTGTAACTCCAGCTCTTTATTTTCTGTGTCCTGGACAATGTATTTAGATTCTCAGCCAGATTTTGTGATTAAGTCATGATTTTCACAAAAATGTTAAATTCATTCACAAAACAAATATGATTTGAAATAGCTTCAACCTTTGACCTACTTTCCAAATCCAATCCCTTGAATATAAGTATTCACTTTTCTGTTGTATTTGCCCAAAGTTGCCACAGATAAGATAATAAGCCTTATAGAATATCTCACTAATACACTGAAATATCTTAGATTTACCTGACTTCTAAAAAACACTGTGAAACAATGAAATGTGTAAAGACCAAGCATTCGAGCCAGTTGCTTAATCCGTGGTGAATGTGTGTTGACAAAAATCTTTAAATGAAACCATCTGTTGATGACTCAACCTCTCTTGAGTCATCAAAAATATTTATTTTCTACAACACATGAGAGCGCAACAAAACGCCTTTCAAATTTCTTGAATTAATTTTTCCGATTAAAAAAAATAAAGGGAAGTTAACTGAAGAAGTAAGTGAAGAATGGATGGAGTTGGTGCATTTTTCGATGTCAAGAAGCCTGGATGATGCAGTGGTCCATCGTAGCTGAGGATCTCTTACAGATGTAGCAGGCGCTCAGCCTTTCAGTATGCACCATGCATATTAATGGCTAAGTCTGCAAAGCCAAACCCTACCCACTGTGCTAATTACCTAACTCTGTATAACGCACACCACCAGATTAAAGCACTACAAATTACCAGATTAAAGCAACACGCACCCTGTGTTTGCTGTATGAACATGATTTAGCTGAATCTTTGTTTATTGCCTCCACTCATTACCCCTATAGAACTACCATATTATTTTGTCATGTTTTTCTGAAACTGTTCGACAAACTTCACTAAGCTGAGAAGATAAACTCCTTTTCTATGCTACTGAAGCTGACTTTTTCTATGGGATGGCATAATCATTTTGATTATATTTATTTCTTAGTCATGCATGTGAGTATTGATGTGGTGTGCACTTCAAATTCCACACACAGTCAAAGGAAAGAATCACACAAAGGTATGACTGTCAGAAGTGGAAAACCACTGGGGTCTCCCCTAGTGACCTTCGTTACACCCCAAGTCAGACTATATTTTCCCTGAGAAATTTGGAATATTCTCATGGCTTCAAACTTTGTATTTACAGTTAATGTTTGCCAACTCCTGTAAATGGTAGCTATAATGGTTCAAAGCAAAAGCCAAGATACCTGATTCTATGGTTTTTAAATTTATCTTTCAATTTGTTTTTGTATTTGATTTAGAAAAATAATTATTTTTCTACCACCCAAATTTGAACTAATATTTATCATTTGTTAAGCAATAAAGAATCTTATAATACCACCACTCATTAAACCATACATAGATAATGGAGTTTAGTTTTCCATTGGAAAAGAAATATGATATAAATTTATATTTTAAGAAATACAATTCAAGATACTTCATGCACTGCAATTTGTCATAGCCGTCCACTCAGGAGTCTTGATATTTAGAAAGCAACCAATAGAAACTAAGATCTCTTAATGAGGAATGAGATAGTATATGTGTATATACAACTGTATATATGAATAGTATTATGTGTAGATGTGTCCTATGTGTGTGTGTGTGTGTGTGTGTGTGTGTGTGTGTGCGCGCGCGCCTGCACACTCTCATGTGAACATTGTGTGTGGATCAAAATTACCCAACTGTTTTAGCACACTTGCTTTTACATATTTGCCAGCGTCAATCAAGTGTGTCTGTGGAGGTCAATACAGGTGATCTAGTTTATTCTGATCCACATTGATCCTGAGAGTTACATGATGACTTAATAGCAGATAAAGCAGTACCATGGGTTTATCCTTACCAAAATTGTTGTTTTCCTATAGCCTGTGTCTTTCATAGAAATTTAAGATTAGCGAGTCAGTATCTACAAAGTTCTTCCTTAGAATTTCTTAGGAATTGTGTTAGAATAATATATCAACTGGGAGAAAAGCAAAACATTCAATGCATCCAGTGGTCTTCCATGGATGAACACAGTGTGTTGCTTCTGCAGTTTAGGGTGCTGATTTTAATACTGGTTCAAGAATTTTCAGCACACAGGTTTAAGTATTACAATTAAGTGGGTATATAATTACTTTATTCTCTTTAGGGCAAATGAAAATATCCTTGTGATTTTGAGTTAGCTTTCTAATAATTCTTAGTGTGCAGGATGGAGTTAATTTTCACATTCTCACTCTGTGTCCTTCCATTTTATTCCTCTCGGGTACTAGTTGCAGGAGTTTTCTAAAGATATTTCCTGTTTACTTTTCGCTTGCTGGTTTTGTTTTGTTATTTGTGGATAGATGTAAAGGATATGTAGTGTTTTCAATTTAATTGCATTTTATTAATTTTTCTTTGCATTTTAATGTGGATTAGACCCAGAATATATTACATAAAAATCAGTAAAGCAGACAAACTTTGTATTTTACCCATATTAGGAGGAAGCATCCAATGAAATCACCTCTCCGATCCAAGCATCATGATGGTTATGAGATTCAATATTGACTGTATCTCACTCAGATCCATTCCTCTATGGGTACTAATTTTGCCTTTAAAGGCTAATGACACTTTTGTATTGTGAATCAGAATTTTCAAAAGCCAAATATTCAATTATTTGTCTACCTTCTGAATTTGGTAACATTTTATTTACAGCTGAAGTCAATCTTGTAAAAAAATCAGTGAAGGTATCTTTTGTGCCCTGCATAACTTTAGTAAATGACTCAGTTCTCTTTCCAACTTCTTCAATTCTGCCCCCAAGCACTCAAAGCTGCTGTATGGCATTCAGCCAGGGTGTGGTCAACATATAGAGACTGTCTTTGTACATAGCGTAATCACTCTCTCCAAGAAGTTGGTTTTGGGAAATTTCAATACCTTCAGCCCTACTTCATTGTTCAATGGTCCTAGCATCATCTTTCCACCAGATCCTCCACTGTAACTGAGGACCAGGTTCCCAATACTGCTGTAACCAAGTCTTTCCAGTCTTGGGGGGCAATTCTGTTACTAGCTGACCATGAATTTAACATCTGCTTCACAAAAGGTGAATGCATACCCTATGAGACTATCACTTTCTTAAATTTCCCGAAATCTAACATTTCCACAGGAATCCAGTCAGCTATTCCACAGCCTTGGGGATACTTGTCATTTGATAGTTGTTCTGTAAGGTGGTTGGATAAATTAAGATTGGTTGTTTGGTAACCTTGGGCTGTCCCTCTCCAATTTTATGATGGAATGGTTCTCCTTTAAATTCCTCTGTCTGGGTCTGAATATCTCTATTATCTGTTTTAGTACATTTTTCTAAGACTTGTAACTTATCAGTCAAAATGACAATACTTTTTCTAGTAAATTTTTCTAAGGCCTGTACCTTGGTATTCATATCAACCAACTTCTTTAGAGATAAGAATTATCAAACTGATAATGTTTATAATTGACATTACATAAATCCCATCTAAGTTATTCAACCCCTCATTTAATTGTTCCATTTTTAAACCATCCATTGTGCAATCATAGAGAGATCTAACTCCCTCCATAGTAATAGTGTTTCCCATTTCTAACGTGGGAAAAAACTCTCTCTCTCTCTCTCTCTCTCTCTCTCTCTCTCTCTCTCTCTCTCAAGTAATTCTCCCCTTTAAGAATTCCAAGTTGTCTCAGCAAATCTGCTGACAGTGAAGTGTAAGACAGGCTGTCCCTGTATAGCACATCTGAGCAGAGAACACAGGAAGTACACAGCCTGGCTGAGGATAGCTGCAGCTGCTAGTGTGTAGCTGGGAGCTGAGAGTGTGGTGGTTACAACAACAGGAGAAGCCCAAGCAGGTGTCAAGACAGCTACCTAGTGTGGCAGCAGCCCAGGGAGGGGGTCCAGGGGAAGCCCACAACCAATGGGGAGAGGGAACTAGCTGTCTGAAAAATGCACACAGGGGATTGTGCAGAAGAAGCACATGTGGTGGAAGCTGCCTGAAGGCAGAGTGGCTGAGCGGTGAGGGGCTAAATCCCATGGTGCCTGTGTGCCTGTGGAGATTGCTGGAGAAAGGCTGCAACAGAAAAACCCCAGACTCCCTCAGAATGCCTGGGCAAGAAAAGGAAAACCTAGTTGGTGGGGCGGTGATTCCCTTGAGTGTAGCTCCACATGCAGCTCCAGTGTGTGCCGGTGGCTGCAAAGCCACAGGTAAGTGGCAATTTTGTGAATTTGTGCCCCAAAAGTTGGATGCCAGATGATGTGTAAATCTAGTTAGTTTTATCAATAAAAACCAGGAGTCAGATACTGGGGTAAAAACCTCAAAGATCAGAGAAGCAGGGGAGTAGCCACAGTCACTTCCTACCTGAGTCCTCTGACCAAAAGAGCTAGATCCTCTCTGTCCCACCTTATCACTTCTGGTCTCTTCTCTGTACAGACCTCCAGACCTCTATGGCTAACTAGTGGCGAGTTCTGCCCTCTGACTTCAAGCAAACTTTTTTGTCAGAACACAAACAAAATATTACACAACAAAGAGGTCTTCATGTATAGGTTCCAACACACCAGCTAAAACTATTCAAAACAGAGGATAAAACATAAGATGCTTATGTTAAAATCTTTAGACAATGACAAAACTACAGAGTAGATCAAATTAAATATAATATGTAGTGGGTAGCCATTCCAGCTTTGATCTGGAAGTTCCAACCCCCATTGAGACTTTGGCAACTGTCACACCTACAAGGCGGGGCGAAAGGAGGCGCCTGGGGACCCGAGATCTGGATCGGCGGGTGCTCTCTCTGTTGCGGGACCCTGGACTGGAGAGGTGTACCAAGCAGAGCTCCAGAGAACACCGCTGGACTGCGATACACCTTCCCCAGACCCAGCGACCTACCTATCCCTTAATTTGTAAGTTACGCCATTAAATAAATCTCCTTTTAACTACGTGGAGTGGCCTTAATAATTTCACCAATATCTGGCGCCCAATGTGGGGCAAATTCCAAAGGCCTGGGTGTCTCCCTCACTCAGCCTTCCACTTCCCAGCTCTATTCTCCTCCTTGTCCCACCTATACTTCCTGCCTGGCCACGGGCCAATCAGTGATTTATTTATTGACCAATCAGCAATACATTTGACATACAGACCATCCTGCCTGTGTCTCTTTCAAGCTAGTGGCAGCCTGTGTGTTTGAGCTACTGGTGGGTTCCTAGCGTGCGTGCATGCTCGACCTGTAGTATGGCGAGAATGAGGCCTCTGCAAGTGGCACATTAAGCTGTGTTGGATTTAGCATTTGCTAGTACAAAACAAAACAAAAAAAAAGAGGTTTCTGGGCTACACGCTGTTTTGATAGAAGCATAGACCCACTACTTCTGAGAGTTGATGGCTCCCAGAGCTGGCAGAAAAACGTATCACCGCCATGTTGGGAAGCTGAAGTGGGTGGAGCCAACAGCCACAGCGCCAGCGCCGTGTCAGGCTTAGAAGGCTACAGTTCAAAGCAATAGGCTCAAGCTAATATAAAAAAATAAGCCACGTAAAGATGGCTACCACACAGAGAATCTGGATTATGTTCTCTTTGATATTTGTAACTGAAGAAAAACATTTGATTACAAAAACTGTTGAGTTATGCCAAAATGTATATTTTAAAGGTACCCTGACTTCAAAATTTGGATGTAAGGATATGTTGCTTTGGAAAGGAGGCTCTGCTTTTGTTTCCACAGAAAGCCAGAGGCTATGGATTTGTTCCAGATTAGGACACATCAGGTTTGACCAGCCAAGACCACCTGAAAGGTCTCCGATGACACCATGGCCCAGATGACCCAACATCCAGAACCGTTTCAAGGCAACTGGCTCAGATGATACAGCCTCACGGACTTCTCCATGATCCTAAAATTTTCTTTGTTTCCCCAGAAGATACAGCGCCCCCCTCCAGCAGAAAGTAGTAAGAGAAGCTACGTCCAAATTCCCAAATATACCAAGCTGACTTTAGAGATGTGTAAAGGTTAAAACCTTCCTTTTAAAGAAAAGAAAAGGGGAAGTGCTGTGGGATGGTCTGTATGTCAAATGTATTGCTGATTGGTCAATAAATAAATCACTGATTGGCCCGTGGCCAGGCAGGAAGTATAGGTGGGACAAGGAGGAGAATAGAGCTGGGAAGTGGAAGGCTGAGTGAGGGAGACACCCAGGCCTTTGGAATTTGCCCCACGTTGGGCGCCAGATATTGGTGAAATTATTAAGGCCACTCCACGTAGTTAAAAGGAGATTTATTTAATGACGTAACTTACAAATTAAGGGATAGGTAGGTCGCTGGGTCTGGGGAAGGTGTATCGCAGTCCAGCGGTGTTCTCTGGAGCTCTGCTTGGTCCACCTCTCCAGTCCAGGGTCCCGCAACCGAGAGAGAGCGCCCGCCGATCCAGATCTCGGGTCCCCAGGTGCCTCCTTTCGCCCGGCCTTGTAGGTGTGACAGTTGCCGAAGTCTCAATGGGGGTTGGAACTTCCAGATCAAAGCTGGAATGGCTACCCACTACATCAATAATCAATTGGTCCAAAAAATAAGAAAAGAACTAAATAAGAAGAGCAGCTCTAATAAAAATAAATGAAAAACTACATTAATGAAAATTGTATAAACACATTAGTTAAAAGACAGAGAAATCACATATGAAATTACAACTAATGTTCTGCCATCTACAAGAAATTTAGTTTAAATAAAATGAAACTAAGGTGTCTATGGTAACTGTATCATGTACAACTGACTTCAGATCAAAGTAAATTACCAGGTATAAAAATGAATTTTACGTAACGCTAAAATGATCACTTTGCCAACAAGATATTATCATTATGATTAAATTAACAAAAGAGCTACAAAAACCATGAAACCCTGAAGTCACAACTAAAAAAAAGAGAAAAC
Source organism: Peromyscus californicus insignis (assembly GCF_007827085.1). Lineage (NCBI taxonomy): Eukaryota > Metazoa > Chordata > Mammalia > Rodentia > Cricetidae > Peromyscus > Peromyscus californicus. The sequence goes on from NW_026294617.1 coordinate 29,124,052, forward strand.
AAATCAACTATCATGGTTAGGAATTTCAAAGCCCATTTCTGGGAAATAGAATTGCTTCTGTTCAGAACATGATCTAGAGTATAGAAGAACAATACCACTGGCACAATGGACCTGAATGACATCTATACAATACTATCTATAGACACTGCCTGCAGATTATGTGCACACAGAACTCTCACAAAGGTAGACATTTTGTAGAGTCATTAAACACACTTCTGTGCTTTTAAAAGAATTTAAATAATACCAAAGTGGGCTCTGATCAGAACAGAAATAATATGGATGTGCAAAAAGGCTATGGGAAAAAAGTATGTTCAAACACTTGGAAGTTGAAGAGCACAGTTTTTAAATGATTCCTGTGCCTATGATCTAAATAGCATTACAAGGGAAATGAACAAATGTTTGTATTAGAACAGCCAAATTCCTCAAAGATGATTAACATATTAAGAAACTAAAATGAAGAATTCATATGGGATTAAATACAAATAAACAGAAAGGCTGATATATATATATATATATATATATATATATATATATATATATATATATATAAAAAAGAGCAAAACTCAAGGAAACATACCACTAGGCTGTGCCTAATCAAGATGATGTGACTAGATGGTGACTCACATCAGACTTCTTGAGAAGTCAAGAAAGGGAGACAAGAAACAACATACTCTGAAACTTGTCAAGAAATTTCAGCAAAATCCACTCTCCTTAAATGTCCATGCCGTAAAGATCACGTGGAGCAGTCAAAAATGTGAACTAAGTCTGGATATTCGGGATTTAGTCCTCAAGTCTGACTTAATGATAAAATTGAGGGGGTTTAACATCTTATTTTTAATTTTATTTATTAATTTTACATCCCAGTTTTCCCTCCCTTCTCTCCTCCCTTTCCCCCCGACCCCTGCCCTGCCTCTCAATCCACTCCTCCTCTGTTTCTGTTCAGAAAGGGGCAGGCCTCCCATGAATATCAACAAAATACGGCATATCAAGTTGCAGTAAGACTAAGCACCTTCCCTGGTATTAAGGCTGGGCAAGGCAACCCAGTATAAGGAATAGGTTCCCAAGAGCCACCCAAAGCGTTAAAGGCTGCCCCTGCTTTCATTGTTAGGAGTCCTACAAGAAGACTTATATTTCAATTATCAGAATGAGAAGAGGTACAAAATATAGAGATAGTTAAAACATGCCCAGGAATATAGTGAGAGCCTAATCAGGGGTCATGATGAAGTTATGAGGTTAATATATTCTACAACTAATGTTTGAAGCTTTTGAGAAAGAGCCACTGGAGAGGTACAGAACAGGAGATGAAAAATAGGTAAAATAATAAATGGAGAATATTGGGTAAGACAGAGAACTTGTGGCAGACGTGTCCTGGCTGAGGTTGCCGGTCGGTTCCTATAGAAATGAGAAGGAAATTGTTTCCTTTGGAAAGAAGCCATTAGCAAATCTTAAAAATGTTTAGAGAAATTATTACATTGATATGTAGCAATGTGAAAAAGGGACTCTTGTCAGCTGTGAGCTGCTGAGAGGAAGGGAGACAGGTTGATTAAGAGAGTAGCCTCTAGATAAATTGACCATGCTCCCGTGGAAGATCACATATGTAAGAATACCTGGGAAGCACAAATTGGTTCTGAAAAATTTCAAAGAAAAATCAAAAGGAACAAGGTTGAGTAGGTAGGGAAGTGGGGTGGATCTGGAAAAAGTTAGGGAGGGAATATCATCGAAATATTTTGTAAAAACTCTCAAAAAAACTAATAAGAGGTTTTTTGTTCTTTTAAAGTTCTTCTTAGATTGATTTATTTTAAAATAGGAGTCAAATTAATTCGTTTTAGCAGTCACAGAGTAGAATGGTTTTAGCATTTATACATGGATAAACATTGATGAAATATGGAACGAAGGTAGATATGGTGGTGATTGATTTATGTGTAACTTGAAGTTTTCCTGTGTTGGGACAAATCTCTCCCACCCCTATCCCCCAAGTAAACACACAGAGGCTTATATTAATTATAACTGCTCAGCCATTAGCTCAGGCTTATTACTGACTAGTTCTTAGACTTAAATTAACCCTTAATTCTTATTTTCATTTAGCCACATGGCTTGGTACCTTTTCTTAGTTCTGCCTTGTCATCTTGCTTCCTCTGTGTCTGGCTAGTGACTCCTAACTCTGTCCTTCCTCTTCCCAGAATTCTCCTTGTCTGTCATTCCTATACTTCCTACCTGGCTACTGGCCAATCAGTATTTGATTAATCAACCAATCAGAGCAACACACATTCACAGCATACAGCAGGACATACCACAGCATTTATGTTAAGAACACTCCAGGCCAGGAGAGCCACCTTGGCAGCATGGATTGCCAGGGAACAAGGCAGCATGGATGGTGGATCAATTCCACCACCACCCCCAACAAACACATCTTACTGACAAAGCTTTCTAGCATTTTCAGGAGGCAAGAATTAAAAGACACAGGTCTTGTAATGTGCTGTGGGATGTTCTGTATGGCAAATGTGCTGCTCTGATTGGTTAGTAAATAAAACACTGATTGGTCAGTAGCCAGACAGGAATTATAGGCAGGACTAACAGAGAGGAGAATTGAGGGAAGAGGAAGGCAGGGAGGGAGACTGCAGTGGCCGCCAGGACAAGGAAAATTTTCATCTGTATGCATTTACCAAATTGTATATTCAAATGATTAAGTGTATTGTGTAAGTAGTTTTATTATTGATACGTCATTCACATTAATAAATAATGACATGGTGCTTAATCTAAGTTGAGATTTTCATTGGAATCTAATAACAAGACTAAACTCAAGTAAACAGGAAAAAATGAAAATTTTCCATGGAAATGATCCTCCTTTTATTCATCTATTTTCTTACTATTTTTCTATGCTCATCCACACCCATCAATATTATTTGCTTACTTATTTTCCATTTAGTTTTATTGAGTTTTGTTTTCATGTTTGAGGTCAAGTCTCATTACCTCACAGATTTACAAAGGAACCTTCTAAGTAACTCAGGCTGATCTGACCTTCTGATGCTACTGAAGCAGCTCCCTGAGTGAGGGAATTACAGGTTTACCACACCATGCCCCACTACCGTTGAACTATCAAAAGTATGTAAGAAAATCTTCTAATCTGAAATTGCAAATGTTCTTACCAAAGCTATTTAAATAAGCAAAAAGATTCAGTCTTTCATAGAAGTTGAACCTGTGTCTTGCATGTACGACTCTCGGAGGATTTCTGGATTTTACCCTTCTGAGACATGGTGAATTTGAAGGCAGTCAGCATCCATCCAGAGCAAAGTTAATGCTTTGACTCAGTGCTTTGACGTACACTCTAAATTTAATTAAAATTCTTCTCTGTATTTAGATGGTTTTCCTTTATGTCTGAAGTTAAATCCTTTTGTGTTCTCTGCCTATGGGCCTGAAGTGATTTATGTACTGCACTGGTAGACAGTTCAAAAACATGCTTCGAATAGTTTATTCTACTTTTGCTGGTTTGATTTAAATACATGCCTCAAACATCAAGGCCAATCACTTCCCAAGGCCCACAGGAAAACTGTATAATACTTTTTTCTACTTTCTTTAGCAATCATGCCAGGACCAGACTCATTAAAGTGCAGAGTGTGAGCACTGCATTTTAAAGTAGATCTAAGCAGTTGCAGAACAATTATAACCAGAAACAACTTCAAACAGGCTAAAATTCAAGTGTCAACTCTGAGGTATATTCTTTATAAAAATATGGAGTCCTGGCTTATAAAATATTGTTAAAACAATTGGATTGCCTTTATTTATGTTAAATAGAAATTGAGATTTTAATAAAGAATACAAATTTTAGAATACAAATTAGGGTGCTAATTTTGCTAGTACTAAATGCTAGACATAGAATCGAAGTATACACAAAAAAACATTGCTAATAGAATTATTTGTTTTTCAAATTTCTTTGTGGCATTCAGTGCTGAGTTAGTCATGATTTTTGCAATCAAATATCTCTCCACATTCAAAAAACAAACATAAAAATTTTTAAAGAGTGACTTACATTGTGCCTGTAGGATACCTCCCACATTCATAGTCTAGAAAAAAAGTGTGTGTATTTAATGCAACAATGTTAATCAATAGTGGACTCTTCAACACACAATCAAATAAGTAGTTTTAGAGAAATGCTATATAAATTATATAGTAAATTCCCTCATGTCAATTTCTGTAGTGAATTATTAAAATGCCAGAGGGTCCCTCATGTGATAGGAACTCTTACATTCATGAATACAAAGCTTATTTACTGCCCACAACAATCATGTCATTAACTATACGTGTTATACTTTTACCTATGAAGAACGTAATTGAAAGGGGCTGAGGAACTTGCTCAAAGTAGCAAGTATTAGAGCAAAATTGTAAAAGGGATCTGCAAAAGAATCTAAATTCAAACATTCTACACTCTGTGTTGCTTTTTTTTTTTTTTAATTTTCCAGAGCTGAGGACCAAACCCAGGGCCTTGTGCTTACTAGGCAAGCACTCTGCCACTGAGCTAAATTCTCAACCCAGTGTGTTGCTTCCTTTAACCCTGTCACTGTAAGCTACAACAGCAACCAGGCCTTAATGTGATTTTTAAAAAAATCTTCTTTTTATGTTGAGGTCTCAATATGAAATTCCCTCCATTGATCTCTAGGGATGTTGCTATTTGGCAAGGTTATGGAATCTTTGTAAGGTGGAGCCTTGATGGAGGAAGTATGTCACCTTGGGTGGATTTTGAGCTTATGGTCTGACTCCACTTCCTGTTCTCTGTCTGTTTCCTGTGTAAGAATGAAATGAGATCAATCTACTTTCTTTCTCCCAGGCAGGACTCACTCTCCCACTACCATGCCTTTTGTGGAATGATGGACTAGGTCAAAAACAAACCTTTTCTTCCCTAACTGGCTGTGCTCTCAGAATGTCCTATCAGAGCATAAGAAAAGTAAGTAAGATGAAGGATTATTCTCAGTTGCCTTTCTTTGGATGATAGACATGTACATCAACATGCCTAAAGTCATCCAATTTGATTTTTTGTTCTGGCTTCCCCCATTAGGTATACTCTTACTTCCTCCTTATTCCTTTACCCTTGCTTATTCCTTGAATATTTATACATACATATATATATATATATATATATATATATATATATATATGTGTGTGTGTGTGTGTGTGTGTGTGTGTGTGTGTATAAGTATATATATATGTGTGTGTATACATACATATATATATATTTAGCATTCAGATCAATGTGAGCTGCATGTAAGTGCTCACATCATATTAAAGAGTACATAGATACTAAACTTTACATAACCTGAATGCAAGACCTTTTGACTTTTTTAAAATGACAACTGTGGAGAGTAAGGGCAAATGACATGAACACGAAAGGCAATCCACTATCCTAGGACTGCAAAGCTTCTTATATAAAATAAAAAAATTAAAGGGAAGGCCAGTGTTGATCTCTCTGTTGGGAAAGCATAATCTTCTTCCCAAGATTATCACAAGATGCTGAAGATGTCAGTCAGAGGTGTGCCAAACTGTTAGGATTAAGATCATTCTAGAAAATATATCAATTAGGCATGAGACAAGGTTTAATTATTTATCTGTGAATTCTCAGGGCCAGACCTTTTCACCAAAGATAAATAAATGACCAACCTACTAAATATTCTAGATCAGTACAATCATTGGCATTGAAATATTTAGGTAACAAGACATTCAAGGGGTGATATAGGATGGGTTTTTATTTTATTTTTAAGAGAAAAGGGGCTTTATTTTGTCATATAGTTTCAGAAGTAGAGTCATAATGGTTAAGAGGCATGCATAGTGGCAGGAGGAGGAAGCTGGCTGACTACATCTCATTGCCACATAGTAAACAGACAAAGATGTTAAATAGAGAACCTTTAACATGCAGTGATCTTAAATAGAGAAGCATCACTTAAAGAAAGACCCACAAGGATACCATGAGAATAAAACCCACAGAGTCAACTGACCAGGGCTAATAAGGACTCACAGAGATGGAAGCAGCAATTGCAGAGCCTGTATGGGTCTGTGCTAAGTCCTCTGGGTATATGTTATGATTGTGTAGCTTGGTTTTCTTATAGGACTCCTAACAGTGGGATAGGTGTGTCTCTCTCTTTTGTCTGCTCTTGGGACCCTTTTCCTCCTACTTCATTGCCTTGTCCAGCCTAGATATGAGGATATGTACCTAGTCTTACTATAAATGGTCATACTGAGTTTGGTTGATGTCCATGGGAGACCTGCTCTTTTCTGAAGGGAAATGGAGGAGAAGTGGATCTAGGGGGAAGGTGAGAGAGGGAGGAGCAATAGCAACAAAGGAGGGAGGGGACCCTGTGGTTGAGCTATAATATATGAAAGAAGAATAAATAAAAATGAAATTAAAAAATTGATATCCAGACTCTCAGTGTGCATAGACTTCATGGAGTCTCTGGATTTTGATGAATGACTGAAGGCATCAGAAATTATGATGTGTCTCATAAAGACAACATACATGAAAAAGTAGAAGATAATTTAATACCAGAATATGCTGATATTAAAAATGTAGGCTCTCAGAAACAAACCCAGATAGAATAGTAAAAATGAGTACACAGGAGCAAAGCCTGCTAAAGGGATGGGACTTTTTTTTCCGGTACAGACAAATAAATGGTTGTGAATGACCAAACTATAATAAATTAGTGTAAGAGGGTGAAATAGGAATTGTATGACAAACATAAAATCATTTTTGGTTATTGACTGGAGTAAAGGTATGCTACAGTGATGCATATGCCATTGTCTTAGTGACTTCTCTGCTGCTGTGATGAAGCACGATGACCATGCGGCTCATTAAAGGAAGTGTTGAGCTGGACTTCCAGTTTCAGAGGGTTAGAGTCCAAGGTGGCTGAGCAAAAGCATAATAACAGTTGGTGCAGCTGAGAGGCACACCTCACAAGCAGGAAATAGAGAACACACTGGGGATGGTGAGCCCATCCCGTGGCACACCTATTCCAGTCTTTCTTTCTTTCTTTCTTTTTTTTTTTTGGTTTTTCGAGACAGGGTTTCCCTGTGTAGCTTTGCGCCTTTCCTGGAACTCACTTGGTAGCCCAGGCTGGCCTCGAACTCACAGAGATCCGCCTGGCTCTGCCTCCCAAGTGCTGGGATTAAAGGCGTGCGCCACCACCGCCCGGCTACTCCAGTCTTTCAGAAGCAGTTCTAACAACTGGTGACAAAACCAAATAGAGGGTACTTTGGGGCCACTCTCATACAAAACATCATATTCCAATATTTGACCTCCATGGACTGGTAGCCTTAGTAGTATAAGGCAAAATGCATTAAATTCAACTTAAAAAGTCCCTATAGTCTTTTATATTCTCAGTCTTATAATGTTCAAAGTCTTCTTAGAAACTAAAGGCAATGCCTTAATTGCAGTCCCCTGTAAAATCAAAAAACACATTTCATACTTCCAACATACAATGGCACAGAATAAACATTATCATTCTAAAAGCAGGAAATGCAGGCATGGTCAAGAGATACTGGATAAGAAATACAGCAAATTCCAAATCCTGTAGACAAGAGAAAAGGAAACTGTTTTAAGCACCAGTTTAAGTTTTAAGTACTTCATAAGAACCAACAAATGTGATTTTAGTATAAATATCTATGAATTAAATCAACATATAAATATTCATAACTTTGTAGAGTTCATCAATTAAGAAATTGTGTAATAGTCAGGTGGGACGGTGTATACCTTTAATGCCAGGACTCAAGAGGCAAAGGCAGGTGGATCTCTGTGAGTTTGAAGCCTGACTGAGTCTATTAGTGAGAACTTATGTAATCAGTTTCAAGGCCAATAAATAAAAATTAGCAGTTCCAAGTTTCTTTCCTGTCTTCTAGTTGGAGCACTTTTCTCATCCTCAGAGATGGCAACTGGTTGTTCTTATAAAAACTAAAGTTTAATATTTAAAAGTTTTAACTTTATTTTCATGGTTAGTAGTAAAGTTAATGGTTCATAGTAATTTCCATAAGGTTATTTTTTACTTCAAATCCTTTGCCTACTTTCTTACTATTAATTTTTTCCACTTCAAAATACTGTCTTGTATAAAGTCCTTTACTTACTTATATACTTCAGCTAATTAATCATTTTCTTGATCTCTTGACTATCCCTGTCTTTATCCCTTGTAGAATGGTAATGTTTATTCTGTGCCACCACATGTTGGGAGTATGTAATTTGTCTTTGAGAACACACTGTCGAACAGAATTTCATAGTAATATTCTCCTGGTTAATATTTTGGAAGCATATGTTTGTTTGTCTTTTATATTCAGAGCTACAAAATGAACAGAAATGACTTTTATATACTATGTGTTGGGAGTAGAATTTCATTTTGTTTGTGTAATGAATATTGGACTGATCTACTACTATTTCGTTTAAAAATAAAATATCTGTTCTTACTAATTTGGCTTTGTTCTTTTTTGTCATGAATCAGTCACCCCATGGAATTCTGGCTTGCACAGTTTATACTGAAAGTTGAGTGTTTGTTGAATTGTTATTAAATAATATATATTTGTGCTCCTTTAAAAAAAATAAAATGGGTCTTCAGCTTTGGTTGTCACCAACACTGTTGCATTATGTGTAAGTATTTTATCAGTCATTTGTTGGAAAGTTCTGAACTCTTCAGACAGTCATTTTGTCTCTTTCTCCTTTTTCTCTTTTACATTACATACACATTTGAGCAATTCCTTTTATCATTGCATTATTTAAATAAGTGACTTGTTATTTCTTCCATATTGATTATTGGTTTTATCTTCTGTTTCTTCAAAAAAAATGCTTTTAAATAAAATTTCCATTCTGTTTGTTGAATGTTCAGTTACTTCTCTGAATGTTCTATCTTTATTTCTATGCTCTTGAATAACAGAGAGTTTATCATATGATATCTCAGGCTCTGGCAGTCTTTTTTTAGGGGGAGGGGTGTGAATATTGGCACAGGATCTCAGGTAGCAGAGTTTTCCGTTAAACTAAAGTAACTTTGAACTCCTGGCCCTCAGGCCTCATCTTTCAAGTGGCACCACACCCAACTAGTGGCCTATTTTAATTTATCTTGCTTTTCTTGGATCTTCTTCATGATGGCAAATATTTTTATGACTCCAATTGTTTTTATAGAATGTGCAAGAATTTCTACTTGAAATTGAGTTAAGTATTCAGGCCTAGGGCAATCCCATCTTCTTCTATGAAGATTGATTTGCCCTAAAACTTAGTACTGAAACTTTTTGAATGATTTTGCTGGTTTCTTGAAGTATAAAGTTTTTTCATAGCAACCTCTTCCCTTTGACCTCTTTCCACACCCTGTGACCACATGGAATGGAACACTTTGAAACTTACTTCTTTCATTTTCAGAGTCTGTGTGTTTCTTCTGGTATCAGCTAATACTCCAAGTAGAAAGTGCCTCCAGGTATGTATCCAATTTCTCTGGATTTCTTCCCTGGGATTATCACTAAATGACTCCTCATTATTTTAGTGGATCCTTGATACTTTAGAGGGAAAAAAAGTAGCACTAAGTATTTACAAGCTGCTTAATTTACATAATGAGTGAACTGACCTGATTTTCAGATTCACCATCACTGGGAGATATAGATCTATATTCCATGCTTTTGATTACTGGAAAGAATTTTCCTCTACATTTGTACATTCTGTTCTTTCTAGGGTAATATTGATTGTCTAAGGAGTGAAAATTGTTTTTTATGCAAACTTATCTTTTAAAAATATCAGTGCTAAATTTAAAAACAACAGCAAGAAATTTTAATCTTCACTGACTTATGATCTATTTTCTTCACCTACTATAATGATACTGGTTTAGTCTATATATTTTTTAAATGTATTTAATTGTGTGCCCAATATTACTCAAATTGATTTCTTGGACATTATTGACTTTCTATAACTCACTGGTACTAAAATTTCATTGAAAATATTTGAATATGCTCTAATCAAGGTGTGTCATTACCCTTCAATTATCTACAGTTTTGACTTTTTTATTGTCTCTATATGCATAATTATCATTTTATGAATCATCTTATTTCCTTGTTGGTATGTATCTTTAGTCATTATATAAGGACTTATTTACTATTACTTTATGCATCTCTTCTTTATGGTTTGAAGTCAAAACAATTGTTTGGTGTATTTGTAAGAAATATTGCTTCCTTTCAAAACACATCCTTCTGATGATTTTCTCTAAAGGATCTTTCCAGTACCCTATAACTCTGCCTCAGTAATGTCTCACTCTTCAGTGCCAGGGGATGATGGAAAAACCTGCTCATTGGGAAAAGCCGTTCGGATCTCATTTTGAAAGTCACACTAAATTCCTGATTAGAGGCTAAGCTGAAAGGAATTTGACATATTTTGTACATCATTTCCTCCATCTCCCCAAAACGAAGTAGTTCTACATCTGTTGTATTTAATTCATATAAAGTAGCATGTAAATCTGTAATTTTCAAAGATGATATTTGAGAACCAATGGTTCAAGGTAGACCCCTGATGCTAGAGCGTGACGATTTCTTACAAGTTCACTCATTTTCATGTTTTCCTCATTGCTCATTGTTTCAACTTCTGATAGCTGGCATCATCAGGACAGGGATCTGCTGGAGCAGATTGCATCTTTCTTTCTAATCTATTACGTTTTTTATCAAAAAAGTCAACACTTTCTAGTTTTTGCTTATCAGATCTTATATTCTGATATATTTTGATGTTAATTTTGTTTATATTAATTGCTTTACAATGTCTATCTACCTAAATGCATATTATCAATGTCATATCATTGACCATTGTCTGCCCCAGCTTTGATACTCTGGTGTAGCTGAATGTTTTGTGTGTTCTGTCCACGACCCAAGTAAACACACTGAGGCTTATATTTTAATTATGAACTGCTCAACTGTTAGCTCAGGCCTACCACTGACTAGCTCTTACATTTAAACTCAGCCCATTTCTGTTAATCTATATGTTGCCACGTGTTCCATGGCTTTACCTGTGTGCCGTTACATGCTGCTCCCTGGACGGCGGGCTCATGTCTTCCTACTCAGCCTTCCTGTTCCAAGAATTCTTATCTGCTTACCCCACCTATGCTTCCTGCCTGGCTACTGGCCAATTAGCATTTTATTTATCAACCAATCAGAGCAACACATTCACAGCTTACAGACCATCCCACAGCACTCTGGTTTACATTCCAACTCCAGGAAATATTGGTTCCTTTTCCACAATATTCTTATCTATCTTCTCCCTTACATCACTAGTCGAACAATTCTAATATAACCCCTATGTCTCTTGTTAAGACATTTCTAAAGTTTATTCTCTCTGATTCTAATATCAACAGCACGTATCATTCTATGTCATAATCTCCGTATGCTTGAAAACAGTATTCCTAGTTGCTCACTTTCTACCCTGTAATGTAAGGGTTCCCAGGTTGGCTTTCAAACCTAACTTGTTCATTTGTTATAGTATGTCCTTTGAGCTTTATGTGAAGTTTTTGGCTTCCCTGTAACTATATGGTAGACTACCTGTGATCTCAGATGTAATCTGTATGTATTTATTTGTAACATCCAATCCATCTGGCTAATGTCTCAAAGGAAAGTGTAATGGGCATCTTCTTTTCCTAGCCTTATGGACTCTCATATGGTTACAGTGACTCATTTGTCTCCATACTCTTATAATCTCATGCTATAGATGTTCCCATGAAACTTTACTGTCCTTATCTGTAGGCTCTGAGAGCTGAAATGGAATTATTTGGCTTTGCCGACCCTGAGTGTCTGGCAAAATGCTTGATCCATAACCAAGGCTCAGTAATTTATGGAATAAATTGGTGGGTGCATGAATAAATAGGCAAGCTGAGAATCATAAAACAACAGGAAAATGACTACCCAGGCATCACTAAAATTTGCTTACAAGATTCTAATGGGAGAAGTTGAGGGTAATAGAGCAACAAACATAATATTATCTAAGAATTATTTCACATTGATGAGTTGAATAAGTGAGCACGTTTGCCTGCATTTCTACTTTGGTGGGCTCAGGGGCATAACCTCATCAAGCACTAACTCTGACAGAGGGTGTAGAAAGCTCTTCTTTGTGATTAGTCAAGATTAATTTATTGTTAGATATTTAAGTGAATGCATTCAAATGTAGACTTTGTGCTGGATAAGGCAAGAGATAATTTTTTAAGCAATATTAGTCTAAAAAACAACAGCTATTCTCAAGATGAAGAAATGAATATTTAATGTATTTGTCTGTCAGACCATTTTCAAATGCAAATCACCCAGTACATCTGTGTGGAATTAGGAACACACTGGCATTTAGCTGGGCATTCACGCTCACAGATAAGCAGCTACTTGCTCTGAAAAGTAGTTGTAAAGCACTGAGAAAAGACAGTCTTCCTGCAAGGTCCTTTGGATCATTTCAGCCTTTTGAGGTTTGCAACTGTTTTAGGCTGTGTTCCGACTTTGGCATTTGAAAGGAGAGCACACTCATGCTGATCAAATGCTAACAGTTTCTTAAGCAGCCTCAAAAATAGCATGAGTTTTTGTTTAAAATACACAGCTTGACTTAACAGTAAGAAAGATTTAAAAATTTTAATATTTCTGTTTCCAGGGAGAAGGGACCATTGTTGGCATTCTAAACCTGTTATTATTTGGCTAGACTCGCCTTTTACATTTTATGCAAGTCCCTATGAATCTACTTATTTCCCCAAACATTCTCTCTGGTTTTTAGTTTTTATTTTTTGAAATTAAAATATAATTGCATCATCTTCCCCCTTTCCTTTTCTCCCTCCAACCCTTTGGTGCACACCCTGCTATCGCCTGGATCCCTCTCAAATTCATAGCCTCCATATTTCTTCAGTCATTTTGTATATCATTGTTTCTCAGGCTGCATGGCAAACTAATGGATAATGGCTGATGGGCTAGAGACAGTGGTGCCTTGCTCTTTTCCAGTTTTACTCTCCTTGAGTTTTCATTCTTCATTCTTTCATTCTTCATCTTTTAGTGTATCTTCCTATCAGTGTTCTGATGGCTGAGAAGGTAAGTGTCCTTGTCTTCATCCTGGCGCCCTGAATTTCACCCCCTGAATGAACATGGTAGAAGTGAGAATTGACTTCACCAAGGACTTACCCTCTGACTTTCTATGCAAATTTCTCTGTCTCTCTCTCTCTCTGTCTCTCTGTCTGTCTGTCTCTCTCACTCTCTCTCTCTCTCCCCCTCCCTCCCTCCCTCTTTTCTCTCTCTCCTCTTTCCTTCTCTCTTACACACAAATAAATAAATACATATTAATATATAACTTGCTATATGCTGTGGAATATCTGCCTTCAGCATGTTACCAAAATAAATTCTACCAGGAAACAGAGTAAAGTTTGTGCTTATCCCCTACATAAACAATACATCTGACAATGGACTCTCCCTCTCTTTGCAGCTTTCTGTTTCTTGTAAGTCTTCTGCTAGGGGTGGGACTTACTGCCCACCTCCCTTCTCCTTGCTGAGATATGGTGTGGCTTGAGGTCGCTCGGGACTTGTAACTGTTCTCATGTCTACTTCTGTGTTTACATGTATAATAACTCTGATTTATTATTGCTCTGGGTTTTAAAGTTCCCCTACCCCATATTCCCTTCTTCTAGAATTATCCTTGTGGATCATTCGCTAGTGAGATGCCATATGTTTATGACTATATGGGCATCACCAATCTGACTTGATGGGTAAAGACATCAACTTGTGTCATGCTGAGTAAGACATAAGCTGGATGGGGAGAGAAGAGGTAGTTGAACTGGGAGGAATTGGGGAAAGAGTGAATTTGGTCGAAACAGGTAAGAAGTTCTCAAAGATGTGTATTTAACATCAGCCCCTACTCAACACAAAATTCTGTGCTTTTTTGTTTTGTTTTGTTTTCATTTTTTGTTTGTTTGTTTGTTGTTGTTGTTACATGCTGTCTATGCTACTTGCAGCTGTGCCAACATCTAGAATGAGTCACATGGTTACATACCGTGATTGTTCTCAGGTGTCTGAGAATTTAGTCAACTGAACCTGTAGACTAATAACTATATTTTTCTAAAAAGCCAAGTTATACTTACCTGGCTGGGGAGATCCTATGACTAAGAATCTGGTTTTCCCAGGATGAAGCTCATCCACTACCCTTCAGATGTGCTGACCTTGTGATTTCCACTAAAGTGGAGGAAACTTAATTACATAATTTGTGGTAGTAGAGTACTATAATCATGCTTTCCTCTTACAATACAAAAGGTAAGCTATACAAGAATTTTTGTTTTCAAGAAATAAAAACTTGCACTGAAATGAATTAGACTATAAAATGAAGCTTTTTGATTAGGTAGCTATACTCTAAGATAAACATAGCTTTAAGCAAATTTAAAGTCAAGAACCAAAAGGATTCTCCTAGGTCTCTATATAATTTCTATAATAAGCTTCCTTTAAAACTGTGATAACTCTACACCTATGCTAGAGAATAGAGCTTGCATGCCAGAACAGCAGTACCTATCAGGGGACAGATTGGTAGGACTCAGCCAAAGAGGTGTGGTCCCATTTGAGCAATGTATTCACGGTCAGACAGATTCACCAATTAAGAGGCTGTTCTAAAAATGAAAGCATGCAGGAATGAGAAGAACTACCTGCTAGGTCCAATCAGGAACACCAAAGGGTGTATTGATCATCAGATGAATGAGTTTAGGAATGTATCTCTGCCAAACTACTGCTTATAGCATAACAATAAGCTTATTGGAAAGACTGACTCCATTGAGAATTAGATTTGGGTAATAACTTCAAGCTATTGTCTTGAATGAAGTGTCAATTTCCTTGTGTCAAACAAAGTATCTCTGAAACACTATAGCTTTCACTGATTCTTCCCAACTACTCTCCTCCCCTTTGGGGAAGTAAATTTTCCATGTGCATTCTCTTGCAGGCATAAATATATGGCAGTAATCCTTCTCCAATTTTACTCAATCAAGCAATCATGAATAGTGTTTTATTCTTCCCTTCTAAATATGCCTGTGTTTTTCTCTCATCACCTTTAGGTTCTCCACACAGTGTGCTATTGCTATAACCAGTCTCAAGGTTGAAACTCATGGTTCCAAGGACAGCACCAGTAAAAACTGTATCTAAACAAAGTGAGACACTGTAGACAGGAATATTAGGATTAACTAAGATTGTTTAGAAATGCAAAGTCTTGTGCCTTAATATAGCTCCATGGTGATACTGTGTCCCCCAATATATTGTGCACCCTAATGAATTTAACTGGGGTCAGAGAACAGAACAGCCACTAGATAGATATAGAAGCCAGAAAATGGTGGCACACACACCTTTAATCCTATCACTTGGGAGCGCGAGATCCATCTAGATCTCTGTGACTTCAAAGCCACACTGGAAACAGAGGCAGGTGTGGTGGCACACACCTTTAATCCAGGACATGCAATCTCATGTCTTGCTTGGGAAAGACACATGCCTTTAATCCCAGGAAGTGATAGCAGGAAGCAGAAAGGTATATAAGGTGTGAGGACCAGGAACTAGAGACTTTTAAGCTTTTAGGCTTTTAGCAGTAGTTCAGCTGGGATCCATTAGGATGAGGAACCAGAGGCTTCCAGTCTGAGGAAACAGGATCTGATGAGGAGTTGTTGAGGTGAGGCTGGCTATAACTTGTTCTGCTTCTTTGATCTTTCAGAATCACCCTAATATCTGGCCCCAAGGTTTTTCTATTAATAAGACCATCTAAGGTTCATGTTACATAGCTCTACTTGTTAGAGTATGGATTGTGAATAAACTCACTTGAAACAAAGGCATTTTTAATTAGAAAGATTACTAAGTTATGGCATATTCTTTATACATTAATATCAAACATCTGGATAACACGTCCATATTACTGGCATATACATGATTTATATATTTTAGGTTTAATTGAATCAAATATATTCTAGATAGTTTTCTTCAAGGATGCAGCTCCTGAGAGCCTGTACATGTTCCAGTTGATAGTCTGATACCCACAAACATTCTAGCAGACCTAAGAGGACTTCATGGGATATTTTAAAAGAACAAATTAAATTAGAAGGGAATGGTGTTGGTGAATATGGGAGGAGATGGAGAGGAGGAAAAGGAGGCTGGAATTTATCAAAATAAATTATATACATGCATATAGATACAATTTAATTCTGAACCTAATACACAAAAACAAATAAATGTCCTTATCATAAGATGTTTAGGCCCTTGCCAGTACTCTTCAGAAGCCTGCATGACTCTTGGGTATCGTAAGAGGGAACCTCCCTCCTAAGAAAATTAAGAGCTTATGAGAATGTCATGTGCTCAGATGACATATTTAGAATTTGATTAATATTTTTCTTCAAACCAGAAATGCCATCTTGCTCAGGTCATTAGTATGACAATGACAATGAAAACACCCATTAGGAAATACATTATGGAGAGTTGGAGCTGAACTGCAGACCAGTAAAATAAACCGGGTGCACGAATGGCCTTAATTTTAAACATAGGGTCACAACTGTCCCTACTGACTCAAGCACTAAAGCTGATTGTTTTTGCTTATGGAATAACACCACAAATGTTCTGGGCAGAAACCAAGGTAATTCTATTTTATTTCTCATGCTCCTTCTGTTATTATAGTGGAGCCTGGAATACCCAGTTGTGTAAGTTGAACCCCTGATATGGCAGGCTCAAGCCAAGATGAGCAAAGTCTGCTTGTGGCTGAGATGAAGTTGACTCCATCCCATGAGTGTGCCTCAGCAATAACAATTTGAGTCCTTTTTCTAACCAACGCAGAACCTAAATCCACACTATTTACCGCTACCTCATTATGCATCACTGAGGTCCTGTGGTTCCCTGGTATCAGCATCACTGAAGCCGTATATAAATCTCTACTGCAACAGAAGGTAGTTCACGGGTACCCAGTTTCAGCTGTGTTTCATTCATGTATTGAACAATTTTTATGGAGCATTAAATTTTAAAGAAAACAACAGAAGAACATATTCTCCATGCTAAAATTACAAAAGAATTACACATCTTAGTAATAGGATAGAAAAGTTCACTTTGTAGATGTAAGAAACCTAAATTTAAGAGTATCTAAATCTTTAGGGACTTAATTAAGATTCTTATTTTATTCTAATGGTGCTATCCTTACCATTGGATTCAGAAGGTCATATAAGACTACTTAATCACTAAGTAACAGTTTCAGGAAATAAAATATGCATGTATAAATATACATATACATGTATATATATATATATATATATATATATATATATATATATATAAAACGTTGCTCAAACATAGAAGTGAAGCTTGTGCATAAGCAGATACTTCTAAGAAAAGAGAGAAAGAAGATATATGGTGCCAATGCTTTTCTTATCAAGTTTCCATTATTTGTAATGAGGAAATACCCTTCTGACTACACTTTTGTCTTCTACCTTCCAGACAAATCATGTTTACTCTTTGAAAAGTCAGAGTGTGAGGACTTACATCAGGGATGAATTAGCACCCGAAGCTAAAAGTATTCACACAGTGATGAAGAAAGAGCCAAAGTTTTCCTGTTGATGTTATATAATATTTCTATTGAAAACTTTTAATAGCCGTTACTCAGAGTCTAGAGGAGGGTCATGGAAGGAGGCAGGAGTCAACACCCACAGCAGCTGTGGACTGTGAAGGTTCTGATGGAGTTGGTGTAGGCAGGCAGAGCAAGTGTATCTTATTCCTTGTTATCAGACTGCAATGATTTCCACGGACAATTACATCAAATTGCTTAGAAAAAAACAGCAATGTTTTTATCTGTGATATTAGGTTTTCTAAATATGTATTTATCATTTTAAACACTACTGAATCTAATTTCTTCCAAAATTAGGTTATAGCAACAGCATCCTTAATCAGCAAGAACTAAAATATCGTTTCCTTTGTTAATGAATGTAAAATAAATTTCATTAATGTTGTTATATATTTTTAGTTATACAGCTGCAAAAAGTTTCATTTCTCTTGTAAATATTTTAATAGCCATTGATTAAAATGAAAAGATTTTGTTTCTCTTTCCTGAATGTGTCTCTGGCAACAACTCTGATAAAAAAAAAGTTTAAAAAACAAACAAACAAACAGAAAAGCTATGCTGTGGCTCTTATCTTTATGTCCTCGTGGACCAGGACTTCTATGCTTTAGAGTAGCATCCTTACATGTTGGGAAAAAAATGAAGATTGACTGATTTTCTGCTTTAAATGTGAAATGATTTATCAAAGACATGCTGTAATTGTGGGAGAGTAGAACCCTTAAGCAAAAATATAGAAGAAACTTAGAAACCATAAAATTATAGTATCAAAACAATTGTATAATATCAGCTGGTATGATTTTAACAAGTTATTTCTCATAAATGAATTAATTCTTATGTAATCAAAATCTTACAGAAGTGGAATTAAAAGAAAAGATATGTGTTTTAATACTGTACAAATTTCAGTATTTCAGAAATAATTGCTTTGTGCCAAGTCAGTAGAAGATTACTATTGTTAAATTATAATTCTGAGAAAACTTCTTTGAAAGAAATCAATATTTGCTACTTTTAGGAGTTTAATATCTTATATTACTTGATAATTTAATATCGTGCATGTAGTCTCAAGCCAATGTTCAGAAATTTCTAATGTTCAGCCAACTTTAATAACTGAGGAAAACTAATAAAAGTTTAGTCATTCTCCAGAAATTACACAATGTTATGAGGAAGAAAGTAACTGAAAAGCAGAAAAGTGACATAATTTTAAATCTATCCCATGGCCTTGACTTGAAAACTGGCCGTCTTGGTTACTGATGGCTAACTGCTTTACTAGATGTTAACTTCGTGGTTATGAGGTCTTACCTTAGAGAATTCTTGTTTGACATGGAGCCCTACATGTCAAATTCACTCACAATTAGAGCTTAGACAAGTTAATATCTCTAAGCCTTAAATTCTTCATATCTAAAGTTAGTGTTTATGATAGAGGCTGCTCTGTAGAATTATTGAAAATATTAATATTTAACAAATTATTATAGGCAAAAAGGCACAATGCAAGTCATGACATGGTTTCACGTATAAATGTACTGTTTGTTATATTTCGTCTTTTATACTTGACCATTATATTCTATACACTGTATCCTTTGTGCATTATTGATTTAGTTTTTTTGAGAATTTCATACAATGAATTTTGATCTTATTTATCCCTATTCTTCCAATAAATGCCTTCCAATAAGGTATAGTTTGAGTTATATTAAGATAGAATCACAATGAAATAAATAAGTTGAAGGTTTGAAAACATTTTGTGAAGTAAAATTAGATTTTTGTAGCTCCTGCTATTCTAGAAGCAAAGTGGGGTTTTGGTTAGCTGGGGATCGCAAGTGTTGAAAGACCCTTCTCTTCATCATACCCTCAAGTCAAAGCTGAAAAACAGGCAGAAAAAAAGAAGACTCAAGACTTCATATCGCACAAAACTTTTGTGACCTTTACCAGGGGCCTCACAGAATATTTTCCGCAGAGCGAGTAAAAACCAAGCAGTTGAGAAACAATTCAAATCTCCATTGTCTGAACTCAAAAACATGTGGAGTGAAATTTGAATGGATTTCAAGTTAGATGTGAGCCACATGACATTGTGTGAACTCTGGGACCAGAACACATTACACATGCGCACATCTGTGCGAGGCCATATGCTCTCCAGAGTTCTGCTGTAGAAGAAACTAAATTCTTTTGATGTGGGGGAACAAGGATGGTTCCTTAGGAGAGTCACAGACTTTTAGCCATCTAGAAAGTCTAGGGTTGCAAAGAGCTGTGAATCACAGTTGCATGCATCAAGACAAAGATCTGTTTTGAATGACCATATGTTGTTTGAAACAAATTGGTTTCTGCCAGACCCCCGTAATTTTGCTTCAGATAGTATAATCCATTCTCATGTTTCACAATCCCAAACCACAGACCCAAATGCCATGTGGTCTTAATAAAAGTAAGTCTGACTTTTTAAAAAAAAAAAAAGAAGAAGAAGAAGAAGAAGCCGTTTTCTCTGCTTTTAGGTTATTTTCAACAGAATTGTTCCTAAATACTATGAAGCAACTATTTCTGGCATAGTGAGGTGTATTATTTAACTAAATGTAACATGAATATGATATGGTAGTAACCAAAATTTTAGTATGTAATTTCAAAACTCTTTGTTTTATAGACAAATTTTAAAATATTTAAAATACATGTAAGTCATAGAAATTCGCCATGTAATTTTGTCATCACTAACAAACGACTGTGAGATTAATCTTCCACTTCAAAATTAGCAAGGTTGAGCTGCTCACCAAGCAGCCATCTGATTAGTGCCTTGCATTCCTGACATTTGAAATTTCACTTGTGGGACACAGGACCATTGGTACAAGTACAGCAAAGAGGTGCATCTACACAGCAGTTGATTACATTCCTTTTCCAATAGAGAGAACCACTCAGTGAACTCAATCTCCCCCCCTTTAATAGAACATGCATGGATATCCCAGGCCACCCATGAAGCTGCCTTGTCAAGGCTCTTGTAAATCATTTTCCTAAACATTAATAACACAGCATTACCAAGAAATTAAGAAACAAAGTGCAGGCTGAGAGATGGCTCGATTGTTAAGAGCACTGGCTGCTCTTCAACAGGACTTGGGTTCAATTCCCAGCACATACATGACAGCTCACAACTGTCTGTAACTCTGTTTTCAGGAGATGCAATACTCTCATATAGACATACATGCAGGCAAAACATCAATGCATCTGCAATAAAAATAAAGAATTTTTTTAAAAGAGAAATGAAGTATACAAGATAATAAAATGATAGGTAAGAAAAAACCCACCCCTTCCTGCATGAAAATTGTGAGTGAAATGTTTTATTTACTGGAAATGTCAATGAAATAAACCTAAATATTTTCCAAAAGCTTGTCTCACATGCTGAACAATATGCATAGAGTTCAACTTGATGGTTTAGGTATTGGGGTTAAGAAAAAAAAAAGACTGGTTCAAACACATTGTTTTCTAGACTTCCTAGGAAAACATGAAAAATAAGAAAGGTTAATATTAACAAAAAGAATTCATCAAACTGAAGATAATGGAATCAGCAAAATATATTTGCACACAAATTAATCGTGAGAATCATTGTATATTCTCATCTCTAGCAAACAGAAGGGGCCGCATTCATGTTTTCCTCCTCTACCTTATGTCATGTACATTCTCTTTAACCTTTTAAAGGTTAGTGAGGCATCACACTTTCTCATGAAGTAGGGCAGTGTTTCTCAACCTTCCTAATGCTGGGACCCTTTACTACAGTTCCAAATGCTGTGGTGACACTCAACCATAGAATTATTTTCATTGCTACTTCATAACTGTAATTTTGCGATTATGAATCATAATATAAATATCTGTGAGAACTGCTATCATAGAAAGTGCTAATACAAGAAAGGACTGTTCCAAACAAATGGAATTCTTTCCACAAAATAATAGGAGGAATCAAGTATATTATCTGCATTAACAAGGATTCTGTAGAGTAACAGAACTTAAGGAATTTGTATAAACAATAAAAGGGGATGTGTTGAATCAGTTCATGCAGTAAGGTCTGCATTCTTCAACAATAACTATCTACACACTGGAAAAGTTAAGAACCCAGTGGCTGCTCAGGACATGAAGCTGATGCTTCACAATCCTAGCACAATGCTGAAAATCTGAAAGAGTCATGGGCAGTCACCAACATCCAGCCTATGTCAGAAGGCTGGAGAAGCTGCAGTTTGACATTGGTGAAAGTAAGGCAAGCAGACAATACTGTTTGGTTTTTGCTGGTACCACTTTCTAGTTTTGCTACCATGAAAGTTTCCATTCAAAGGGAAAGTAATTCTCCTTCAGTGAATTCTTTCTATAAACTATAAACAGATACTCTGAGAGGTGTATCTCTTATGTGACACACCTAGGTATGTCTCTGTCTTGCTTCAAGCTAACAACCAAGAATATCCATCAAATAACCATGTAGTTGGAAGTTTTCTTGTGTCCCAGCTAGCTGGTGATCGGGACAAATCTCTCCCACTTGCATCCCCCAAGTAAACCCACAGAGACTTTTATTAATTATAACTGCTCAGCCATTTGCTCAGACTTATTACTGACTAGCTCTTACACTTAAATTAACCCAAAATTCTTATCTATGTTTAGCCACATGGCTTGGTACCTTTTCTCAGTTATGCCTTGTCATCTTGCTCTTCTGTGTCTGGCTGGTGACTCCTGATTCTGTTCGTCCTCTTCCCAGAATTCTCCTTATCTCTCGCCCTACTTTCTGCCTGGCTACTGGCCAATCAGCAATTTATTTATCAACCAATCAGAGCAATACATATTCACAGCATACAGAATGATATCCCATAGCATAACTAACGTAAAAATTTTGAAAAACTAGAAGAGTACATATAATAATAAAGGAAAATCACAGACATTTCCATTTTCATACAAGATAAATAAGATAAAGCTTCACAGCACTAAAAACACACTCATAATTGCCTTAAAATTCAGTATATGTTATTTCCATTTTTCTGGGGAAACCTATCACAGCACACATGGAGATTATAGGACAACTTTCTTAGTGGTTCTCTCCTTCCTCTATGTGGGTCCTATTCCATGATTCTAGGAATTGAACCCAGGTTTTCAAGATTGTCAGGTGGTACCTTCAGCAACTACAACTCTTGTTATTCCATATGTAGTTCTTAAATAAACAATAGATAATATCAAATATTTCAGCTTAGCAGTAGCAAGTGCACAGAGTTGGGAAGGCCTGGCATGTATGAGTCTACACAAATGGAAAAACAAAGATCTAAGTGATTGGACACAAAAATTAAGGGGATGTTTTTACACAAGCCAAAACCTTTTAAAGTTTCCAAACATTCAGAATAATTTTCTAGTAAAATAATTTTACAATAGACTTACATTCTTATGAAGTTTAAATGAGTACTGGCCCCCATAGGCCTATATATTTGCATGCTTGGTTATCAGTTTGTAGACTATTTGGAAAAGATTAGGAGGTATGTCCTTGTTGGTGTAGGTGCGTTCTTGTTCTTATTGGAGGAGATGTATTTCTGGGGTGGGGCTTTGACACCAAGCCCGGTGCCTGGCTTTTTCTACCATCTTGTCTACTTGTGGGTCAGGATGTAGCTATTAGCTACTGCTCAGTGTTATGTTTTCCACCATGCTTCCCACCATGATAATAATGGACTACCCTCTGAAAGAGTAAGCAAGCCCTTAATTAAATTTTCTTTTATACGAATTTTCTCTTATAAGAGTCTCTTTTATAAGAGTTGCTCTAGTCATGGTGTCTCTTCACAGTAATAGAACAATGACTAAGACACATTTTCTAGTCAGTGCATTAACTAGTGCTGGGGTCATGAAATGGAAATGAATAAATGGTTTGCATCATGTTTCTCTGCACTGAAGTTTGTGAAAGTGTAGTTTCTTCAATTTCAAGTTTTTTTGTTCAAATGGGAAAGTATAATCGCACATGTGCATGACGATGATATGATGAAACACATTTCTTTGCATGCTTACCTGAAAATAAATTTAAACCCCTCCTCCATTTCTGTGCCATTAGTAAGAGAAACATAGACAATACCAAGAAAGCACAAATAATTTGGTATATGAACTTAGAAATAAACCTAAATCAATTTCAGTCACTTCCTGCACACACTCTATGGGAAGTTTCTGCCAAAGAGCATCTCTCACAGAACGCACAAGGGCTGAATGACTGAAGAGAAGTGTTTTATAACTGATGTCACTCTATCCTGTTACATGTCTCTACACTTGTACTCTTCTTTCAAATTGGTTGCAATCTGATTGATTACTTTTAAAGTGTCCATGATGCCAAAATTTAGCTTTCTTTCCTTTACTCTGTTACAACCAGTCTTAAAATAATATATCCTTTCCTCTTTAAAAAACACATAAAACACTGAAGACTTATTCTATATTATATATACTTTGACTAGTGAACAAATGATGGTTAGTGATTCCACTGTCTTATAAAGCTCATTTCAATGAGTTTATTTTGGAAGCCTAGACTTTCTAGAAATTCATTTAGACAATTAATGTTAATTATTGTTCTTTAAGTAAACCTTAGGAAAAATGGAATTTGCAAAAATTGTTTAAGGGTATCAATAGATTAAATAGTACATTTAGATTTTGTTTGCTATATTTTGGGAATCAAACTGGTGTTCTGGAAAACAAAAAAAGTTCTTGGTAAGCGAAACATATATATATATGTTTATTATATATATAAAGACTTATATATATATAAGTATGTATATTATATTATATAGCTTGACACCTTCTAAGCCATCAGTCAGAGAGATAACAGACTCTCCACAGGCTCCTTATCTTCCTAAATGTATTTATTAGCATAAGAAGTTAAAAATAAGAAGCAATAAAATGATAATAAACATAATTTGAAGGATGACTTCTTCCTCTGCAAATTTAAATCCAATGAAAAGCATTGTTCAAATTTACATATTTGGCAAAGAATTACCAATCACCTCTTGACCATAGAACAAATAAGGTGCTAAGCCTACTCCTCCAAAGTGACTAACACACAGTCTACTTCATGAATGTACACTCTCAATTGAATAAATCAATTCTTTAATGATATGTAGTTTTCAAAATTGTAGTTAGTTCCCGCAAAAATAGCTGGAATGGGACCACCCAATGAAAAGAAGCAGCAGAGCCCAATCTCAGGAAGAATTCAGACTCCTAAAGATTCCTCAGAGTAGCAGCTATTCATCTCCTTCAATACCAGGCTTCGGAACAGGAAATCTTATTTAGATTTAGGAACATGTTTCCTCAAGAAATTTTAGAAGACTCTGAAATATAAAACTTTAAGAGTGTAGTCAGAGGTTTTTAAATGAATTCCCAAGGTCTGACAATCTCTTAGTGATAAATGAACCAAAGTAACTGCATGCGGTCATGTAGACCTCACACATGCAGCCAACTTTCTGAGTATTCTAATAAGTTGAGTCCCCTAATTATACATAGCCTGTGATCTCTGCACAGCTAATTAATATATTTCAGCTTATGTTTAAAATGAACTTTAGAATCCCAGAATGGATAGCATAGTGATCATAAGTCTTTACAAAGAAATCAGAACTTTCTAGAACATATTATAAATGCTTTAAGAAAATATAGTTAAACACAAACTAGGAAATTAAGATTATAAATATTAGAAAATCAATAAAATCAATGTGATTTCTGTACATGTATCCTAACTATACTAATTATATTTGTTTCTTTAAATCCAGTTGAAGCTGCTGTCTTACAGAACAATATTCTAGAAATCAAATATTCTCTTTCTTAAAATTCCGTGTGCCAATTTAACAATTTCTTCATATTACCTTTTCAAATGTGTTTCCTAATTGCTTCCCCCCCCAGGGTTCTTGTCACATTTTATAGATGACAAAACGTCAATCTGAAACCCAGTCTTCAAAAAATGTTTGAGTAGCTTTTAAGGCAATTTAGTAGAGTGCCAGGATTGCCTAGTTTAAGAAGCTCGAAAGAAGAAAACTCCAGTAATGTGCTCTCCAGTCTACAATTACTCACAAAAAGCTTTAAAACAAACCAGCTTCCAGAAGTCTGAGGTTTGAAGCAGGTTTTCAAGCTTTTACATGTTTTGTCTAACTGAACTTAGCGCGCTGGCATACTGGGCAGGCATTTTGCCTGTGCTTGAACATTCCATCTCATTCAAGATGGATACAGTAGTTAACGAAAACAATGAGGCCACTATTTTCCACCACATGTTATTTTTTTTAGTGTATACAGAGCTGCTCTGACATCTGAGCAGCCCATTCGCCTGCTTAGTGCAAGGTTTCATGTTTCTGAAAGGTTTGGTCCCCATCACTAATGACGAAAATAAATCAATTTCATCTGTGGCTTGTTTCTTTCCTAGTGTTTCTTTTTACTTTTTCTCCCCCTTTCTTCTTCCTTTTAAGACAGTTTTCACAGAGCCATATGGCAGCTGAGAGTAGCAAAGAAGGCGCTCTGTTTTCAGGTCTGAACAAAAGGGCTGTGATGTCACCATGGCCTATGAATGCATGAAGCTCGGTCATGTGTACACAGGCCTTCAGGCCTGTCACTAAAAACCAAAAGGAAGGCTGCTGGGGCAGCCATTACCTGAACAGAAATTCAGTGCTTTTCTGGACCTGGTCATTTGTCCTACATTGTCTCTCTACACATTTGTCCCATCTCTTCCTAGGAACTTAATGCCAAAATTCCGTTAGCTACATTGATGACATATGTTTGGAGAAGTGTGTGGAAGAACAAGAAACGAACAAATGGAGTTTTCATTGTTCTCATTGCTGAGACTTGTATCAGAAGGTGCAAGGACCCACACAGAGATGATACCACTTCTGTTTTCACAGCTCCAAGCATGCTACAGAAGAAAAGCTGTAAACACAGCAAGCCGCTCTTCGCTGATTTGGAAGGGCTTGCCGGTTCTCTGTTAACAAAAAATCTGAGCTGGATCGCCACGCGTTCAAACCAGCAGTTCTCAACCTGTAGGTCGTGACCCCTTCCTCCAAAAATTCATCACGGTAGCAAAATTATACTTATGAAGTAGAAACAAAAATAATTTTTTGGTTGGGGGGTCACCACAACATGAGGAACTATATTAAAGGGTTACAGTATTAGGAAGGTTGGGAACCACTGGTTTAAACAATGTAGCACACTATTCATGTTTAACTTTTGAGGAATGTATTTTAATGAAGACATGCTGTAAAATTTCACAGTCATACAGTGCAAACATGAAAGTTTACATACATGCAGGTGCGTACACACACACACATACACCTATGCACACATACTGTCCTTTTGTGTAATTAGGCTCAAAATTTATTTAAACATTTGCACATTTAAGCTTAACTAAATGAATAAAATGCAAAAGCTTCAAATCTTTGTAAAGCAATTACATATCTGAAGAGACCAGTCAATTTTGCTGGTAATATTTAAAATAATATAGTGATCAAAGTGTTTTTTAAAAGGCATGAAAGTACAAACTTTTCATAGCCTCACCTCATTTGCAACCTTATTTTCACATCAGCAGATGACTGATAAGATGAGGAGATATAAACAAAGATGCTTCTTATGCATTTTCTAGAAACATCTGGAAAGAGAGGAAATGAGATAATAATGCCTGCCTTTAATTCCCACCCCTTTCAGAACTTTCTTTTCCACCAGGACTTAGAATGTACCTTAAAATGTATAATTTCTTCTAATCCTATATGCCTCCTTGAGTTCTTTATCCAGTAATTGACTATTAGAACTGCTATTTAAAGAATTATTACACATATAGAACAAGTGGTATGGATGCGGAAGTGAGCAGAGAACTCAGTTATCTACAATAAGGAAATCAAAACAGCTGTAGACAGGAGCTGCCCTGGAAATCTGAGCAATGATAGTGATGGTTTCTATGAAATGAAGCAGGGAGTAAATCCATCTTAGGAGGAGGTGGTAGGTGGATTAATAGACTGAGTGGTCCCCAAATACAAAAACAAAAACAAAAAACAATGATATCTTCAATCATTGCTAATGCTCCTAAAGGGAAGGTTTACATGCATGAGTAACAATGCAGATGGAATTAGAGGAGAAATAGAGATTCTTGAGTAGTAAATATTGGTAATTTCTGAGTGAGGTAAAGTAAAAATGATAGCTCTTTCTTCCATAGATGATAATTATCAAAACCTGTGCAGAATGCAGCCAGAATAGGAGTAGATATTTCTTTTTATGTGCATCCTGAGTGAGCGTGTGCATGCACGCGCACGTGCACAGGCACACACACACACACACACACTGAGTAAAAATAGGTGATATGCTGTTATAGAGTGTAAAAAGAATCACATAAAATGTTGAATAAAAATAGTGAAGTAAAATGGATGGAAGACAAGGATAATAACAAAGGACAAAGCCAACAGAGAGAAAGCACTGACGAACACCGTAGACATTAATCCCATCATATTAGTAATCAATTTGAAAAAAATCAATGATATGCATGCACAAATTAAATGTGACTTACTTTTAGAATATATCAAAGCAGAAGAATCAACATTAGTTTTTCTACAAGAAATATTCTTTCATTATAAAGACAAATACAGATTAAGGTAGCAAATGTAGCTGAATATCAATGCTAACACAAGACATTAGAAATAGCTGTAAACATTTTAGGTAGAGAAACCTCCAAGGCTAAGACAGTTGCCTAGAATAAAGAAGGGCATTACATAATAATAAAGCCATCAATTCTTGGGCTGTGGAAGCATTTCCACGAGGAGGGGTGTTTGCTATGTAAACCTGAGGCTCTGAGTTCAAAATTTCACCGTCCACATGAAAGCCAGGTGTGTGCCTGTAACTCCAGCACTGTGATTGAGAGGGGAGGAAAATTGGTGCTTGTCGGCTATTGAACACAGACAGAATGAAACTGGGCTCTAGATGCAGTGAGAGATTCTGACGCAAAGAATATGGTAAAGAGTGCTAGAGGAGGGTGCATGTACTTGATGCTGTAGGCATATGTGCTCACCTACAACAGAGAGAGAGAGAGAGAGAGAGAGAGAGAGAGAGAGAGAGAGAGAGAGAGAGAGAGAGAGAGGGAAGACAGAGACAGAGAGACATACCTACACACAAAAAACAAATGATCAATTCTGAAGAAGTCTTATGGCCTTCTTGTTTACATACTTACAAGCTCCGTGACAAACAACTCAAGACAGTTTGACATGAAGAAATATATGACTCTGATGTTACAGTTGGAAACTTCGAAATCCTTATATCAGAAATAGAAAGATACAACAGTCAGAAAATCATTAAGAAGATATCTGAGTTCAGCAATGTCATCAATCAGCTGGATACATTGATATCTATCGATTACTTCATCTAACAGTAGCATGTGCCTTCAAACTCATATGGGACATTCACCAGCACGGATACAGTCTGTGTCATTAAATACTTGTTCTTATACCCACAAATAAATGTAGTCCTCATCTCTCATCAAAGAAATTTCTCTGGAACAGATGGAGATTGTTACAGAAAATCACAACCAATCAAAATTCAGAGTTGTAGAACACAGTCCCAAGGGCTCCATCTACAAAACTCTCCTGAACCTAAGGCTCAAGGAACATTGTAGGAGAAGGGGGTGGATTATAAAATCTAGTGCATCAGAGAGTTTGCTGCCCCATCATGTCTCCTAGTAACATCAGAAGCTACAGCCATAAAGTCTTACCAATATGACTGCCCAAATGTGAGCTGAACAAGGACAACAACAATGGACATTCCAAAGTGGACAGAATAAAGTCCATTAGACTTCAACTCCACACAAAGAACTCTAGAAAACTATGTAGTGTTGCGAGCAGGAAAATTAGTCTCCCCCAGGGAAGAGCAAATTGGATAACCAGATAGTTATCTAATGTCAAATGATCAGCCCTGGAAAATATATACAAACAATATTTTACGGGCTAATCAGACTATATTTAGGAATATATATTAACAATTAATGGAAAGAGGGACCATGAGTTTCAGAGAGAGCAAGGACGGATATGTGGAAGGGTTTAGAGGGAGAAAAAGGAAGGGGGAAATGATGTAATTATATCAAAATATTGAAAAAAGAATTAAGTTACAAAATTGATCAAACATAATTCTAAGTCAGAGAAATCTTACAATGCATGGTCTCATATCACAGCAGAATTAAAATGGGAGTTGATTCAGAATGACCCGATCATGGGTCCATACATATGTGTCTTTATTACTATTACTTTTGCTTCATTTTCACTCTTTAATATGGAATTGGACCCAGGTGAAAACATGGGGCTCTATTTCACTTAAAAAGAAGGAAGAAATCTCCAAACCACAAATCTTTGATCTTGATCAGATGAAGCATGAGACATGTGTGTTTTCCTCTCATTTTTAAGGAAACAAGTCATCATGCTCATATTTTCACGATATACTTTGGAAAACGGTTACACACTTATCAGTTTACTTAATCCTTACAGGAACCCTATGTGGAAGCCATGAACATCAGCCTCACCTATTAATCTGGACAGACTGATAACTGGTGGGATTCTGTCCTTTCCCTCCTACAACCCCCAATCCTCCTCCTGCATAGGATAAGCTGCAAAGTCTAGAGCTGGAACAGCCAGGGAGCAAGTGTGAAGAGATGACAGTTGCCAGGGAGAAAGGAGAGAAAGAAGAAAATGTATTCCCAATGTTTATTTGCTCTGCTTTTCTGTGCCATCTACACTGTTCTTGACTTTATTTTTTCCCTCAGGAAAATAATTAATTCAGCATCTTTTATTCTGTCTAAACATTTTTAAACTTAGGGTGTCCTAATGTTTGCTTTTATTTGATAGTTCTTTTTTTGGCTGAATTTTTTTTCTTAGTTTATTTCAGAAAGTATGAAGAAGTGAACAGGACCTACAGCACTTCTCTGGAAAACAGTTAGTGGCCGAGTTCATTAAATGAAGATCGCTATACTAGCCACCATGGTGTTTTTCATGCTAATACTGGTGACAAAGTTTCTTCAGTTTCTCTTAACACATAATGACCCCTTTGTTATCCACCTACAGCAATATTTTCCTTACTTGTTTTAATTTTATCACTAATAAGTTATTAATTATCAGGCTTCTATTAACAGTCTGTTATGGTGAGATATAGTATAGCACACCTTTATCTCCATCATTGAGAAGGCTGAATACAGAAGGTCAACAATTTGAGGGCAGCATAGGTAGCATACAGAGACCATGTATCAAACTACATAAGTAATCAATAAGTAGTAATTAAACAGTTTCTTACTTGATAACTCTTATTACCCTTTTGCTTTGAAATGTTTCAAATTTATTTTTCCACTGGTCATTTATTCACAAAGCCACTCATGTCTATGTGTACACATGGGTAAGTGTGTATGCACCATACTGTCACAACTACAGTAGTCACATACCAAGCAACGACTTCAGTCACTCATCTTCAGTTTGGCTATGGTCTCTGAGAGCTAATTCATCTTTGTTTCATTCAGTGTGAGCTGGGGAGGTTTAAAAACCGAATGTGGGAGACATGAGAACCCACAGGCTATAACAGCTGAGGTAAGATTACCAAACCTACTTATGGGAGTACAAGAGGCTCTTTATCTTTGGGTTTTCACTAATATGTGAAATCAAGGACCCCAATATGATCAGGAAGGGGCTCCAGTTCCTTTAAAAATGGAGACTTAGAAGTTAATTTCTGCTAGGGTTGAAATCCATTATTATCAAAAGAAAAATAAAAGAATACTTCTCAATTGGAGACAACAAACATTTAAGACAGATAATATATGTAGCCATTTTGAACTACAATTAGTCATAAAAGGACTTCTTTAATGGGTCTGAACAAATCCATGTTAGATCAAGACATTATAATCAAACTCCTGTAATATGTTCTGCAAAGGATGCATGTTGCACATTTTTGTTTTAATATATATCTCTTATTAAATTATAAATTTCATCAGGATAAATTTTATTTATATTGTGCTCCTAATATTATATTGTGCTCTCATTCACATTGGCTGTTACTGTTACTAAAATTTTCTTGAGGAGAATTGGTTGGACAGACACTAAAGCAATAGGAAGAGAAACATGATGGTTAGTTTGTTTGAGAATCAAGTCTGATGTTTTTAGTTCCTGATCACAGTCACATTGGGACAGAACTTCATGGGCATGATATGATGTTTAGGCCTGAAGATGTGTTGATCTAAAGAAGTGTGTGTGTGTGTGTGTGTGTGTGTGTGTGTGTGTGTGTGTGTGTGAGAGAGAGAGAGAGAGAGAGACAGAGAGAGACAGAGACAGAGACAGAGACAGAGAGAATGTGCATGCACACACAAATACTATGAAAATTAATTAAAAATGAAAAAAAAAACACATTCCCCTGACAATAACTTCAAGTCTTGTTATTGGCAAGCTTTGCCTTCTCTCCAATTTCCTGATGGAACACATTTTTAATATTCTTGAACTTGTGCTTCAGGGCGACTTGGAAGAGTTAAGAATGCTTTTAAATCAGGTAGTATGTCATGAAATTAGTTTAGTTTTATATGAAAGACCATGAAAAACAATATCCATATGAAAATCATTTAAATAATATATCCACAAAGCATACAATATTCCAAAACATAGTGATTATAACCTTAGCAACATTATGCTCACTAAAAATAAGACAAACAGCAACTACTATTGTCCAATGTACTGTTCTCTATGATGTCATGCTTTTAGAGGCTATTATACACACAATTGTATTTCTTCCAAAGCATAAATTCAATGATATAAAAAAGAATCTCATAGAAAAAGGGAAACTTTTTTCCCTCCCCTCTGACAGATATGGTTACCTCATCGTCTAAGGAATGCACGTGGTAAATCCTGGATTTGTAGCAACACCTCAGATAATTACATCATTTTAGGAACACTGCATAGAGGAAAAAGTGCTGCTTGTCTGCACAATGCCCTCTTTCTCTAGTGGTTTCATAAGAAGGTGATGGTGGAGACTAACTACACATAGTGTCCATAAAGAAAGAGAAATTTATATTGTTTAAAGGGAAGTACACTTTTAATAAGCTGAACCAAGATGCAGCAAAGAAATAAAAATTGGAATAAATGTCTTAAAACCATTATGGTACTTGAATCACAATTTTACATGGTACATTTCTTGTCTAGCTCTCACATAACTCTGCAAATAGCTATTGAATTCAAGCTGTCTCAAGGGTGAAAGTATAAAGTTCAATGTTTCTGTTGGATTTACTTGAGCTCAAAGAGCGTCTGGATTTGTTGGTCATGGCATTCCCTCTAAAACCCTCAAGTGTCTGTCAGGCCCAGTTACACCAGAACAATTCAGCAATTCAGGATTTCTCTCTCTGTTCAGAAACATCTGTGTACATGGCTTAAATGGGAATTACCATGAGCGTATTACCATTTGTTAAAAACAGTAACAAGATAGTTGTACAGCGTTTGTATGAATTATCTCTATCCTACTTGGTACAATGCTTTTAAAAACTGAGGAATATGGCCTAACACTTTCTGGTCTGCTTATTTCTGAATACAGATTTCAAAAGCTGTGCTTTACGCTGTTCACAGGCTGCAGAGATGGCTCAGTGGGTAAAGTGACTACAGCATAAGCCTGAAGGCCCAAGTTGAGATGCCCAGAAACAATGATGCTCACCTCTTACCCAGTGCTGGGGAAGGATAGCAGAATCAAGGAAATCACATGGAGTCTCGGTTCAGCTAATCTAGCTCAAGTGGAGAACTTAAGACTCAATCATACACACACATACACACACACACACACACACACACACACACACACACACACACACGCATGCACACACACAAACATCTTAAAATAAGATACAGATGTGAGCACATCTCACACATATGTAAATACCACACACTTACAGGATATACCCCCCATACACACACACACACACATACACACACACAACACACACACACAGAGATATTATTCACAAGCTACACTTTTATTTATACAGTTAGTCCAACATTTAACAGTGCTGTTCACTTAAAGTTATATTGAAATGGTGCTTCTCTTGTTACATGTTCTTAACACATACATACACAAACTTAAGCAAGGCATACACACTTGGTGTTGACATTTAACACTGCATATAGTGCTATATCATGGGTG
The DNA here is from genome assembly GCF_007827085.1 of Peromyscus californicus insignis. Classification (NCBI taxonomy): domain Eukaryota; kingdom Metazoa; phylum Chordata; class Mammalia; order Rodentia; family Cricetidae; genus Peromyscus; species Peromyscus californicus. The sequence goes on from NW_026294617.1 coordinate 29,157,722, forward strand.
ATGATATCACTGGTTATACATATGTCCAAAGTCTAGGGAGCAAACATATGCTCTTTTTGTATATAAACTCTGTCTCCAGAAATCTGCTTTAAAAGTTCTGTTACAAACAGACAATTAAGAATATCATCATCATTATGCCCATTTTAAGTACAGATTTTGTAAAACTCAAATGAAGAAAGACCAAGGGACATCTGATGGTAGAGAAGGATATTTCTGTAGTTGCATTTTGTCTTTAGTGTCTAAAACTAAATAAGAGAATACATTAGAAAGTAGAAAAGAGGCTTTAAGGAAGGAAGTGGCAATGCTTTTTTCCTGTTTTATATTTGTCTGCTGTGTATTATTTTCCCTCTATTTTGTAAATTGGGGTTTGACTTTTTCTAAGATGATATATGAGAGAGAAAGGAAATAGGGAAACACTGGAAGGGATACACTTTACTTCTATAGCTGTACTGTTACAACATGAGCAATTCTGTATTTCAAATAAACCATTATTACTGATGATATAAATCGATATCATCACATTCTTGGGGTCATACAATCCAACTAAAGAGAGAAAATAGATCTAGATCTTAAACTCTAAAACTAATAGGAGAAACAGAGGGGAGACCCTGGTGGGCATTGCATGGGAAAGACTTTCTCAAAAGAACTGTAAAGCACGGGAAATAAGGCCAGGTACTGAGTGCATGAAATGAGATACTCAAATGGGATTGCATAAAATTTAGATATTCTGAACCACAACAGGAACAATTAGCAGAGACAAGTTGCAGCTGACAGAATGGCTATCATCAAGAAATCAAACATCAGGAGGATGGAGAGATAACTCAGCAGTTAAGATCATTAACTATGCCTCCAAGGGACCCCAGGTATAATTCCCAGTACCCACATGGTGACTCACAAATTGTCTGTAACTCCAGTCTCAGAGGTCTCAACATCATCTTTTAGTTTCCATGGACACAATGTACACACATGATTTACTGGCATGTAGGCACTTAAAACAACCATACACATAAAAATAAACAGATTTATTAATTATGTCATAAATCTAATTTCTGAAGGCATTATACTGAAGGCACTTCATAGACTCAGAGTCACAATTGGTTCTTAGAGAAAATCAACAAGATAGACAAAGCCTTATCCAAACTAACCAAAGGCAGAGAAAGAATATTCAAATTAACAAAATCAATAATGAAAAAGGGGGCATAACAACAGACACTGAGGAAATCCAGAGAATCATTCGGTCACACTTCAAAACACTGTACTTCATAAAACTGGAAAATCTAAAAGAAATGGACAATTTTCTGAGCAGGTACCATATACCAAAATTAAATCAAGACCAGATAAACAACTTAAATGGACCTATAACCCATAAGGAAATAAATAGAAGCAGTCATTAAAAGTCTCCCAACCAAAAAAAGTCCAGGGCCAGATGGTTTCAACATAGAATTCTGCCATAATTTCAAAGAAGATTTAATACCAATCCTCCTCAAATTGTTCCATACAATAGAAACAGAAGGAACATCAACAAGCTCTTTTTATGAGCCTACAGTTACCCTGATACCCAAACCACACAAAGATGCAACAAAGAAAGAGAATTACAGACCAATCTCCCTCATGAACATTGATGCAAAAATACTCAACAAAACACTGGCAAACTGAATCCAAGAACATAACAAAAAAAAAAAAAAAAATCATCCACTGTGATCAAGTAGGCTTCATCTCAGAGATGCAGGAGTGGTTCAACACAGGAAAATCTGTTAATGTAATCCACCACATAAACAAACTGAAAGAAAAAAAACACATGATTGTCGCGTCCGCCTTGACCAACAAGGAAGACGCAACACCAGGCTCTTCTCCAAGCAGTTTATTCAGGAACCTTGAAAAATCTTCTGACCCCGGGGAAAGCCATCTTCTGACTCCGCGGAAAGCCAGCCCACACCCTTTATAGCCACTGGGCAACCAACCCCGTAGTGCCACGTAGACAATGCCGATAGGGTCAGACATACGCAAGCAAGCCAGATTAGGTCCAGGTGCGCTGAAGCAAGCCAGATCCTAGCCTTAGCCAAATAAGGAGTTGTTTATCCCAGAGAACACCTGCCATAGGGAAGGCAGAAGCCGGACGCCGGCGCCATCTTTGAGGCACGGCCGTGCACGGCTCTCTACACATGATCATCTCATTAGATGCTGAAAAAAAACTTTCACAAAATCCAACAGCCACTAAAATTTTTTAAACTCTGAGCACTCAATGGCTGTTGAAGTCCTTAGTTATAAATTTCTTCCATAATACTCCCCAAAACAACATGGTCATGTCTGTCATAGGAATGCCTTGAGGTCCTTTGTGGTAAGTTTTCTCTTGGTGGTAAGTTGTTTGCTTTATGTTGCTATGATAAAACATCGTGACCAAAAGGGTTATTGAGCTTACATGCCATGATCACAACCCATTATGTAGGGAAGCTAAGAAAAGAACTCAGGCAACAAAGGGACTTGGGTGCCCAGAACTGAAGTAGAGATTACAGAGGAGTCCTGATTAGTGTTTTTCTCTTTAACTTGTTCAGTCTGCTTTCTTATACAATCCAGGAACACCTGCCCAGGAATGGTTCTACCCACAGTGGGCTGAACCCTCAAATATCAGTCATTAATTTGATGGAAGCATAGTCTCAAGACTTTCCTTCTAGGTGACCCTAGCTTATATCAAATTGACCAAAACAAACAAATGTACACACATGCGTACACACACACACACACACACACACACACACACACACACACAATATCTAGATCTATATCTAGATGTATAGATATATATAGATCGATCTATCTATAGCTCTATCTATCTATATATATATATATATATATATATATATATAGAGAGAGAGAGAGAGAGAGAGAGAGAGAGAGAGAGAGAGAGAGATAACCAGCACAGATATCAATAAGAATGTTCCTAAAAAACAAATATAGGCTGGGGTATGGCTTAGTTGGTAAATTTTTTGCAGGAGTTCCTTGGTTTAATCTCTAGAACCACACAAACTAAACAAAACAACAAATACCTGTAATCCCAGCAGTTGGGATGAGGAGGCATAAAGATCAAAAAGATTGAGAGTACAAGGTCTTCCTTTATTACAGAATGAGTTTCAGTCAGCCTAAGCTCGATGACACCCTACCTGAAGAAAAACTAGAATACTATATTATACTACTTTAGTTCTCACAGCTATGGACTTGAAAAATTCACAGTCATCATATCACAGAGACAAATGCACTATATTTTGATATTTACTATTGCACTATTAGTAAGAGTCAAGATAAGTAATCAGGTCAGATGGCCATCAGCAGATAACTGGGTAAAAAAATCTGATAAATGTAGAATATTTGTTAAACAATAAAGAAAAATTAAACCATGTAAAATCATGACCTTTGTAGAAAATGGAAGATACTGGATATCATTATGCTATGTGAAATAAACCAGACTCTGAAATAAGCATAACATGTTACTCTCATGCAGAAACTAGAAAAGAAAAAAAAAGTAAAGTATGATGCCTATGACAGAGCTAACCACCACTTTACATAACGGTCCGAGGGGTAGTATATCTGTACAGACATAAGGATACAATAACTGGATAAGGCATTTGTCTCTGGGAAATAGTCGTGTGTTGCTGGGAGGTCTTGATGCACTAATTCCTGCCTGCCATTTGGTTGTGCTAAATTTCAGGACTTCTGTAGCTGGCCACTGCAGTTACAGGTTCATCCTTTGACATGTGGAAATTTGATCAGTTCTTTGTCCTGAACTATTTTCACTTAGGTATTTCACCAGGCAAAATTGTGAATAATCTTTCTCCTCTCTCAGCAATGAACTTATTTTTTTCTACCCTAAAATTTTAAGGCACATGTTCACTCACTGTGTTGGGGTTCCTTTCCTTCTATCTCTTCAGTCTGAGTGTTACTGATCATTGGTGAAATCTAAGCAATAGATAAAATCTCTTCATGTTCACTTTGCAGGCATCTCTCTTCTCCCATCCATCTCAGTTCCAACCAGTTCCATGGGGATGCAAGTATGACTGAGGACAAAGATTCCCCTGTGGAAAGTCTCTACTCTCTTTCAACAAGCCTTCTACCTTTTCCACATAATGCCTTTCCTAAACTGGAAATATTATTTTATTTCATAATTAATTTAATTTTACATATCAGCCACAGATTCCCTTGTCCTCCCTCCTCCCACCCTCCAGCCTTTTCCCCCCAATCCTCTCCCCATTCCTACTTCCTCCAAGGCAAAGTCTCCCCTGGGGATTCAGCTCAGCCTGGTAGATTCAGTTGAGGCAGGTCCAGTCTCCTCCTCACTACACCAAGGCTGAGCAAAATGTCTCAGCATAGACCCTAGGTTCCAAGAAGCCAGCTCATGCCCTAAGAACAGGTCCTGGTCCCACTGCCTGGGGGCCTCCTAAATAGTTCAAGCTAATCAACTGTCCCACTTATCCAGAGGGCCTGATCCAGTTCCATGGGGGCTCCTCAACTATTGGTTCATAGTTCATGTGTTTCTACTAGTTTGACTATTTGTCCCTGTGCTTTTTCCAGTCATGGTCTCAATATTTCTTGCTCATATAATCCCTCCTCTCTCTGGGAATGCAAGCTTGTACAACCACTTTGGAAATTAATATGGCGATTTCTTAGAAAATTGAGAATCAGTCTCCCTCAAGACCCAGCTATACCGCTCTTGGGCATATACCCAAGGAATGCTCAATCATACCACAAGGACACATGCTCAACTATATTCATAGTAGCATTATTTGTAATAGTCAGAACCTGGAAACAATCTAGATTCCCTTCAACTGAAGAACAGATAAATAAAATGTGGTACATATACACAATGGAATACTACTCGGGAGAGAAAAACAAGGACATCATGAGGTTTGCAGGCAAATGGGTGGAACTAGAAAATATCATCTTGAGTGAGGTAACCCAGACTCAGAAAGACAAACATGGTATGTACTCACTCATAAGTGGATACTAGATGTAAAGCAAAGGATAACCAGACTGCAACTCACAACTCCAGGGAGGCTACCTAGTAAAGAGAACCCTAAGAAAGACACAGGATTGCCCAATGACAGAGAAATGAATGAGATCTACATGAGCAAACTGTCCGAGAGAGGGGTAATGGAGTGCAAAGGTCGGGGGAAAGAGAGCTTAGAGGAGCAGGAGATCCCATCTGGATCAGGAACAGGGTGGGAGAACAAGGAAAGAGATACCATGATAAATGAAGACCCCATGGGAATAGGAAGAAGCAGAGTGCTAGAGAGGTCCCCAGAAATCCACAAAGATACCTCCACAATAGACTACTGGCAATGGTCGAGAGAAAGCCTGAGCTGACCTACTCTGGTGATTGGATGGCTGAACACCCTAACTGTTGTGATAGAACTCTCATCCAGTGACTGGTGGAAGCAGATGCAGAGATCTATGGCCAAGCCCCAGGTGGAGCTCTGGGAGTCCAATCGGCGAGAGAAAGGTGGGATTAAAATCCACTTTTTTTTTTAGCCCACGATTGCCTAGAAAGTTGCAGTTGATGGTAAAAGTGTTGGGGGAAAAAACCCTGTATTTATAGTTTTCATAAATAAGTGCAATCTTTATACTGATTTAGGTAGAGATTGTAGAAAAAAAAGAATGTACTGAAGTGACTGGTCCAAAAGAATGGAAGAGATGCACTTGTATAAGACCAAGAAGTGGAAGGAGAAATCATCTGTGCATTCCAAGGGAGAGATGTTGATACTGAGAACATGTCCTAGAATGAAAAAGACCTATTGTACATTATATGGGTATGGAAATAAAATTAAAGTTCATTAAACGGCTACAGGAATATTTCCAAAATATCTATTATAAGGCCATTTCTGTGATAGGCATTTCCAAGACAGTTTCATTTTACACAACTAATAACAATAAGTAGTTGTTTTTTCTCTTTTTACCAAAGTTAGCTGACAAACAAAAATGCTAAATTTTATTGCCAAAATAAGATGTTAAGCAAGGAAGTTAGATTTGTTTGTTTGTTTGTTTGTTTTGGTCAAGGGTTATTATGTAGGAGAAAGTAATTTTTTGTCAAAGGTTTTTCCTGCCTTTTCACAGATTAAGAAGTTTTAATAGTTCAAAAAATTAAATAATTCTGCCATTATGGATGTTCATTGGACATGTTTCCTCCAGTGCCCATTTCATGCATCTGCCTTTTCTATGGTCTTGGAAATACAGACACATTAAATATTTTAGGCATGGATATTCATCAGTCTTGAAGATCATACAGCCTGCAATTAGTAAAGGCAAGTTGGAACACCAAGGAGACAGAGAGGGAGAACAAGAAATAAGAGACCATGATAAACGAAGACTATAATGAGAATAGGAAGAAGCAAAGTGCTAGAGAGGTCCACAGAAATCCACAGATACCTCCACAATAGACTACTAGCAATGGGTGAGAGACAGTCCGAACTGACCTACTCTGGTAATAGGATGGCCAAACACCCTAATAGTCGTGCTAGAAATCTCATCCAATGACTGAGAGAATCGGATGCAGAGATCCACGGCCAGGCCCCACGTGGAGCTCCAGGAGTCCAATTGGCGAGAAAGAGGAGGGTTTGTATGAGCGAGATTTGTTGAGACCAAGATTGGAAAAAGCACAAGGACAAAAATAGCTAAATGAATGGAAACACATGAACTATAAACCAATAGCTGAGGAGCTCCCAACTAGATCAGGCCCTCTGGATAAGTGAGACAGTTGATTAGCTTGATCTGTTTGGGAGGCATCCAGGCAGTGGGACTGGGACCTGTCCTCAGTGCATGAGCTGGCTGTTTGGAACCTGGGGCTTATGCAGGGACACTTAGCTCGCCTGGGAGAAGGGGACTGGACCTGCCTGAACTGAATCTACCAGGTTGAACTCAATCTCCAGGGGAGTCTTTGCCCTGGAGGAGATGGGAATGGAGGATGGGCGGGGAGGACAAAGGAATCCATGGCTGATATGTAAAATTAAATTAAATTATAAAATAAAATTTTAAAAAAAGAGAAACCAAGGAGGAATACATATGAATTAAAATGTTGCAAGTTATATATGGTAAGTTAACAAAAAAGCTAAAACATTTCAAAAACACTGGTGGCAAGTGTTTCTTTGTTTGTAACATAAAAATCAATGCATTATAAATCACAAAATCACAGATGATAGGGTTGTCATTGCCAAAATTAAGGGATAGGGACCATCTCTGGGCCTTGTACTCAGTTTTGTGTCTTTGGCTATCTTTGAGTCAAAGTATACTATCAAAAAACTGCTAACTGCTTTTCAGTGACTGAATTTTGTTTAATCAACATTTTTTTCTGGTGAACAGCAAAGAGACAGTATAGTGAAATGCTTTGCTTTAGTTCATGTTTAACTTGTACAAAAATTATATAATTATTTTGGGCATACTGTTACATATAGAAAATGGGTGTTGATCTTTTATAAAAGATTCTGGATATAAATTTCCATCTCTTTGCTTCCCCCACTGATCTGTTGAATTTTGCCGAGAAGGGGTTAAATGACCTATTCCTAGATACGTAAACGTTGCCATGGAGTCCGTGCTCTTCTTGTCTACAGCAATTCCATTTGAATGCAGTTGGTCAGATATGAAGGAATCATAATTTATAGGTTGACATCTTAAAATGACCTATTATTGAAGATAGATTCATAATTGACTTAGTGTGATCAATTGAACATCAGTTTTCAACTTTATTCCTGAAGAACAAAGTTTTCCTCAGTGGTTAGGGTCTAAATGCTGTTTCCTCTTCATCCTGACTGAAGACAGAAGTATTACTGTGAAGTGACACATAAGTACACTTCAGTGCCACGCTTAGTAATAACTGTTTTCTAAGTGTTTTGTAGGAAAAAAAATGAAATGGTACAATTCCCATTTAAGATTCCATTTTTTAAAACCCACTTTCAATATATTTCCCTTCTTCTGTGTCCTGATTTCAACACCACGGCGAAACTGCAAGTCTAGCATCTTAAGTCTCTGTGGCTAGAATGAATTATTCCCAGCTAGCTGCAGATTCATTTCTGCTAAAATTCTATTACTCTAAGCTATTTCTCTCAAGGATTTCAGCAACTTTTTCTGAAAACAGATCAGCAGCTTTCAGTATAATCTCACTTCATCTGACTGGAGCAAGGTCCATGTTTGGAAAACCCTGTCACAGAATGTGACAGGAATAGAAAGCCGTCTTCCAGCAGGAGGACAAAAGCCTCCTGGAAAGCATGGTTTCCTTCACCACCTTTTTTTTTTTCATTTGTCTTGTGCACACCTTAGTCATATTTTGCTTTATTCTACATTATATTCAAGAATTTTTAAGTGGTAGCTTTGATATTTTAAGACAAATTAAACTAAAAAAGAATTGTGTTTAAAATACCTTTGAATACACAAAATAATACAAGCAAAGGCATTTTGGTATTATTCTGAAATTATTACATTCAAAAAAACTAGGTGCAAAAATAAATGTTGAATTCCATGCTGAACTGTACATACACAGACCATGCCTGCCAGAAGACCAGGTAGACTACCTACAGACCCAATCCTCAGGGTCATCTCTAGCACTAAAACAGAACACTAACTGAGGCTTCCACATCCTCCTGTGATTAGGATGCATTGTTTGAGGGAAGACTCTATTTTCAATTAAAAAAAAGAAAGAAATGTACACACACACACACACACACCAGGTGTGCTGACTTCAGATACTAAAACTATAAAGCCATGACTGTTTTCTTCACTTGGTTTAATGCTTGAAGAATCAGACAACCAGAGAAGATAGGTACAGACCAAAATGAAGACTCAACCAAAAAGAAAGAAAGAAAGAAAGAAAGAAAGAAAGAAAGAAAGAAAGAAAGAAAGAAAGAAAGAAAGGAAGGAAGGAAGGAAGGAAGGAAGGAAGGAAGGAAGGAAGGAAGGAAGAAAGAAAGAAAGAAAGAAAGAAAGAAAGAAAGAAAGAAAGAAAGAAAGGAGAAAAAGTATCTCAAATCATTTGAACTGTAATTACCTTTGAAAAGTTGATGGAATTACTTAACATTCAGTTCAGTCAAGAAAGTTAATTTAAAGAAAATTGAATTGAAATTTTAATTGAAAATTTAATTTAAATGGAAAAAAATCACTTGGAGAACACGTTTCCCAAAAGATAGTTAAATTTGCAGAATTATTAACTATGCCAATGTAAGGCATCTAAGTGATCTACCCAAAGTCTACAAAGCCAGAGAGTGATACCACAGGTTTGGGGAGATCCCAAAATAAGAAAAAAAAAGAAGAAGAAAAGAAACAGTATATAGGGAGCTAACATATGTTTGCTGTTGATTGGCATTTACTTCATTAAAAACAAGTGCTGGAAATGTTGACCCTTTCCTGCAATGCCATCGTTAGATGTATTCCCAATGATGTGCTGCACAATTCTTGATGGTCTCAAGGACTATGAAGCAGAAAATACCTAGATGATGGGAGGTTTCTTACCATCCTCTTCTGTGTTTCTCCTCATCCCTTCCCATCTTTACAGGCATGTCTGCCATTCATTCAATGCCTGGCAATCAATCCTATTGTCACTTCTACCTGGTGCTTGTTTACAGGTGGCCTGGGGTTAGGTCTGCAAAGCCACTCTACACTGAAACATCGATTACTTTTATTTATACACAAGAACATTCAGGACAGTTTAGAGATTAGGCTAACAGTGGCACTCTCTTCTCTAGCCTATGCATTGTATAACAATAATTTGCAGCTGGAGTAAACAGCTGTAAAGAAACCAGAACATATACTATACCACAGTAAACACTTTTTTTTTCTCCAAAAGTTAGAGAGTATCTTAGTTTCCATAGCTTGAGATTTACAATATAAAAGGAGAAAATATATTGAATGTTTACTGGTGTTGTCAATGGTCTAGAATTCTGGAAGGCAGAGAAATACAATACTGTTATGAACTTCACAGGCTTTGTCAAAATTGTTTTTCTGTGTTGCTGATGGTATTATACAGAGTGAATGAGGAACACAATGGTTTGAAAGACTTATCAAAATTTAACTTTCATTGATATCACCACAATAAATTGTCAGTGGTTTTATACTAACTAGCCGAATACAGCCTGGTATTAAAATAAAAATTAAGAATCTAGGATATTTAGAAAATCATTTTGAATAATTCTTCCATTCAAATTAGGAATTGTAGATAGATGTGTTAGATCATTAAATATTTGCATACTTGGCAAAAATTAAAGATGTTTGAATTATGCACTATCTACACCAGAGTTCCCTGATAAAAATCACAGTGTAAGCATACAAGGTAGACCAGAAAGAACATACCACTAGATAACAGAGACAACTAGAGGATTCAATTATTCTGACAATTTACATAAATCAGACAAACATTATTTTGAAGAAAACATCAAGCATGGAACCAGGATATATTTACACCAAGTTCGGAAAAACCAAAAGTACAACATCCAAGTCCAGAGTTAATGTGTTCTATGCCTATGAATAATATTCTTTTCCATGAACCTAAGGACTAAAAAACTGGCCAGCTTTGAATCAGGCTAGTAGCAATAAAGTATTTTGCATTGAGAATGGGCATTTCCAGGTCAAGGATGCCTAGTGCTTGGCCCATATGACGTACCAGACTGGCTACATGTGATATTGGAGACAATAAAAGGTGTAAGTAGATCTTACAGAAGATGTCATTGGAAGGAGTGATATGCAGGCATCTGAGAGTCTTCAGTTGTGATTGTCTGAAGAAGAGAAATATTAGTCTATTACCAAATATCTTCTGTCATGTCATTAAGCACTTGGGATATGTGATTATTAGACTCTGGGATTCTGGGACCCCCACATGCCCATGTATCCTGAACTCCTCAAAGCAAAATCAGTCCTGTTGATGGCACCAAGCTGTAACTCTGGCTGAGGACCACTGTGTGGTATGCCTTTGTGCAAACATAAGCTAGAAGAGAGGAAACAGTTTAGTTTCCTGAGCAGAAAACCAAGACTGAAAATCAATAACAAAACTTGACATAATACTTCTCTTATACTTCACATTTATGAAAAAATGAATGAGCAGGGAATCTTATATGATACATTTAAAGAAGAAAATCAAATTCCAGTGCTTCATTTACTGATAAACTGATTCATGTGAAGACTGTGAGCTGTGATTAGATGTGACTACATGTCAGGCTCATTAAAGAATTTCAAGAAGCAGAAGAAATATTTTAAATACACAAGTCTGTGATTGGTATATCTAATATCCATTTAATGTGAACAAAACACATCCCAGTATGAGATTACTTGTCAACCAGAAATTCTGAGCTTCTAGTTAAGAGCTTAGAAGAATTAAAAAAAAAAAAAAAAACAGAAAAGAGCAAGCCTGAGATGAAAGCATATGATGCATTTATGGAATGTGTATAAAATGTGAAGCAATTTCTATTACATAGTACTTTCAACCAGAATAAATACACCATTGAACAGACATTGATCATCCAAATAGATAGATGGTTAAGTCAATGAACATGAGATACCTTTCAACATTGGCCACTCCAGAGCTATTGTGTTAGAGTGACCATAGAGAACCAAGTGAACTCAGTACTAGGGACAAAGTTCTCACAATTATCCAACTGTACATGTCCTGTTTTCCAATCTCAGTGCACTGTTACTTTTGCAAATTTAATATATTGTCAAAGGAAAACTCTGAGTCCCTAGTGCAGCCCTGATGGTCACGGAGCAGAAAAGTGACTGCATAAGCCACTTTCATCATGGTGGGATTGGATTCGGGCTGCTCTGGGTATGACTTTGGTTTTGACATCTATACATCCTCACCAAACAAGAAAGGTCTAGAATATTTGAGATACTAGATAGAAAGTCTAGAAGCCAACAAGCCTTGCTTCATAGCATCAAAGGTTCATAATGTTTAACAATTGTATAAAATGTGATGGTCCGTTTTTATCACAACTTAATAAATCCTTCATTGTAAGACTGTTAGAGCTTCATTCTCTCTCCTTTTCTGTGATTATAAATAACAATGCATGGAGTTTCTATACAGAATATCCTCTTGTCTGTGAGCTGCTTTGTGAAGTGTAAAGGAAGTGCCTCCTCACACTGAGCTCTACGGTTAATGGTGTTTTTTCAGAGTGACTTTCCAGGCACTACACCACCTTTATGACTTTTTCAGCTTCTGTTCCAGAATGCTGAGTGCTGTAGTATATGGTATGTTTCGCTGCTACCCAACTCAACCAATATTACATTTATTCTTACCAAAAGTTTATCATACACAGAAGCTTGAAAATTATTGGATATTGTATTTCTTACACATTTCAATAATCGCTAAGGAGTCTGTATCAATAAATATTAATGTTAACCAACAATTGAACTAATTTTTTTTACAGTCACTGAAATAATTTCCCACTTTAGCATTTACATCAAAACACTGACTTTTATTTACTAAAGCTGTATTGTCTGTGGTAAGATGTTTTGATGTATCTATTCCATTGAGGAATCATTTAAGAGTTGAAGTAGGAAGTTAATGAGTCCTAGGGTAACCTGAGCTACATAGATAGCACTTATCTCAAAAATAAATAAATAAAACATATACCTTTTGTAGTGATCACTTAAGCAATATTTGACATTATTCTTCATCTCTGAGTGAAATTCTGCTCCTTGGTTAACATTTCCACAATTACCCAGCCCATTAGCAAATTCTCCTCTCAAAACTTGGTTTATTTTACTTAACAGTGCCCTCTGGGTTCATCCATACTGACAAAATGTAAGGATTTCATTGCTTTTAAAAAGCAAATATTCCTTTGCTTTTGCATGTGTGTAACTTTTAGTTCATTCATCCATTAATGAAAAGTATTGCTGTTTCTTCTGTACTGTGAATAGTGCTGTGATGAGCACAGGAATGCAGGGATCTTTTCATCATCCTGGTTTATGTTCCTTCATATGCCCTGAAACTGGAGTTAGGGGTGGTTTGACCATGATGTGGTAGATGTTGGGAACCGAACCAGGGTTCTCTGCAAGAGCAACACGGGCTCTTAGCTACTGAGTTACCTCTCTAGACACCTAAATTTACCTTTTTAGTAGTCACCAAGGTTTCAGTTTTCTCCACTTGTTTACTGACATTTACCTAAAGTAATTATATTTGGGATATAATACATTGAATTTATTATCAAGCTCACTGAGTTCATAAACAACAATTACATATAAAAATAAGATATATTATTTTAATAAACCACAGATTCAATAGTAGAGTATTTTATCAAGAATAACACTTGCTTCTTTAAGGGTACATGAAATCAATTTTCTCTATTTAAATTTAGATTTCCTGATACAAAACATTTTCCCATTTTAAAAATTACTTTTAAACACTCAGGATGACATCCTGAAGACAAATGTTCACTTTAATTTCTATTTATTCAATTGTACTGAAGAATTATCTATATCACTGACAGCAAAAGAGATGGGGAACTTGGTTTCATGAATATAATTTTCACAGGGCATAACAGTACCACTATTTGAATATTCTTATTGTGGCTTTCTTACTACAAGGAAAATATGGAGAGTTATAACCTCATAAGTTTGAAATAATCGCTAACCAGTCTAAAAGGAAAAGAACAAACAAAAAGAAAATGAAAACATTGCCACTGTTTGGTCTCTTTTCTACAAATTTTAACAACACAAACAAAGTAGAATAAAATTAAGTCACACAACTGCTCTGTGTAAAATATTCACTTTGGCCCAAAGACTCTCTAAAAGCATTTTACGTGTCATTCAGAGTGTTTGAGTATGCCATTTTCACAATTAAAATATGGCACATAAATCCTTTAATATAATGGGAGTTTCTCCAAATGCAAGCTAATTTTGCCAATATTTTCGTATAGCATAATATTGTAAGACTATATAGAGGCAATGTGCACTTTACTACAAACCAAAGAACGAATTGAATTGTAAGAATCTGTCCTAAATATTGACTTAACTCTCAGGACAACCACATGAAGCACTAAAATAAATTTGATCCACAAAGAAATAAGAACTTATTTTAAATATCTGGCTTTCATTATTTTATGTCTTCCCTATTTTTTATAATTTCATTATGAGGACTAACAGGCACATCCCCAAACCAAATTATTCCCACATACAGTCATTATAGAAGAGAATCAAAACTATTAAGAAATTAAGGCAAATTAAGTCTCTGCACTTCTGGAAATAATCACATTGTATAAATCAAACTACTAGTCAGAATATTATTGAGTGCAATTACGGAAAGCCTTACCAATCTGAAATGTAGGAAAGCAGAGAGAAGGGCAGAAAATCAGACATTAGACTATAGTTTAACTCTCTCTATATGATAATCTGTAGCTATGTAAAGAATGAATATTTTTGGAGAGTAAAAATTATGCCTTTAAAATAAAAATTGATACAATATCATAAATAACATTAAAACAATAGGCTGATTAATATAAATGGAGTATTACAATATGCAATGCCTTTAGATATCTGTCATTCAAAGATGGGGTATTATGCACTATTTTTCAATTCAGTCTTATCTACTTACACACATGAACAGAATTCTATGCATTCTAAAATAGCTCTAAGTAATACTGCCCTATAGATGGAGGCTATAAAATTTTATTTCCTTTAAATCCATAAAAGTTATTCTGATACTGCTATTCATTCATTAGTTTGCTTGCTATAGCTACTTGGATGCTGAATTACACAATCTTATGATTATTTAAGTTTATATGAGGAAAATAGATTGTATTAATATTTACCAATGATAGCAAAACATAGTTTTTAGATGAATAGGTATATTGAGTATCACATGATAAGTAGATAAATATAAATATGATAGGTAGGTAGGTAGATAGATGATAGATAGATTGATAGATAGATAATAGATTGATAACCACACTGTGCACTATTTATAAAACAAGTAAACTCAAGAACAATTTAAGATCATATGATCATGGTCCATTAGGAATGCTAATAATAGGCCTCTGAAAATTAGTTTAACTAATTCAATATAGTTCATTAATTTTGAGATTAACTTAAGTACTGAATGAATACATTAATATTTTTCTTCTTGATAGTAAAATAAGTGCTGAAGTCTTTAAAGCTGAGCAATTTCATCCTTTTAGATTGTGAAGAAAATAAGACTAACGTGAGAGACCTAGTTTTAGAAACGTCCTATGTTCTCTTTAAAATTTGCAATTGTTAATTACACAGTTTCAATGTTTCTTCTTTGCCAGAAAGACTATTAATTACATGATAAAATTTATACAAAGATTAATGATGCCATTAAAAAATCATTGCTGATTTTTGTCTATTAAGTTTGTCATGCAATATATACACATTTTATGCAATAAATATATACACATTTTATGCAATATAACAGCAAAGAATTGATAGAGAGGCTGGCCAACTAGAGCAGAATTTGCTTGCAAATGCAACAGAATATTTTATAATGATTCTTTTGTGTTTTTGTAAATAAATTTTAAAGCTATGAGATATGTCTGTCTTGTACATTTCTACTATTTAAAATTTACCCTTAATTTGAATTTCAAAGTGGAAGCACTAGCAATTGTGTGTGGTGATATACATCTGTAGTCCCAGTGCTCAGAAGACCTAAAGACAGAGCATAGTGAATTCAAAGCCAACTGGAACTGCCCAGCATAACCTAACTTAGAGATAAACAGATAGACAGACAGACAGATAAAGGCATAAATGAAATTGGCAGGTGTTTATTGGTTGACTCATGAAAGGAATTCATTCATCTCTTCATTGATCAAATTTGCATTAGTTTTAGACCAATTTTAATCAATGTGTTGAACTCAGAATGTACAAATTACTAAAATAATAGACCTTGCATAGGTTGACTCTTGTCTAGGTAAAGAGGCTAACTTAAAATATCCAACATTATTCTTTCAGGGCTTTAATCACAGCACATCTAATCAGTTCTAGACTTCATCTCCTTTCTTGTATATCTGTTTCATTGTCTTCAATTTATAAATGTTTTTATAAGGACAGGAATAGTGGTGCTTGCCTTTAATTTCAGCACCTGTGAAGCAGAGGCAGGCAGATCTCTGAGTTTAAAGCCAACCTGCTCTACAGAGAGAGTTCCAGGACAGTCAGGGCTACACAGAGAAACCCTGTCCAAAAAAACCAGAAAACTTCATTTTTATAAAATTATAAAAATTAGTATTTATTAATATATTTGTCTTTAAACATGCAAAGTTTTTTCTCCAGGTTTGTATGGTTGGTTGCTTTTGCAGTATTAAGAGTAAGTATATACCCCCATCTGTTGATCATTTTTATTCCTCATGCTTCAAACAAGAAAAACAACAAATGAAATACTAAACGTGCCATTCACATCATTTATGCAAGAAGTGATTTTCCAAGGTTTACTCAGCACAAATGTGAATTTTTCCATTTTTATTCTTGTAACATAAGCTATCTGACTTTAGATTTTCCTTTTTTAATCTCTTTATTTTTATTCATCTATTTATTTTACATCCAGGCCACAGCCTCTCTCCTCCCCCCATATCCTCCTCCATTCCCCCCTCCCACTCACCCAATATGTCCCTCTTCTGTCTCCATCCAGGAAAGGGCAGGTCTCCCATGGATATCAACAAAATATGGCATATTGCTGTGAGGTGTCTTTCTGTACACTATGAATATATATTGCTCTCATTGGTTGATAAATAAAGCTGTTTGGCCAATTGCGAGGCAGAATAAGGTTAGGCGGTACATTCAAACTGAGGACGAAGATGAGGAAAGGTGGAATTGGAGGAGACACCAATCCACCACCGAAGGAGCAATAAGATGCCAGCAGACCAGTAACACCACGGCCATGTGGAAACATATAGATTAATTAATAAATGTATAAGTGGGTTAATTTAAGATGAAAGAGCTAGTTAGCAAGAAGCTTGAACCATAGGCTGTACAGTTTGTAATTAATAAAAGCTTCTGTGTGATTACTTAGGACCGAGTGGCTGCGGGACTTAGTGGAACACAGGAAAACTTCCATTTACAACTAAGAGACACAGGAAAGCTTCCAGCTACAGCATATCAAGTTGCAGTAAGACTAAACACCTCCACATGTATTGAGGCTGGGCAAGGCTACCCAGTATGAGAAGTAGGATTCCAAAAGCCAGTAAAAGAGTCAGAGACAGCCCCTCTGCCCACTGTTAGGAGTCACATAAGATGACCAAGCTACACAGCTGTAACATACATGCAGAGTGCATAGGTCAGTCTCATGCAGGCCCCCTGGTTGTAGGTTCAGTCTCTGTGAGCCCCTATGAGTTCATGGAGGAGCACCTAGATCTCCCTGGGAAGGGGAAATGGAAGAGATTTCTTAAGTGGCCTGAGGGTAGATGGGGATGGGAACATAAGTAATAAAGTTAGGGGGGGGAGTGATGGGGAGAGTGCTGAGGGGGACTGCTGGAGGGGCGCATTTGGGGGTCATGTGGAAGCCTGACATAGGGGAGTGTCTATGGGGAGGACCCCAGCTTAGACTCCTAGCAATAGTGGAGAAGTAACCTGAACTAGCAATCTCCTATGACCAGATTAGTGCATGGCCCAGTTGTCACAAGAGAGATTTCATCCATCAACTGATGGAGGCAGATACAGAGACCCACAGCCAAACAGTAGGTGGAGTTCTGGAATCCTGTGGAGGAGATGGAGGAGGAGGAGGAAGAGAAGGTGGGGGGAAGGGGAAGGAGAAAGGGGAGAGAAGGGGGAGGGGGAGGGGAGGAGAAAGGAGTGTAGGAACCAAAGGGGTCAAGGACATCCTAGGAAGGCTCACACTATGGACTTTGGGTTTTCAAAGAGTAATTTGAGTTTTACGTTGAACTATCGAATGAACATTCTACGATGTAACTTCAAAATGTAGGTAATGTTTTCTTGATCCTCCTGTCTTCTTGACCAGTTTGCAGCACTGAGAGGACAGGGTTTGTAAAGGAATACAGGAAACCACCAGAAACCAAAAATCAAAACAAACAAGCAAAAGGGCAGTAAGATAATTTATGCCAAAAGTGAAACAAAAAAACATGCACACCAACATGAAAATACAAACAAAAACAAACACAACACAGAGTCCATGTTATGTTGGGCAACTTCTCCTGGGCATGGGGCCTACTCTGGATAGTGGTTAATATACCCAGTGATACTCCATTTGAGAAAACTGGTTCTCTTTGCTAGCAGGTATGGATTGCAAATAGTTTCTCAGGCTTGGAAGCTCATGTTCACTTCTCTGGCTCAATGACTGACTTTGTCTGTTTTGAACATGTGCAGTTCCTATGCATGCTGCTGTAGCCTCTCTGAGTTCATACTTGTCTTTTTGCCTCCTTTTCCCCATAGGGAAGCCTTGAGTCTTGAGTGTAGAAGCTTGATGAAGATATCACTTTAGGGCTGAGAGCTCTAAAGCCTCTCACTCTCTGCATATTGTCCAGTTGTGGGTAAAAGTGACAGATAAATTTTAGAGCTCTTCACAGCACTGCTTTATTTCTGAGACACCCAGCTGGTAATGCAAAGCAATGTAATAATCACCAAAGTTCTCTGATATAATCTCTTAGGGCTATAGGTCAATGTCACTTTTTGAGCTTTAAAGGTATGGGATATTAAAAATCAATAATGCTATTTGATTTTAGTCATATCTCCTGATTTTTAGAATGTATATAGAGACCAGAATGCTGTGCTGTGCTCTGTGAACCTATTAAAAACTAGAAGTACTGCCCCCGCAACCTAGACTCCACCAGCTTCAACTGGACCAAGAGGTGAGTGAGTATTCTCCCAGCTGTTCAGTCCAGTCTCTAGATCCTAGGCCCCAAGGCAAAACTCATGCCCCAAACCCCCATCCATTGCAACCCAGTTGCAGGCCAGCAGGCAAGACTCGTTCAGGTGGAACTTACCACAAGCCCCCCACCACCCCAATAGGACACTGTAATGTACAAGTCTCACTCTATCCCCCAAGACCCCAGTGGCTCCCTGAGACAAAAACACCAACTGCGTCAACTGGAACAAGACTAGCTCCTGGAGACACAGACACCTCTTGAACTGATTGGAGTAAGAGATGGGGAGATGCCAGTGCAAGAATACATTCAACAACAAAAAGAGCAATATGGCACCACCAGAACCTAGCCGTTCCACTGATCATCCCAATGTAGAAGAAGCAGAAGAAAATGACCTTAAAAATAACTACATGAAGATGATAGAGGGCTTCAAAGAGGAAAAGAAAAATTCCTTGAAGAAATCAAGAAAAAGACAAACAAAAAATTGGAAAAAAAAATCAGTAAATCCCTTAAAGAAACTCAAGAAAACCAAGAAAAAGCAATCAAACAGGTGAAGGAAACAGGTTAAGACCTGAGAACTGAAATAGAGGCAATAAAGAAGAAACAAACCAAGGGAATTCTAGAAATGGAAAATCTGGGTAAACAAATAGAAATTACAGATGCAAGTGTAACCAACAGAATGCAAGAGATGAAGAGAGAATCTCTAGCATGGAGGACATGATAGAGGAAATAGATTTGTCAGACTCAGAAAGACAAACATGGTATGTACTCACTCATAAGTGGATACTAGATGTAAAGCAAAGGGTAACCAGGCTACAACCCACAGCTCCAGAGAAGCTAGCTAACAAGGAAGACCCTAAGAGGGACACGTGGATTGTCTTGGGAAGGGGAAACAGATGAGATCTCCATGAGTAAACTGTGAATGAGAGGGGCAATAGAGGGGAGGGGAGGGGGGATGAGAACTTGAGGGAACAGGATAGTTGAGATGGGGGAGGGATAGAGTGGGAGAGCAATAAAAGAAATATTTTGATAGAGGGAGACATTATGGGGCTAGGGAGAAACCTGATGTTGGGGAAATTTCCAGAAATTCACAAGAACGACCCCAGCCTACACTACTAGCAATAGTGGAGAGGGGCCTGAGCTGGCCTACCCCTGTAATCAGATTGGTAAATACCCTGTCATCATAGAGCCTTCGTTCAGTAACTTGTGGAAGCAGATGCAGAGATCCACAGCCAAGCAGCAGGCTGAGCTCTGGGATTCCAGTCAAACAGAAGAAAGAGGGATTATATTAGTGTGTATGATCATGATCATGATGGGGAAGTCTATCAAGACAGCTGAAACAAGCTCACAGGAACTCACAAACTTTAGACCTACAGCTATGGAACCTGAATGGGACCAGACTAGACCCTCTGCATAAGGGAGACAGTTGTGTAGCCGGGTCTGTTTGAAGGGACCCTGGCAGTGGGATCAGGATCTATCCATGGTACATGAGCTGCCTTTTTGGAGCCCACTACCTGTGGAGGGATGCCTTGCTCAGCTTAGATGAATGGAAAGGGGCTTGGTCCTGCCTCAACTAAATGTACCAGGCTTTGCTTGCTTACTCTTCATGGGATCTCTTACCCTTTTGGAGGGGTGAAATGGGGGGATTGGTCAGTGGGGGTGTGGGAAGGCAGGAGGGGAGTGGGAGGAGGAAATGAGCATCTTTGTCTAGGAGAATCAAATGTTCACTTAATACTCAACTGAAATGGCATGAGTAACAAAAAGGCCCAAGAGTTTCATTTTTCTTGTTCATTTCCCAGTTCTTTAATCAGGATATATTTTACACTGGAAAATATTCTAAATAACATATATTTTTTCTTCTTCAAAACATGAGTTTGGAGCAGCTGGGTTTTCATGGTACACACCTGCAAGGTATTATGGAATGTTGTGTTTTTAAAAGGAGTGCTTCAGAATCCTATATTCACTTCCTGTTTCTCAGCTCAGACCCTCACCCTGCCTGCTGAGTGTGTTCAGCAGGCCCTGTTCACTGGCTCCTTGACCCTGGTTGCCTAGCTACAAAATCCTCTTTGTGATTTCTGAGATGCTCATCCTGATGGAGAGCAATGGATTTATTTTTTCCTAAAGTAAACTTAGAAGAGTTTCTATTTCAGAGCAAAACATATTAAAACCAGCAAACCTTGCCAAATTTAGACTGTGTGCTTCTTACGGAGAATGCCTATCAACTGGAGTTTTGTATCTTCCAAATTCTGTTCAATGGTGCCAACATTTTCTTCCTGCTTCAACAGAAAAATAACTTTAGACAGCTTCTTTAAAAAATGGGACTAGGTTATAAAATGAAGTACAAATATGATAATATTTTATAAAAATTATTGTATTTTAAGTGAATCCATTTTAACATCTCTCATTTTCCCATTGATTCTATAAATAAACGAGAGAAACTACACTGTAAGACAATTGTCATGTTGAAAAATTCCCAGTGATATGTCTTTCATTCTGTTTATTAACACAGTATATTTCAATGTTCAGGTCCCATAACTCAGTTCTAGTGTCTAAACATATTACTTTTTCAACAAGTATTTATAGAAACCATTTATCTAATTTTTTCTATAGCATGTTTTTATTTTCATTAAGAAATCCAAGTAGTGCATATACACACTTAAGTGATGATTTTCGTGGCATGCAAATGCATTAATATAGTAATAATTGTTGATTAGAAGAGTATGGGTGCAATAATTCTGAAGAGGAGTCAACTGGCAAGCCGAGCTAGGAAGCGCAGTCCAGTTATGACATAACTAGCCCATTGTGTCATAGGTCCTGCTTGCTGTTCTGACACTTGAGCATGTACACCCACTGAAGTCAGGGTGATTGGTTCCAGCTGCTTAACTGTTGCTCTTTTTCTTTTAAATTTGGACAGGAGCCAACCTGACTTAAAAGCCACGATTCTAAAAAGAGATGGAAGGCTGCTGCCAGTGTGTATGTATGTCCTTCTTTCAAGCCATTTTGCTGGAGTAGTTCATTCCAAGGCCATGATGAATCAAAGACAATAACACAGATACAAGAGAAAAGAGTCTGTTTAGCTGCTAAAAGGCAGCTGGGCAGAAGGAAGCCAAAATGAGTGAAGTAAACATTTCATTTTTCAGCTCTTTTATTTATGAAGCAGTAATTTCCAATCAACGGTATGACAAGTGAGTTTTTTCATCCTCCAGATATTTTCAGTAAAAAAGTTTTGTAGTGAATATGAACAATGGGTTCAGGGTCTTAAAAATTTAGGCGTTTCCCTTTTTTTTTTCATTGTCATTGAAGAAAAACGCATTTTGATTACCATGCAAATATGAGACAATATTCTTCCCCTAATCCCTAAGGTAATAGAGACATAAAGCATCATATAACTGATGTCTCTGATATTGTATGAGAAATTTATTAAAAAATTCAAAACTAGTTAATTACTAAAAACATATATTGACATTTCTTCACTATGGTTAAAATAGTTTTGAGACTGTATAGGCAACAGTTTGTTGATATTTTGTGACATCAGCCCTATTATATCTAGAAGATGCTATCTAGCATTAGGCTTCCTGGTCCTCTGGATCTTACAATCTTTCTGCATCCTCTTCTGCGATGTTTCTGGGTATTAAGTATAGTCGTTACACCATAGATATCCCAAATGGGATGGGGAAACTTGACATATGCCAAATATATCTTAATGCCACAAAAATTCTTGATGTAATCTTTTGTATCAGTGTTTATATTTTAATTACAAAATAACCCATGTTCTATATTATCAAGGGCCAAGCTTGAATCAGTGGTGCTTATCAGTTCTTAAGTGTCTTGTTTTTTTTTAATTCAGTTTGTCAACAGCATGCTGTTAATTTAAAATTAAAATTTATAGTTATTCAATGTTTGATTAGTATTCATCTTTAGAAATGATAAGACAATGGTTAATGTTCACAACAAAAATTATTTTGACTGCTTTCCAATTTATTATTTTTGATGTCTTTGTAACTAATCTATGGATCCTAGCTTAAATCTTAGAATTTTATACCACATCAGAAGCCTGCATTGCCTTAAATAGCTTTGTATATTTCATGCTCATGTCCTTTTGCGTCAATGAAGTTGCAGTTCTCAATGTGATGAAATTTTCCTTGCCTTCTGCTATGGGATCTTGTACAGAGTAGATGTGGAATTATATTTGTTAATAGGTCACATGTTTCAAATAACTGTGCAGATAACAATCACAAGAGCCTAGTCTTTGATTTCTATTTCCCTAAGACAAAGTGAAAGAACATTAGAACATTTTCAAAAGAATAAGTCTGGGAGGCCTATATTATAGGTGTATATGCTTCACTCTTGATTTGCGGATACAAGGAAGATTTATACATTACAATTAGCTTATAAGTATAATGTATGATCTTCAGCAAACTGAAATGGAAATGTTTGAGACCTACTTAGCCATAGGACAAGCTACACTTACTTCTCTGATTTTGTTTAGAGTGCTCTTTAAGGACACCTTGTCATTTCAAACTCTAGAAAATACACAGAAAGGAAACAACTATATTGTAGTTGTGATAACTGAAAATGAAATATGAAAACAACATGATTCCCTCATTAATAGATTGTAACATTTGAAAAATGTTCCTGGAATATCTTATACAATGGAAATTCAACTTCATTTCACATAAAATATTGATAGTTCATTCTTATCGTAGATTGGTACCATGGTTTATGAAGTGGCAATGAAAATAATTTCATGGTTGGGGATCACTGCAACATGTGGAGCTGTATTAAGGGTTGCAACAGTAGCAAGGCTGAGAATCACAGATTAGTTATTATAAAGAACAGAATAAAATTTACCTTGGTAGTCAACATCATGAGAGTGAGCCTTTATGGCATGGATGGTCCTGCTTCTCCTTAAGCACTAGGCACATTCATAGGCATGAATTTGTCCACTTTAGGCAGATTTTTTTCTGTCGTGACTGTCAGCTCCCAAATCAATATCATGGAGACTTCTTATGAATTACAAAAGCTCGGCCAACAGCTTATGCTTGTTACTAACCAGCTCTTACAACTTAAATGAACCCATTTTTGTTAATCTCCCTATTGCCTCATGGCTCCCAGCTTTACCTGTCCTCCAGCATGTCTTGCTCCCTCTGCATATCCTGGCAACTCCACCTTTCCTCTTCATAGCACCCTCTGTGTCTGGCTGTCCCACCTATTCCTCCTGCCTAGCTAATGGCTGTTTAGCTTTTTGTTAAACCAATAAGAAGGCACCTTGGCAGAGACACATCTTCACAGTGTACAAAAAGATAATTCCACAACAGCCGACTTTCAGACAAAACTATGAACATTACAAAGTAAATATGTAGAAATCTGTAGGTTACAACTGTTTCTTATATGTATTTGTGTGCTATAAATTTTAGAATAAAGAGATTCTCACATTTGCCTTGTCCTAATAATTACGAAATATAGTTTTAAAATGCCAATGGCATAGAATACATAGGACTTAAAGGCAGAAAGGGGGTTGTTATGTATAAGAAGGGAATTAACAGCATTGGAGAGAAATATGGCAGGAGGATCAAGCAAAATAAATTATAAAAAAATGCATAATGAAACTCATTATTCTGTATACTAATTTTAAAAACTCCCTCATGTATCCATCACACACACACACACACACACACACACACACACACACACACACACACACATACAACCTCTTTCAACTTGTATCTAAGCAACATTTTTCTATTGTAGAATTCTCAGTGGGAATTTACAGTTTCAATGCAAGGGCAGGCCAATTTTTAGGCACTTTGGAAGTCCTCTTTTGAAAGTAGTTTTTTGGTTTACTTTATTGACTCACTAAGGACTTCTGGACTTTAAGTTTGGATTTCATTTAAGGAAAAGATGGAACTCCTTTGGAACCAAGACTCATGAATAATGTAAGTGATGGAGCTGGGCTGCGCCATTTTTAGCTCCCAAATAGTCTGTGTTTTTAATAGTTCTAAGATTGATTTTCATTTTTGCACAATTCACATATTTGCGAGAAAATACAATAAGTTTTTCCAAATTCATTGTGTAATGGAACAAATAGACTCTCTACAAAAATGTCCTTTTAGAGGACAATACTGCTTTGAAAAAGGTAAATTTAGAGATGTTAGACAAAAGAGATTATTTATAGTCATGCTTTGTACTCATTTCAGAAAATTCAGGAGCTAGCAAGATTTCTCAAGAGTGGTATCCAGCCTTGTGTGTGGCATACAGCTTATTCAAGATCTCTAAGTACATCTACAGATGGATCTTAAAATTGTAATAAAAAATTAATTAACCTGGGGAGAAAGAAGTCTGTGTGGAAATCCTCAGAATCCACATTAAAAAAAAATCCTGGTAAGGAAAAGCACACTTGTTATTCTAGGTCTCTGGAGGTGGAGACATGAAGATCCTTGGGACTAACTGACCATCCATTCTAATTGATGATCACTGGACTAAGGAGAGAACTCATTTCCAAAGCCCATGTGGATGACACATGTGGGTGACCTCTGGACTTTGTGCTTAGATGCACATGGCCATAATATTAGGAACATTCACACATGCATATAGACATAAAAAAGATTCATAACTTTTCAAAGGCTGCTCTCACTCATGGAGTATGCTATTGTACTTGACATTGCACCTTCTGTATTTTATATTGTAGCTTTGCTCCAACAAAGTTATCTTACTTCTTTTGAGGAAAAAGTTTCAAATCAATACACCTTTAGTTGCGGTCTTCTATCTTATTTTGCCTTTTTTAAGTGAACTTTAATAATCTTATATTATTTTAGCTTCTGAATTTTTGATGCTGAAACAGTTAACAGTAAGCCAGTACTTCCAAGTTTCCCTCACTGTAAGCAAGAGCTGGGCATTTGGCCAGCAAAGAAATTGTTAGTTATAAATCCCCAAACAGAAAAAAAAATACATCTTAGGTTCTTTTTTTTTTTTTTCTTTTCTGCTTCTTTCAACTGGCAGCACAAAGACGACATTTTGAAATGGAGTCCAAATGTTTGTAGAAAACTCAGCAAAGTGAGGGTTGTTCCTACAGAGCTTGTAAATTCAGCTATAACTGGACAACTATAATTTGGGGAATTTATTTCCATGGAAAATTAGAGCTTCTCTCCAAGCTCTTGTTAATTATACATCTTAGGAAGGACTTTGCCGTCTCTTGAGGCCAGCCTGATGCTGCCAGGAACAGTGGAAGTTTTGAGTCACAGCTCCTTTTTAAGTCACATTTTAGGTATGTGGCAATCTTACTGCTTCTTTTACCAAATAATTTGGGTCCATGGTGAATAGTGTATGAAAATATTTCAGTATTGAAATAAAAACTAATGAAGTATCAGTTTCCTATTCCTGCATTTAATATGTATCAGTCGTGTCTTTTTGCTTGAATGTAGTGCTAAATATTAGATACACAACTGAGAAACAAGGAATGGAGTGATGACTCAGTAGTTAACACTGCATAGTGCTTTGGGTTCCCATTCCCCAAAGGCTCCTAACTCCCTGTAATTGCAGCTCCTGAGGTATCTGTTGCCTCAGACCTCTGAGGACACCTGTAATCACAGGCACATACCATTCCATATACATGTAGTTAAAACTTAAAGATAAATCTTACAATCTCTGAAACAGAATATTGAGAGTGTCTATCATAGATATCACAGTTTATTAAAATTAATAAATTACTTCAAACAATAATAATATCAGGTAATTTCTAAGTAATCCCACAAAGATAAAGAAAGCCAGTGACATTATCATCTATATTACAGTTTTTAAATTGACTCATATGTTAATGAAGATGTATGTAAATATTATTTTTAATAATTAGTCAGAAACATGGAGTATCCTGATTGGATAACACCATGTAGTGTTTTAAGGGAAGTAGTTTTATGGCTTAATTTGAAGTTTTAAAATTTAACGTATGATTAACACTTTTTCTTTTGAACACAGAGCATTCAAGAACTCATGCCAAGGAATTTTGCTTCCAACTAAAACTTCTTTGATCATCCAAACTCAGAGTTTATAGCATGTATGTAGATGATCTGTTCATTCCTCTGTGATACTCTCTGGTCTTCTGGCAGAAATTGTTTCTTGCCTGTCATTCATACACTAGCAACCATGAATCCATGGAATCACATTGAGATTTTAGCTATGCAAGCATGGAAGGTAAGGGAGGGAAATGGAAAAGTGGTTTGACCACTTCAAGTTACTGTGACATGCTTTAAAGGAAGTCAGTTATGCATACTAATTTTGTATTTAAATAACCAGTTTAAAAGGCATAGTTCCAATTTCATACAGCCATAAAGATTTTTTTTCATATTTTTCATTTGAACTACAAATACTTCTGAGTACCTTTTAGAATAGAGTCAAAGTTAACTTAAGGAAGGGACAATACTGCATTTTCATAAAAAAATACAACTCAGATTTATTTTATTATAATCTTAAATTTTGGAAAGATAACATTATTTGTAACCTTAAGGAAGAATTTTGGAATTCTTGTGAGACCACAACTTTAAAAGGAGTTTTTAATTTATAGTAGTTAATATATGATAATATATAAGATAATCATCACATAACATCCACATTTATAAATATTGATAAAATAACATGTCGGAAATTATTAATACAATAAATAATGCATGACATTAAGTCATTTAAGTGAAAAACCATTTTTTAACTGTAGAATGGCAATGTACTGGGCTGATAAATATGAAATATGCTTATAGTGAGCCACAGGCTGTGAATGATGAGATTGTATATTATTCATAGAAAGCAAACACATTATTCTTGAAAACAAGTGACAATTCTAGATATGATATCATAGAAATATATAAAAAATAAGTTTATTCTCCTAAAAAGTTCAACCAATGGAAAAAATACGTATATCAAAGCCAAAAATTTTATGGTTATGTTGGGTGTTTTCCATTATAATGAATGAAGTAATCTCATGTAAACAATGAACACTAATATAAAATATAGATCTTATTTTTTGTAATTTGTGAATTTTTAGAGGGTTAAGTATATTTTAATAGTGATATTCTGAATATAGTTAGACAAGTGATAAAAATTGCATAGATCTAAAATTATTTCAGCTTTCATTCATAAATATATAATATGTTGCATGTAATAATATGCAACCCCAGCATCAGCAGCCTGTGGCTCACTATCGGCTTCTTTCACAATTATCAGCCCAGCGCTTTGCCATTTCAGAGTTAAGAAAACTTTGTCTTCTTTTAAATCACCTGGTACCATATAATAGTTCATAAATTTAAAATAGTTACATGGTACTTCAGCAATATAATTATAGATAAATATAACTAATAAATATATCTGCCAACATTTATATAACTTCTACCACAAACAAATTTCTAGAATTACAACCTGGTAAAATAGTAATTTTACATTAATAATTATATCTGATAAAAATTGGTTTAGAAATGTTCTATTGCTTATACATTATATTTAGGAAGACAGATTAGGGTAAAAATAAATAATTTCATGGTAAATCAGATATGATTAGTTTTTTGTTGTTGTTTTTGTTTTGGTTTGGTTTGGTTTTGGTTTTGGTTTTTCGAGACAGGGTTTCTCTGTGTAGTTTTGGTGCCTGTCCTGGATCTCGCTCTGTAGACCAGGCTGGCCTTGAACTCACAGAGATCCTCCTGGCTCTGCCTCCCGAGTGCTGGTATTAAATGCATGAGCCACCGCCGCCTGGCCAGATATGACTAGTTTTAAGGAGAAAAGTGTTTATACTTGGGGGCTTACTAACAAAAATTATTATGAGACAAGTACTATTGGTGTGTACCTTGTTGCTAGAGACATCAAGTTAAAAATAGAGATTTGAGGACTATGTTATGTAGGAGATAGTAGATATTCCCATGATGAGATGAATGGACAAAGAAAAGAGAAAGACAATTTCATAAAAACATGTAACTGCTCTGCTCTACACAAAGCATGGAATTGCATTATTTAATTTAGTTTTTCAGACATACAGTTTTATTTTTGATTTTTGTAAACATCATAGGGATTGTTGCAGTAATGGGATTCTCAATCAAAATATCTAAATTTTAAACACTACAGATAAAGGAGTAGATGTGTTGATTCACAGTGAAAAGCTAGTACTCAGAGAGACACAAACTCATTCAAGCAGAAGATGAAGTAAACAACTGGTTAATACCATAACCTCCATGCCACTACTGCGCCATTTTCTCTGTCATTATCATAGCTCACAGAATTCCCAGATGGGGGACACTGTCGGTTACTTTTTCTTACCCTACTTAATTCTTCCTGCTCTATTCTTCACCTTCCCATCTCCACATCACTTGTGTTCTGTCCTCTCAATTGAGATATGCCCCATGATCCCTTATTAATTTCTCAGGTTCTATGGAAACTCCAATTTAAGACCCATATCTAAACATCCAAAGCTAGCATCAACATGTGAGAGAGAACATGTGGCATTTGTCTTTTTGGCTCTAGGACAGTACTTATCAGAAAGACTTGCTTTGGATAACTTGTTTAACTGTTAATATACTTACTGGTAGCTTCCTCTTCTTGAGTTTCTACTCTTTGATAAACACTCAATTATATCCTTCATCCTGATTTTATCAAATCTGTGCAACTTATCAAATCAGCCACTATATTATCACTTATAGTGAAAGAAAATGATAATGATCCAACTTTAAATTAAAATTCTGAATCATTGTCAGTTCCCTGTCAATATCAATAATTGTGATGAGCCTGTTTATTGTCTCTTCATATTCCATTAATTCTATTTTATCTTCAAAAGAACCTGACTACCTAGAATACCCTTCTTACCACTCTTCTAATCTAATAATTTTGTTTTCAGCCTTCAAGGTTTCCTTGCCCCAGAATTTCCAGTGATAGCCCTATTCACTCTTTATTATCATTGTAAATTTCTTCATACACACAGCTTTTAGGTATGAATCTATGTGTCATTTACCAAAGTGGATCTGTATTCATGTTATAGTGCTTTGAATAAGAATGGTCCCCATAGGCTCAGATATGTGAATTCTTGGTTCCCAGTTGATGGACCAGTTTGGGAAATATTAGGAGGCATGGCCTTGGAGAAGGTGTGTCAGTGGGAGTGGGCTTTTAGATTACAAAAGCCTGTGTCATTCCCAATTGGCTCTCTCTTCCTACTCCTTGCAGATAAGGATGTGAGCTTTCAGTGCTCCAACCCTCTACGATTATTAACCTCCAATAAACTCTTCTATAATTTGAATAGGTCGTGGTGTATCTTCACAGCAATACAAAATTAAGAAACATGATCAAAATGAATAACTTAAACGATAATTCAAAGTCTCAAAATTAAGATATTGAACTAATCTTGGCCCACAAATAACATCCAACGTCCTTGCATAAACCACTCTTTTGCTTGTATTGATAAAAATTAATTATTAAGAATGCAAATATTGTCAAGTACTTTGTGTTTACATGGCTTGACCTTAAAAAGTCATTATTTGAAATTTACAGAAACATTGATTTTTCAGGATTAATGAGGAAATGCACAAGATTGCCTTTGACAGGGTTGAGAGCAAAGCAGTCTTTAGTAGATAGAGGTTCAGTGAGGATCATGAAGTTATGTACTTCAAGTTCCTGGTACAGGGAACAATATGATGTTTATGGGATAAGGAACAATGTAAAGAAATCCAGTCACCAAGGAATCATTTGAAAACATCTGAACAAAAGTTACTTTTTCAATTCTGTATGTGTTTCATATTTCTTTACATTTTTTAAGCATATCATTGGCTGAGATTTTTTCTGAACTATTTTGAAAGGATGAAAGTTATTTTTTAAACTAATAACATAGTGTGTCTTCTTGTAGAGCAAAGAGCGTGAATACTTGTCAAATACAACAATGATTTCCTTAGGAGGAAAGCAAACCATTCCTTTTCTTTACTAAATTTTTAATAAGTGTTTTCATGTCATCTAATGTATGTGGTTTTGAGTTTACATTTGCTTAAAATATTTTGATTATACAACATGCTAAGTGTGCAAGTTTCAGTTCTGGGCTCTTTATACTTCTAATTAGCAGGACTGACCCAGATATCCTCTTCAATAATATATTTCTATTTTCCCATTGTTAATAAAGTTACTTACTCTCTTTGTATGCACTTATGATTTGCAACAAAGTCATATTGTATGTGTTATTCTAAGATTCTAAAGGCATTCTCCCATAAAGAAGTATCCAAATCAAGGAATTTCCTGCAATTTTTGAAAGAAAATAAAGATAAAATGATAAATATCTAATTTGTTTAAATCACAGCACAATGTGGGAAATTTGTTAAGGCAAGCAATATTATAATTTTGCTAACATTTTAAGGCTGTATTGATTAGATTGTGAACTGAATTAAATGAGGCATTTTGGATTTGCTATGTCAAATGCAGCATTTCAGAAGATGTCTCAACAAATTCCCTCAGAAAAGTAAAGAAGATGATTGAAAAGAATAATGAGTATATTCATGTGCAAAGTTTCATACTGAGTCATTTCAAATTCTGTGGTGCTTTTGAGCTTCCTTTTCTCTTTTTTAAAAATATGCCTTGGTTAACATTCATTAACCATACCCCTGCTGGTAACAAGAAAAAGATTTAACGGAAAGCTGGTTGAGAAAGAATATAACAGAGCTAAAATTACTCTGAACTAGTGATGCAAAAACATTTTTTAACTCTACTGCTTATTAAAAACATATTACCAAATGAGATATACATTAAAGTATTCAATAAATACATTTGCATGTACCCATAATTAATTGAAAGCAATATACAGGGTGTTTGTATATGAATATGAGAGGCAATTTTATTTGACTATTTCTGTTTAACACATACTAGATGCACATATATTCATATTTATATATGTGTATATATTATATATAATTTATAACATACATTTGCAACATTAATCTACTAAAGTTAACATTCAATTCTTTATCAATAAATGAATCCTAGTTTCTAGTGTTCATAATCATGTTGAAGAATCTCAATGACATAAGAAAAAAAACTATTTAAAAATCTGACTTGAAATAGAAGTCATGACTTCTTAGATTTTTTGGCAACATGAGTCCCATAATATTCTATAATGATCATTGCCAACTATGTTTTTATCATATATACGTTATTCTTAATCTACAGCTATATTTCTCCTCTGATCTACCATTGTCAAAGATTTACTTCTATATACATTATTCAGTTCTCAGCTCAAAAGTACATTCCATCCATCTTTTTCTTTTTTCTATGCTGGAAATCACTGCCTCTGCCAGTTTCTTCCTATTATGCTGTAACCATTGTAAGTTTCCAACTTTTAATATGAAGTTCTTTTGATTTGTGATCTCTGTTGCCTTCTATCTCAAGCATGTACCCTAAAGGAACAGTACACATCCCCACCAGCAATTCATGGGCTGAAATGATCTAGCATCTATCCCAAAAAAAATACTTCTGGGGAATGTTCATAAAATATGATTGCCAACTTTAGTGGAATTTATGTTTATCTAGCCTAAACATGAGGAGAATTTAAGTACCTCTTCATATACATTCTTCATCTGTAGAACCAAGGACTGTGTTCCCTTTGGTTCTTTTAACTCACTTTTGATTCTTACCTAGATTTTTTTTCTTCATCTGAAACTCTTTTTTGTCTCTCTTAACTGATTCTTTAGAAAATTGTAGAGATTATCAACGTCTTTTAACATGGAAACATACTTTTACCTATTAAATCTCCTTTCTATCCACACCATTATGTACAGTTTCAGAGTACAATGGGTATATGTTCAATAAGTTTGCTAAGTATCTCCATTGGATTTCCTAGAAACTTCTTGAGTACACCAGCTGTGAAGTTCAGTCCATCACCTTCACCTTGCATCTGCTGTTCTAGAACACACAAAGAAGAAACCTGACTCATACTAAATTCTTCCCTGTCCCACCTTCCTACACTAGCTAGATTAAATCTGCCAGTGTCTTTTCTTTCTCACTTATAGTATACATCTACTGTTCTTTTCATTTACACATCAACTCAAACTTCACCTAATGATCTATTATATTCAACATTATAAAAAAAAAAATCTAGATTTGTTACTCACCCTGCCTTCTCTAGCCAATTTATTTTCCCAGTTCCACTAAACTGATCTACATAGAAGACAACTTTTTCTTGACTACTTGAGAGTAACGGTGCCTTCCATCTTTTATTCTTTGAATGTCAAACCTAACTTCTTTAGCCAGATTAAAATTATCTTCACAATATGATCCATAGTGAAACATCTGGCTGCATCTGCTTCAATTTTATTATATGTTTTAATGGAATAAATATTGGTGCTGTAGTTTGGCATTAAGTTTTCCCCACACATTATATTTGGTAGACTTGTTTGCCAGCCTGTGGTGCTAATGGAAGATGATAGAACATTTACAAAGTAGCACCTACTGGGGATATTAGGTTATATGGGGAATATCCCTGGAAATAATCCTGGGACATAGATCTCTTACTTTTTCTCTGCTTTCTGTCCACCATGGGATAAACAGTTGTCTCTGACACGATGTTGTACTTTGATACACAAAACAAAAGCGACAGGGAAAAATGGTGGTCTGTTTAAACCTTGAGTCCAATACATGTTTCCTCTACTATAAAATATCTAGTGTTTTATAAGAACAATGGAAAATATTTTTTCTTCTATATGTTGGATATTTTTTAAACAACTTTGGAAACACACACAGAAAGAGAGAGAGAGAGAGAGAGAGCTTTCTATTCAGCTTGGCATGGAAAGTTTGGCATGATCAGCTGGAAAGATTTCAATTACTCACTCATTTAAAATACTTTCTGTAGTTGATTGTGACTCTTATTTTCCTATTGAGGATTGAACTAAGGGTCTTCCATGTACTTGCAGAGCTTCCTACAAGTGGGCGGCACCAAACCCTTACCTGAGACCTGAGTGTGATTCTTAGAATTCACCATGGTGAACTACAATATATCTGCCTCCATTTGTGTTCTTGCAAGTGTGTCCTTGAAATGAGCATTCTACTCTTCCCTGCATTGCTACTGCTAGAGATTCAGGGATCAAAAAAAAATCTATAGTGAATAAATAAATTAATTAACATTGTGAAGGACGATGTGATTCACTGCTGGTAATGAAAGGAGGTGAGTCATCATCAAAATATATAAATTTTCATGGAGAATTATAAGCATTCTACTGACTGAGTTCTTGCAGATGTATTGAACTTCATACTGCCTCCCAGCTCAGATCTGTCACATTATCTATGATAAAAATATCATATGAGATTGTTTCTGAATTAAAACATGACCTTAGGCTATAGGTATTGCTGTAAACATATACAATCCTCATCTTTTATAAGCATCATATTTCTACCTTTTTGTTTGATGCATCTCTTTGGATGACACTGTTTATTCTTATAGGAATAGTATTTGTGGGATATTTTTCATTTGTCTAGTCAAGTACAGAAGTCAAGACTACTCATAAAATATCAGAGTGCAATGTCGAATTCTTTTTCTCAATTGCCATTTATTATTTGTGGCAATTGTATTTGAATTAACTTATTTTTGTTTATGAAGAACTGGGGTCTGTCATAGTCCAATATTCTTTAATCAGTCAGTTGTTTCCTGGTAAAAGTGAAATTGTTTTGAGGTTTCTATATTTCAAAGATCATGCATATCTGTAGAAGTGGTGACATGTTTTGTCTCTCTTGAGTTAAAACCCATGGAATGTAAACCCTATTATAGTCTTCTTTTGTGGTAGGTCTTCTTTTTGTGGTAGGTACTGTGGAAAAAAGAAAAGGCTGAGACACTCTGAGCATTAAGGTCAATTGAAAAACTGCAAAAGTCGATGATGCTTCTAGTTGTTTATCACATAAAGTGCACAATACATAATAATAAGTGATCTGAGAAGAGTTAGGCAAGGATATTGAACATGCATTCTCAAATGGTATATTAAGAATATTGCCCTTAAATCATATTCTTGGAGCTTCCCCTGGAAGCCATGGGCATACACTCTAGGAAACGTCACCAGAAAGTTGAAGGGTAAAGTGCAGGGAAGAGGGCAGCTATTGGAGTACTTCTAGAGTGCGTCTCCCCATGAAACTGAGACAAAGCAATCTAGCAATTCCAAAACTGAACCAAAAACCCACACAGGCGCAAAATGCTGTGTTAAAACTTCATAGGTAATGGCTTCATTAAACGGTGCATCGTCAACTCCTGAAGCATCAAGATTTACAGAAATTAGTGTATTTAAGGTATACAGGAATGCTCAAATAGTATACATTAAGAAGCTTTATACTAGGTGTCTAGCAGCAAATCACTATCATTTGAGAAAATTCCTCCTTTTGTTATTCTTTCCCAGGAATGCATAATCAGGTTGTATGGAAATATGCAACATGATAATGACAGTTCTTTGCAAAGATGTGTGGTTTCCCCTGTCACTGACCAACAAAACATGAACATTGATCTAGAATATTACAGATATGTCAACTTTGGAAGTTGAAAACAATACTCTTGGCCAATAAAAGTCAAATTACAAAGAAATTTTAAATTAAAAGGTGAAAATAACTGATTCTTTTTGGGTTTTTTTGTTTTGTTTTTTGGTTTTTTTTTTTTTTTTTTTTTTTTTTTTTGAGACAGTTCATCTGTGTAGCCCTGGCTGTCCTGGAACTCACTCTGTTGACCAGGCTTACCTTGAACTCACAGAGATCCTCCTGCCTCTGCCTCCTGAGTGCTGGGATTAAAGGTGTGTGCCACCACTATCAGCACCCCTTTCAGATTCTTTTATTTTTCAAATTTACTTTTTATTTAATGTAATTTATTTATTGATTCTTTGGGAATTTCACATCATGCACCCCAATTCTACTCACCTTCTAATCCCCTGTATCCTCCACTCACCCCTATAGTATACTCAAAAAAAAAAATTTTAATGAAACTAAACCAAACCAAACCAAGCAAGCAAGCAAACAAACAAAAACAAAGCAAACAAACAAACAAAAAAAACCCTCTTTGCTCCTTTGTCTTCCCCACTTCTCCAACACCTCTTCATTCATCCTGATGGCACTGGAAGTCCTGGTGTGTCATACAGTACACCCTTTTGTCCAATCAGCCTTACTGGTGAACGTTCATTGCAGTAAGTCCTTGGTCTGGTTCAAGGCCTCTAGTTTCTGGTACTCCATCATCACAGGATGCTCACTGAAACTCCTCTTGGATATCCTACTGTTGCCGAGTCATGGAGATGCTGTGAGTATCATTCCACAGGACGAGTACCTTCAAGAACTTCAGCAAGTCCTAGATGAAGTAGATGTTAGGGTGGGCCAACCCAAGGTCTAACTGTGTGCCTGGGTGGTAGCTGAACTGGTCAGTCCTGGCCACTGGGGCCACTCCCTACAGGTGACGGGGTGAAGCCAGCTCTCCTACACCCATGCCATCAGGGTCAGTTCTCCCTCACCCATGGTGAGGGGTGGGGCTGTCCCTCCCAAGTGTGGAGTCAGCTCTCCTATGAGGGTCGAAATCAGCTCCAGTGCTTTAGTGTCCAACAAGAGGCAGGGCCAAATTTCCCAGGGCCAGTAAAAGGCAGAGTCGAATCAGCATGGCCCTCTGATTTCAGTAGCAGCTTGGCCCTGAGGAACATCCTGGCTCAGGGTAGAAGCACCAGTCACTCAGATCAGGGTGGATGTGGCCTGGACACCAATAAGGCCACATGTTGCTGGCCACAACCCCGGGCTTCCCTGTGACCTTTGGTGGGAACACAAGCCTTGAACTTCAACACAGACCTTGGCTGCCATAGAATCTTGGACCCAGACATGGCCCCACAGCTAATAGTCCTGGTCTGAACATCACTATGATACTGGGTACTGTATGGCCCCAGGTGCTAAACTGATAAATCCAAAGGAGTTAAGAAGTGTTAGGGAAATTTATTAAGGTAAACTGAGGAAATACACTCACAAATACAGAATGAAGTAGACAGCTGAAGTTGTCATCTTGTCTGACCAGGAGTGATCCCACTTCACAAGCAGGAGCAGGGAGAAGGGGCATGCGATTCTTCTCCCTCTCCTTTTAAGAGGTCACATACAGGAAGCACTGTCTCTTCCAGTCCCTGTAGCCCAAGATCACAGGTGAAGCAAATACCACTACATTTCCACCCCCTTTTTTTTGTCTAAATAAGAAGGTTCTAAACTTAATGCAAACTATATATAATAAGAATGATTATCAAGTATTTTCCAAGAAAAACAAAGGTAATAACAAACAAAAATGGAACTACAACCAACAAGAATAACATCAAACAAGAAAGACATGCTAAATGTCCAAAAATGTCCAGAACATGGGTAAATGGCAAATTACTGAGATTACTCCAATAGCTGTCCTATCTTGAAGATTCTAACTCTAGTACTAATATGTTCTAGCCAAGCTTCGAGAAGCTTGTAACTATAATTATCTAGTCTTCAACTCCATCAAAGACCTGAAAAGGAAAATAATACCTGAGAAAATGGAAAATGCAAGCAGGCAATTTCCAAAATTCTTGTGAGAACAGACATTGACAGCTGGCAGCCTGGGCAGTCACCTAAAGTTTCTCAGCATTGTTGGGGCATCCGACACGGCTACAGGCCTAGAATATCTCACAGATATTTTTCAGAAGCAGGAATTTTAAAAGACCATTTTACCCTATCTTAGCAGAGTTCAGTAGTCACTTTTCCTGTCAACAGTCCAGGCGATGGCAATTCTTTGCCCAGCAGGCCATTGTGTCCCAAGAAGAAGACAAATTTCCAAATGGAAAATGTCTAGAAGCCCAACATTCTCTCAGGATCAGATCAGTGCTGCCAGGAGCAACTGTGTCTCATATCAACAGAATTCTAAGTTATCAAAACATTTGAATGCCACATTCTCTACGTTTATGAAGTGTTTAAAGATTACCTATCCATCTGACATATGTTTCTGTAAGTCTGGAGAACCTAATATAACTATAGAAATGACAAGCATGGGTGACTATAGTTCTGTAAGTCTTATCTACCTAAATAACCTAAGGACTAAAGCTTCACATTAACAAGATAAATAGTCTGTAAGCAGATGTACCATATAAGGACAATGACCTC
Organism: Peromyscus californicus insignis; assembly: GCF_007827085.1. Classification (NCBI taxonomy): domain Eukaryota; kingdom Metazoa; phylum Chordata; class Mammalia; order Rodentia; family Cricetidae; genus Peromyscus; species Peromyscus californicus. The sequence goes on from NW_026294617.1 coordinate 29,195,611, forward strand.
AAAATTACAATACACAAAATATCTTAAACAGAGGTAGAAATGTATAGTGTAATGTGCAATATGACAACAATATCCTTAATATGTATCAATATACAAAATATTTCAGACAGGAGTAGAAATATATGTGTAATACAACAAATATAGTTTTGTATTTGTATCAATAAACAAATTATCTTAAATAAAATTATAAGAATAGTTTACATTTGTATCAATATACAAGAATCCATATCAGTGCAAATTATTCAAGACTGATAGTTTGCTAAATCAGTTTACTAGTAGATACAATAATCCACCTTAATATACTATACCTATCTATTCCCCTTTTCTTTTCTAAAGGAGAAGATTGAGTCTAAATTTTATTGTTCTACCCCCAACCCTATAACCATGTATCCATAACCCTCAGGAAACTGAAACCTTTGGGAGAGGGGCCGTTGTTTTCTTAGAATTGCTTCCTGCTGTTTAGGGTGCTACAGTATCTCTGTGGGTTCCTGTAAGAAAGCTTAGATAGTTAGGGCTCCATAGGGCTAGCTATAGAGTCTGCAGCCAGTCTCAGAGTAGTGGACATGATTGTCTGAGATTCTGGCTAGAGGTGTAGTATGATGGACCATTTCATCTTAGAAATGTCATGAAGAATTTTCAGCCCAAAGTTGATCATTGAATAATGTTCTTAGGTACAATGGCATCTTTCTGGATGGAGTAGAGTCATTGTGGGGCCCCATCTCTCTTCTGGAGACTTCCGTGGGATTACGAGTTCTACTTTGGGCACCAAATGTAACTGGAAATTTCTCCAGTCCTGCCTTGCCAACAGTCCAGATGAATCTCTTTCACCCATGGACTTGTGGCCACTTATAAAATAATCACTCAGAGGCTTATATTAATTACAAACTGTATGGCCTATAGCTTCAGCTTCTTGCTAGCTAGCTCTTTCATCTTAAATTAACACATTCCTAGTAATCTATATGTTGCCACATGGCCATGGTATTACCGGTCTGCTGACATCTTTTTACTCCTTTGGTGGCAGGCTAGTGTCTTCCAACCTGCCCTTCTTGTCTCTGTCTCTCTGCTTTGGACTTCCCACCTGGCTGTAAGCTTTCTTGCCATAGGCCAAAACAGTTTTACTTATTATCCAATGGAACCCACACGTATTCACAGCATACAAGACATTCCACAGTAAGCTGCCGTATTGCCCTTGGGCATCAACATGATCCCAGGCAGCTGATCAGACCCAACCTCATGTGCCCACTCCCCACACCCCTTGCAACAGAAGTCGCAGAAGTCAACTCAAACTCTGGCTGCTGTACTACTGTAGGGCCATAGATCCAGACATGGCCCTTGGAAGCAGCCCATGCCTTAAAGTCACCATGGCACCAGGCGGCAAGCAGGCTTCCAACATCAGCTTACTCCTCACTGCCTTCACTTGTTCTGTTCTGACTCTCTCCACCGCACATGAATGATTCTGCTTCACTTTCCCTCCCATTTCTCCACCACATATTTATTCATCATAATGGGACCCACCTGCCTGACACTGCCAGCAGATGTCTTCCCACAAGTCTAGGCCTTGTGGCTGCCTTATGTGTGGCTAGAACACTCCTGAGTGAAACTGTATTAGATGGGCCATGGGTCTCAGATTTTTAACAGAGAGAGAGAGAGAGAGAGAGAGAGAGAGAGAGAAATAATAAAAGAAGTAAAGAAACTTTGGATCTCATGAATATTAAATTGAGTGCAACTTTGGACCACTAGCTTTTCCCTCTCTGCTAAGACTATAAGAAGATCATATCAATATGAAGAAACAAAGTATTCACTGACAACATTCAAGATGCTATAGCTTAGGATTTTCCTTTTCTGCATCTGAAGAAAGTCAAGCATGTAGAGTTCTGTCGCGAGCCACAAAAATATGTCATAAGGAGTCCAGCTGTGTATTAAAACTATACCTTGACTAGGCCAAGGGCCAGTCAAGTGGGAAGCCATCTAGCATGGACTATTTGGTGTTACACAGCTTAATACTCAGCTGTGCCTTGTTATGAATTTCTAGTGTTCACAATTCCCATAGAATGTGTATGTGAACTTCCTGCTCAGACCAGTACTTGTATAAGGTCAGTAGGCAAAGTCAAGCTGGAGGTAGAGGCATAGCTTCGTTTTTTTCTGCAAATGAAGCTCAGATCATCCCCTTTCCTTGAGGCCTAGTGGCTCTCCAGAGCAATTGACTGAGAACAAAAGAGGTTTTTACATATCAAGGTGGAAGGCAGGGTGGAGAAACATTCCTGAGGAGGCACAGTACCTCATGGCCAGGGGAAGAAGGAACAGGTGTTTTCTGTAGAAGAGACAGAAGGCATGACCAGGGAGAAGGAAAGAACACAGAGGTTTTGTAGACAGTAAGGCAGAACTCTTGTAGAGTTCATCGGAGACAGGAGTAAGTAGAGATGGAGGGTAAAGAAACAGAGGACAAGGATGAGGCTGGAAGCATAAGAGCTTAGTTGTTAGCAGGACTATGAGATAGCAGTAAAAGAGGGGACAAAGAGGAACTGAGTGTCATGATGGAACTGAAGCTATGTAGACAGGATTTCACCCCAGAGAAATAAAGTAGACGGACAAAGAGCTTGGTGTATCTAGATTTATTCCTTCCCTGAGTGCCTAGTGGAGCTGTAGCTGTATAGATAGAATTTTGTCACAGAGGAATAAAGTTAACAGATATAAGAATATAGTATACATAGATTTTTTTTTTTTTCCCTCAGATATCCCATGCCAGACATAGCATCTTCCCTGGACTCTGGGCAATCCATAGAGTTCTACAGTACCTGCCATTTTCCTTCATGAGAATGGAGTAAAGGCTTTATGTTCCTGTCCAAACACACATGTGCAGAGAGGGGGGGAGGGAGGGAGGGAGGGACAGAGGAAGGGAGGGAGGGACAGAGAGACAGAGACAGAGAGAGAAACATAGACACAGGACAAAGACACAGACAGAGTCAGAGACAGAGAGAGCAAATGCATAAATATGTAGATGAAAAGTGATTCTGTAAATAAATTCTAGGTTTAAAAATTGTGACTAGAACCTAAGGAAAATAAATTTACAATTTGAGGAAACATCTCTCAGTTCCCTTTCTTCCAACTCTTTCATTTTGTTGGGAATATGTGTAAGAAACACATTGCTTATGTAATGATCTGTTTGATCCTCAGACTGCCATGAGCTATGAATCATTTCTATATTTTGTTGGAGGAAAGCCTTCTATCCATAGCTATACTTTCTTATGGCAATGGCTGCTTCATGGCTTCTTCTGTGGCTATGATGCCAATCCACTGTTGTTTCAGAACTGGTAATCTCCAAGGAAAGTAAGAAGTGTAACACTGAGATTAACCACCTCTCAGATTCTTGGTTATCATCTGCAGAACAAATAACATTAGAATAGAGTTGGAACTCTTCTGAGTGGTTCACTACCTGGGCATCCTCCTCATCTCATGTCATTTTGCTTATTATCTGTGTGTGCATGTGTGTGTGTGTGTGTGTGTGTGTGTGTGTGTGTGTGTGTGTGTGTGTGCATTCAGTTACATGTTTATGTATGTGTGTGAGCGGATAGACATTCATGTGTGGCACACTTGGAAGACTAAAGACAATATTAGATATAGCTCTTCAGGAGCTGCCCAGCATTGTTTTGTCGATGGTGCTTATGGTAGTGATGGTGCTTATGGTGGTGATGGTGTTTGTTTGTTCTTTGAGGCAGGAACTCCAAGTGACCTAGGACCCACCAAGCAAGCCAGGCTGACTGAGCAGTGAGCCCCAGGGGTCTGTGGCTGTTGCTTCAGCACTTGGATTTTATATAGATACTGGAATTCAAACTTGAGTCCTCAAGATTGCAAGGTAAGTTCTTTCCCAACTTAGCTGTCTCCCAGCCCTGCTACTGTTTTTACTTGACATACCAACTATAATGTGTCTACCTCCCACATTCTTATTCTTTCATCAATTTACTAATTTTCATTCCATGCAACACTGGCTATCACTTTGATTAACTTCCTAAAAGATCCCATTAGTGAATTAACTCCCCCTTCCAGTGTCTCTTCTGAGATATTGAATCTTGTGTCTTTAGAAAGTACCTCAAAGCAGAAAATTTCCTTTACATCTTTCTTCTGCTTGACTTCCTTGATGGAGGTCTACTCTCAGGCAGCTTATCTATTGTGACTCATGTGTATTTTCTGTTACCTGTTGGGTAGCCTTCCTCTATGTCATCTGACAGCTGACCTGGCATCTGGAAATACAGTTGCTAATAGCTCCTTAGAGAGCCACTGAAGCTGTTGTCTGGAGAAGAAACTTCCTCAGTGCCCCATTATAAGTGACAAATGTGCTCCTACAATGAAAGGCTGAGCTCTGAAAGACTTAAGGTCTGAGATATGAATGCAGAGACAAGATCCTTAGGTTGAAATATGCATAACGCAACTTATTTCAGGGTCCCAAGTTCAAGGTCATATCTGAAAGTTAGCATTGTAGATCCTCTGAGATGGAGCATTTAAATGTCCCAGGAACTCTGCAACTTCAGCTTACTTCTCAGCACTGTCTACTCTTCCACAACAAGGAATAAAAGCCTTTTCATTCTAACAAAAAGGCACTCTGACTCTTACCATTAGCTTTTAATTGCTGGTCCTTAGCTTTTCATTATCCCTCTGCAAGCTATCAAAACAACTTGACAGTAATCAGCCAATGCCATTGACTTTGGAGGTTTTGTTCACTTGCATCTTTCAGATGCCTGAATTATCTCATTTTCAGGAGCTTTCTTCTCCATCGGAACTTATTTTTTCAAGGTTTCTATTGCTGAAGCATTTGCCAGTTGTACTAACAACCCTCTCCAGGTAGCCTGCTGCACACATCCCATGGTAGTCTCACTGCATTATATCAAGAATATCACATGTTCTCTTTGGCTGGAATACCCTGATTTACCCTGTGGTTCCTGCATAATTGGAAATGGTGCTTTCTTTCTTTTTGAAGAGCCTGGGCATGCACAAGAAACTTATAGTCACCTGGATCTAAATACACAGATGTGTGTTTACTAGTCTCACAACTGTGACATAATGTGATGAAAGTATCGTAAGGTAGGAGAACTGGATTTTGGCAAAGAGTTTCAGAGATCTTTCAGCCCATGGCAGTGAGAATGCCATGGCAGACAGGTTCCCTGGTGGCAAGAACATGAACCAATGGCTTCCCATATGGAAAAAAAAAGTTAAAGAAGCCAGAACCAGAAAGATCTAATTCTCAGAGGACTCAAATCCAGCAATATAACACTTCCCACAAGTTTTATAACTTCCACAGACAATGGGCCACAAACAGTCCCCCACCAACATATACCAACACAAATACAACAGCTTGTGGTACAAATGATGGCAGCCACCATCCATCTGCACTTTCCTTTTACCGTAGATCTATACCCTTAATAATGCTGGTGATAATTCTATTGTTTAAACTATGTTCCACATCAGAAACATTTCTTAAGAACATTGTCTCATGCCATTCAAAGCATTTTTAACTCAGGGTTCTAAAATGAAGAAACTAAGGATGAGAGGGCCTAACGGATTTACCAGACACCATCTAGATGATAAAGGGTGGGCAATAGATGTAACCAGAGTTGGTTCTGAACCCACAGTATATTGACCCCGGGTGTGCATCCCTGCTTATTATGACACTCTCATAATGATTGATTGAAAAAGGTTCCATGTAACACAAATTGCTAAACAGTCTTATTAATAAAAATATCCAGAGCCAGATATTTGGGTGAACGCTGAAAGACCAGAGAAGCAGAACAAGCCACAGCCCACCTCACCTTGCCAACTCCTCAGTTGATCCTGTTTTCACAAATCCTCAGACTGAATGCTTCTGAGTCCTCACCCCGAGGGTCTCAGTTGAACTGCTGCTATAAAGCCTCTAGTTCCTGGTCCTCATGCCTTATACATCTTTCTGCTTCCTGCCATCACTTCTTGGCATTAAAGGTGTGTGTCTTTCCTAAGCAAAGAGATGAGATCTCAAGTGCTGGGATTAAAGGTGTGTGTCACCATGCCTGGCTCTGTTCTCAGTGTGGCCTTGAACTCTCAGAGATCCAGACAGATCTCTGCCTCCCCAGGGAAAAGATTAAAGGTGTGTGTGCCATAATTTTCTGGCCTGTATGTCTATCTAGTGGCTGTTCTGTTCTCTGACCTCCAGATAAGTTTATTAGGGTACACAACATATCAACCATATTTCCCCTTTTTTATCTAAAATAAAAAAGTTATAACTAATATAAGAAAAACTACATAAGTACAATAAGTATATACAATATATACCGTCAAGAATTACATTAACAATGTCCAGTCCATTAACATTTGACAAATTCTGACAAAAAAATTCATTATTTATCCTATTTTGGTGAGTCAAATACAAAATTTGTATATGACATACAAAAATCCAATCCAATGTAAAATATTTAAAACAAGTAGTTCCTTCTAAAAGTAGATTCAATAATCTATCTAATAATGTATCAACACAGTTCCATCACTGTCAGTAACTCCTTTGGAATTTGATTTCCCCATCTGAATGAAGTTAACTATACAAATTCTAGAGTGGGTTTCAAGTCTAACTTTCTATGATTAAACAAAAAAGCTGCTTTTATGACACATATTATCAAACTGGCTTTGAATTTTTGTCAAAAACAGAAGAATATACTCAGTGGAAAGTGTACTTTCATATAAATTCTTTTAAAAGCAGCTGACTATAAGATTTCCTGGGAAGGTCAGCTACTCTTTAAAAATTGTAAATAGTTCTGCTTCATCAACACCATGTAAACAACTTAATATTGTTTAAGAATACACTTACTAACCTATAGTCATTCATTTCTTTGCCCTTAGAATTTTTATAATAAAAGTGATGTATTCTGCAACTCAAATGTCAAGCCTTAGCTTGTGAACCTTTATGAAACTATCATTCTAAAGAGTAAGCCTACTTCTAAATGAAAGGGGGTTAAGAAAATTTATTTTCTATTTTCTTCATTCAAACTATGTATAGATTATTGTTTGTATAAAAGTCAAATTCAAATGACTTTTCCATAAGCATAGGCAACAAATGAAAATATGTAGAAATTCTAAAAATTTTAGACAAAGATATAAAGGTATTGAATGAAATATATACTACAGTGTGGTTCAGATCATGTGTCCATTTGAAAATATAGTGATATTTTATTTGTGCTGAAATGTGATTTTATTTGTGTGTTAATAAATAAAGTTGCCTGGAGATCAGAGGTAAAAGTGAGCTATTAAGCAGAAGTCCAGAGGTGGTAGCCCACACCCTTAATCCGATCATATTGCAGGCAGAGTCTCTGTGTGGTCAAGGACACAGCCAAGCATGGTGACCCAAGTCTTTAATCCCAGTACCAACCATAGAGACCAGGAGGTCTGCATAGACAGTCAGTGATGAGGAAGTCATGTGGCTGGGCTTAGAGCCTATGAGAAGGCAGAACGGGAAAGCAATGAAAAAACAAGTCACACAGGGAAAAAGTCTCTCAGGGGAAGCGATGGCAGCGAATGGTAAGCTAAATGTAGTCTTGGCTCTTCGCTAGCGCTCTGATCTCTTGGGCTTTTAACTCTGTATTTGGCTCTGTGTTTCTTATTTAATAAGACTGTTTAGAAATTTGTCTACAGTATCACACCTGACAAATTATTCCAGAAGAAGTTAGTGGGACTTCAAAGCAACCACAGTTCTCCTGGGTATGTAAGCCCATCATCCGTCCACAGGACGGGTCCATTTTGCATTTTCAGTCTGAAGTGGGAATAGAAGTGGAGACTCCTTTATAGTCTGTCTTTCACACATGAGCAGTATTGCAGATGGGGGACAACTTGGACAATCTCCCCTTAGTTTCTCATTTTTAAATTAAGGACAGAGTTTCAAACTGTTTCCCTATCCTTTTATCTTTACTCTTCAAGACTGATATAAACCCTGAGTCCTCACCCTAGGACATCCCCATCTGTACAATAATCTCAGAAATTCCTGTGAAGATTTCCCTTACGTGTTTGATTTTCTCATTTCTTTGGACATAATCCAGAGACATTGTCAGAGGGTATGTGATGAGTGATGAAAAGAAGAGGTTGATGAATTTTAAACGATTTTTTGGTACCAAGGAGAGTGGTTTGAAATGCAGATAAATCTTCATATGATGTTCTCCTTTGAGACAGGTGTGGGATAGGACATCAACTTCTAGGTAGATAACTGATCTCAAAAAACAAACAAACAAACAAACAAACAAACAAAAAACCAAAAAAACAAAACCGAAGTCACAAAATTCAGCAAACCAGACCTTCTCTATGTCAAATAAAAGTATCCCACAGGAGAGCAGTTGGAGAAATTCCTAGTAGAGGTAACTTGGTTCCCAGGTAGTTTGGAATTTCATGCCATTCCATTTGATAGTTTTCTTCGTCTAGAAGCTTCAGCGGAGTGCATCTGAGCTCTCAAAGCTAGGGTTTCATCACAGCACAAATGGATTTTGGAAAGCTTCCATTATAAAATAGATCTTTATGACTATAAGGCAAAGAAAGACTCTTTAAAATTTCCTACAGAGAAAATAGTCAATTGAGTTTCATTGCGTTCAGCTATTTGGTTTTTAATGCTCATATAAAGTCCTTGTAGCCCTTTGACTTTCTTTAAACCAGCAGAGAGATTTTTACAGTAGGTAAAAAAAAAGTACTAACTTCTTTATTTGATTAGGTACTGCCACCTACAAGGAGCTATCAGAATACCAGCTAGGCAGGTTCACCCCAGATAGCCAGGCTAACCAGAAATTTTCCTTGGAAAGCCACGTGCTTCTGACAACATTTTGTCATTCCATCATTTTCGGTCTTAATATAAGAAATTGAACTGCACTCTGTATAAATGCTTCATTTTAGTGCATTTACCATGTTGAAAGCAACACCTAGGATGCAGGTAGAAAGTCAGCTGAGGTCCACAGTTGCATGCAAAGAAACAAGAATAATAAAAATTTGGCTATGAAAGGTCGCCAACTATATATCTGACAAATATGTTAAAATGTAATTTGTTTTTATTTGTATTGCAAATTTTCAGATAATATTATTTAACCAACTTTAGCAAATTAACATTCTATATATTTATTTGATAGTCAAAGGCTGGCTAAAAAAATTTCTATGTATTGGAAGAAAAATAAAGTGGTACATAAATAATTTCCTCTAGCACAATATAGATTCTCCATAAAATTGAATCTTAGATTAAAAGGAGTCTACTTCTGCCATTGCTTATTTCCATGTGCTTGTTATAGCTTTGGCTTAGGATAAGATATTTTGGGAGTAGGCAGACAATATCCTCCCTTTTTCATAGATCATCTGCTGTTTAGTTCAATATCCAAAGACTGGTATAGAAAATAGTATTAATTATATCATTCATAGTCAAATCACTTTTAGTCACTTCTGCACCACTGTGATCAAAATATCTGCTAAAACAATTTAATGGATGGGAGATTTGTTTCGATTGGTGATTTCTGAGTGATCCAGTCCATCCTGGCCAGAAGGCATTGAAGAGTTCATGGTAGTGTGATTATGTCATTCAGGGTTGTTCATCTGTGTCTTAGTTAGAGTTACTATTGCTGTGATGAAACACCATGACCAGAGGAACTTTGGGGGTGTTGGAAAATGGCCCAAGAATGGAGGCATTGAGGAGAATTCTGAGTGCTTTGTGAGAAAACTCCAAGACTAACACAAGAGTCATGTGACCTCAGTTTCTTCAGAATCATGGAATTGTTCTTGGAATATGCATCTATGCCCCTCCCAAGTATAGCAATAGGAGTGAGTTTACCTCAGACTATTCATTACAATTGGCTATTGTTATTTGTCTATATGCCCCTATGGAAAAACATGTTTTTGCAATGTATGGCTTGCCTGTCACATCTAGATTTTCCTTCTGATTGTATGCTTTACTCATGTGACTCTTCTTAACCCTCAATGTATAAACTGACACTCTGAACAAAATTGGCTACTAACCAAGACTTTAGTTCATCTCATTTATTGGCTCCTTTCTCCCAGGTTCCACTGCCTTTAGAGAGGTAAGTAGGAGAAGAAAGGGTTTATTCCACTCACAGTTCCATATAACATATCACCAGCAAAAGCAGTGAGGACATGAACTCGCTCACACAGGGCAGGAACCTGGAGGCAGGAGCTGATGCAAAGGCCATGGAAGACTACTGCTTGGTGGCTTGCTCCTCCTGGCTTTCTCAGCCTGCTTTCTTTTAGAACCCAGGACCACCAGCCCAGGAATGGCACCACCCACAGTAGGGTGGGTCCTCCTCCACTTATCACTAATTAAGAAAATGCCTTACAGCCAGATCCTAAGGAAGCACATGATGCTCTCTCTTCTCTGGTGACTCTAACTTTTGTCAAGTTGACTAAAGCCAGCCAGTAGAATGTGGTAACAGAACAGGAAGCTGAGGCAACTACCAGAGACATACGTCTAGGATTGAGGCCCCACCCTCTTGAGGCTCCTCATTGTCCCAAAACAGCATCAACAGCTGGGAAACAAGTGATCAAAACATGGGCTTCTGGGAGGTATTCACACTGAAACTGTAACAAGCCACTTCCAAAAATAAATGGGATGATCAGTTACACTATGTGCAAGTTTGTCTTACAGGCTATTATAGACTGTTTAAGGAAACTCTAATTACTATCATTAATTTTATCCAAATTTAGATTTTCTAAATTATAAACAATGTTAATTTAGTTACTCTTTTATTGTTTTGCCGTTATCTTCATCAAAATAACACTTACTAAAAATAGATTACTACTTAACCTACCTGGATTATGTATAAACTTCAATTAGATATAATCACTGACTATTAATGATAAACTGATTGAGTATACTAAAATGGGCTGATTTGTATTTCAGTTCTTTAGTGACTTATCAATATGGGCAGATTGTCAGGCCAAATCATTCATCCTTACACATATAAACCAAATTTAAATAGAGTTTAGATATTTATATGGGTGTTCTTATTTGCATATTACAGAAATAATTCAGTCTTTATTATAAACAGAATAGCATTGGTCATTGATCAAATACTTCCAAGAATTTTTAAATATAAAAGTTTCTTACAAAGCTGGAAGGTAAAAATCAGACAATTAGGTTGCAAGTTCAAGTCGTATTTAATTTAGGTCTAATGTCCCTCATTGGTTTCCTTACTTTGTGTCTGCAATTCTCCTGCCTCCGGCTTCACTGACAGAATTTCAGATTAGTGATTTTCAAAATTAGTAGAAGAATTATATGAAGAGATACCATTTTCCCCAAAGACTTCGGAGTTGGTTATAAATACTGTAGAACAAGCAATACAAATGAACTTTGAGGTGGGGAAAGATTTCTGAAAGAAAACTTGAACTCAGACAAAGACTGCAACCTGATCCAAACGCTAAGAGCCCCCAGAGAAAAAAAGGACCATGTGGAATTATCGTTAGATTCCCGGGAATGTGGAAACAGGACTTCACATGCCAAGACCTGTGGCGAGAAGCAGTCTTCAACGGCAAACTGTCTGGCAGGCAGAGGTTTATTTTTACAATTTTTACAACTCTTGCTTAAGACTCAACTGCTTCAAGACATAGACTCCTTCCGATCCCACAGTGAAATTACTGGTGTGTGCCCCTTAAAAATGGGGTATTACTCAGAAAGGTGAAAGGCAGCTAATCAGCTAGGTAAATCAAAGAAACACATTCGCCTTGATAGACAAAGAGTGAAAAGCACTCCCAGGAAAGCCTACATTTAGGTGTATAAGAGTGCTCTGGCTCAGTAAAGAATGGGGTCCTGGTTTCTGAATGGAAATAGAGGCAGCGGAAGAGACGAGTGCTTCACCCGCAGTGGGGAGTCAGGCTAAGTGTTCTGTCTATTCGAGCAGCAGCATTGCTACTCACCTCTCTCCACCCTAACAACCAGGTTTTTCCATTACTAAGATGAAAATACTTTCAAATGAGCTGAAACATCACTCTATTCAAAATGTATTCTTCAGGTTTCTGCATCACATAATTGAGATGAATATGAAACGATGTTTGAAACTAATATCCTGTTCATAGGATCTTTCCATTTCCATGTTTGAAAAGGGAGGATGGTAATGACAGTCATATATATTCCGAGCGGTTTTTAGCTCATTATTTTCCACATTTTTATTCAGCTGATATAAATAGTTTCCATCTCTCACATTAAATTTGAAAATTTAAATATATTGTATTTATTAATTTATTTAAATTTAAATTCCTTGTATGTGTGTATTATATGTACTTGTTCATGTACATGTAGACATGTATGTGTGGAGGCCACAGGTTGACGTTGAGTCACTCTCCACCTTTTGTCAAAGCATCTCTCTGAATTTGGTGCTCTTTGATTAAGCTACATGGAGTGACCAATAATCTTCAGTTGATTCACCTGTCTGTCCCACCTACTAAAGCGATTGTACAAATATGCTACCACCTAGCTTTTACATGGGTGCTTAGAAACTGAACTCATGTGCCCTTTGTTGTAATAACAAACATTTTACCAAATGAGCCACCCCCCTCAGGCCCAATATACCAGTTATTGATAACAATCAATAATTAAATTATTAGTATAGAAAATTTATGTATGTCCTAATGAACAGTTGAAGTGTTAGTCATCAAGCAATAAAACAGGATACATAGAGTATTTTACAAGTATGGAAAATTTTCATCTTAAACCTAAGTCATAATTTCATTACAATACCTATATTTGGCCTTAGTATCAAAATAAACAGAGCTAATATAGATGTTACAGTCAAGGTAACAAAGATACAGAAACCTGTTCTAGCTGCTGCATGGGTACCAACAGCGGTGGGTTCTAGATCATCATTAGCATTTCACCTATGTCCTTTGTCTGCACATCTTCAATCCCCTTAACACAAATACACACCTTTAACTATTGGCATGATCAATTTATTTTTTCTTTTGTTATGTTTTCATTTACTTCCTGTTAACTCTCTTCCTTTCTGCCATTCCTTTTTTCCTACCACCTTCTTCTGCTCATCACTTCTTTTCCTTATTTCCCTCTTCCTCTCACTTTTGAACTTGCCTTTGATTTTAAAGTAAGGAATCCACTCTTCAGACTTTGTGAACAAAATTCATTTTAGTAATAGATACAGACTATTGACTTCCACCTTTTTAAAAAACCTTTGGACATGCTCTTGACCATATTCATTATCTCAGAGCATCACTCTGTTACCAATTTCCTGGACTCCTGCTCTAGGCTTCTCTAGTCCTGTCCCTTGTCTAACATTCAGACATGAGCTACCACACCCCACACAGCTTGGTCCTGGATCCCTGACTGGGGAGGCAAGGGGGTGAGTTAAGATCACACATACACACAGGCACAGGAGCAGAAATGCTGGGATCCTGTTGAGTGGGGCTCTTCTGATGACGCATGCCTAAAATAAAACAAAGGAATCCTCAGCACATTTATTAAGTGTGGCACAGAGGGAAGGGGCTTAGCTAGTCTTTGAAGGAGGTATCTGTAGGTGAACAGTCACAGGGCATAGCAGCTAGGAGGAGGAGGAAGCTGCAGTTGCTAGTTTTTTGCATACACTTGTCAATCATTCATTAACAATTTTAGTTGCACATGCTGTCAATATTCACACGTGGACCAGAGAAAGGTTTTGCCGGTTCTGAGCATGACCCATTCTCATGTCAACAATCCCATCTGCTCAGGAATTCACTTGTTTGTTCACATCCACTCCAGGTTTCTTCAGTTCCCCACAGGCAGTCACTCTGATTTTACCCTCTGCTACCACTATCTGATTTCTTATCATATCATTAACTGAACAATAAACATCTCCACACCTCCACAACACTTGTGCAGCATTCTGTGTCTATGCAACATGAGACACAAAAACATGGCTTCTGAAGTCCTTTGTTTCTGTGCCAACCAACAGAACTCAATTAAGAGGTTCTATGTAAATATTAGTGCCACATTACAGTTAGGATTAGTTAGGATCCTTAAATATTTTACACAAAATTAAGCAGAAAGCAAGGTTGTTTAGTAATCATATATTACACTTGAAGCATGTTATAGGTCTCTCCAGCTTGTGAGTGAGCAGGTCAAGCCGGAACTTACCTCCAAATCACACTTTAAACTTTGAACATTCCGTGAAGTCTAGTGGGGGTAATTCTGGCCTAGAGTGCTTTATAAAGCTCATGTCTTAAAGGCCTAGTTTCTAGCTAGGTACTATTATGAGTTGGTAAAAACTTTACATGGTGAGATCATGAGGTACATGCCCTTGATGGAGATATCAGGACTGCCCATCTCCTTCCTCTCACTTTCACCTCCCAGCAACCATCACTGGAAGAGTGTTGCTCCACCACAGGCTCCCTGGCAGGAAGTGTTGCCCACTACTCCCCAAAGGAACCCATACATCCGGCAGTGAACTGAGGTGTCTGAAACCATGTGTCAAAATAGTGCTTTTCTCTTTTGAAGCAGACTATTCAGATATTTGATGCTGTAACAGGAAGCTGAGAAAATAATCCTATTATAACATAATAAATGATCAACTGCATATTTCAGGAATCCAGGGGGTAATTTTAGTAGCCAATATTCTTATCAATTTATGGAACAAGTTTGCCAGTATTCTAAAGAGACATGCAGCTTTAGGCCTGACAACCTGACCAGGAGGTTTCCTTGAATGACATCTCACTTGTTTCTCTTTTTCCCAGCACTCAGTTGGTTTGGGCAGTTGAAATCCCCACCAGAACTTTTCTTACTTAAGAAGAAAGTGCCTCCCCCTCAGTAATGCAGGTGGCAAAATCATAAAATTAAGTTGTCCAAGCCTCATAAAAGTAGGCGAGCTCATGAGTTTCTTCCACATTGGCTGGCTAAAATGTATCTATGAACCTAGGTTTCCACACACAGTCTTTCAGGAGATTTTACCACAATGCTCACCACAGTCAGAGGTCTCTTTGCCATTTTTACTATTGCCATTTTGGATATAAAGGGAATTGTCTGCAGTTAGGAAACAGGATTCAACCTAGGCCAGGGGTTTGTAGTGAGGATCCCATTGCAACCTGCTTTCCATTGCTCGCTGGTTCATTCAAAAGGCTGTTTATTAAACTTTATATTCTGTTCATAATTATTAACTATGAAAAGATATATTTTCATTAATGGGAGGAGATGTCATATAACAAAATGAATTATTTTTCTGTTTCCATGGTCATGAGTACCCAATAGGTTGTGCTCTTGCTTATTATGGGGACATTCCTTTAAATCTAAAAGCTTTATACAGATCCAAGATATACTTCCGAATCTCTCATAATGTGCTCTCATTCACTTCTATCTCTTTGCACTATTGTTATTTCTGTTTAATGTATTCTTGCCATCTCATTAATTTTCACAGCTAGCTTCATCCTTCTACCATTACGAGCCGTGAAAATGTCTTATTTTTCTGGCCATCATTCTTCATATATAAAATGTAAAATGAGTTATACATTTAAGAGCAATGGAGTAGCCACAGAGAACCACAAATATGATGTGTTTTGTGTTATCTGTTTTTCAAGTCTGTGAAGCAAGTATCTCTATTCTATGTCAAATCCTTTTGAAGTATAAATTGTATAAATAACTAAATAAGAAAATGTATAAATGCCAAGTAGAATTTGTAATTGGGACATTAGTTGAAATTGCCAGGCTTTACTCCCTATTTCATAGGCACAAGCACAATGCCAGGAGAATATTAAAGTTTACAAAGGCAACATTACCCTTCCTTAGAAATACTGCTTTGGCCCACACACCAGGAGACACAAAAGGCTATTAGGCATAAGAAGGGGTTGGAATAAGAAAGGGCTTTACAGCATGTCCTGGCTGCAGTTCAAACAATTCTTAGCTTAATCACAGAATCTGCCAGACTCTGGAGTTAGTGAGACTAACTCAGTGGGGAGAAGATCTATGTGGTATTTATAGCAAGACCCATGAGACAAAGACAATGCAATCACTTGGGGCTTGGCTATGAAGCTGTGTCATCTGTACCAGGCAATTACAGCTACATACCTTTCAATAGACAGCTCCTTGGGTGGTAATGAGCATTGGGAGAAAGATAAAGTAGTCTACAAGCAAGAATTGAATATGTGCACATATATAATCTTGGGTATGTATAAAACTATTAGATTTAACTGAACTCGTTTGTGTCAGTAAGAAGGAACCAACAGCAATCTCTTCTAAGTTATAAATGGGACATGAATGACAGATCTAAGGCAAATGACTGGAGAAAGTATGTTGATGAACTAGTAGGCAAAATTCCCACACCATCTACCCTGTCTACAATCTCACCTACGTCCAAGAAGTGACCAAAAAGAGATAGGTACAGGAGTCTCAAAAAATGTTATGCTGTTTATCAACCAATTTAGCCCATTACTACAAATTTTCAATCTGTAACAGACACCACATTGTGTATGTTCAACCTGCACTGTATAATAAGTATACACAGTGTTGCATAAAGATATTTCATACAAGTATATGATGTACATTGACCATATCTCATAGTCCTGTATATTCTCATTTCTTATCCCTCCCATCTCCAACTAATCTCCCCTACCATTGGGTACCAAGTTTACCACATTCAACGCTTTCCATCCTATGAAGCCAATGATCTCTGTTCCCTGGAATAGGTTTTTATAGTCTTTTCTATTTACTCAAAGTAATACCTCTACCTAGGTGCTGAGAGAGTGCTTGATTTGTGAGGTGGCCTGCTGGTCTTCTAGCCTGTTTCCTGACTACTTTAAAATCAGTGAATTCTGACAAAGTAGGAATATCTAAACGGTAGTGCTCACTCATCTATATCTACCCTGTATGGATGAACTTGCTACTCACAATCTTGGTTTTTCTTGATGCCCTGACTCAGTATTTTGTCCCCAGACATTGGGAACTTCTAATTGTTCCTCTAGCTTCTCCACTCCATGCCTACAGTATTTTGCCTCTTTCTGCTTTCTCTTCTCACCTGGAGGTAAGCACTAGTAATGTCCTACCTTATGAAACCTCTGTGCCTCCCTCAATTCCCCTCTCTCTGTAACCTTGAAAGGTAGTTCTGGTTGTCTCAGCAACTTCCAAGTTTCTGGAAACTCTTTTCCTGGAACTTTATGTGCCCTTCCTGTTTGCTTTCTTGTCAGGTGACAGGAGCATCATAAGAGTGATGCAATGCATAAGTAGGAGCTAGGACCCTTACATGTCTCTATTACAACTCTATTCTACAATTACTCATATACAATTTATTTTTGTAACTTTCTACAACACCCCAAATATCAATATCAAAATGAGTGTTTAATCATAAATGATCATATCATTTTCTACTTTCAAATTCAAATATGGAAAATCAATATCAGAAGATAAAAAACAATAAATAAGTATGTTAACACCTTTAAGTTCACAGTATGTTAAAATCATGTCTTTGAAATTCATGTATAAATGTATTTACTGTGACCAAATGACCCATAAAAGTCACACAAATAAACCATCATGTGTCTATAAAATCAGAGAACTCTAAGTGTGCATTGAAGGAGTGCTGACGGTGACATACAGTAATCCTGAATCTGGGCTACAGTGTGTGAGCATCATCCATTGGTGTTATGTAGCAGGGAGCAGGCATGTTAGCAGTGAGTTCCCACCCAGTGCTCAGGCCCAAAGCCAAAGTGCAGCACTTGGGTAGTGCAGGCAAATGCTGCAGAAAACACCTTGGACTCATTAAAATTTTTGTTTAATTTTGTTGACTCTGCATTCAGAAACCTTTCATTATTACTAAAATTCTCTTAAATCCTGCAGTCAGTTAAATAGCCCAATGGGGAATTGCAATCCACAGTTTTAGAAGCTGGGGCTTATATAATTAATTTAATAGCTAGAAAAATCTTAATCAGCACAGCCTATCCTTGGGCATTTTCAATTTAGATCTTAACTATCCATTTTCAGATAACTCAAATATGTCAATGAATTTTAGTGCAAAATGGAAAACAGTTATAATTATTTTTATGACAAAATGATTTGGACCTTAGCAATCACCCTCTCTTCCCCAAATATCCTACTTTCTTCTCTGTTGCTGTGATGAAATACCATGATAAAAAGTAATGTGGGGTGAGATGTCTATTGCTCACAATTGCTCGCAATCCCAGAGTGTTGTTTACCATCTCAGAGAAGCAAGTTAGGAACTCGAGGCAGCTACTTACAGCGAGAGAGAGAGAGAGAGAGAGAGAGAGAGAGAGAGAGAGAGAGAGAGAGAGAGAGAGAGAGAGAGAGAGAGAGAGAGAGAGAGAGAGTACATGTGTGCCTCCACAGGAGCCTCCATGGGAGCGGACTAAGCCCTCTGCATAAGCGAGATAGTTGTGCAGCTTTATCTGCTTAAGGGGTCCCTGGCAGTAGGATCAGAATCCATCCTGGTGCATGAGCTGGCTGTGTGGAGCCCACTATCTATTGTGGGACACCTCTAACAGCCTTGAGGCAGGGGGAGGGGCTTGGACCTACCTCGACTGAATGTATCAGGTTCTGCTAACTCCCATGGGAGGCCTTGCCATCTTGTTGGAGGGATGGGGGTGTGGGTTGGAGAATGAGACTAGAGGGGCGGGAGGAGGGAAGATGGGGATTTGTGATTGGTATGTAAAATGAATAAAAAATTCTTAATAAAAAAATAAAAACAAAAATAAAAAAAAGAAAGCCAAGACAATCCCCCCCAGACAAGTCCATGGACCACTCTGCTCTAGATCATCTGTCATCTGGACTCCATTCCCGGGGGATTCTACATTGCATCAAGTTGACATTTTAAACTAACCATCACAGCAACACACACAGACCTGACTTTCACTGTGATTTTCAATTCTGAAAATTTCTTTGGTATAATTAATGCTGTATTTCAGATATTCAGATCTATTTAAAGATAAATAGCATAAGTGATGGCCTATTGTCATTCTAAATTTGATAAATTAGTTTTTTCGTCTATTTATTTATTTATTTAATGTGTTTGTTTGTCTTTAAACAGATCTGAATATGCACAATGTATGTGTGTGCCCTTGGAGGCCAGAAAAGAGCATTGGATACTCCTAAAATTAGATTTACCGATATTTATGTGTCAACGTGTAGTTGCTAGGAGCTAAAGCTGGGTCCTCTGCAAGAGGAACCAACACTCTTAATCACTAAGCCATCTCTCGGCTCTGAATATTCTTATTCCACACCATAAGCCAAAGAAAGAAAAGAGAATGCATGATCATTTAATAAAAGCTTTTTAACGTCATTATGTATGTCTGGAAGTCAGATTTTCAAGTGTACTTTGAATGACTGTTTTGTAGTTTTTCTTTGAAAATTCCCAAAAGAAAACATTTCATCAGAGTGTTTAAATATAACAGGTGTTTCTGAAGAAGTCATTCAGTGTGAGTCATAATAAAATAACATCCCCATCAATGACTTAGGTTGGGTAGGACGTGTGCATTGTCACTGAAGCCAAAACAGATCTTTGGGGAAAGCTGCCAACAATGGTACACCTTGGTATTGCAGAAGATGAGTAGAGAAAGACTTACAAAACTCCATGGGTAGCTGGGTTGCAGGTGTGTGATGTTAAAGCTAAGCAGCATAGCCTTTAACTGTGGTATGCTTCCCATGTCCCAGAAAACAATAGCAGCAATGTTTGCAGTCCCCTCTAATGAGGTGGAATGTTAAAGAAAGGCATTCTATGACTCTTGTTTTAACAAGGGAGTTTTACAAGTATTCAAGAGGCAAAAGTTAAAATGATTTCCCCAGCCAAGTTTCAGGTGTATTGAACCCTATTTCAATGTTGCTGACTACTTTCAGTGTGGCTTTGAATAATTCATGTCTCCATCTCTGTTTTTCTCAGGAAGCAGATGTGATAAAGAAGCCTGCCCCAATCCATTGCTGACTCACTCTTCCTTCTTCCTATCCATCTGAAAATATGTTTCTAATTGAAATGTGTAGCCAAATCTGCCTGTCCAAGAATAAAATAGAAATAATTTGAATTCTTATTTCAGACATACTTCAAAAAATCAAAAATCAAATATCTTGCAAGTTTAAATAAAAAGAATGTCATGTTCATCAAGCAAAAATATTGAGTCTTATGACACAAAATAGATAATTATTTTCTAAGATAACTCTTTATAATGCAGTTTGTTTTTTTAACCCAGCTGGATGGTTGAGAGAGCAATGCATTCTGGGTAGAATTCTCATAAAACCATATTGAGCATGGTTCAATATTATGAAAACTCACATTGTTCTTCATTATTTATAATATAAAAATTGAAAAGTTGGAACAAATTTATTAGAACTCATTGCCAAGTAGCAGAAGCTTTTAAAATCTCAGTGTTATTCATAGTTTAATGGACTGCTCTTACACTCACAGCCTTCTCCTGTTGCCTGGCTTCCATATTAAACAGTTAATCATCTTAACTACCAAAACAGCCTCTTCGCTACTAAGGCTATTTCTGTTCATGGCCCACAGACTCTTAGTCACTGCGTCTTGTTGCTAGTTATCATTTTTAACTGCTTATTCTGATTGTGTTACCAACATACAATAAGGAGTCAATACTATAAAGTCTACTCTATTCCTTTCTGTAGGTATCTCCCTCCATTTGTGTTTTTACAGGTCCAACCAGGTTTAGACATTTATCAAGTTTTACCTAGGAAACAATGGCCTGCAGTCATGATCAACCTTATTGCCTATTTTATAAATATACCCTTTGCTGTTTTATACCTGTTTCCTCAGGGTTGGATATGAATATCGCCTTGGTGCATCAAAGCAGCTGAGGTAACCCACAGATTGTCCTCTGAAGACTAGAGATGTAAGCTTCCTCCTGTAGAAGAAGAACAAAAAAGATTGCAAGGCTCATGCAGTCCATTTTCCTTGGAAGACCCACTAGAGGACACTCATTCCTTCATAATACATAGAAGGTCAAGACTGAATAGGGTGGGGTAAGACTAGGCTTGGATTTAGCTGCCCATAAATTGCCCAAAGGACTCTTGCCCACAAATTGCGCATGAACTTTGCAGGTTTTGTGAGTTGTCCGTGCTTGAGTGAGACTATTACTGGTATAGCTGCCTATAGTGTAATTTCCTCTGACCGTTCATGATGCTGTAATTAACTGAAATAAAGCAGGGCTTGGGTGGAATGCTTTCTTTGATATGTGGTATCCTTGTTGTCTAGGGTTAATACAGTTTTGTCTCCCTGAAAAAAGCCCCATAAAAACATTCACCCAGTTTTGCTCATTTGCACATGATCTGTGGCTGTTTTCATTCTGCAATAGCATAATTGAGCTGTTGCCATAAAGATCACATTACCCTCAAACCCAGAATACTTAGTATCTGACTTTTTGGAGAAAACTTCTGTCAACCAGAACAGTATTAAAGGTATCCTAATTAATGTCTGCACCTTCATACTCACCTACTGTCATACTCCCTTCACATTGTCAGTGGGATCATTTTAAGACACTAGCATTCATGGTAGTCTCCTTCTCAAATCCTTTAAAGGTGAGGCTGTGGTTAAAAAGACCTGCAAACCTTGAAACCTGACAAAGATTCAGTCTCCTGAGTGGGTATGGTCTTGCACTCCTGAAATACACATGGAATATCCATCTTTCTCCTAAAGAAATATGGCAGGCTGTTAAAAGCCCATCTACAACAGTACCTACATGAGAAATCTTTCATCAATCTATCTACTCATAATCTATCTTGCATAAGTTCCTCAGGGGTTTTCCCTTAATCTTCTCTTTGCTTTAGTCATTTTTTTTGCCTCCTCCACTGAATTTCAAACTTCCTAGAAATAGAGGCTTGCCTTACTTCTCCTTCATCTGCTGGTCTGTTTGGTCTGTTTGCTTCCTTGAACTTGTTTAGTTATATAAGAAAGCCTCCATTTTACAACTTACTCTATCTCAAGCACCATGCTGGTAAAGGAAGATGCAAAGTAAAGAAAAATCACCCTAGTCCTAAAAGAGGTTCTTCATACTCCTCAGTTTTACAATTTAAATTGTGGACAATAAAGTGTAGTGTGTTTTATGCAAAGGTATACTCCAGAGAAAGATAAAATTTCTATTTGAGTCAGGCAGGAAGGCAAAGGAAGGAGTCTCAGTGAAGCTGGAAAGAAACTCATTTGTCTCAAGTAGGAACTAATCAAAGAGCAAAATAGAGAAGACCAGTTTGGGGTAGCCATACTGGCACAGGCAGTATAGGTGCACACTGCCAATCCTGATGCCAAGTCTGCCAAGTCTGATGAGTACAATTCCTGGGGATCACATGGTAGCAAGAGAGAACAGACTCCACACTGAAGCCATGGTGCCTGCATGCACAAGTGTATACACACACACACACACACACACACACACACACAAATTGTGTACAATTCAAAAAATAAAATAAAACAACAGAAGAGAAAAACTTTGAAGAAAGAGGAACATTTTGAGCAAGAGGAGCATTGTAAAGTAGTGTGGGGTAAGACAGGGAGGTGTGAACCATCTGCAGAGCTGTAATCCAACAGATTCTGGGACGGTGTGTGCAAAGGGGTGAGACATAAAAGGAGGAAAGAAGAAAATCTTAAGATCTAGTCTTGAGCTATATGGGGAGATTAGAGTTCATACTTTAGGTAATGATTTCATTTTCCAATGAGCACTAGGATTGACAGATGCTGGGAGCTTTTAAGAAGAAAAAGGAGGAAATGATGGTCAACTAACCTTGGCGAAGACCTGGTGAAACAAAAGTGATTATCCTCTTTCCTACAGAATTTTCAGGGAAAAGCACCAAGTAGGGGAAGGATTAAGAAGTAATCCTGATTTCATGAAGTAACCATAAAATCTAGTCTTTGCAAAGCACCTCCAGGAACAGAGAGATTTTAAAAAATCCTAGGACACAATGCTCAGAAGTTACAAGATGATGTTTAGTCATTTTCCCAAGGTTACATTGGGATTAACTGTCTGATGCCGAACTGAGGTAGGAAAGTAAGGTAATATCACAGTAATTCAAGCAAGAATAGATGAATAACAACATATAAAGATAGAGACAAACTCAAGGGATATTTAAGAAGTAATAAAGGTGAGATTTGTTGATTAGATATGAGAATTCTAAAGGCTGTACTTTGGGGTAGAGAGACGGCTTAAGGACTTAAGGACGTCTCCTGATCCTCCAGAGGATGCAGCTTTTAATTCTGATCACCCACATGACAGTGTACAACCATCTGTAACTCCAGTTCCAGAGGATCTGACACCCTCTTCGGGTCTCATGGGACACCAGGTATGTATGTCATACACGGATGTACATACAGTCAAATACTCATATATGATATGAAAACAAACAATTAAGTATTAAAATCCCAGCACTCGGGAGGCAGAGCCAGGCGGATCTCTGTGAGTTCGAGACCAGCCTGGGCTACCAAGTGAGTTCCAGGAAAAGGTGCAAAGCTACACAGAGAAACCCTGTCTCGAAAAACCAAAAAAAAAAAAAAAAAAAGTATAAAAAAAAAAAAAGATGTATTGGCTGTATTATCCACTTAAAACCCACAGATAATTCCCAGTTTCTCAGAGAAACTTTTAAAGTTCTATCATTAAAGGTGTTCTCTGCTTCTTGATTCTCCTTGATCTCATCTGCCATCTCACCCCCATGGACCCCCCAGCAACAAGCACCTCTGGTCTTTTATCTGCTTCACTTGCTCTGTTTCCTCTGACCTCACCCCTGGACACCTGCAGTTCTCCACATGGAACTGTCCCTAGCAGTTCTTCAAGCAGTTAGAGCTACACTCCGGCTTCAGAGAGCTTGCCTCAAATTCCCTTCTTCTTACAAGCCTTCCCCAGTTTACCAGATGAGGTCGGTTTTCTGATCCAAGTACTTCTACTTTTAAGCTGTTCTCACAGCTGGATTTTCAGAATTTTTTTCTGATTATTTGTAAATAATATCTTATCACCTTAAATAAAATCTTCAAGTAAGCATAAAGTGTGTTCTTGTCGAAAAGAACAATTGCTGTGATAGAAGGGTAAGACATCAAAGCAGTCTCTAAGATGTATAATTTGGTAAGGAGTGCATCATTGTCTATCTACTGAATAGAACATTGAACATAAAAATTATAGGAGACATGATTAGTATTTGGTTTTGGTTGGTTAATTGAGTTTCTTTAGGGGAAAATTTTTTAATTGAGACTCACTGTACAGGTTAGGGTGGTGTGGAACACAATATGAAATCCAGAACTGTGTCAAGTATGTGATGATCCTGTTGTGTTACTCAGTTTTTCAACTCTGGAGATTACAGATATATGCCAACCTGCAGGGCTCAGTTTTATTTTTCTATGTAATATTT
Source organism: Peromyscus californicus insignis (assembly GCF_007827085.1). Lineage (NCBI taxonomy): Eukaryota > Metazoa > Chordata > Mammalia > Rodentia > Cricetidae > Peromyscus > Peromyscus californicus. The sequence goes on from NW_026294617.1 coordinate 29,219,903, forward strand.
TTAGACTGCCTAAGCAGTTAGAATGTAAATATTAGAAGAGAAAATGGTCTGTGTTAACAATAGCAATTGGCATTTTGAGTCCTCATTATAGCTAACAAGATAAACTAAGGAGAATAAATCTAAAAAATTGAAAGTCCAAGAATAGCAACCTAAAGAATAATTGTGCAATGGAAAGGTGGCGTAAGAGAAGTGTACCAGAAATTTAATGATGCCAAGTTCTCAAAAAAAAAACAGGCAAGAGAGTTTAGAAAATTATAGGACCAATATTGAAAAGGATAAACCTACACTGATGTGTACTGGCATTCTCCATATCAAACCAACCTCATTTGTGAGTTATTGATTCCAATAAACATAGACACAGGGGTACATAGGTTTGTATTCATCAAGGAGACAGATTGCTTAGGTATTTTATGATCCTAGCACTTTATAGAAAAGAGGAAAACTTATATCACTCAGAAGTCATAGAGATTCCTGAAATATGGAGTGAAATAAGTCTGGAAGTTGGCTAAGTATAATCACTTTGGATGCAGAAGGCATCGAAGGCATCATATGTCTAAGGCTATCTGTGTGACTTCAACTATTCCTAGTCTCTTGGGGTTCTTCATTGATATATGAGAGGCAACAATGACTATTCTTTCATACCTATATGCTTTAAACCAAATACAAATTCATATATATTGATTTTATTACATGGTTTACACGTTGTTTCTATGGAAACTGAATTTATTTCAGTACTTCAATCATCAAGAAAGGTGAAAATTCTGACCTAATCATTCTCCAACAATGGCATCTTGAAAATGTTTGGAAACTATTTACTGTGATGTGGCAAAAAATAAAAACTAATGGGAAATATTCAAAGAGAAATCCACAGACTGGTCATCACTGTCTGGAGAATGATGAACAATAGCCATACTTTCAGTATATGACAAACCAAAGTAAATATGTAAGCAAATAAACAAGTAGCAGATATATTAGATGAATGTACAGACAGATGATAATGGTAGGTAGATAGATAATAGGTAGGTAGGTAGATAGATAGATAGATAGATAGATAGATAGATAGATAGATAGATAGATAGATGACAGACAGATAGACATCATCAAGTATAAATGAACTGGAGAAGCCCAATGATTCAGTGAGTTGAAGTTCCTCACAAAGTCCTTGGCAGAGTCAAATGAACCTTAGGGTGAAGTTTCTAAGTAAAAGAACAAATACCAGCATAAAAAGGACTGTCATCAAATCAGACACCAACAGCACCCTGTCAAAACTGACTGGAAGATGGGGCAGTCAGCTGGACTTCCTGACTGAATTTTCTCTTCACTGACGAGCTTCCAATGCCTGAACTTCCAACTTCTTTCCTATGATAGGCACTTTTATATCACGAGATTAAACAATGGTTAACTTATATACGGCTGGCTTCTGCTTCTTATTAAGCATACAGCATTTTTCTCCTGAGCTGTCTTGCTGTTTGGTCTCTTCCCTCCACGTCATGGAGTTAAGAAGATCAGTCCTTACCCAAACAAGGGGCTTTGGAAAACCCATTGAGACAAGCATGTAATACGAAATGCAGGGATTAAGGTGTGTGTGGTGGTGGTGGTGATGGGGAGACTCTGCTCCTAGAACCAGCTTCTCAGTGAGCTCAAATTACACATGACAACTTACCAATATAGTGCACATTAAACATATTAACAAAGTCTATGTAAAATGTCAATATGATCAAGAGAAACTGTTTTATTAATGTGTTCCTCTGTAAAAATGTAAACAAATACTAGTAAATTAAAATAGATTATAGTTTTTTAATTCTTAAAATGGTGTTAATAATCACCCTCATCTAGCCTTGTAATCACTTAGTAACGTTTTTTAAAAAGATGGGAAATGTGCAAGAAATTAAAATTCAAATGGATGGATGTTTTATACTTCCTTTCAGCATTACAGTGTGTCTATAATGAAGGACTTCATTTTTTCAAAATTACCTGAAGTACAATCCAGCCTCAATGAATGAGTAATTTCAAGAGAGATCTTCAAAATGGTCTGATTGAAAAAATTCTTTTTTAATGTAACTTGTAGGATTGGCTTCCTTCTTCAGTACCCTTACATGCCAGGCCAGGACTCATCTGAAGACTTTCATCAAATGTGCATGACATAAAAAACATGTGATAACATACTTTCAGAAGACCTATCTAGTTTTTTTCTTGTGCTACTGAATCTGCATCTGTAATGCTGTACTTGTCGGTATTTTTATTCTAATATTCTGCAATTTTCATGTATAAGCTTCTTTTAATTATTTTCTCAAAGTGTAGTATGCAATACTAAAACCTTTTAAAACCCATACTAGAATGTTTTAGGATTCTGTAGAAACATCCATCTAAAGCCTAGAATTACTTGTTCATATCCACAAAATATCTTTTATAATATAATAAGTGAATCATTAATAATTCACTTGAAAATTCAACACCAAACATCTACAAAGAATCATATGCAAGAATATTTAAACATTTCTGTTTCATTTTCAAGAGAAGATGAAATTCATCTCATTTCCAAATCAACTTCCTCTCCTATTCAAGGAATCATATTGAGTTTATTCATAAACATATAAACATGAAGGAAAGCGGTGGTGCTGCCAGATTTCTGCAGATCTACAGGCCTTCATGTTTCAATTCAGGACAAAAATCTGTCTTTTCATTAACCATATACTTTAAGCCCTGTGGACTGTCCATTGGTACTTAAGGAAAACACGGTCTCCATCAAGAACAAATCAGTGTAGGAAAGAGGCTGAAGCTGCGGGGTCTTCTTATAAAGGAACAGAGTGCTAATTTCTGTGTAATTTGACTAATGAAGTAAGGAAAGAGGACCATTCAAAGCATGCTCCTATGTTGCCATCTTTGAGTTTGTAGACTAGCTAGAGCAGCCATGTCAGTCTTCCCGTGGATCATATACGAAATACATTAAAGTGTGTAGCTAGAATTTTCCTGCCTGGCCCACAGTCAGGACAAATCTTTGTCACCCGCCAGTCCCACAGCCACTCAGACCCAACCAAGTAAACACAGACACATATTGCTTACAAACTGTATGGCCATGGCAGGCTTCTTGCTAACTGTTCTTATAGCTTAAATTAATCCATTTCCATTAATCTATACCTTGCCACATGGCTCGTGGCTTACCAGCATCTTCACATGCTGTTTGTCATCGTGGCGGCTGGCAGTGTCTCTCTGATTCAGCCTTCTACTTCCCAGCTTTTTTCTCCTCCTTGTCCCGCCTACACTTCCTGCCTAGCCAATGGCCAATCAGTGTTTTATTTATTGACTAATTAGCAACACATTTGCCATACAGAACATCTCACAGCAAAAGTGTGTTAAGCAGGTTTCTGGTTTTGCATCTATAAATTATACTTTAAACAATTAACACATGATATTTTAAAAACATACTAAGATCTAAGGAATTTTAAGGAAAAACAGGGATGAAATTATTAGGAAAGTATGAAATTATTTTGGATTAAAGATATGGGGATAAAATAAATCTTACCACTTACGGTAGGGCATGCCTGAAATTTTAGCACGTGGGAGGCAGAGGCAGGAGGATCAGAACTCAAGGTCTCCCACAGAGATACAGAGCTTGAGATCAGTCAGGTCAGCACACAAGTCTTTGTCAATAAATAAATAAATAAAAATAACTGAGCATAGTGGTGCATGCCTTTAATCCTAACGCTCTGGAGGCTGGAGTGGGCAGATGGCTGGGACTCTGAGGTCAGCAAGGTCCAGGTCAACCAATGCTACATAGTGAGATTCTAGGCGGGGTGGAGGGATAATGTTTTCAGAAGTCACGCATCGATTATGCTATTTGTGTTTTAAATGATTATTTTGAGTCAAAAATAAATATTGCTCAAGTCAAAGAAAGTTTCCCAATATTTTTATACAAACGCTTCATCCAAAAAAATAAGAATCAAGTACGTAGCTATATTGTCTGATTTATCATGCATGGGCTTGGGAGGATTGAGATTTCACTGAGCCACACAACCACAGCTCACTAAGTGTATATCGACAGCATCTGGTTTTGTCATTTCTTGGTATTTTCAACGGAGACTAAGTAAAATGTCATGAGAAGCCATCAGATATCATCATCGCTGTGCAAGCCATGAAATAAAATGACAGGGCCTTGCAACATGGTAAATGTTTTCTAGATGCAAGTTTGGAACCCAGTGAATAGCTCACTACAGACCCTAGAAAGGTTTACTTTCACATTTGATGAATTGTTGTTGTAGTGGAAAAAAACATTAAGAACACATTCTCTCTGAAATAAAGTTTCCACTTAGGTACAATCAGTAGGGTTTAATTAGAAAACATGAATAATTGAGTATGCTGTCTCTCTCTCCAAGCAACAAACTCAAGAGCCATGTAAAAGTGAATTCTTGTTAGACAAAAAGGAGCATTGCAGAGAATCTGCTTCTGATATTTTGGTATCTGACAGCAACTTTCCAATAATAACTCAAACAAACAACTCTCTGAGCAAATACTACTAATAAAGGTCTTCATTTAAAATGCAAAAATCAAACAAATGAAAACAAAACAAGAAAAAGCTTCCTGAACAGCCTGGGGATGCAGCTCAGGAAGAGAGCTTGCTGTGTAAGCACAAGGACCTGAGTTTGAATCCTCAGCAAACACTTAGAAGCTGGGTATGGGGCTGAGGAGATGACTCCATAGTTAAGAGCTTATACTGTTCTTGCAGAGAGCTCAAATTCAGTTCCAGCACCCATGTCCAATAGCTCAGAACTGCCTGTAACTCCATCTCGGTGGGATCCAGAGCCTCTGACTTCAACGGATATCTGTGCACATGTGCAAATGCCCACACACACATACACACACACACACACACACACACACACACACACACACACACACACCCCACATACACATGAACACACATACACATACCCCACACATACAAACACACACACACACACACACACACACACACACACCCCACATACACATGAACACACATACACATACCCCACACATACAAACACACACACACACACACACACACACACACACACACACACACACACACACACACAGACACACACACACACAAAGCAAAAACCATAAATACAAAAGAAGCTGGATATGGCTGTACAAGTTCTTACCTTTAACCTGAGCATTGTGGGACTAAGACCATAAAATCAGTCCAGTTCAAGACACTGAATGTCCTGCTCAGGTTTCCTCATGCTTGTTGACAGGCCAAAGCTCTAGCAGTCTCTACAAGAATATGTGTTTCTGAGAGTACCATAGAGAGAGAAATGAGGACATGGAAAAGATTAGACTGGAAGAAACCTAGGACACTGAGTTCTTCATGTGACTCACCATTCTGACAACAGTGACAGAGTCCAGGCCACACAGAGTGGCTTTGAATGCACACTTTGAGCATATGGACTTGGTCCTCAAGGTGTCTGAATTCCTCTCTAACAAGGTAGTTACAAACCACGTGCTGAGTGCACCCTAAATCCCACTGAATATTTATTTCAGGCTTGATATGCTTAGGTGAGGGGGCTAAGGATGGCTCCAAGGGTAAGTAGTATATACTAAGTGAACAGGAAAAGAAAAATTCAGGTGAAAATTCTAATACTCAGAAAGAGTAACTCAGACAAACACAAGAAAACCACAGGCAACTCCACCAAGCACCAGCTACAGTTCCTGGGTCTTACTGATTTGTTTGTGTCTGGGCGTGTTTTGTCTCAGTTTCTGAATGAACCAAATAGTTCCTTTTCTGTACTTGTCAGCTGCTAGGGAGGTCTACAGCTGCCCCTCAACGCTCTTTATTTCTGATCTTGCGAGTGTAGATCTTGCAAGGCCGTCCTTCCTCTGGCTGTAATCCTTTCTGGCACTCACTCTTTCTCTATTTGCTGTTCAGCACATACTGTGCTAGGCCTTGAGGCCCCAGGACTGGAAGAAAGATATATCAGCACACCCCATGCCCTGGCCTCAGTGAGACATCTGGACGGATTTCCTCAGGGGTCAGGCTGACTACCCAGGCCAAAGTCTTCATTGTGTTGCACTCTAATTCCCCATCGTTGTTTTGTGCCTCTCCCAACAGACTTATCATTTGAAGAGACTCTCCAGAGGTTTCTCTTTAGGACACAGCTCCTCTCTGTCTCAGGTCTGCGTTGTTTCTGGGGTGAAAGGTTTCAGGTTTAGAGTTTGGGGAGACATTGAAACATGTTGTTCTTTGTGGGTAAGAGTTTTATTAGAAGCGTCATTATTACCTAAGGCAAACAGCAGCATGGTATGGCTTCAGAGGAGAGTCCAGCCCACTTGACTGAGTAGGGCTTCCTTCTCAGAGGCTTCAGAGGAAGTGAGGTGGGAAGAAGATTAACAAATTCCCTCCTTAGGCTGGCAGTTGGTTGTTGCTAGGTGGGAACCAGTGAATAGTCAGTTACCAAGTGTCAGATGATTTATAATCACCTTGCCTGGCAACCCATTACTAGGGGTTCATAGGGTTAGGAAGACAAGAATATAGAGAAATGAGATGCTTTGGTTTCTGTAAATGTCATTGTTTAAGCAAAATGGAAGAAGTTTATGAATGGTTTTTGTCCTAGCTAACATGGAGCAGTGTCTCTAAAGTGGGCATTGCCTCCCAGAAAGACACTAAAGTCATTCTTTTTCATTCATCCTAGATATTTGAACCATACACAATAAGTTTCTTAGCTACCTTCAACATGCATGCAGCTACCATCAAACACTATGAATACTGTGTAAATGATGGTCCAAGACACTGTAATGTGGAGAAACATACTTTGGAACCTGGACTCTGAGTGAGATTGCATAAAATCCTGATGTTGGGGCTACACAGCTGAGCCGTTGTCTTTATATCACTCCATCTCTCTACCTCAACTTCTTATCTGTCAAATAGGCAGTCTATCTGCTGGGAATCTCAGCAGTGATAGATGTGCTAATCACGAAAATTACAGAGGAAAATGCTTGCCTGTAGTAACCACACTACCAAATGCTGGGCCTCAGTGCTGTTACCATAGAAATGATGGTAGAAAATTGGCCATTTGTTTGACTGTCTAAGAATTCCCTTGAAATGTTTTTAAAACACTTTCAGCTATTAGCTACTTATTTTACTCTTAAAAGTTGCCAGTTAATATTCAAGGTTTCTTTCAACACTAAAAATACAAAATGAGCAGGAATTTCCCTCTCATTTTCAAGATGAAGTGAAGTTGTTCTTGAACTATTTGAAATTTAGACTAACTAAGGTTGCCTGATCTCAACTTGCATGCCATAGGCAATCTTAGATATTATAAAATAAGTATTTTAAAATTTTGTCAACTATATATACATATTTTAGAGAATTCTTTGATATAAAATAATATAGATGAGTACTTTTCTTATATTATTTTTATTATATATTATTATTGATACATACATTGTTTACTTTCAATTGCTATTTATATTTATTTCTTGGGATATAACATTTTGAAGAGTTTTATGTTTTTCTAAAATTAAGTGTTCTATGGATAGAGAAATATAAAGTTAATTCTCATTTCAATTAATTTCACATATGATGTTCTATATCCTGAAGACTGAACAAGAGGTGAAAATAAGAACATATAGTCACCAGCTTATAGAAGGCATGGTAAGCTTCGATTAAGGACTGAGAAACTTTAAGGAAATAGCACCTCAGACAGTACTTTCTCTGAGAAATATTATTAAGAAAAACAACCTCAGAATAAAGAGTCAACTTTTTACCTACCTTGTTAAGCAACCATAGAACACCCTGCTTGTAAATACCCACTGCCCTGCAGTCCCAGCATAGCCAGGGCTAGCAACATGTCCTTGTCACGACATCCTCAAGCCTTCCTTCACTCCACTGAGTTTCTGAAATGCTCATGTCAAAAGTTTCCTCGGTGTTATTTCCTTGAAGACATGGTGCATCTGCCCTCTGGCACAAGCTGTTGAGTTCATGTCTTCAGATGTCTCTTAGGCTCTGACTTTGAGGTTTTACCTACACTTGTCTTGTCTTCCATCTTTAAATCTCCTATCCATTTTCCTCTGAAAATTCCAGACACTTCAAAATCCTTTCTTGTGTCCTGTTTATTTTCATGTGTGTGTGTGTGTGTGTGTGTGTGTGTGTGTGTGTGTGTGTATTGTTCACATGATTATGAGCTCATGTGTGTGTCAAATGTGTGTGTGTGTGTGTGTGTGTGTGTGTGTGTGTGTGTGTACAACCTCAAATGTTGTTCCTTTGGAGCTGTCCATCTTTTTTTTAAATTAACATGTTTTTTTCATTTATTTTACATACCGACTACAGTTTCACCTCCATCTGATTCTTGCAATTAGCATTTACATGGAGAGATGGCATGTCACTTCTGGTTTGGAATCAGAGCCCAGTGCTCTTAGTCACATGTTAGGAAGGTGAAATTGGCTCCATATGTAAGACTTTTTAACGTTGTTTTATTTTTTGACATCATAACTTAATTAAAACATTTCTCCCTTCTCTTTTCTCTCTCCAAACCCTCCCGTACACTTCTCCCATTCTCCTTCAAATTCATAACCTCTTTTTTCACTAATTGTTATTGTATGTATACATTTATGTTTACACAAATATCCTCCTGAATATAACCTGCTAAGTCTATACAGTGTTACTTGCATGTATGTTTCCAGGGCTGACTATTTGGCGCTGGACACCCAGTTGGTGTGCTCTTCCTTGGGGAAGGCGACCTCTCTCTTTCCCAGTTTAACTGTAAAAGGATTTACATTGTACATGGCATTAAACTGATACGCCTGGCTACCTTCGGTCTATGCACAGTGTCACCTGAAGGACAATCATGGAAAACACTAAATTTGGCTTCTCTAGAAGCACTGCAGGAAAGCTTTCACTGTTTTTAGAGCAGAATGACTTTCAGGAGAAGCATTTAGAATTGTCCTCATGGTCTATAACACTCCCAGGAGTATGTGTCACTAATTACTAATAATTAGCATGTGAATGTGCAGTTTGAAATTTTTGCATTTATCTATGCATCAGGCCACTAGAGTTTTGTAAAAGCTATTATTTGACTTATTGGGAAGGGAATTTCTGTCTCATAAATATAACAAATACATAATGGCAAAAAATAGCAGTAATTTCCCTCTCTGAAGATTTTATATAAAGAGAGTAATTCAACAGAAGAAAATTTAATTTACAAATATTAATTACAGTATTATTTATGATGGCTTCAAATCACTATAAATATGCTAAATGTCCAACAACAGAGAAATAAAGGGTTTTGAATATTTACTCAGATAAATATTTTATAGGCATGAAATATTAATTATGCAGATAATGGTGATTATGAAATTTTTGTGAAATAATGTGAACTGATAAAAGTACATTATAATTTTAATGATGTGAGAAATAGGCGTGTGAAACTGCTTTAGGACAAATTGTTGAGTCAGTGGAGGATTTTGTAATCTAAATAGAATTATATATTTTTTAAATTTTATATTACAAAAAACCTTCAATTTTTGTGATATCTACGGAGACATAAATTAGAGATGAGATAATATGTGTCTAACTCTTTGTCATACAAAAATATGTCAGAGACTAGAAAATGAGATACAAGGAGAGTCATATGTTAAAAACAAAATATGTGAATGATGATATTCTACTCAAAATTGAACCAAAAATGTTTGGGTGAAATTATTCCTGTGGTGTGCGTGTGCATGTATGTGTGTGTTATGGGAGTTATATACGTGCACGTGCAGGTTGGAGCAGAAACTCTAGAGGAAGACCCCAAGTAATCTGCTCTGCCGCCCTCCAACTTATTTTCCTGAGATGGGTATCTCACTGTGATGGTTAGTTTCAATTGTCCACTTGAGAAAACGATGAGAGACCTGGGAAGAGAGTCTCAATGAGGAATTGTCTAGATTGAGTTTGCATGTGAGACTGCTAGCTAAATATTTTCTTAAACGAACAAACTGAGATGGGGAACTCCACCCTGAATGTGGGCTGCACCATTTCTTGGGCTGAGCCCTGAGCAGAATGTTCAGCGCATGAACGGAGCCTGGGCACGTCATTCATTATGCTCTGCTCTTGACTGTAGTGGATGAACTATGACTAAAACTACTTCCAGCTCCTTGCTCCTAAGCCTCCCAGAAAGGGTGGAGTACAGCCTGGAATTGGGAGCCAAATAAACTGTAATAAAAACAAAACTAAGGCACATACAGAAACTGGAGCTAGGCAGGAATCAAGAAAGTCCCGGGGATCTTCCTGCCCCGGTTCCCAACAATGCTGGGTCACATCCAGCTCTTTTAGTGGAGCACCAGGGTCTAAACTCAGGACTTCACTAATCTTACCCGCTGAGCCATCTCTCCAACGCCTGACTGCTGTTACTGAATATGGTTGCTCCCTTCATTGAGCCTTATAATTACCATGTGACTTAATTAATTGGCACAATTCTGAACTCTGTATTACTGCTGAAGAAGATTATTCTTAAATACTGAAGTGATTTTTGAGGTGAATTTGTTATTAAATGCTCTAAGCATGCCAACTCCTTTGAGCTGAAGATCCTCTGACGTTAATCCTTCTGCAGTACTCCCTAGTGGAAATGGACTCGTTTCTCACTCCCACTTGACGAAATCTGGTTGCACAGGAGAGGTCAGAAGCTAAATGATTCCTGCATGAGATCATGAATTTTACTGCTCATAAAGGTCAGTCTTTTCTTTCATTTTCTTCTTTTCTATATTTTTTTCCTTTCTATCAGCTTCAGACTTTCCTTGGTAAAATGAAATAATTGGAATATCTTTTTTCCCCAGGATTAATCTGAGGTTTAGAAATATAAGACTCTTAAGGCCTTGTGGCACAGAGGTGTGATAGTACCTAGGTGGCAGGCTGAGGAAGGAAGATGTGGGTTCAAGGCCTGCCTGGGCAACTTAGGAAGATCCTATTTTCAAAATTAAAAATGCAAAATGGTGTAAGACGAATTGCTAAATGGTCTTATTAATAAAAAACTTGGAGCCACATATTGGGGTGAAAAACTGAGAGATCAGAGGAATAGGACAAGCCACAGCCAACCTCACCTCACCAACTCCTCAGCTTCCATAGAAAACTACTTCCTGTATACCCACGCCTATGTGCCTTTCTGTCTTGCCATCTCATTTCCTCTCTCTGCCCAGTTACATCACTTCCTGTCTATCTGTACAGACCTCCAAACCTCTGTGGTTAGTGCTGGGATTAAAGGCGTGTGTCACCATGCCTGGCTCTCTTCCCCAGTGTGGCCTTGAACTCACAGAGATCTGGAAGGATCTCTGCCTCCCAAATACTAGGATAAAAGTCATGACTTCTGTGTTTAATATAGTGACTGGCTTTTTCCTCTAATCCCCAGATGAGGTTTATTAGGGTGCACAATATTTTGGGGGACACAATATGTCACCACAAAATGGATGTGAGATTTGCCCAAGTGACTGTTTGTCCAGAATGTGTGTCCCTAGCTTCAATTCTCATTCTATAAAAAACAAAGCCTAAGTAAGTAAATCTAAAATGTATCAATTGACCTATTCATCCTGATTATATATCTCAACCAGCTGTGCTAAGCTGTCAGCAGTAGTGTGGAGCCATAAATATGAGTCCATCTAAGAAGAGAAAAAATATTAATCAGTTACCTTTGTAAGTCATTAACCACATGTATTAAAAAGCATCATCAAAGAAAGTAACAGTTCAGAGGTTGGGAAGTCTTCCCGTGGAAGAGCTGTGTCATAGGAGATACGACAAGCATGATTAAAAAAAAATGTGAGCCGGGCGGTGGTGGCGCACGCCTTTAATCCCAGCACTCGGGAGGCAGAGCCAGGCGGATCTCTGTGAGTTCGAGGCCAGCCTGGACTACCAAGTGAGTTCCAGGAAAGGCGCAAAGCTACACAGAGAAACCCTGTCTCGAAAAACTAAAAAAAAAAAAAAAAATGTGAGCAGCTCTTTTTGCTACAACATGGTGAGGGTAAAGCCCTAATAAGGGAAGAAAACAAGCTTTTACCCCTGAAGCCAAGGTTTCAGGAAGGAAAAAAAAAATGCTGCAGAGACTCACAGAACCGATCAGGAAATACTTTAGACCCTTTAAAGGTCTAAAGACCTTTAGAATGGTAAGTCGAGCATAAGATTTAAGTTGAGAACAGTTATTAATTGCAGTTTTAAAAGGATCAGGTAAGATGATAGGCATATAGAGATGTAAAGAAAGGAGAAGTAAACACCTGTAGGAGGGAAAGTAAAAGATGCAGGTACTTCAGGTTATGACCACACTCACTCAGGCTCTACTCATGTGGAGTAGAGGTGAACGAGACAAACATGCTGCCGAATAACAACAAAAAGTCAGAAAAGGAAGAAAGAGAACTAGGCATTACAGCATGAGCAGACCCAGGGCAGATACTGAATAAAGGAGTCATTAATATTGTCAAGTGCATTTAAATGTCAAGGAAGATTGCAAGTAAAAATGTAAGTGGATATGATGACAGAGAATTCATTATAATGGAAAATGACTTCTTTGTTTTTATATTGTTCCAAGGACTCGGAGGGCTGTTCTATTTATAATCAGGTTTCACTTATCTGTTGTTCCTTCCACTTTTACATTTTTCTTTTCACATAACTATTGAATATCGTCATTGAACATGAGAGTAATTTAGAGGAATAATCCCCCTTTTTTTTAATAATGTTTACTTCTTACTAGAACTAGTGAAAACAATATATTTCCGATCAAATAAAGCAAAACAACTTCCAGGAATTTGCAGTTTTTTCTTTGTCTTGTATCAATAGGACAAGTCCTAAGGTTATTATTTGAAGGGTCACTACTTAAAGAACTCAAAAAATTTCTGTAAAATGAGGATATCAGTAAGCCTTCCTTCTGGAATTTTAGGCTATGTCAGATGAGCTGACTAAAGTTGATTTATCTCATTTATTTCTTAAATCACTGCCCCACAAGGTTTTATAGTTCATGAATGGAAAATTTAAGCCCCATTAGCAAGTAGATAAATTAAAATCAAACTAATATTTATGTATTTTTTCCTATGAATTCTAATATATAAAAAATTTTATAATTCACTTCATCCCACCATTTAGTCAGAAGATATATCATTCTTAGAAGAAATATCAGATCTCATTTATAGAGACTATAGAGACCCACTGAGTCTCTAAATATTTAAATTAATGACTTCTATGGACCTATGAAACACCTCAGCAGGCAAAGGCACCTGCCACCAAATCTAGTGACCTGCATCCCATCCCCAGGTATACCTGGAACAACATGGTGGAAAGATAGGACCAATTCTTGCAAGTTGATATCTGACTTCCATGTGCACATATTCAGACAAAATGAATAAAACACAATAAAAATGTAAATTAACAGCTTGTGAGCTTAAATATTGGTTTGCTTATTTGTACAGTTTATTAATAATGTTGAATTTTTCTCCTGTTACTATATTTTCTAATAAGTTGCTCATAAATCATAAGCAAATTTAAATATCCTTTGGGAAATAGTCTATGAATTATACTTCTGATATATTGAATATTTGCATAGCCAGTAATGTGCTAGGAACAAAGATAAATTATTGGCATTTGTGAGTAAATAAAGATATGTGGGGAACAATCTTATAGAACCAGTATGATGCCACATGGTAAAGAACAAACTGCTGAAGTAGCAGAAAACACCAAAAAAGAGAAAGGAATGTAGATGCTTTACTGCCTTGAGGGACTAAAATACCCCATTCTTCATGAGTAAAATAATATTTATAAAACTGTTACTCTTTTTTTGGTTTTCTTTTGATCTTAGATTATTTTGTACGTCTGCTTGGGGACCTTCCAAAGCCTGGTGTGTGTGTTAATTCTGCTATATTTCCAGATGAGTTGACGGCACATGCTGCTGTGAGATGTTCTGTATGGCAAATGTGTTGCTGATTTGTCAATAAATAAAACACTGATTGGCCATTGGCTAGGCAGGAAGTATAGGTGGGACAAGGAGGAGAATAAAGCTGGGAAGTGGAAGGCTGAGTCAGAGAGACACTGCCAGCTGCCACAATGAGAAACAGCATGTGAAGATGCCGGTAAGCCACGAGCCCTGTGGCAAGGTACAGACTTATAGAAATGGATTAATTTAAGCTGTAAGAACAGTTAGCAAGAAGCCTGCCACGGCCATACAGTTTGTAACCAATTTAAGTCTCTGTGTTTACTTGGTTGGGTCTGAGTGGCTGTGGGACTGGCAGGTGAGAGAGATTTGTCCTGACTGTGGGCCAGGCAGGAAAACTCTAGCTACAACACGCTATGCCAACCTCCCAACAAGCTGCTTTTCAGTTCAGGATGCTGCAAAGCACTATGCACAACTCCGACAATATTCAAGATACAAAACACCAAAACCTGTGGGCAAAGACTCCTGAGTATGAATACTAATGTGTGTGCCTGTATCTCGAGGTATAGAATACATGGAACTAGAGATGAAACATGAACCTATGGACTTCATTTCCCGGTGCCACCTAATATGAAAATTGTGGGTTCTATGTTTTCTCTTTTTTAAAAAAGTATAAATGTATAAAAATCATATCAATACATTCACTGTATGACACTTTATGACAAAAGGATCATTACAAAATAGCTGTAAAAAGCAATATTCAACATTTTTCTTCTTCACTTCTCTCTCATTTTCAACTTCCCACTTTCTCTAGTTCTGAATCTTCCTCCTCCCTTCCTGCTTTCCTCCCTTCCTTTTTTTCTTCTTCCTTCCTCTCTCTCTCTCCTTTCTGATCTGATCTTGTAACCAGATCTTCCAATAACTCACTATGTAATACAGAATTGTCTTGAGCTCCTGATCCCCCAGCTCTTACTTGCTGGGCATTCAGTGAGGAGCCATCATTCCTAACTTGGTATGCCTGACTTTAGAGCATCTTAAGGGGAGCTAATACTGTTTCATTTCCTAACTCTTCTCAGCAACTACTTCCTGAGCATACACTGTCAGATCTGTTAGGACCTGGGAATGCAACAGTGAATAAAAGCAAACATCCCTGATATATTTGTGATACTTTTGTCAATCTGTAAAGAAAAAGCCAATGATGTCATACTGATATACACTCCAAATTTCCCTTTTGAAAGTAATGTCTAGTTATTTGGGATAAATTCAAGAGTCAGAGGACCCTGAGGTTGTAATATTTTCTGACTACAGGAAGCAGTGCATCTACTGTGGGGAGGTTTCTAGCAGATGGAATCAATGCTGCAAAAGAATGTGTGCAAGAAATATATAAATAATTATACTTTGGCTGGACAAAGAAAAATATGATTCAAACCAGTGAAGTGGTTAAACATGGACCACAAAGAACTCCTCAGACTAGGTTACAGATATTGTTCTTATGACAATTCAATTGCAAAGTACTGAGAACTTTTGAGCAGTTACAGAGTTTTGAGAAGGCCATCATGACGGCAGAGTGCATAGTGAATCAAAAAGAAGACTATGTAACCATGCACAAGGTAGATGGAAGATATTCTTATGGAGTTTCCAGCTTAAATGTCACTGTAATTTCAATGAGGCTGATTGGAGGGCTCCTCAAAGGATATAAGAATGTGGAGGTGAATTAAAGAAATAAGTCATTAGAAAATAGCGATGATTTCAGGAATATTCAAGGGTCTTTGGGGCTCTCAGATTCCATGAGATAAAGAAAGCTGTGAATTGGTAAGGTTACCGGTGCATGCCTGCTTTGGACTTCAGAGGTGCTGAGTTCATCAAGATAACATCATTGGATTCTCAAGAAAAGAGGTCAAAATCTACACTTAAAATTCAGATGTATTTGGTAACTGTGTTCCTTGGCTCAGAGCCATGCCCATCTACTGATGCACCTCTACCGGCTTGTGCACACTGTAGGGTGGAGCACTTCCAACACAGGTTCCATGGCCTACACACAGAGGACAACTAATAGTTTATGAAGTTTATCAGGTCCTGACTTCAGAGAGATTCTACTTTCACTTTCTTACCAGCACCACTTTGCTTCTAACCAAAAAGAATAACAATTCCTCCTAACTTGTCACATTAGTAAATTTATTTAGAAATCCACAAAATAACTCTGAACATCAACTCTCCATGTTCTGCTTAGATCTTTTCTCTTTCTTTTCCAATTTGGAGCAAGCTAGCGTCGCCTGGGGAGAGAAAACCACACCTCAGGAATTACATCCATCAGACTGGCATACGGACATTTCTGAGCGGCACTTGTTTGATTAATGATTGATGTGGGAAGGTCCAGCTCACTGTGGGTGGTGCCATCCCTGTGTAGGTGATCCTGGGTTGTAGAAGGAAGCAAGCTGAGTAAGCCCGGGGGGAAAGTAATCAAGCAGTGATCCTCCATGCTCTCTGCTTCAGTTCCTGCCTTGAGTCCCTATCCTGACTTCCCTTCAATGATGAACTGTGATCAGGACATGAATGCCAAATAAACACTTTATTCCCTAAGTTCCTTAGTGTTATTAATGTCTCCATCCTCCATGTCCCTCTGTATCACCCTCTCCAGTTAACTACCCATGTTTTCCCCACTTCCTACTCATGGTACCTGTGTGTCCTGCTGATCCCCATTCTAGAGCTCTCCCTTCCTTGCTCCCTCTTCACTTTCCTTGTTTCAGCATTTGTCTAGGTTATAGACTCAGACCTAAAGATTTGGAACATTAGCAATTAGTGAAATGGAAATTAAAACTACCTTGAGAGTTCATCTTACCCCCACCAGAATTGTTAAGATGAAAGAAAGAAGGAATTGACAACAAATGTTGGCAAGATGCTAGGAAAGAAGAACTTTTATTCACTGTTGGTAGGCTTGTGAACTTGTGCAGTCATTCTGGAAATATTGGGAAGACTCTCCAAAGTCTAAAAATATATCTACCACATGATCCAACTATATCAATCCTTGGCAATACCCAAGGACCTGACATCCTACACCACAGATACCTGCTCAGCCATGCTCATTGTGGCTCTGTTCACTGTAGCTAGGAAATGGAAACAACCTAAATATCCTTTAGCTGATGAATGGATAATTAAATGTGGTGTATGTCAACAAAGGAAAATTATGTAATTATTTTAAAAAATTTTATGCAAATAGATATATAAGATATCATACAAAGTGAGGTAACCCAAACTCACAAATACAAATGCCTTATTTTCTCATATTTGTGGTTCTTAACTCTTAATTTTTAGTTGTTTTTTAGTTTACCAAAGCCCAAAAAATACTCTTGATGTTTATTAAGAGAACTTGGACATTTAAATTGTTAGAATTTTTTAAAAAGAATGTGGGACTTTAAAAATCATGCTGTGATATTAACACAGGATCTTAGGGATAAACAAGAAAGGAACGGTTGCGGTTTATGCATTTGTGTGTCAAGCTGACAGGAGGTCAACTGTGCTAGTTAACTTTTTGTCAACTTGACAGGAATTCTCAATTGAGGAATTTCCTCCAATGGATTAACAAACAACCATGTCTGTTGCGCTCTGTTTTCAATTGAATAATGAATGGTGTGGGAGGGACTGGACTAGACTAAACCAAGTGGTGATCCTGGTAAGGTGGATCTGAGTTGTACAAGAAAGTGGGTGCTCTGGAAAGCAAGCCAGTACATAGCACTTCCCTGCGGTTTCTGCATTAGTTCCTGCCTCCAGGTCTCTCCCTTGAGTTTCTGCCCTGACTTCGCTCCACAATGGACTGTGAGCTATAAAATAAAATAATCCCTTTCCTACCCTTAGTTGCTTTTGTTCATAGTATTTGTCACGGCAAATGAAAGCAAACTAACACACCTTGTAATTACTGCTAACATTTAGGAGAGGTGATTCTAGTTTAAGGCGGCTTAAGTTTATAAATGGCTGCTTCCAGACCAGGAAGGCGCTGTGACATGGCTGAACATTTTCTGAAACGTATTTGTTCAACACATAGAAGCAAATCCAGCACACAAGAAGTCTAATTTTCTTCACAAAACATCAGTATTTTACAAAGTTACTGAAACATAACTTAATTGTATGACTTTAGTTTAGAGCCTTACATACTAAGTTTATTTTTTCTGCCAAAAATAAATTAAATCACAAACATTGACCATGCTTATACAGGGAGAGTGTCAGAACTCAAAAGCACCCATGTGATAGAAGAATGATCATCAATTTACTGTACTGGAAAAATGATATAATAAAGCTCGGGATGAATAATTTATGTAGTTTTGTGTCTTTGCTCCATTCAAGCCAGCCAACACTAACAACAAAAAAATATTAAAATATATATATGGCTGAGTAACAAGTATAAGAAAAATTTTGAAGACATACATCATTAAAATTATCTCTGATTCCTCCAGACAAAGACTATCTGACAAAAGTAGGGTCTGCAGATGACTATGGAATGAAATATTTTGTTAGTTAATCAGAAAGGAAAATGTTCCAGTTAGTCTTCTTAAGTAGTCAGGGGTATAAAGCAAATTGCTTTTCTTGTAGTTCTTTTCAATTAAGTAGCATGTTGCTTCCCTGAGGTGTAAACATGTATCAAACACAAGGGAAAAGAAAACTTGAACAATAAGGTTTAATGTGCTTTCACCATCACAGTGAACAACAAAATACCTACGTGAAGATCATGCACAAAGCAAAGTAATCGTTTATGTCCAGACACAACTGAAAACATATGCATTAAGCTATTAATTTGATTTCTTTGATGGAATTGTTAGTGCATTTTATTATTCTTACTTAATCTCTGTTTTAAAAGGGCATGTTAACTATATAATCAACAAAAATGTAATATAAAAGGGTTTATATGGTAATGATTAAATATTAGATTTTTTTAAAAAACTTGTGTGCAATAAATTAATTTCCATTGTGTTCATAGTAAGTGAAAATTGTCAATTCGTATACTGTGAAGAAAATATATTTTCAAAACTATTAACTAGAGACAAAAAGATAAATGTTGAAGAAGAGCATATCTTCTGATTTTTCTAGGCACAAGTACCAGTAACATCAGCCCGTTTCATAAGGCAGAATATTTGGCATTTAATTAAATAGTTGGTACTCATGTAAATATTCAAAATACATAGGAATAGAAATTTTTCAGATTTCAGATTTTGGGGAGTTTGGGAATGTTTGTATCTATCTGGTGAAATATCATGGGCGATAGAATCTGAGTCTACACATAATATCTTTGAATGTTTTATATAGTTCTAATACACATAGTTTGAAGATGATTTAAGGCTGTAGACTCAGAGTGACTGTACTTTAACTCCAACCTAATGTGAGGTTAAATGTAGACCTTCCCATTTCTAGAATCACCATACTAAAAAGCTTTCTGATTTGAGAACATTTAGGATTTCAGGATGCTCTACCATTCTAAATAAATCATTCTTACATTCTGCCCATCTGTCTGTGGGTGATGAATGGCATTGTGATACAAACTCTGTGAATGAAAATGAGCTCATTACTAAAGCAGTCATTCACTGAAGATTGTGTGTAAATTAATGTATTAAGTCATCTTAGAAATGGTAGAGGCTTGTGGAAACCTAGACCACTTCAAACTCTGTCTTATTACCCACACTTTGAGTTTTAGCCATTTTGTCTCTGAATATTGCAATAAAACGACTTGCCAAGTGTTGATTTTTATAATAATAATACAAAGTTTTCATAAAACGCTTCCTTGATTTAAGGCAGGTCACCATTAAGGACTCTTTTAAGCTTCGTGTACAGATAAGAACATCAGTATCCCAGTGTATCAATCACTAGCGACCTAGCTAGAATCATATTCAGCAGTCTGGTCTTTGAGTTCCAACACATAACTGTGTGTATATCTTCCCAATCTACAGAGAAACTCTAGTTCACATCTGATTAGCTCCTGCTACTACTTTGGCTGCATGAACAAAATTAAAGTTTGATTAAGTGCAGTTTCCTATCAAAATCTTTCTTTAAGATTTCTGACATAAAAAGATTCAAGAGATTCAGAAAATATCCTGATTTCAGTAGTAAGTCCTCGCTTAAAGGCAAAGAAAGCGGTACTTGATCTTACAGCAGACCGTGGTTGTTTTGAGCTGATACTTTAATTTGAAGCAGAAGATAGTGTGTGTGTGGGGGGGGGGGGGGGAATTTGGGGTTTTGTGGCTGTTATTCTGTTTTGTTTTGACTAGCTATTCTTTACAAAGTTCATCCTGCTAGGGAACTGCAGGGGACATTAAAACAGGTCACTTTCACCAAATATAAATACAGGATAAATT
Source organism: Peromyscus californicus insignis (assembly GCF_007827085.1). Classification (NCBI taxonomy): domain Eukaryota; kingdom Metazoa; phylum Chordata; class Mammalia; order Rodentia; family Cricetidae; genus Peromyscus; species Peromyscus californicus. The sequence continues at coordinate 29,240,100 of NW_026294617.1, forward strand.
GGATGTCCCCTCAGGCCTTTAAACTAACTTGAAGCTAAGACTGTTCACTGGCCTTTCATTTTATCTAGCTTTGTCTTCAGCAGAAACACATTCAAAGGACCAGTACCAACTGCAGGTGGTTTTGATGAGCACCAAAACTGTCAGTGAGCTGAAAAACAAACTGTCTCTGACCTGTAATTACTTCCTTTTTCTGAAGTCTCAAATGGACACCCCCCACATCTAGGCCTAAAACCATCTGCTGCTGTGGGTGCTACAGAAAGACCATTAGCTCCAGAGTGTTATTGGTTCTCCAGTCCTGGCTCACTATATAGTTTAATCAAATTATAAATTTCCTATCATAATTTAAAGTGTGTGTGTGTGTGTATTTGTCTTTGCCAGGATTACCAGTATGTCGGTGTAAGTCTACACATCCATTTCTATTCTACCATTTAAACACAATTATCTTCTATAGATTAATTTCCCTTCCTTTTCCAGCTCTCCTCTGTCTACCGGTAATTGTGTCTCTCTTAGTTAGGGTTTTTATTGCTGTGGACAGACACCATGACCACAGCAACTCTTATAAATGGAAACATCTAATTGGAGTGGTGGCTCACAGTTCAGAGGCTCAGTCCATTATCGTCAGGGTGGGGAACATGGCGGCACGTAGACAGACATGGTGCTGGAGAAGTAGCTGAGAGTCCTACATCATGCAGGCAACAGGAAGTCAACTGACACACTGGATGGTATCCTGAGCATAGGATAAACCCCAAAGCCCACCACCACAGTGATATTCTTCCTCCAAGAAGGCCATTCCTACTCCAACAAAGCCACACCTCCTAATAGTGCCACTCCCTATGACATGATGGGGGCCAATTACATCCAACCTACCACAGTATCGTTTTTGTGCATTGTCACAGGTCATAGGAAAGGCTCAGGCTTTCTATCCAGGAAAACCCTGAAGTTTATGGATCATTCATGAAATTTTTTGTAGGTATGGGAATTAAGAGGTAGGAATCATGTCCCAAGTTTCCTAATCTCCTTAAAATAATAGATATATGTACATTTATTTTTGAAATTGTTATATCAGTCCCCTCTTCCTTTTCCTCCCTCTAAATCCTCACATATACCCTTCATTGATCTCTTTCAAATTCATGGATTATTGTTTTATAATTAATTGTTGTTACATGCATATATGTATATACATATATTTTTAAATATAAGCTCCTCAGTAAAGAAATTACTAAAAAAAATAACTGAGAAAAAAACATTTTGCAATGTTCTGTAGGACAGTATGATGAGAAATTTGATGAATAACTTTAAAAATTCATGACATTGTGAAAGATATGTTATGAAAAACATAAGGAAACTAGGAATAAATGAGTCTGCATCTTTTTATTAAATATTTTATTATTCAAAAAAGAAAGATATATACATTTAATAAAGAAAAAGAGAAGATTTGTTCTCAAGTATGATGACAGAAAGAGGCATCTTGCCAAGTAATGTTATTTGAACACAGAATGTTTACTGAATTTTTAGTTAGTTTTCTTAGTTGATTCCAGATGTATGCTGTGGCAACAGTTTTCTACCCAGAAATAATGAATGCTGTGTTGTCCAAAGTTTCAGAAGGCCACAGGCTGAAGGACACTGAGGATCTCCTCTGTAAAACAGGCCAGCGTCTACCACAGGAGCACTTGTTTCCAGTCAGCCCGCATAGGATGTACACAGAAAAGCACAGTGTGTCAGGTTTCCAGTGATGATAAGAGACATGGATTTAAAGCAAACTATAGAATACATGTTTTCTATCTCTAGATTCTTACAGGTAGGGTGTTTTATTGCTGTTGTTTTGTTTGTTTGTTTTTGTTTTGTTTGTTTGTTTGAACAGTGCAAATCCAAACAGACTAGAGTTCTTTCCAATTAATCCAATTAATCTTGTCATTTACACTCACTTAATAACTGAAAATACTCTAAACCCATATGTGTCTAAAACTTTGACATCCAGCTGTGCTGAGAACTCTAGGGTTAACAGAACTTCTAGCACAGACAATAGCCACCCACAGCTGAAGCTCTGGGACACAGAAAAGAAGACCTTCAGTGTCTAATGAATTATGTGCCAAGTCAAGGCCCTTGTAACAGCAGATGAATTCACACTTAGAGGGATAAATCAAAGCATTAATCGGCTTGTCAGTAAAGCAGGTGTTTTGACCGCTTTCGTGGTTCATTTTCATGCAAAAGGGCTGTGGGACACAGAAGTCACAAGGAATTGTAAAGAAACGGCACTGACTGGCCCAGTCCCACCCAGGGAGGGAGGGGCTAAAATGGCCCATCTTTCCATACTGTGAAAGGTGTCTCATAACTGTGCCCCGTAAAAGCTGAAGCTCCACAATAGACTATTTGTATGCTCAGGAGCTTCTTGGTTTTCTTGACTTTAAATATATATGCCAAAGGCATTTCTTTTCTTTTCATGATAAACTATTCCGGCAACCGTAGCAGGTTCAGGACATTAAAGGACAGTGGCGCATAAGACTTGACAAAAGAGGTCTTGTTTGTAAGGGTTCTGAGGACAGGATGTACAAACTTGATGATCTGGTTCCAAAACGGAAAGAGAGAAGGAGAAAGTGGAGAGACAAATACTTCATGCCACTCCAATTTCAGATTCTGCAACAAAAATAATCACTTAAAAGGTCAAAGAACTTGAGATTCTGCAATTTAAAATATGACTAAATTCAGAACTATGTAAAAATTGGAATATCAAACAAATTTGACATTTCACTTATGTAAAAAGCAATTTTGATTTGTTATTTCTTAATATGCTGTTTGTTGAGTCGATGGTCACTGACACAAGAAGGAGTAAATTGAAATGTGTAACTAAAATTACAATTGTCATTCTCTTATAGATTTCATGACTACTCTTCCATGTAAGACTATAGATTTGGATATTCTAAAATGATATGCCAATTAGTTAACTAGTTAATTCCCGAGTTCTTGGTGTATTCTGAAAATATTCTAAGCATATTATAGTTGCAGTACTGATAACTCTGTGTGGCAAATACTATTATTTTCTTCATAACTAAACCCACACACAGCAAACATTTGTTCTAGGCAATACTATTTTTCTAGAACTGATTGGGATCCAAACACAGATGGACTCCAGAGTTTGAACCCCATCTACAATACTCTTTGCCTCCAGAGAAGAAATTGCTGGATTCCTTATACACATGGATATTTGTACATTGAATTCTCACCCTAAATATGTAAGTATTTTTAAATACATATTTCTCTCATAAAGACTGCATCCTAAATAAGAATGGAAAGTCTTCATCCAAACTGTTTTTCTCACATTGATTTTTACAGAGACTATCCAAGTCATAATATATAAGAAAATCTTGCTGGAGAATTCCTATTACCTTTTCTAATATCAATTCTAAGAAAAATCAAATTATTTAAGAATTTACTAGTATCTGTGAATTTTTTAGAACTAATTGTGTAGAATTGGAGGCCTTAGATATGAAGAAAGTTAAAGATGGCTTGAAGAAAACATGAGCACAACCAGCAATTTGACATACATATTGCTTAATATCCGCTATGGGACTAGCAAGACCTATGAGGATAAGATTTATATACAGACTTCTAAAACTATTTCCAAGGGAATGGAATTGGCCACATCATCTGGTCCACACATTAGTGTCATAAAAACAGTCTGCACAAGCAATCTGTACAAAGCCAGCAAGTTGTTTGATCCCCAAAGCAAGAGTTAATTTCCTTAACTACTACAAATATTTTATATCATTGGGCTGAGAATATCCCATACAGTCATCACTGTGCAGGGAAGTGGGGATGAGTGAGTCCAGGCTATTTCTCTAGGTAGTTCAATTTTGATTGCAAACTAATATTTATCAATTCCCTTTCAATGGATAAAATCACACATTAGATTTTAAGATGGTAAACATCATATACAATCACATAACAATTGTACTATATTGGAGGAGACATAGTTTGATGGATCCAGATTTTGTATGTTATTTATTTATTTAACATTTCTTTCTTTTTTGTTGTTGTTGTTGTTGTTGGTGGTGGTGGTGGTGTGTGTGTGTGTGTGTGTGTGTGTGTGTGTGTGTGTGTGTGTGTGTATTCTCATTTGCACCCACTCGCACAAGTCATGGCACACATGTAGAAGTCAGAGGACAACTTTCAGGAGTCAATTCTCTGCTTCTATCATGTGGGTTTCTAGGAGAACTCAAAACTTAAATCCTCAGACTTAAAAGCCAGCTCCTTTACCAACTGAGACATCTCACCAGCCTTGCTCAGGATTCTTAAAAAGACATTCTTACATAAATCTCAAAGTGCCTCTCTTAAAATTGTCTGTTAACTGCAATGAAATATTGGATTTATACCTTAGAATAAGAGTGTATGCACCTCTCCATTGTTAAGGGAAGATGAAGCATAAGTTCATCATATTTTCAATGAATAGTTTTCAAAAAAGGAAAGAACACCTAATGGTAATAATTTCGTAAAACTCTTTTTTTTTTTAGGAACATTTTAAAACATATATTATGTGATGTGTTTTTTTATTTTTATTTATTTTAATTTATTTTGCAATACAATTCAGTTCTACATATCAGCCACGGATTCCCTTGTTCTCCCCCCTCCCGTCCCCCTCACCTTCCCCCCAAACCCCCCATTCCCATCTCCTCCAGGGCAAAGCCTTCCCCACAGACTGAGGTCAACCTGGTAGACTCAGTCCAGGTAGGTCTAGTCCCCTCATCCCAGGCCGAGCCAAACAATCCTGCATAGGCCCCAGGTTTCAAACAGCCAACTCATGCAATGAGCACAAGATCTGGTCCCACTGCCTGGATGCCTCCCAAACAGATCAAGCCAATCAACTGTCTCACCCATTCGGAGGGCCTGATCAAGTGGGGATCGTAAAACTCTTAATCCATTCGTTGTGCCAGACTAATGCATCATCTCAACAAGGAGATGTACTCATTGTATAACATTGAGATGGTTAACACTGCTGTACAGAAGAAAGATCAGAGTTCTGAATAACTCTGGAGTCTGTCTATATTTGGATTCTAATCAGTTCTAAAACATTCTAAAACATATGGCCTAAAACAAATGAATAAATGAAAAGACTTCTGTTCCAGTTTTTCATGCACAACATACATAGAGAAAATCAAACTCATGAGCTATGAGGATTGGAGGCAATCCCTACTTTCCTTATTAGTGAGTAAACGAGAAAAGGATGTACCTTCTCACTGTGGTGAGATATATGTGATGTAGCACTTCTGTCTACACTCTCTGAAGTCCACAATACAGCTGTGCTAAGTGCATTCACATTGCTCTGAAACCACCATCATTGCCAATCTCCAAAGCTTCCTCACCACCCCAAGGATCCTTCTAAATGCTGTGACGGTTCTTTCAGTTTTAAGCATGGAGGAAATGAAATGTTAGTGCGGTTTTTATTTCAGTGTCTATTTTCTCTCCAAATAAAAATAGATTTTTTTTGGTGCGTGAATTATTCCAATGTTGTAAATAAGTTAGCCCATAAGAACTTTCATAGCATTTTGAAAACTTCTTCACCTAAGCTCCACTTAAAAGAATTTAGTTCGGAAAATGGGTGTTTTTAAGACCCCTGAGTGAGAAATATGACTACTTCATTAAAGAAAATAAACATTGTATTTAAAAAACCAAAGCAGAAGTTCATTAATTTGAAAAATATAGTATGTTAACATAAGCCTTCTGCTCATATTACCGAAGGCAAGTGTAACCCTGCTTTTTTCTGTTTGTAATTTTGTCAAGTTTTGTGTGATTATGACATCTAACTGAACTATAGAGTTGATTCCTTGTCTAACTTAAAAATCTTCTACTTATCAAAGTGTATTTATTTTAGAAAACATTTCCATTCTAGTTTTTAGTACACAAAATATAAAGAGAACAAATCAAGTTCATGATTTTTGAAAATTGGACACAACTCCCAGAAATGGCAGTAACATATTTACTTGTAAATGTGACTACATACATTTGTTTCACAGGATTGAAAGCACATAGTTTCCACCATTAAGGCTAGAATGGAATGAGATTTGGAAATTTGTTCTCAGAAAGTTGATTTTAAGATATAAAGGGTGTGGGGAAATCATCAACATGTCTCTAAATACATTTATACATATAAGATTTTTGGCAATCAGTTTGTTTTTAATGTAATGTAAAATAAAATTGATCATGGCTGGAGCGAATTTCCTAACTGTACAAATGACATCTAGGTAAACTCAACTCTAAGTCCTATGTTTGAAGAATAGATACACTGATTTTCTTTCTATATTTGAACACTCAGAGTTATACACATATTTAAGATATTAATGCTGATTAGTCAACAATGCAATTTGTAGCATCCACTCAAGTAGGCTTCTACAACATATACCCTAGCAATACTAGTAGCTAATTTTAAACTAAGGAAGTTAGTTTTATTTCTTACCAAAATGAATTATTCCAAGAAGAAAAAGCTGATCAATATTGGTTTAGAAAACACACTTACAAATATTTGGGCTTTTATCAGAAAATAAACACCATTTAATCAAAGACACACTTCTCTTAGAAGTACCAGATTCAGAACACATTCAAGGCAGCCCAAACCTAAATCCCTCATGGACATATACCTACCTTACCACCTGTCATTGTTGATTTACTCAAGCAAGAACAATTTAGAACTTGTGTTGGCACCAAATACCCGAGGCTCTAGTTTTTCAACTGAGTCCAACAATAGCTGCTCATGACACTTTAATCCAAAACTTTCAGCAAACCAGTCAGTAGTCTGTGAAATTGAATGCTAGCTGCTACCTGCTATTAGCTTTACTGAAGGCAAAACCACAAAAGAACAAAAGCCAATCTGCCCAGAGTACTCAAAGGTGGAATCATGGATCTTCCCTTGCATTCATTTCCTGAGGCTACAGTAACAAATTAACACACACTGGGCATCAAAGACCAGCAGAATTGTTTTTCCCTTTCCCAACTTCAAAATAAAAACTGCAGACTCAAGATGTTGGCAAGGCTGAACTTGCCCAGAGACTCTCAGCAGCCATCTTTCCTTACCTCTTCTGCTTTTTCATGGTTGCAGCCTTTTGATTGCTCACAGTTAAATGATTCCCACCCCTCCCTGTCTACAGCTGGCCTTCTTTCCTCTGTGTCCTCTTTTGTCCCTCCTGTGAAGAAGCATGACATTGGATTGAATTACTCAGCCCACCTGAATAATGCAGCCTCATCTCTTGCCAAGATGCAAACTTAATGACACCTGCAGATTCACAGATTGCCAAGATTACAACATAGACATACCCAATTCTGCTTGTGTTCCTGTGTCACGGGAGAACAATTTATCTCAATCCAACTACCATCATGACTTCAGCTGCTATTACTGTGCTGCACAAGAATTGATTGGAGATATTGCATTTTCTTTTGTCGTAGTTGTCTGCTAGTCTTCTCCAAAACAGCAGTAAACACACAAGAAGTAAATGATTTGAAGATAATTATAATAGTGATAGTTACAAGATATTGGAGTTCATTATCCATACATTCCTCCTTCCTCAACATGATTGCTCCTCACAGTGACTCCTTGGAGTAGATAGCATTTTGTGAGTATTACAGATCATGAAACAGATTCTAAATCTGATTTGTCTGAATTATACAGGCAAAGCTGAGAGAAGCTGGAATTGGATTCCAAGCAAGATAACTTCAGCACCCTATTGATAAATAAACACTAGCACTCTACAGGCTTTCCTGTGACGTAACCGATACTATCGAGAAAATTATCTTAGTGCTCTTAAAAGTTGATATTTTTGACTAGTCAAGTTTCCATGATAACAAAATTTTCATTCAAGAACTCTTTGTCATGTTTTCTGTACCAGCCTCTTAGGATGATAAAGCAGACAAATTCCCTTCAGTTTCTGGGTATAGCATCTAATTTAGTATTTACTTTAGTTTATGAAAGTGTAGACTTTATCTAAAGACATCAGACAGGCTCTGCCAAAGCAGACTACTCTCATCAGAGTTTCTGTCTCAAGACAATTCCCCTGAAGCAGAGCATGGCTGTCATAAGCCCTCCTCACTCCACACCCCTCTCTGCACACACTTCAACTGAAAGTACACATTATTCCTTATCTGTACTTAATAATCTTGTTAACTTTCATTTGCTTTTTCATTCTGAAATTCTTTTCTGTACTGCAGTCAAGGAGGCGTTCCTGAGAGAGTCCTAATCCAAAGGGGTGGGGCAGACAGGACTCCCCATGTGCCTCCCCAAGGCTGATGAAGTTTTCTTAATAGAGTCTTAATCATCTGCAGATAAGGAACCAGAAAAGATAGAACTTCTTGTTTAGGATTTCTGCCTCAGCTTCTCTCAAAAACCTGAACAGTACCAGTCCAGACTGGGCTTCCTGTGAGGACCAGACGGGGAAGGATGTGTTTCCCAGTTTCCATGGGTGTTGAAAGGATATGTTCATATTTTGTGTTCTCTCATATTTTACATTTTCACAGTTGAAGTTGGTTTTTCTATTTTTGAGATTTTAATTTAATTACAAAATTTCTTCATTACCTTTCTTCCCTCCAAACTTTCTCATAAACCCCTCCCTGCTGTCTTACAAATCTGTGGCCTCTTTTTTCACTAATTGTTATTACATGCCTATCGGTATATGTACTTGCTGTATATTCCTAAATGTAACATGTGAAGTCCATGTAATGTTACTTGTATGTATGTTTTCACGGCTCATCATGTGACACCAGACAAGCAATCAGTATGTTCTTCCTTGGGGAAGGTCACCTCTCCTTCTCCTAGCTTTCCTTAGTTGCCTGTAATTCTTTGTGTAAGGCTGAAGCCTCATGAGATTTTTTTTTTTTTAACTAAGGGCATCAAGTCTGTCCTACCCACTGCCAGTCCCTCTGTCCCCAGCTATTTCAGTTTCTATATATAGTCAATTACATCAAAGCCCACAGCAAGAACCAATAGAATGTTTGCCAGTGAGACAGAAATTGCAGTCTCTCTGAGCATGCTCATAGGAGGGAGTGACAACCCATTATCTTGGTTAAAACAACGTTAGAGACACACCCACACTCAGGAGCCAGACTCATACAGCATCATCTACCATACAAAGCACCCGTAACCAGGAGCTGCCTTTTACTCAGTCTGTCATAACAGTTTATATGATGGAGCAATAATAAAAAAATCCCTAACTTTACTCAATGATCAAAGCTGTCACTTGCTCTAGAGGTCCAAAAATCCAATTATGAATATATGACAATAAACTATCAATTATTCACTATCCTAGTAAAATATTGTCATTCTTTTCTGTGGTTTATGAGTTATGTAGAGTAGCTACAATTTCTTAACAACTAGCACTAAACTCTATCACTTTACGTTCCCAAGGTGACTGTCAAAGAAGACTAATTGACCAAGGAATACAGATACTGGCTGTGAAACTACAGTATTGTGGAAATTAAATACCACAATATCAGTTACTCTGTAACTGCAATTATTCCATTACTGATCGTGTCCAAGCCTACACATAGTGAGAATGTAAAAGGAATTGAGAATCTGCAGTAGAGACCAGGTCCCTAGACTTTGGACTCAGACAGCTCAAGCATGCCAGGGAAAGTAGAAGTGCCTCCTATCAATATGAGGAACTGGAGCCTAGAGCTTAGGCTCACAGACACAGGATGTACTGTTTTGATTCCTTGCAGACCTGACCCATTCCCTCAGTTCTCTGCAGCTGGTTTCAATAGATTGTGCTTCTATTGTTTATAAATATCCTGCAGAAGACCAGTTCTCACATAGGCAAGTGAATCTTTGATGCTCTGTCAATATTCCAGATCCCAAAGAGAATCCACTGCCTCCTACTCCACCAGAAATCTTTCCCAGTTCATTCCATTCACTCACAGTAGCCTACTTGCTGCCGTACACAGGCTTGAGTTCATTTCAATATCAGGTTATTTGGCTCATGTTTGAAAGACTTTCTGTAGTCTATAGTACTGCTGCATAATTATTTCACAGGACATAGAAGTTTTTAATATTTTTTATATAGAATTGTCACCTCATTGAGCTAGATATTTATGCCTTTTCTTTATATTTAATCCCTTTTATTAAACTCAATTTCTAAGAGAAATATTACTATCTAACTAGAAGATATATATATGCATCCCATATGCTGTTTTATTTCTTGACTTTGCATTATATTTTTAATAAGTTCTACTGAATTTTGTTACCCTGTAACAACCATAGAAATTTCTCCTTTAAAGAGTGTTATTAGGAAGTTTCCTTAGTTTCTGCTTTAAGTTGGCCCAAGAGATACATTTTCTAAGTCCTGTCTGAAGCAAACAATAATATGAGAACAATTTTCCAATCTATTTCTTTTTTTCTAAAGGTTAATAGTCTAGTTTCTGAAATAACCATTTAGAAAATGTTAACTTTATGCTGATTTAAATTGTTCTCTGAAAATCTGTCTTAAAATAACCTCTTGCCATTTCACAATATACCTGAAAAAAGAAGGCGAAGAAAAAACACTAGGATTTCCATCATGGGTCTAGAAAATGGTAAGTAAAAAACTTGATAGATCCCCAAAGCAGCTGAAGGCACATTAGCCTTAGAGTTGGATTCACACACACATGACCCTTCCCTTCAACTGGAGAAAATGAAGATAACCCTCCATTCACAGAATCCACGTTTCTATGTCAATACTTGTGCCGGAATAAAATAAACAGAAAACAAAGGCATGTCCAGGTGGTAATGTGGGGTTCATGACTTAAATGTAGCCACTTGGATGTCCATAACTGAAGGAACTGGTGATTCTGACCTAGTTTTGAGTTTTAATTCAAGTCTTCTGGTGTTCTTTGGAAATTAAATGAAATAAAATTAATACTAATGTTTTCACTGTATTTTAAGGATCTAGGAGATCAAGATAAAATATTTTCCAAGGGAAAAGAGTCCAGTAAGTGAACTATCATCAATGTTCTAGTAAGTAACTCTCATAAGCTAATTGGTTCACCAAATAAAACTTAAGAGAAATTGCTTCTCGTTCTGTTTTGGGTGGCCTGAGTTGAATAGACATTTGTTCATATCTCTCTAGGACTAGTCACAAAACATAGTGGAAATTTTATCAGGGGTGAATAGAAGCAAAGATGAACAGGGATTAATGGTGACATGGATTCTGTGGTAATTTAAAAGTGCAACCAAACCTGTTCCACCTACAAGTGAAACACCATAGAGGCCATCCTCATATTGCTACTTTCCGCACTGTGGAATGAGAATCTGTGTCTCCTTGCTTTAGGGTGGGTGCATACTCCTTCCATGGATGATAACACATGCAAATGAGGCCAAGCTATGAGAGAATGGACTATGCTTTGGGAGGAAATTAATTACTCTCAAATGGCTGGTGAACTAGAAAATATCACAGTCCCTGGATGTACCACATGTGGGACAATATGGTACACAGGCTGTGGTAATCACCATGTGGTCATTGCTGTGGGCAACAAGACAAACACTGAGTCAAGCCTGAGCTTTCTTCCCAAAATGAAATTGTCCACATGAAAGATGAGTTACAACAGGAAAATATGTGAGGATGCTCTCTTCTCTACTGGCTTCTGATTTCTCAGGAAAATAGAAAAGGATGATGAGCTAGACTTGTCGGCTTACTGTTTCTTGCAGCTATCAGGATGCAAGAGAAAGAGAGTACAAGACATATCTGTTCTAAAATTGTGTCTTGGAATCCTGGGTCTTAAAATGCATTGAAAGAAAAAGAAATGATGAAGATGAAAAAATGAGGTAGAGTGCTGGAAGGTACTCACAAGGTTCAACTTTATTACAAAGAAAGAAAAAACTCAGGATTCAACTCCCATCTTTTATAGCAGAATGCAGTGGCATTTTGGAGCTGGTTTTCATTCAATCATAAAAGTATATATGATTGAATAATGTAAAAATGATTAACGTTATTCAACAAAAACAATGCTTCTTTAAATATATCCTCTTCTTGTGGATAACTCCAATAAACTCTCTTTTTCCCCAAGATAAATGGATAGACTAATGTCTTTGCTCCATCAGGTGCTCTATCTGGGGTAAAAAGATGTTTGTTTATGTCTTTTAAGAAGAGGTGACACAATAAATATGTATGTAGTCATACCAAGAATGTCCCTATGAATTGGATATTAAGTTTAAAGCAACTGGTTCCATTCTCTAAAGCACAGCAACATTCCATAGTTTAGTGGAGAAACAAAAACTTAGAACAAATATGTTTGTGGAGAGGACACAGCTGGAGAATCAACAGAAGAACATTTAGTTGCTTTGTGTACTGGGCCAGAGTGGACATTAAGCAAATATTTTCATCCTTTTTTTCATCAAGAGGTAAACCCAATTCCTCTCATGTTTAATGTTGTTGTACTTAGTGATTTCTTCCAGTAAATGGATAAAGCTGAAATATGAGAGATGACTTGAAAGACTTGGTTGAAAAAATGTCCATTTTTTAATTTCTCTTGGATCCTTCTCTCTGGAGGCGGAAAGGCATCATGTTATGAGGATTTGTGCAGGAAAAGACTGTAGCCATAAATAGCATCCCAACTAAGCCTTCTCTGAAACAAACACCAGCCCCAGCTACACTTTCGGAAAAGTGTAGTCTGCTACCAGCATCTTGGCTGAAGTGTCATAAGAGATCCTGAGCTAAACCACCTATCTGTAAACTTCTCCATTTCCTACTCAACAAAACCTGAGATATCAAACATTGCAATTAACTGGTAAATTTAGTGGTAAATTATTATATCATACATACAACCAATAAACTCAAGGGAGTTGTAAGATTTTTTTAAAAGAAATATTATCACTGGCCATGTCAAGTGTGTGTTGCACTCAGTGTAAAGACTCAGGGGATAGGCCACATGATGACCTATTCAAGACAAACAAGATAGGGGTTGTGATAATAGAAACCAGAGAATGCCAGTGGCTCTGGAAGCTGGAATCAGCAAGGAAGGATTCTCCCAAGAGGTTTGAGAAGAACCATAGCCCTTTGGGCTGATGGACCATAGACTTCTGGTCTCTTGACCGTTCAGTCAATGGATACTTTTCCCTTTGCACCCACCTATACAGGTACCTTGTCATGGCAGCACCCAAAGGTAACACCTCTTTTATTTAGAACTCAGAAGACAAACAAACAAAAAAAAATCAAACAAACAAAAGGATGCACATTTTTCAGAGGCCCACTCAAGAACAGTTCTCTGATTTAGTCAAGAGTTAAGATATATTGGTGAACAGTGTGAGCCTTAAGGAAACAAGTTTGGAACAAGGCCTTAATATTAATAAAAGAGTCATAAGCACCAGCTATTGCTGGATCCTAATGGCTCCCTCAGGGAAGGAGGTAAGAAGGTGTAGCATCAAGGGCACAGACACTGGGAGTCAGTTGAAGGCAAACAACAAACTCATTTATTCAGTAATGGGGAAGGCCTTATATACCCTCTTCCCAGCACCCAAGCTGTGTCCCAACCTAGTGGCATTGTGTGGTCATCTCTTATTGGCTAGGCATGATCAGGAACTCTGACAGCAATCAGAAACTCTGACTGTGCCTGTTGCTAGGCCCTCAGGCAAATGCCAGGTTGACTCATAAGTAAGTATGTGCATGCCTTGGCAAATGGTTTGAGCCAATTTCCTCAACCCTATATGCCTGTCTTACCACAACCAGCCACATTTTCAGTACATCTTCTCAAGCTCAGTGGAATATTACCTTAATAAAAACAGTATACAATATTTGACACTTCAAACAAAATGAAATACTATGGCCAAAATGTAAGAATGCCTAGGGAATTACAAAATCCCTATATTAATCAAGGTTATCCAGAGAAACCAAGCCAATATAAATGTGTTTGCATATATGTATATACATGGAGGGTAGGGGTGATGTATATGCACTGTGCATATGTATGCATTTTCAAGCCAGATTTCAAGGGCCAAAACCATGAAAGAACTGACTGATACACATACCAGGCTAATAGGAAAACTGAAGTCCCGTACCAGTAAGACAGACAGTAAGCAAAAGGAGATGTTTCCCCTCCCTCTGAATCTCTTTTCAGACCCTCCATAGATTGACTGAGACCTACCACAGGGGAAGACAATGGAACTGAATGCATATACTGATTAAAATAATGATTTCTACAGAAAATATCCACATAGGCACACCCACAAACAATGTTAATATGAACACAGTCAGGTTAAAAAATAAAATTGTCACATGGAAAGTAATCCCGATAGGATTTTACTTAAGTTGAATAGGGAGTGCATTTCATTTTAGAATTAAGACAAAAGATTCACATCATTTATAAAGGGAAAGAAATTAATCTGGGTTTTCAACTTTCCAGAGCATCAGTGAAAGAAAAGAAGTGTTTACAAAGATCTCCAAGTAGTAGCTCTTAAACTAAACACACTCACAACTTCATCAAAGGCAACTGTGGCAAAAGAGCTAATGGTGAGTAATAATGTAAGTAACATGAACCAATGTAAGAACAAATGTGTAATATGACTATATAAGTGGAGTAGCCTTAAAGCCTTCCACTCCCAGGGGTGGGCCTTACTAATTTCCTAAGTGTTTCTTAATCATTTCAAATTCCTAAGTCAAGATGAAGCATCAGCGACAGCTCAGTGGGCAAAAGAATTTGCCATGGAGCCTGAAGACCTGAGTTTACTTCCTTCGACATACATTGGGGGGAAGAGAGAAAAAACTCCTACAAGTTTTCTTCTGACCTCCATCTACACACTGCAGTACTTTTTCACTCACACAGGAACAAACCCATGTGCACACATTCACAATAAAATATTAAATAATTTTAAACAAAAGATTAATCATCACAAATAAACAGCTGATAAAACCAATAACTAATTATGCAATTAAATAATTTTTCCTGAAGATACATTAATAATTTAAATAAAATAATTCAATAATTTCAGTAAAAAGGATTCTATCTGACTTTTTGAATGCCATCTGTAGACATTGGGATTGCCAGTAGACTTTAAAAAGCAACAATCAGAGTCTTGAAAGTCAGTTAGAGACACACGTGAACTGACCTCAGAAGTGGAGCTGCAAAACTGCATGGACAAATTCCCCATTCAGGAGATAATTTGCTAATAGCTGTTGCCATATGGTTCCACAGGGGAATTCTTCCAAAATGTCAAATAACAGATAGCTGCAATTAAATTTCAATTGTTCAGAGCACTGAGAAAAAAAAGGAACATTTCCTAACTACTTTACAATGTACATAACACATTAATGCCATATCTATTAAAGGCACACACACCAACACACAAATACAAACATACTCACACAAACATACACGAATACACAAATGCACACATACAGAAATGCACATGTATTCCTCAAGACATGCACACACATCCAGAAACATACAGGCATAAACATATACACACAAAGAATACATGTACACACATACACAAACATACACATATACACAAAAAAAGGCAGACATACGAACATACATATACACACAGACACACACATACATACACACAGAGAGGCACACACAAACACAATTACAGAACATCGTACTCAATAAAAATCCATTTCTAAAATAACTAGATTCAATTGTTTATTTAATTTGAAATGAGTCATGTAGGACACGTTTCTAGAACATTATTTTCCTTCCTTGCAATATTAGCTTAGCTAAAAATAGAAGGCAATACACCTTGCAAATCGAGAAGAGGGTCATATCAATCTCAGGTATGAAATGCATTTACTATATTCCAACATCTCTTCTTAATTTCTAAAATCTAAATAAGAGAATCATTTCAATAAAACTGTGTTTATGTGCTTGCCAAAGTGACATGAAATGATAATCATATGTGTATATGCAATTATACATATAGCAACATCTTACAATTAATGTTCTCATTATACGCTGTGCTGGAGACAGCAGCCAATGAAATTGTGCAGTGAATTTAGAAATAAAAGTTGAAATTAAGAATTTAAATTTTTTAATAATAGAAGTGCTTTTCTTAGGAAACTTTTTAAAAAACAATAAAAGACCTGTTTAAATAATGAAATAAAGCAATTCGAGGCTACACAAAGCAAAATTAAGTAAATAAACAAGAATTAAATGGATATTTCATGTGGATTATAACTAGGTGCAGAATAAAAATATAGAGAACTGGAGAGAAGGCTCAGCAGGTGAGGGCACTTGCTGCTCAAGTGGGAGGCTGTGAGTTTGGGTCTCATTACTCAAGTAAAAAGCTGAGTGTAGCTACACATGCCTGTGAGTCCAACCCTGTTGGGAGAAAAGACAGGAGGATTCCTAAGGCTTGCCAACCTGCCTCTCTAGATAAAAATCATTGAATTCCAGATAAAAATGAGGTAGAGAGGAATAGAGGAGGACACCTGACAGGACAGCTGACATGGAAGAGGTGACATCCTGCTCTGCCTTCCACAGGCAGGGGAGCTCATGCATCTGCATGCCCACATGTACACACACACACACACACACACACACACACACACACACACACACACACACAGAGAGAGAGAGAGAGAGAGAGAGAGAGAGAGAGAGAGAGAGAGAGAGAGAGAGAGAGAATAAAACATAAACCAATAAAATGCAAGAGTAAGGAATATAACAATTTCTACAAATAAACTGTGCCTGCCACTGGTAATGACAAAAAGCTCTATCATGACAAGAAATGTTAGGGCTAGGAGGTGGTGGCATATGCCTTTAATCCTAGCACTCGAGAGGCAGAGGCAGGTGGATTTCTGTGAGTTTAAGGCCAGCCTGGTCTACAGAACAAGTTCCAGGATAGGCTCCAAAGCTACACAGAGAAACTCTGTCTCGAACAAAAATAAAAATAAAAAAATAAAAAATAAAAAGCAATGTTAGGATCTTAGAAGAGAGAAATGTAGTATCATAAAAATAGTTTTTTTTTCTTAATCTGTAAAACTAATTTGATCTTAGTAAAAAAATGTCAACAGTATATTTTTGGAGATACATATAAATACAAAGTTAAAATCAAAATAACACAGCCACAAACATCCTAAAAATATATAGAGAAGTATGTTTCCCTAACCCTGTTACTTTAAACTTAACAATCATTAAAACAACATGATACAGAAGAGACAGGCAATTTATGAACTGATGTTGTTATGTTATTATCAGCTTGACTTCTATAAATCTGAGACCAGCTACTCAATATTATGTAATTTATTTCAAGAAGTTTCAGACAACAGATTCAAATGAAAAGCACAGGTAGGAGCCAGAATACAGGACACAGAAAATACAAATTGAATAAAGTATTCGTAAGCAATAGCTTCGGCCTGAATTAGAACCAAATAAAATGAAGACACTGCGAAGGGTCAAGAGGCGATGTAATCAAACCAACTTTCCTCCTGAGCAAAAGAAATGCTATTCAGATATGACATCCTGAGGAGTAATAAGCTTCTGGTAGCAGAACAGAAAATTGTAAGACATTTAGAATGGATGTTGTCATTTCTTGAAGAAAAGGCACTCATCAAGAAATGAAATGAATTATTCTGAGTCACAGACTAAACTATGACCAAAACATGAGTAACTAGCTAGTGGTTTGAATTTTATTGTTTTCATTGAAATTCGGAGAGTTGCTATCAATAGAGTTTTCTTGGTAAAGAAGAAAACATCCCTTCACGTTAAAGTATCTGTATGCAAATACTAGTTCTGAAGATACAGGAGGCTCACCACGACTTTGAGCCTGGGTATGCACAGTAAGACCCTGTCTCAAAAAAGACTGAGGGACATTAGGATGGGAAGGAAGGAGAGAGGGAGGTAAGGAGAAAGAAAGAAGCAGTGAGGACAAGAGGGATGGAGAATGGAGGGATGGAGGATGGAGGAAGGGAGAGAAGAAAGGAACAATTTTTTTCTACAGAAGTCCAAGAATTCCCTGCCTCCTTTGCATTAGGAGTTCCTTCTTCACATGAAGCAATCTTTCAAATGCAGCATGATTTGTTTCTATTACACTGAATACATTACAATACACACAGGGATATGAATGGGAAACTGTGCTCTCTTCGGCTTATTCCATTTGCTTATTTTGTTGTCACAACAAACAGCTAATGCAACGTGTCACAAACTTTTGGTCATGGCATGTAAATCTGGAGCACAAATTTTCAACAAATATTTTTGAGCGGCATCTCCGTTCCATGTGTATTTTTCACCATCCTGTAGGCGTGGTTAGGTGCCTGATGCAGGGTGTCCACACTGGCATGCTAGGGATTGCTGCACACTCTGACAGCTTTCCAGGCCCTTGCCATATGATGATCTCACAGGATAAGCCTTGTTACTACTGAAGAAGCATCATGTGATTGTTCTGAGGAAGTTTTGAACTTCTGTTGTTGGTGATAGGAACTCACCCAAATGTACTTTCAGAATACTTAGAAACAATGTGTGTGTGTATATATATATATATATTGTGTGTGTGTGTGTGTGTGTGTGTGTGTGTGTGTGTGTGTGTGTGTAAAAATTAGGACAGTTGTCTGAGATCTCAACCTTCACGTGCATCAGCTACCCTAGAAAAGCATGCAGGTCCCATCTCTGTGACAGCCAGCAACATGGGTTGCTGTCAAAACACAATCAAAATGAGGAGGATTTCTCTAAACCCAGGAAGAATGAAATGAAGTTTGGTTATCAGTGTTGATAGTTTCTTCAGCACCGGCACCCTTGTCACAACTGATGCTTCAGAGTCACAGCCATTAGGTCTAATTAGATGCTCTCTTCCCGGGGAAGCCCGAAGCTATAAGAGAAAGACAGGAGGTGAGGTCACAGAGCTGAATGGTTGCCAACACAGCCTTCAAAATCTCTTGGAGGGGATTTCTCCTGAAAAGGAGAATTAGGACTAAATAAATATGACTCAGTGAGAAGTCCCCATATTCTTCTACAATTCTGCAAATTTTTCCTGTATTTTTAAGGTCAATTTTTTTTCAATCTTAATAAAGTATAATATACATTAAATAAAATGTGTAGAGGTTAAAACTGCATTTCCACAGTTTTGATAAATGTGATATGCTATTCTCATCAAGGCAGAACATTCTTTAACCTGAAAAATGAGCCTCACTGTATAGGCAAGTCCAGGCTCCTGTCTCCACAGCCTCACAAGTGAGGCAGCAGCACTTCTATGCTATCCATCAAGGCTTGGGAAAGAATGTTCATTTTTGTCTTAAAATTCTAATCCTGGGAAGCCCTGGACCTTCACTCATCACACTGGCCTCCCTACCCTCACCTCTACACCTACCAGCAGTTAGAACTTAACATATAGGATCTGTGTAGGTTTCGAATCCTGTTATTTTTTGTCTAATTCCTTTACTTACACACAGATGAGTATATGTAACAGGTCAAAAGTGAGCTAGTCTCTACACATCAAGGTACAGAACATAAAAATATACTTCTCCTTTCTATGAAGGTACTCTACAGTGAGGCTTAAGAGTAGTGAAGCCGGGCGGTGGTGGCGCACGCCTTTAATCCCAGCACTCGGGAGGCAGAGCCAGGCGGATCTCTGTGAGTTCGAGGCCAGCCTGGGCTACCAAGTGAGTCCCAGGAAAGGCGCAAAGCTACACAGAGAAACCCTATCTCGAAAAACCAAAAAAAAAAAAAAAAAAAAAAAAAAAAAAAAAAAAGAGTAGTGAACTGAAATTATGGTAGAGGCTGAAGAGATGGTTTGGAAATTCAGGGCACATACTGCTCTTCCAGAAGACCAGAGTTCAATTCCTAGGACTCACACAGGGGCTAACAACTATCTGTAACTCCAGTTCTAGGAGATCCATCCTCTTCTGTACTCCCTGGATACTGCATCCATGCGGTACACAAACATATATGCAAGCAAAATATCATACATATAAAGTAAAAGTAAATGAATACATTTTAAAAATAAAATTACCACAGAAACAACATGTGATTGATTTATAGTGACAGTTTCGAGCTGCTTGAACTCCAAAAGACCTTATTGGAGCTTTTGTAGGCACAGCTCAACAAATTTTCCACCCAGCATGTCATAGTGTCCTTGTGTGGTCATGTGACTGTTACCAGCCAATGAGAGATGCCAGGAGAAGTGTCATATGACATTTTCAGGTCTGGACCCTAAAAATTATTTACTGCTACTTCTCCACTATCATTTGCCTCATGTCAGATTGGAAATGAGATCCTTCTGGAATAACGGATGAGTGGTGGTACCCTCTCTGGAAGACAAATGCCGACTCAATGGTCCTTTGAATGAAAGGGCTCTCTTTTGTGTTGTATGTTATCCATTTTTGAGCTTAATTTTGCAGCTATTAGTCCTCATCAATTAATATAATATGGTCCATAGTTTATTATGTTTTAATAAAATGTTTTGTTTTCCATCTATTTGGTAAGATCTGACAGTTGTTTCTCAAGTTCTGCACCTGAGCTAATGAGTTTTTTCATAAAAAAAAAATAATAAAATAAAAAAGAAGAAAAACCTGATGTAAGGAAACAGGATGCTTTTGTTACAAATATCCCCAGGTTCATCTAATGTAAAGACTGTGTCTCCTTTTGCTTGCTTCATATAGTAGTCCTATGAGGAGAGCAGTCCTGCCCCTGTTAACACTGCTCTGCTAATGTTAGAGCCCACATTGTGCATGTGCCATGCAACTGACTCTGCCCCTACTGCCAGAGGTGAGGGAACACTGTCTTTGAGATTTCAGATACAACAGGGGAGTGGGGAGAAAGCTCGGTGTGTAAAGAGTGTGCTACACAAATGTGAGGACTTGAGTTTGGGTCCTTAGAACCCACATAAGGCTGGGCAAGGTAGCACACATCTGTAGTTCCGGTGTTCCTACAGTGAGAGGAGAGGTGCAGTGAGGAGGATCCTGGGAAACTCGCAGGCCCTATCTCACACAAAGTGTTCTCTGAACTCCATGTGCAAACACTTGATCATACACATACAAATAAAAATAAAATAGCGAAATAAAATGTGTGCTGCTTAGTTTGTGTCAGTTTGACATACTCTAGAGCTGCCTGGGAAGAAAAATCCTCAACTAAGGAGTTGTCTCCATCACATTGGAGCATTTTATTTGATTAATGATTGATGTGGGAAGATGCAACCCACGGTGGGTGTTACCACCCTGGGCAGGTTGCCTGGGTTGTATTAGAAAGTAAGCTGAGTAAGTCCTGAAAAGTAAACTAGTAAACAATGTTCCTTCATGGCCTCTGCTTCAGGTTTTGCCTCTAGATTTCCGACTTGAATTCATGCCTTCGCTTCTCTGGATGATTTACTGTAAGACATAAGCCAAATAAACACTTTCCTCCCAAGTTACTTTTTTTGTCAGTGTTTTATCACAGCCACTGAAAAAAAGCCAGGACAAACTGCAATTGTCCCTCCTGATCTATGGAGGAAAAGAATGCACTCTGCCTCCCTTCAAAGAAATGAAAGTTACTGCAGAGAACCCAGATGGTTCTTAGGAAAGTGAAAAACAAATAGACATGTACACTTTCTTTTCTGATTCTAGTTTTCTCTTGACTTCTTATTCTTATTGTAGGCAGAAAACACCGTTTGTTGACAATTAACTAAACATTAGGCCCAATAGGGTTATCACTCAAGCATGCTTGCAAAAGCATATCTTGTAATGGTGACAGTGCATCCATTTCTCCAACCTGTCTTAGATACCACTATGAGTTCAAAATGTGCAGTCATTTGTTTATAGTGTAAGTGTTGGCTAGTTTTACATCAACTGGAAATAAGCAATAGTCTTCAGAGAGGAGGGAACCTCAACTGAGAAAATGCTTCCATAAAATCAGCATGTCAGAAAGCATGTAGGTAATTTTCTTAATTAGTAGTTGATGTGGGAGGCCCCAACCCATTACCGATGGTGACTCCTCTTGACTAGCAGTTCTGGGTTCTATAAGAAAGTAGGCTGAACAAACCATGAGGAGCAAGACAATAACTCATTCATGGCCTCAACATCAACTCCTGGCTCCAGGCTCCTTCCCTATTTAAGTTCCTGGCTATCTTCAATGATAAGCTATGATACGGAAACAAAATCAAAATAAACTTTTTTCCTCCCCAAGTTGCTTTTGGTCATGGTCTTTCATTACAGCAACAGAAATGCTAATTAAGACCATGTACTTCAAATGTTCACAGAGAACCTATGGGTCAGTTGCTGTTCTGGTACCCTAGGTTAGTAGAGCTCACTGTTTGGGTCTTCCTGAATCTCATGACATCAGAGGAGAAATGCCCCTGTACTCTAGTACCAATGCCTTCTCCCACTGTGAATGTGATCTTGGTGGACTTCGTTGGTCTTTTGTTTATTTGTTTAATGTGTTTATTGATGTCATCTCAAACTTGAGGTTGTTGTGCAGAAGGCCTATGAATTGAGGATAGCAGGATTCCATGGTTCCATGTCCTGAGGTCTTCTATCCACCCAAGCATAAAGCTGTGCTATAATTGCCAACATGAAGCAGACTTGGGTCTATATTATGGCTGGTCCTCTAAGCCCATTCTCATGGACTTTCTTTACTCACTGACAGGTGGTACACTTATGCATTTGTCACCCTGCCCTTTTACAACCAGTAAAATTCCCTAGTGAAAAAAAATGACAATGAACATGGTTGCCAAGTACCACTATGCAGGAAGCATTCCTCAATGGTCAGGCAGGCATTAAGCAGGCTTTTCTCTGGTTAGAATTAATACAACATTATCACTTGTGCCTTTAGATCTATGTCATCATATGTGTCCCAGTTTGCTTTCTATTGCTGTGACTAACACTGTGACCAAAAGCAACTGGGGGATGAAAGAGTTTATTTGACCTTATAATTTTCAAAATGTAATTATTTTATTTATTTTTATAGTTTCTTATATAAACTTTACTTACATCATTCCCTCTTCCTTCTCCTCCATGCAACTCCTTCAATGTCCATACTACTCCTTTTCAAATTTATTGCTTCTATTCTTTAGTTATAATTGTGTGTTTATATAAATAAAATATTCTGAGATTATTTTCTGTTTATTATATGGGTACGGCTGACCTGTTAGATTAGCTAACCTATCAGGGGACTCATTCATGAAGAAGACTGATTCTCCATCTCTCTACAGCTATTAATTGCTATCCTTCTGGGAGTGAACTGTGTAAAAGTTCCCTCATCTATGCTGGTACGTTAATTGTTGTTGTCACTATTTTAAATCTTGTTTAGGCAATCATGTTGTTGAAATTTCCTGGGTTCAGCCTCTATGCCATGGCAATAGCCCACTGTTAAGGTTATTCTTAATTATCAACTTGGCTACGTCTAGAATTAACTAAATCCCAAAAATGAGGCATGTTTTTGCTTAATTTGAGGTGGGAAGATACACTTTTAATCTGGATCTTTGAGACGGGAAGACACACCACTTCTGGACCATACCTTCTGCTAGAAGTCTATATAAGGACATGGATGTAGTCATACTTTCTTTGTGGCTGCTAGCCCTCAAATAATGACATGGAGACTTATGATTAATTATGAAAGGATGGTCTTTAGTTTAGGCTTGCTCCTAACTAGCTCTTATAACTTAAATTAACCTGCTTCTATTAATCTATGTTCTGTTATGTGGCCTTACTGCTCCTCCATTTTGCATGTCTAATTTGCTCCATGTCTTGCTGGCATCTCTCAAACACCTAGATTCTTGTCAAGTTCTTCTCTTTCCCTGGCAGTCCTGCCTATTCTGTCCTGCCTGGTTATTAATCATTCAGCTCCTTATTAAACCAATCACAGTGACACATCTTCACACAGTGTAAACAAATATCCCACAACACATGGAAGTAGGAAGTTTTTGATCTTTGCCTTGGTTGCTTTCACCTCATTAGCAAATCCATTTCTTCAATGACATTAAAGCCTACTTCAGGATTCTAGTGTATACTGAAGACCAGCTGAGACATCCAGCCTCATGGACTGAATAACAACTGGATTCTGGGACCTTCAATTCATAGACAGCCATTGATGGATTAGCTGGACCACAGCCTGTAAGTGCTTCTAATAAATCCCTTTTCTATATATGCATTGAGAGATCCATTCTATAAGTTCCATTATTTTAGAGAACCCTGAGTAATATAGATTTTGATACCAGAAGTGGTTTCAGAACAACAAAAGTATAAGGATGAATCTTTTAAATATCTGGAATAGATTTTCCAATTTGCCAACACCAAAGCCTCTCCAGTCACTGAAGCCTTACCTGAGAGCTTGGAGAGTACTGAAAGCCCATCATGTGACTATATTACAAACTTAAAGAAATAAATGCATTTGATTATCTTGATTAACCAATTTAGAGCTGCCAAGAATTTGGTGACTATGTATATAAAACTATGATAGTTTGTGGAAAAATCAGAAAATGATCATGCCGATCAATTGCTCCAAGCATGTCCTAATAAATTGACAGAGAAAAGGAATATACTCTATGATAAAATTAATCAAATTATGGCATCTCAGAATACAGTGAAAGGTAACAATGAACTTAGTGATAAAATTGACAGGATCCAGATGCAAATAAACAGTCTAAAGTTTTCCAAGTGTGCCCTGGAAGCAAATCTTCTCTCCAGAAGCCACAGAGCTCAAGTTGCAGAAAATCAAACTGAAGCCCTCATTATAAGGTTGGCTGAATTACAGCAAAAATTCAATTAGCAGCCTCAGAGGGTATCAGTATTTAAAACAAGGGCATTAATTGGTAAAGAATGGGGTCCTGTAACTTGGGCTCGGAGTGTAGGAAGACTCTACTGAAGCTGAGAACTTTGAACCCTCAGATTCTAAAGGGTTTATCTCACCTGAGGTAGTAGTCTCTCCACCCTCAACAGACGATGCACTCACTTCTCCCCCCCTGGAAATATTGCCTTTTCCACAGTTGACTGAGGAAATTAATGCTTCATTGTCTGCTAAACCTGCAGTGACTTTTTCTGAAGGAAATGCCAGGGAAGACAATACTGATTTTTGTCAGGACCCACCAATAGTTGCCACTGGACCTATAACAGGACTTAAGGCTAAGCAGGCTTCTAAAGAGGAAATAGAAAGTGCAGTCTGTGAGGAAGTGTGCTACACTACTAAAGAGCTTAATGAGTTTGCTATTTCATTCAAGCAGAGATGTGGGGATATGTATGGGGATGGATTTTAAGGGTGTGGGATAGAAAACTGAATCAGGAACATAAAACTGGATCAGGCTGAGTTTCTTCATACAGGCCTTCTTAGTGAAGGCTCTAGGTTTAATATAGAAGCTTGCAGTTAAAAGAGTTGTCAAAAGTATGTTTAGATGGTTGGCTGAAGCATTTGTCCAAAGAAGACCTACTGAAGAGGAGTTGGAGATGCCTGATAAGGCTCAGAGAAATTGCAATGCTGTGTAAAACCTAATCCTTCACAAAGGGAAGTCCCAGAACACATGCCCTTCACTAATCCTGTAAGACACAAAATGGTGAGAGGGCACCGCCACATTTGAAGAGCTTTGTTGTTACCCTTTTCCTTGTACCAGACCTGAGATGCTGCTGCTCAGTTGAATGGATTAAATGCAATGGGTTTAACTGGGCCCGAGATAACGGGACTAGTTTGTGGCTCTGAATCACCAAAGGCAAGGTGATCGTAGTTATTATAATGAGCAGGACAAACAAAGCAATGTCCATAGAGTCCTGACCTGTAATTGTCAGCACAGGCAAAGTGAATTTTATGGTGGCACGACTCATAAAATTTTTGGTACTGGCTAATCCATCATGATGTTTCCAGGAATGAAATAAATGAGAAGCCTGCTAGATTTTTATTTCATCTGTATTAAGTGGATAATTTCTGAAACAAATGAAAGAAAGGCTATGTTGGATCTTGGCAAAAGGGAATCTCAGCCCATGAACCAATTTCCAGAGTGCAGACCAGTTTGCAGTTTGCAGACATAGATCGTCTTGAATGAAGGAACGGCCAGTTCCCCTGAGAAAGGACTTTGATAAAATACCTAAACATTTTACTGTTAGCCTTTCCCTAAAGGAACCTATGGCTTTTTACAAGGGTAACTGTACACTGGGCAAAACGAAAAAATCAGACTTTCCTGGGTCTATTCTGCATTGACCCTGATTCTGGGAATTCCCAAGAAACAGTGTGCCCCTCCAGTTAAGGTAGGGGTGTATGGAGGTCAGGTGATTAATGGAAAATCTGACTCACAGTAGGTCCAGTGGGTCTCTGAACTCATCCTGTGATTATTTCCCCAGCCTCAGAATATATAATTGGGATAAATTTAGAAGTTGGCGAAATTCTCACATTGGTTCTCTGACCTGTGGAGTGAGTGCTATTATGGTTGGAAAGGCTAAACTGTAGTCTTTTGAGTTGGATCTGCCAAGGAAAACAGTGAATCAGAAACATCCCTGGAGGAACTGCAGAAATTAGTGCCACCATGAAGAACTTGAAAGATTCAGGGGCATTGGTTCCCATCACATCTCCCTTTAACTCTCCTATTTGGCCAGTGAAGAAGACAGATGGATCATGAAGAACAACACTTACTTATAGGCAACTCAATCAAGTAGACCTTGATTGCAGCTGCTGTACCAGATGTGGTGTCTTACTCAAGCTTATTAACATATCTTCTGGTACATGGTATGCAACTATTCATCTAGCAAATGTTTTTTATCTCAATAGCAGTCCATAAGGACCACCAGATGCAATTTGCTTTCAGTTGGTAAGGCCATCGGTATACCTTTAGTGTTTTATCTCAAGGATTTATTAACTCTCCTGCCCTGTATCATAACTTAGAAGGGATCTTGACTGTCTTTTCCACAAAATATCACATTGGTGCACTATATTGATGACATTACACTGATTGGGTCAAGTGACCAGGAAGTAGCAGCCACTTCAGACTCATGCCCATCAGAAGATGGGAAATATATTCAATCAAATTCAAGGGCCTTCTACCTCAATAAAATTCTTAGGAGTCCAGCAGTATGTGTCATGCAGACATATTCCTTCTAGGGTAAAAGATAAGTTTTTGCACCTGCCCACCCCCACCCCCCACTACCAACAAGGAAGTACAATATTTCGTGGGTCTGTTTGGATTCTGAAGACAACACATTCCCCACTTAGGTGTGCTACTCTGGCCCACATAACAAGAGACTCAAAAAGTTGCTAACTTTGTGGGGGGCCCAGAAAAGGAGAAAGATCTTCAGTAGGTCCAGGCTGCAGTGCAGGCTGCTCTACCACTTGTACCATATGGTCCTGTAGACCCAACAGTACTTGAGCTATCAGTGGCAGATACAGATGCTGTATGGAGCCTTTGGCAGACCCCTTTAGGTGAATCACAGAAGAGGCTTTGGGATTCTGAGCAAGGCTTTACCATCATCTGCAGACAACTAGTCTTCCCTTGAAAGTCAGCTCTTGGGTTGCTATTGAGTGTTAGTGGAAAATGAACATTTAACAGTGGAGTACCAAGTTACCAGGAGACCTGAACTGCCCATCATGAGCTGGGTTTTATCTCATCTACCAAGTCACAAAGTATAATATGCTCAACAGCAATCTACTTCCAAATGAAAGTGGTTTATATATGATTGGGCCTGAGCAGGTCCTGAAAGCACTAGAAAGCTACATGAAGAAGTTGCCCAAATGCCTATGGTTTCTACTCTCATTAATGCTCATCTACTGCTAAGCATGCAGTTATAGCCTCATAGGTTGGCCCGGTGAGTGGTTGAGGAAGAGAAGACTAGGGCCTAGTTTACTGATGGTTCTTCACATTATACAAACACCACCCAGAAGTGGACAGCTGCATTCAGCATTACAACTCCCTTCAGACACAGCCCTGAAAGGCACTGGCAAAAGGAAATCTTCACAGTGGACAGAACTTCAGGCAGTAGACATGGCCATGCATTTTGTTTCGATGGAGAAATGGCCAGATGTGTGATTGTTCACTGATTCATGGGCTATTGCCAATGGATTGACTGAATGGTTAGGAACTTGAAAAGAGCATGATTGGAAAATTGGTGGTAAAGACATGGGGGAAGAACTATGTGGATAGATCTCACCAAATGGTGAAGGATATGAAGATCCTTGTGTCCCATGTAAACACTTGTCAAGAGGTGATTTCAGCTGAAGAGGAGTCCAATAATCAAGTAAATAGGATTCTTAGTTTGGGTTTTTATTGCTGTGAAGAGACACCATGACTACGGCAACTCATAAAGAACACATTCAATTGGGGATGGATTACTTACAGTTTCAGAGGTTCAGTCTGTTATCAACATGACAGGGAGCACGGCACTATGCAGGTAGATGTGGTGTCAGTCACATATTGACCAGAAGACAGCAGGAAGACCACTGAAAGTCACACTGAGGGAAACTTGAGCAAAATAGTTTTTAAAGCCCACCCCAACAGTGACATACTTCCTCCAACAAAGCTACACCTCCTTAATAGTGCCACTCCCTTTGGGGGGCCATTTTCTTTCAAACCACCACATTCTACTCCCTGACCCCCAATGACTTATAGCCATATCATAATGCAAAAATTGTATTGAGTCCAACTTCAAAAGTTCCCATATTCTCTAACAGTCTCAAATTTGTTTCAATGTCCAAAGTCTAAAGTCTTTGAACTATAATCCCCCTGTAAAAATCAAATTCAAAAAGCAGATCACATACTTCCAACATATAATGGCACAAGATATACATTACCATTCCAAAACACAGGGAAAGGAGCATAGAGAAGAAACACTGGACAAAAGCAAGACCAAAAACCAGCTGGGCAAACCCAAAATTGCTGTTCCATGTCTGATATTAAAATGTTCTTCAGATCTCCAACTCTGTTAAGCTCTGTTGACTGTAATGCACTTTTTTTCTCTTGGGCTGGTTCCACTCCCTGTTGGCAGCTCTCCTCAGCAGGTATCCTATAACTCTGGCATCTGTAACATCTTGGGATCTCCGAGGCAATCCAGGCTTCAATTTCCCAGATTCACCAAATGGCCTCTCTACTGGGCTTCCATTCAGGGACACCCCTGACACAGGCCTGGCCTCAGCAGCTTTCTTTAGGCATGGAGGCAAATTCATAACCTGTTACTTTTATCCTTAACTCTAAAGCCAGAACCACATGGCTGAAGCTCCCAAGTTCTGCTGCTTACTAGGGCTGGAACATGACTTCCTCATTCAATCACATCTCCACCAGCTTTCTGTCTTTCAATGCCTAATCTTGGCTGTACTGAAACTTGCCCTGTAGACCAAGCTGGCCTCAGACTAGATATCTACCAAACTCTGCCTTCCCAGTGCTGGGATTAAAGGTATGACCCACCATGCCCAACTCTAAACTTTTATTTAGTTTCTTTCCATAAATGGGAAACTTAGCTGGGTAGGATCTTGCTCTGAGATCACCACTCCCTTTATTCCATTTCTTAATCTTTATCTTTTTGACCATAGAATTGTAGTGGGTAGCTGTTCCAGCTTTGACCTGGAAGTACTACCCCCATTGAGCCTTCAGTAACTGTCACACCTACAAGGCGGGGCCAAGACAGGAGCCCTTAAGACCCAAGATCTGGATGTGCTGGCTCTCTTGGTTCCTGGATCCTGGACACTGGAGGTAGATTGAGCAGAGTTTTCCGGAGAACACCTCTGGACTGTGCTACACCTTTCCTGGACCCTGTAACTTATCCCTTTACTTGTAAGTTACCCTACAAAATAAACCTCCCTTTTAACTACGTGGAGTTGCCCTAACACTACAACCAATACAGGATTTAGCTCCATTCTACTTCCTGGTGCTCTTTTTCTCCTCAAAATTTACTTTCTATAATTTAGCCTGCTTAGCTTGCTCCTTTTCATTATAAATCTTCATTAGAGTTATCGCTAATATCCACATGACAAAGTCTATACCAGGCTGTTTTAAAATTTCTTCTGCCAACAGAATTAACCCAAAACTCTTCACTTTAGCCTCAGGGAGACTCTTCAGACAAGGGCAAAAGGCAGTCACTTTCTTCATCAAAATATTTCAAGAATGGTCTCTAGGCAAAATACTAAAATTTTTCTCCTCTGAAACCTCTTGAGTGCCCCCCATAGTTCAAATATCCCTTAGCACATCTGTCTTCCATGCTTATACTAGTATAGGCCATTCAGCAGTTCTTAAAGTATTCTACTGCTCTCCAAACCCAAAGTTCCAAAGTCTAAATTCCCCCAAACAAACACATGTACAGGCCTATCACAGCAATACCCCAGTTCCTGGTACCTTTCTCAGTTGAGGTTTTTATTGCTGTGAAGAGACACCATGACCACGGCAACTCTTATAAAGAAAACATTTAATTGGGATAGCTCTCTTACAGTTTCAGAGGTTTAGCCCATTATCATCATGATGGTGAACATGGCACTATGCAGGCAGATATGATGCCAGCTACATCTTGACCAGAAGGCAGCAGGAAATCCACTGAAAGTCACACTGAGGTAAGCTTTAGCAAAATAGACCTTAAAGCCTGCCCCAACAGTAACATACTTTCTCCAACAAGGCCATACCTCCTAATAGTGCCTCTCCCTTTTGGAGGCCATTGTCTTTCAAACCACTTTGTGGACGACCCACTTTGTGGACAATTAGCCTGTTTCTCCAGCCGTCCCTGTCATTTCCCAATAGATCACGAACAAAGTGGCTATGGTGGTCAAAATGAGGGTTATGCATAAGCTTGTCAACATGGACTTCCAACTCAGCAAGGCTGGCTATACTACAGCTACTGTTGAGTGCTGGATCTGCCAAGAGCAGAGGCCAACACTGAGCCTCAGATATTGCACCATTCCCCAGGGTGACCACAAAAGGACCTGGTGGCTAGGTAACTACGTCAGACCACTTTCTCCATGGAAAGAACACTGCTGTGTCCTTCCTTGAGTAGATACTTATTCTGGTTATGGATTTTCCTTCCCTGAATGTAATGCTTCTCCCAAAACTGCCATCCATAGACTTACAGAATGCTTTATCCACCATCACGGTATTCCACAAAGTATTGCTTCTGACAAAAGAACTCACTTCACAGCCAGAGAGGTGTGAAAATGGGCCCACACTCATGGAATCTTCTGGTCTTACCTTGTTCCCCACAATCCTGAAGAGGATGGCCTGATAGAAAGACGGAATGGCAATTTGAAGACACAGTTACAGTGTCAATTAAATGGCAGAAACCTGGGGAGAGAAAAACAATGTATGCTTTGAATCAGCACCCAACATATGGTATGGTCTCTCCCATAGCCAAGAACCACAGATTCAGGAATCAAGGGGTGGAAAGGGAATAAGTTACACTCACTATCACCCCTAGTGACCCACTAGGAAAAAATGTGCTTCCCATTCCTGAGACCTTAAGTTCAGTTGATCTAGAAGTTTTGGTTCCAGGTTGGAGTGTTCCAGCCAGGAGCCACAACAAATATTCCATTGAACTGGAAGCTCAGACTTTTCCCTGGCCACTTTGGTCTTCTGATGCCTTTAAGCCAACAGGCTAAGAAATGAACAACAGCATTAGAAGAGATGATTGATCCAGATAACCATGGGGAAATTGGATTGCTTCTCCACAGTGGAGGTAAGAAAGATCATGTCTTGAGTGCAGAAGATCCTTTAGGGCATATCTAAGAAGGATGGCAAAAGGCACAGACACTTCAGGAGTGAAGGCGTGGGTCACTCTTCCAGGAAAAGAGCCAAGACCTGCTGAGGTGCTTGACGAGGGGGAAGAAAATATAGAACAGGCAGGAGAGAAAGGTAGTTAATAAATATGAGCTAAGGCCACATTAACAGTTGCAGAAATGAGGATTACAATTGACACAAGTTTTTCTGTTACATTTTGTTAAGAATGTGGTTGTACATATATTTGTATTTTCTTTTCTCAATTTCTTTATTATGTAATGTAACATAGATTAAGAGAATATCAGTGGATATCATATTTCAGTTTGAAGTACCAAAAGAATGTCCCTCAAGAAACACTGTCACCTATTTCAAATTTACAATGTGTTTGTGGTTATGTGAAAGATAGTTATATTATGTTAGGTGTAATCATGACCTGGTTAAATAGATAGTGTGTTAATGATACTATCTTAGTTCAGGTTTCTAGTGCTTTGATGAAAGACCATGATCAAAAGGCAAGTTGAAGTGGAAAGGGTTTATTTGGCTTATACTTCCACATTTTTTGTTCAGAGCTGAGGACCCAGCCCAGGGCCTTGTGCTTGCTAGGCAAGCACTCTACCACTGAGCTAAATCTCCAAACCCTTACTTCCACATTACTATTCATCAGCAAAAGAAGTCAGGACAAGACCTCAAACAAGTAGGAACCTGGAAGCAGGAGATGATGCAGAGGCCATGGAGGGTTGCTACTTACTGGCTTGCTCTCTATTCAGCCTGCTTTCTTATAGCACCCAGGATGACGGGCCCAGGGATAGCACCACCCACAATGGGCTAGGCCCTGCCCCATCAATTACTAATTAAGAAAGTGCCTTAAAGCCAGATGTTATGGAGGCATCTTCTCAACTGAGGGTCTCTCCTTTCAGATGACTCTAGCTTGTGTCATGTTGACAGAGATACTGAAATCATGGTTAGGCATTATTATGACCTGGTTATTGTTTTTATTTAGAAATTAATCATGACCATAAGGATATATGATTGTATGTTAAGTTGACAAGGGGTAGACTTGTGATGACTATCATTGGTTCTCAGTTTGATTGCATCTGAAATCAGCTAAAATCCAAAAATGGAGGGGCACATCTGTGAGGGATTTTTGTTTAATTTGTGGTAGCAAGACACACCTTTAATCCAGATCTTTGGAGGTGGGAAGAGCTGCCTCTAATCTGGGCCATACCTTCTGCTGGAATCCTATATAAGGACATGGAAGAGGAAAGTTTTTTATCTTTCCCTTGGTTGCTTTTACCTTGCTAGCAAGTCCAATTCTTCACTGCCATTAGAGCCTTCTTCTTCAAAAATCCAGTATATACTGAAGACCAGCTGAGATATCCAACCTCATGGACTGAACACATACTGGATTCTTGGGCCTTCCATTCATAGGCAGCCATTGTTTGATTAGCTGGACTACGGCCTGTAAATCATTCTAATAAATAATACACATACTCACACACATTTATTTATAGATAGATTCATTCTGTAGGTTCATCACACTAGAGAACCCTGAATAATATACCCACTGTCACTGCCAATTTTTTCCCTAGTTTGATTTTTCATGGCTTGCTCAGTCTGCTCTCTTATGCAACCCACAACCTCCTGCCCAGGGGTGTCATTGCTCATAGAGGACTGAACTCTCCCATGTCAGTCATTAATCAAGAGAAAACCCCACAGTCTTCTGTAGTGGGTAGCCATTCCAGCTTTGATCTGGAAGTTCCAACCCCCATTGAGACTTCGGCAACTGTCACGCCTACAAGGCGGGGCCAAGGGAGGCGCCTGGAGACCTGAGATCTGGATGGGCGGCGCACTAACTCGGTTCCGGGACCTTGGATAGTGGAGGTGGGCCAAGCAGAGCTCCAGAGAACACCGCTGGACTGCGATACACCTTCCCCAGACCCCATGACCTACCTATCCCTTAACTTGTAAGTTACGCCATTAAATAAATCTCCTTTTAACTACGTGGAGTGGCCTTAATAATTTCACCAATAGTCTTCCCTGTAGGACAATCTGATGGAAGCATTTTCTCATTTGGAATTCCCTCTTCCCAGTTGCACTAGCTTGTGTTAGTTGACAAAAATTAGCAGTATCTAACACAGTTTACATAAAGTTGCGTAGATAGGTTAGGACCTAAAATGCTGTTTAACACAATGGCCCACTTCCAGAGACAAGATCTTCATTGTTTCTGTCTAGAATATGATGTGGTTATCTATTTTCAGCAGCAGAATGTTCCTTTTAATACGACAAGAATGGACCTGGGGCTTTTAGAAAGCTTGCTTTCATTAAGATAAAAGCACTTTGAAATGTAGTGGGGGCTATATTCTCTGCCATCCACTTTTAGAGACTGGCTGTCCAGTCAGCCAAGGGTGAAGAACAGGAGATTTGCTCCCTAGAGCTTTGAGTACCTGGAACCACTCCCTCAGATGTCTGCATTCCAGGACCAAGAGGCCCAGGGAATGAGGCAACTTCCTCCCAAACTCTGGTCAATAACTCTGGTCAAGATGATGACTGTGAGGACAAAGGAGACAGACAGCTCATATTTTACCCTCCTAAATGCACTCACCCTGAAGGCTTCATACTTCAGTTACTAAAGTTATCACACAGAGAGAGAGAGAGAGAGAGAGAGAGAGAGAGAGAGAGAGAGAGAGAGAGAGAGAGAGAGAGAGAAAAGACCTCTTCTTAATACTGTTTTCTTCTGCATTTAAATTCAATTATTGTGAAAGTCTAAGGTCACCTTTCCCAGTTTAGCTCCAAATACCTAAAAAGTGTTTTCTATTTGGGGAAAAGATAATTTCCTCTTTTGATATTCGGCTTTCTATGTAAGTATTTTTAGATACCCAAAACATATAAAAGTTAGAATAAAAACTTAGAAAACTTTAAAACTTATAATAAAAACAAAAGTTCTTTTGTTTCTGATTTTTGTGACCTTGCCTTTTCACTAAACTAATGAATCAAGAGTGAGGTCTGCTGAGAGTGAAAAGTATTAGCTTTGTATTTAAGAAATATGCTGATAATCATATTGATAACAAAGAAAAACACTAGAAAATGATTAATTCTAAATGGTTATGTGAAAGCTTTATTCCTGTGAAAATTTGGAGATGGGAACTATAAATGTGGACAGTAGAATACGTTACTAAGGAGGAATACCATTAAAAAAATAAATTGAAGAGATAAAATCTGAGCAGGCAAACAAGAATTAAGAGCATCTTTCAGAAGTCATAAAAGGAAATAGAAAACTGTTATTTTAAAGTGCTAGAGGAGGTTGTATTCCTACAATTTTAAAAGTCAGAAAGTGTGGATAGCAATTTTTATGATGTCAGCCCCCCATAAAATGTTCTATCAGATTTTCATATTAGGTAGGGAAGAATATAATAAAATATAACAAGTTAATGAAGATTATTTACCACCATTTTCACATTTTCTCTAGTTTTGATCTATACTGTAGGCTAACAGTCCCTATCAACCATTTCAGAACATATATACTGAACTATGACACCAGTGATATAAATGGCAAATAAAAGTATAGTTCAGGCAATAGTGATGTTTTAAATACAACGTGTTCTACATGACATGAAATAGTTTTGGAAATGACTCTAAGCATTGAACTGGAACACATGACTCCTCAGTGATCTGACAAACTTAATAAATCAAATGAAAACTTCAATTTGTTTAAACATTCAGAAATACTTCTGTTCATTACAACTGGAGAAAACATATATTAAGTGGTTACAATTAGTTTGATATCTTATATTTTCAGTTTAAGGTACATTATGAACCCAAACTAAGTTTTGTTCTATGAATTTAATTTGCAAATAAAGAAATAAACAATTTGGAGTTGGAGAAATGTCTTGGTGCTTAAAGTACTCACCAGACAAGCATAAAGAATGGAGTTAGATCCACAGAAACTATGTAGCAGGTGGGCATGGTAGACTCCTTGTAATTTACATGGTGAATAGATATGAGGAGTCTCAGATCAAAATGACTAGCAAGATCAGCCATATCCAAGAGTTCTGGTTTCACTGAAAGACTCTGCCTTAATAATGTAGAACAACAGAGGCTGATTCCAGACATCAACCTCAGATCTCCACATGCACTTATGAATGTGTGCCCACAAACATGTGAAAATGTATTCATAATAAACATACATACACACAATGGAAAAAGAATTAATTCAAATTCTTTGTCTCTTTTCAAATGTGTTCACTTTTAGAATATTTTAAAGCTTCACATAAATCATTTAATCTTTCATGATTTGGTTTTCATTTTTACACAGAATATTCATCACTCAACCAGAGTCCCCTAGATCTTCAATTCTGCGATGCCATATTATTGACATACTTTGAGTTGGAATAGAAATATAAGGACAGAAGGGAAAGCACACAAATTCACTGCATACTGGGGACCACCTGCTTCAGCTGTGTGGGAGCATGCTAGGGTCGAGACACACATTTCACCCATGCAATCCTTTCCATATGAAATTACTTGCTCCTCATATACATTCACAGTTCTTTGAATTTCAGTGCGACAGTAATTTCAATTCAGCTTTGAAAATTCTCTGACATTAGTAGGAAAAGAATAAAACAAGGAAATGAAAGTGTGTGTAACTCTTCCCATAACTTCGGTAAGACAAGAAGAGTTTTAATAATTATATATTAGTAATTGGTCAGTGTGACTTACAGAAGAGAGGAGAATGAATGTAAATGATTAACAAAGCTTTAAGCCATAGTGTGTTACATACTAAGACAGATAAGAGTGAAGAATAAATCACTATGTGCGTGACCTGTGACAAGTTAAAATACATCCCAGCATTCAGTAGGCACTGGCTAACGTGAGGATTTGTGAAGCAGCATATTAGGTGCTGCATTACATTTCTTCGAAGAAAATTTCCTTGGTGGATGACGGGTATTGAGTAATATTGAAAGGAACCCCTGGGGCCAAAAGAAATTAAGAATAATAAATGATAAAGACATCCTTAATTGCTAACTTGTTTGTTTCAAGCCAAGGTAGAATGTGGAACTGGGAGGGGATGACAATGTTTGTAAGACAAATCTTAAACTGTCATATAAATGAAAAACCCGGTGCCAGGTATTGGGGTGAATTCTGAAAGATCAGTGAAACAGAAGAAGCCACAGCCAATCTCACCTTGCCAATTCCTCAGCAGATCCTGTTTCCTCAGACTGGAAGCCTCTGAGTCCTCACCCAAATGGATCTCAGCTGAAATGCTTAAAAGCCTAAGAGCTTGAAAGCCTCTAGTTCCTGGTCCTCACGCCTTATATACCTTTCTGCTTCCTACCATTACTTCCTGGGATTAAAGGCATGTGTCTTTATCAAGCAAGACATAAGATCTCAAGTCCTGGGGTTAAAGGTGTGTGTCACCATGCCTGGATCTGCTTCCAGTGTGGCCTTGAACTCTGCCTCCGGAATGCTAGGATTAAGAGTGTGTGCCACCACTATCTGGCCTCTATGTCTCCTCTAGTGGCTGTTCTGTTCTCTGACCCCAGATAAGTTTATTAGGGTACACATATATCAACCACAGATGTTAGACCATTGTAAATGCACATGACATCTTGGTATTTATGAAAATATTACTTAGGAAAGGAATATGAGAAATAACCTGAGACTATGTGCTAATATTCCCTTAATGTGTAGACATGGGAAGCAAGATTAACCAGAGAAGAAAGGAGAACCCAGAGGTTGGAGACATGGAACACCTTGTGTGGAAATGTTGTGTTTTATTTATTTCACATTATTCAAAATCTCTATTTCTAGCCCCTTGGAAAGCTTGTGAGGCTCTCATTGTTTCTTTTTGTTCAACTCAGCAGGATGCATTCTGAGGTTTCTGTAACTTGAGCAATATGTAAGCTGTTAATATATGTTTACACTCCAAATACATTTATATCACATAATACAGAAGAAATCCAATCAATTACTTTCATTCCCCTGACTGGTCTCTGTCTCATTTCCTTCCCAGTGTGTTTTTGTTGGTTGTCAAGCTACTTGGCTATTCCCTTTCTGCCATTTGATGCCCAATGCTGAATCCCCCCTCAGGGAGAGTTTTAAGCACACAAAGCACTTAAAACATCAGAGCAGGGGTCTGACTTGCAGACAGTTTCTTAGATTTGCTTTAATTTTCCTTTTATTTTCACTGACAGTAAAATTTTCAGGAGAATACAATCAAGATAGTGTATTAATAGAAATAACATTCATAGAAGCTTGAACATAAATGATAATAGTCATAATAAGAATCTTGCGTACCAAAGCATTCCACACAGAAGATAACAGCACAATAAATAAAGGTTTCATTTGTCACACGATAGATCAAACAAAATTGCATTAACCAAAACATGACTTTATAAATGTTCATATGCTAAAAATACAAGCAAAACCATGAAAGCATGCACAAGAGACAAAAGCTAAAGGTGAATGATTATAGCCAAAAAAGACAATACAATTGATACAAATGTTCAAGTATTATGAGAAGAGAGGGAGAGATTCAAATAGGAGTCTCAGATAAATCAATTATGTTTACTACCCTGGGGGGGAGGGGCGGAGTATTGACATATCTGTCTTTGTCTATTAACACTCTACATTGGTAGAATACATAATGTTACTCATTTAAAGTACAGATTTCACTTCATTAGGTCATATTTCATATAGCAAGGATCAAATCAGATTTATGGTTTAGTTTAAAATATAAGTAGACATTTTGCTACTGGAAGAATATTCTCAAGACCAAGCCAGTGTGATACCCTACAATTACAGGAGCCACTGCCAGGCAACATGGATGAACACATCATTGCTGTGAAGAATTCCCATGTCATTTCCTTCCCATGAACACTCTAGGATGCTTCTAGGTCTAAAATAGGTTTAAGCCATTCCTCCAATTTGCTGGAAGAAGTGATCTATCATAGCTAACAGAAAGCAGTGAGAATAGTAATCATAAAATTGTTTAATGTTTCTAATGATGCTTAAATTTTTTTGTAAATATTGAAAAGGAAGTTGCACTGCTTAGTGAAACTAAGAATTACCTAATGCATTAATGGGGTTGTTCATACAGCATAATAATTCTGCCCCAACTTAACTAATCTAAGCAATACCTTTGGTTGAAAAGGATATAGATTCAAATAGTGGCTAGTTTCTGTATGATTGGGAAAAACATGTTTGTCATGGGAGTAAAAAAATAAAATTTGTCTGTTAAATTACACATAAATATAAGATACAAATGTATTTTTAAAATACAGATTAAAATAATCACACTTGCATCGTGTACATACGAAAATACAGTATTTAATATTCAATATACACAGACACATTTATGATAAATGCAACTATTTGGCAACGCCAGTTATTTTCAGGGTTTTCCCTGTCCCCTAATTCCACACACATGGAAACACAAAGGCTCAGCTAAAGTCCTCTAGCTCTGGCGGACGTCTTGAAGCAGTTTGTTGATCTCAGCCACCAGCTCGCTGGCATCCATGAGTTCGTGTTTCCCATCACTAAGATGGTTGAGCACATTGTCAAAATCATCTTCCTCATAGTTTTCAGGGATCTCCTCCATGGCTGGCAGCCACTTGGAAGAAGGCTGCACGCTGGAGTGAGTCCCCAGAGGGGTCCCAGAGCTGCTGGTGGG
This sequence comes from Peromyscus californicus insignis, assembly GCF_007827085.1. Classification (NCBI taxonomy): domain Eukaryota; kingdom Metazoa; phylum Chordata; class Mammalia; order Rodentia; family Cricetidae; genus Peromyscus; species Peromyscus californicus. The sequence continues at coordinate 29,279,276 of NW_026294617.1, forward strand.
GTTCTGAAAATGTGTGCTGGCTGCCCAGGCCGCAACCCCTTGTGGGTAGCTCCCAGTTTTGGCCTGCGCTGGACCCTTCCGACGTTCCAGGGAGTTGGACCGGTCCACTTCACTGCATTCAGAAAGGGTATCTAGAGATGCAGGGAGGAGGCGCTGGAACACACTGCTCATTTCTGAGAGCAGAGATGATGTGCTGGAATCCCCCGAGTCCTCGTCACTGGGGGAGTCCTTCCCAAAGGTGGAAAAGCTCTTTTTTTTCTCCCCAGATTCTGTAGGCTGGCTGTCATCATCGAGGCCCTGATGTGAGAGCTGCTGCTGAGGCTGAGCTGGAAATTCTTCTCCGGGGATGAACATGTTGCTTCTGTAGTCAGAGGATGGCGAGGGCAGCGGCGGCATCCAGCACTGGTCAGAGTGGCCCAGGACCCTGCACTCCTCTGTGCACAGCCTCATTGCTGAAAATAAGCAAAGCAAGGAGGGTGTGTTATTACACACGGCATCACTCAAAGCCCTGGGGAGTGTCATTTTATTTTTAAGAGTAGAAAGAGAAGGTTTTGTCCTATTGTCATGATGCTAACCTATTACTAGACATATTAGATAGACTACAGTTACTTTTCAATTGTATGTTGCTTTTTTTTTTTTTTTTTTTTTTTTGGTTTTTTCGAGACAGGGTTGTATGTTGCTTTTATGGACCAGTTGTCACGCTATATTCCTCCATTTATTTAAAGGAAGGGAATATCATTTTTAGTAGTCTGCTGTGAGCAGAAATCAGACCATTATTCATACATAATTTATACATATTATTTGAACATGGAAACGAGACCTGCACGTATTGTCTGCTTCCCATCCCAATGGAAGATAGGAGAACAGATCTGGTATTGCTTTTCATTTATACATGAACACCCAAAAAAAGCCAAGGCTTGGGTGATCAAACGAAAGATGAACATAAGCTATACAATGACAACAGCAAAAAATAGACTTTAAGGTGAGATCTTTAATTTGGAATAACACCAGGTAACCTCTCCAATGTATCTTTCACTAACTTTCTTGATAATAAGGGCTCTGGACCTGCTTTTTTATTTCAGTGGAGGCACTTAGAATATTAGTTCTCCAGTTATTGTCCTTATCAGTCTCTCAGGGATTTTACATTATTTACTGACCTAGTAATTAAAATACCAATGCTAGGTGTTCTTAATTACTACCTTAGGTATCCTGAGTTGTCCTGTTATAAGGCCTTTATTTCAAGGTTTGAAATACATTTATATTTAATTACATGGAAAAGTCATCAAAAGCTGAAGAATATGAAAAGTACATTCTAAATTCTCCCATATGTTCCAGTTACCTAGTGGGATTTGAGTGGCCGCATTCCTCGAAAATACTACAAATGAGAAAAGCAGAAAAATAAAGAGGAGGATCACTAAATTCAGTATTTAGAGCAGCTAAAATGCATAAAAACTGAGATATGTATATATATATATATATATATATATATATATATATATATATTCCATAGAACAACCACTCATTTCAGAGAAAACTTGGTCTTTTCAGTGTATTTACATTTTAAGACAAAGGACAGAATTTCAGAAAGTGTAAAGTAACCCTCAAATATGAAAGAAAACAGGATTGATGCTAGCCATAGGGATATGTTTGGCACTGATTCTATAGATGTAGCTGCTGAGAGCAGATTTCCACCTTTGCCACTGCTGAAATTATGACATGCCACACTGCTTGCTAGGGGAAGCAAATCACCTACTATGAGCATAATACCTTCTCTACAGGCTGGTAAAGGAGCTGTGTAGAGATTGTGGTCACGATTGTTTCTGGATGAAAAGTAGGCAGGAAGGGATAAATAATGATCTTTATATGTGGAAGTCACTGCTCTTTATCACAGACCTCCATGCTAATTCTGGTCTTTCGCTTCCTCTGGACCTCTATTCTTAATAGAAAAAGGGAAAGTTTGAGGAATAAAAATAAAACAAGTGCTGTAAGATAAGGACTTCATTATATGAATCCAAAAATTTTAAAGCATGAAAAAAACACTGGGAAAAGTGTAAGAATCTAAGAATCAAGTCCGGGATCCTTTGTTCTTAGAGGACTGATTGTGTCATTATGCTGTGAAGAAAGTTTCAACTGAGCAAACAAGGGTGATTTAAATAAAAACAAAAGTTTAGATAATCAACTTCATGTATTATGCTACATGGAAGTGTTTGTCAACTCTTGTTTTAATCCATCCAGTGGAGAAAACAGGAAAGGGTAAAAGGCAACTGATATAAACAGCATGTAGGTTTCCTCAGCAGAGAACTATCACAGTGGTGATGTCCCAGCCCCTGCTTTGTCCTCGGAGTCTCTGAACATGGAAACGAGACCTATGTATATTGTCTGCCTCCCATCCTGATGGAAGGAAGGAGAACAGACCTACTATTGTTCTAGCCCTCAACTCTGGACTTTTAGGCTTGGGAAGAATTTCTCTGCTGCACTGCTTCATTGGCTTTGATTTCCTTTAATAAGAAGAAAAAATTACCTGGAATTCTAAGGATCTTGACCATATGCAAGTTTTCTCAAAACCTGAACACAATGAGCTTGTAGGCAACAAGACAATAGAATAGCATGACCCACATGACTAGCCCAACCATCTCAGGAATGATTGTTAAGCAATGAATGGCATTTATAGCACAATAGATAAATAAGAATTTAATTATGTACTAATTAGTTGACTTAAAATGTAAAGGAGGGCTGGAGAGACTTCTTGGTAAGAGCACTTGTTTCACAATTACAAGGACTGGATTTAGGATCCTCAGAAACCATGGACATGTCAAATGGATGGCGTGGTCCACCTGTAACTCCTGCCTTGGACAGTGGAGACAAGGTTTCCCCAGAACAAGCTGGCTAGCTAGACTACCCACATCCAGGAACTCTGGGTTAAATTGTAAGGTCCTGCCTCACTGAAAAGGATGGAAGAGATATTGAAGATGATTGCAGGTATTATGACAGGACTCTACATGCATGGATACCCACATATAGGCACACATATCACACATATATACCCACATACATAAAAACATACATAGACTCAAATGTATACCACACACATGCTAATGAAAACGGAAAAAAGGAGAAATCATGAAGACAGACTAACGGAAAGGATAGCAAAAATGAGGCCATGGGAAAGAAAAGAGGAAAACCTAAAGGAAATGGGGTGGGGGGATGAGAGGAGCAGAGGAAAGTATGATCATTGTTATGGATTTTCTAATCTCACCCCTAACCCTTGAGATTGAACTACTTGACAGTGTATGTGTGGCTTAGTGCTGAACATGTTCTGTCCCATATGCAAGGATCAAGAGAAGCCAAGCAATGGCCATCTTGTCTGCTATTCTTGGGAATATTCGAAAGCTCTCTCCGGTGATACTTTTTATGGTGATAGGGATAGGCAGAAACAGAAGCTCTTCTGTGGCACTCCATGACTGAACTTTATTAGTGTCCTGTAACAAGTAGGGTGGAAAGCAGTGCAATGAATATGAGAGAGAGCTTCAATCAAGCCATTAGCTATGGAGTGTGTAGTAGGTTATCCTTGAAGATCCCATCAAATCTTGGCCGTTTCACCCCCTGGTTGTCAAAAGGACAACAATCTAGTTCTAAGCCACATATAACAAATGATATTATAGACATTCAGGTAAAGTGCAAATGAGATGATGCTCAAGATGTGTTAAGAAAGGAAAAGGAGTGGATATGAATGCTGGTATCTCAAAAGACAGAGCAAAGTTGAAAAAAACAGGTGAGCAGCATGAGGTACACAAAGTGAGGAAAAGGCAGCTTTTCATGTAGGAAGGGCAGTGTGTACAAAGGATTGGTGTGCTCTAGGAAGAGAAGCCTTTCTGCCTGTTGCAAAGGATTCAAAACTGACAAAATTGAGATTAGACCGAGAGTGCATTTCACTGGACTCTGAATACAAAGATAATAGTTGCACTCAGTGTTGCTGAGCAACAAGAGTCAGAGATTGACTCTGAGCCAAAAAAAAAGGAATAAAAAGGAATGTGAGTTAAAATGTTCTGAAAAGGTTGTGAAAACTATACAGAGTAAAGATTTGACAGTGGGAGGAGCCACAAGACTTGGGATATCAGTAAACAGCAATGGGAGGAAGACCAAGAGCCAGAGAAGACACCTACTAGGAGAGCAGAGTAGAATAATAATGAAAAACGAGTATTTGAAGTACTCACAGATGAAAGATGATGAAGAAAAGAACAGACACAATCATGAAAAGTAGAGAAAGACTAGGCAGGGGAGCCTGTACAAACCATCTGTGTGCAGCAATATCTACTGGGACCATGGAGGCTTAGTGTTGGGGTTCAAAGCTGAATGACAAAGAAGGAAAAGAGCTATCAAACATGAGCCAACAGATAAAAATGCATGTTTGTTTAGCTGCTTGAAAAAACTACATCTGTGTGGGAATTGGAAGAATGAAGGACCAGAAATGACCCTGCTGGCAAGCCATGCCGTGCAATGCAATCTATATTTGTTCACAAATCAATGCAGAAGAACAGTTGGAATGAGACACTTAAGTCCTAAAAATACACATACTTTAGAAAATTGTGCTGATCTCTGTTAATAAGTTTCAGATGTGGACCAACATTTTTTTCTACTCGGGGTATTTCCTGAGTAGATACTTTCGCAAACCACTAGTTTTACAACCTAACATGCCTGCAGAAGTTGCAGGAATGAGTAGGAATCTAGGATGTTGACACAGTGTCACCTCAATGATGCTCATGACTAAAAGACTGTTATCTCTGTAGACACTCAGTATGCATTGCAATCTGTGCTGGCAAAACATAAACATAATGGCAGCAACATCAATCACTGCTCATTTCCCAGTTCTCTGTAACTTGAGAAGAGCTCATCCCCTTGTAGAAGCAGGAAGCAACTGAGGCAGGAATATGTCTCCTATGACACAATTGATAAGAAGCACACATACATGTGTACACACACACACACACACACACACACACACACACACACACACACAAAGTCTATAATTTTGGATAATGATGTGTTGATGGAGATAAAGACACTTAATAAACAAGATTGGCAGTTTTCTAGAGTTTATCTTTGCCTACCACACTTAACCCAATCTCTTTATTCTTTAACATTTATTACTATCATTATTAATCATTATTTACTTCAAGCACTAGATAATTCTTCTGCCGTGAACATATGGAATGATGGTAACTTTGGAAATATAGGGAAGAGGGAAAGATAACTTGACTCTGCTTTTTTTTCTAAAAGAAAACACAGATGAGAAGCATTGCAAAGAGAGAAAGCATAGTTTTGATGTGTATGGTGTTCTGGGTTCAGTTCCCAGAAATGTAAGCAATGAATGCGTGAATGAATGAATGAATAATAATATACTAACAGCTAACTACTCAAATTGTATGATTTTGGAATTTAAAGAGACATCAGATGTTGTTTAGGTCCACAAATGGCAAGGTTATTTTTTCTAGAATAGTCTATTTTTTATTCTCCAGTTTGTTGCCATGATAAATTAAAATTCCAATACATGAACCCCAAGCATTTTAAAATATCCACTGCAATATTGATGTTATGCCCATGTGTTCTTGTTTATGAAATAATCTAATCTGGGAAATTCTGCTGTTCTAGTCTAGGGCGTGTCAGCATCATAATATCAGAGAATCATGGGAATTGAAAGAGCTACTCCATCATATAAGCCAGAAAAATAAAACTAATTGTCTTGGGGCATGTGGTCTTTGAGGATATATGTTCCTTTAGATACTTCAATGATTTGGTTTCAAATTGGTCTAAAGAATCTATAAATTTAAACTAATAGATTCTATGGGTGACTGTGCAAATATAGGCCATCATGCACACAGTAGGCCTCAATGCAACTAGACATCATTCCTATACATCTGTCTAGCCAGTGATAAAGTATTGATCCTTGCAATCATATAACTGAACATGCAACATTTAGTGTTTACAGAAAGGCCTTCAGGATATAAAAGCAAATAAGGGTCTAGGGAGATGGGTCAGTAGGTAAGAGCACTCACTGCTGTGCGAGCAGGAAGAACTGACTCTCCAGCACCCATGTACAAGCCGGATATGGCTGCCTGTGCCTGTAACCCTGGCATTAGGGGGCAGAAACAGGTGTCCTGGAAGCTTACTGGTCAACTGGCTTGCTACATCCATGAGTTTCTCAAGGAGACATCCTCTCTTAAGGCAACAAGGCAAAGAGAATAGAGGAAGACATCCACTGTCTTTTGCCCCTACATATGAACACATGGGCAAACACACACACACACACACACACACACACACACACACACACACACACACACACACACACAGAAAGAGGGGGGAAGAGAGAGGGGAGAATAAACAAGCTAGGCATTTTATTTAAAAAGGAAACATTTGTTATTTAAATAAGTCATAGATTAGTGATTGGGGGTGTGGGAATTGATTCACCATCTCATCCCCACCAGGCACAGTCTGCCTGCCTGGGGTGTGTTATTACAACCTTTGTAAGCTTCCAGTTTTCAAAGCTGAAAATACACTAATGTCACTGCCACCACCATAACTAACTACAATGAGCATAACATCAATGTTTTCAAAATGATAAGGACTTATTCACTGAAATGCAAATAAAGTCAACAACCACCACATGGCTGACTCCACTGTCAAAGCCTGGAGCGAGACAAGGCAGGCAAAAGACTCCATATGGACCCAGAGTATTCAGCTTGGACCCAGAGGATACCCTGGGTCACAGCCGGTAAGGACTCCTGCAGCTGATTAGCTAGTGCTACCATGATTCCTAGAGCTCAAGAGAGCTAAAATTCCATTTATTGGATTTCCCCAAATTTCTGGTAAACTCTCTTATATTTTCTACACTCCTTTATTCTTATAAAGATAATTTCAAGCTAGAAAGAAGTAAGATGGGGTCAAACTATTGTCCTTTTCCTCTGTGTATATTGTCAATGACAGTCATTTAATGGACAGTCAATAAATTTAGACATGTGATAGTCAAAGGAAAACTTCTGTTCTCCTAAGGGTTGATTTCTTACTACACAGCGTTTAGCAACAGGAAGGCTACTGATGCTCTCAGTATTTGCTGACTTGGATCAGAGTTCCTACTGCACAATTAGAGGTAAGAGTCACAAAGGAAAAATTGGTTCAAAACTTAATAGCATCTCCTCCACCTGGCTGTGTGCTTTATAAATCTCCCCTCTGGGTTTGTTTTCCTCCTCTGTTGCTGTCCAGAGTCAAAATGAAAAGTGGCATGAAATATGCTCCACTCACCACCTACAAAGGTACATTCCTCCACCTATTTTTAGTGCTTAAAGTATACCCTTTCCAGTGTATTTTAGTCTCTGATTTTGTGAGTTGGTTCCCATCACAGGAAATGCATCCTCCAAATTATAGTCCAGTTCACCACTGTTCACCAAACAGGCTGTCTGAATACAAACAGCCACCCAGTAATTTTCTGGAGTGCTGAGGAGTGCCCTATGGCACTGCTGGGTAGACAGAAAGAGAAGGGGAGCCGTGTGGTTCCTTCCGTGTCCTCACCCCTTCCTTTTTCCATTAAGCCCTCATATTTTTCCTTCTCTACCAATTGCTTATTGTGGATTTTGAGAAGAGAAAATGTAAAGTGTCTCATGCTTGTTCACTGTTAATAGTGTACAGACGACACCTGCTTTAGTGAAAAGGATAAAGACAGCAGCAATAGATGCCTGGGAGAGCCTGTCCATCATCCTGGTGTTGTGGTAGCTGTGAAAATGAAGATTTAGCTATTGTTTCCCCTCTTACCTGCTGGAATTCTTCCATCTGTGAGGAAGAGGTCACTGAATCCTTCGCCCAGCAGCCTATCTATTGGAGAATCTCGCCCCAAATCGTAGTCACTGTCTCCTGCTTCGCTGTCCCCACGGCCACTGTCTTTCAAGCTAAACTTATCCATGTCTTGAAGGGCATATCTAGAAAGATCAGTGAAACCAAAAAACACAATTTTACTCTTCAGCATTTAAGCTACTTGAGACTTAACAGCTAACACAAAGGATAATTCATACCTATAGCTCCTGGAATATTTGTTTCCTCGAAAACTTGGCCTTGGCTGATACTGCCCCTGGTGAAGCATGGAGAGAAGCTGGGAGACCTGCTGGAAACCAAAGAGATAGAACTGATTTCTGAAGGGAGAATTAAAAAAAACCCTCATGCATTCACGTGCATCAAGCAAGGGAAAAGGAGAGGCCTGTTATTACATGCTAAGCTCACAATTTCTGTATGTCAGTGATTTACATATGCTAGACCGTGCAGAAAGTGCAGTCATCCAGGAAACACAGCTAAGATATATTGCAGGGAGAGTTGGATAACCTCAAAACACAGCTGAGTTGCTCATTCTTGAACCATTTCCATTTAAATAACTGCCTTCTTTTACAGTTCAGATAAAATGGTCAGACGTTAAAACAAAAATACTCAAAAAGATCCAGTAAAATACACTGTTAACTCAGCTAGTTAAAACAATGCCAGAAAACTGCAAAGTTTTACAAAGACAGCATGCATTGAAATGAGATTCTGAAGGCCTAGAATGTTGATTTTTTTTTTTTCAGGAGAGATTTTTTTGTTTGTTTGTTTGTTTACTTCCCAGCACCTTATTCTGAGAAGTGAAGGGACTCTGATTACATAGTCCGGTGTGAACTTCATATTTACTATCTGACATCACACATATTACATGCAAGTGAATTATTTATTAAAAAAAAAGAAGAGTATGACAAAGTGAGCACTTGAGATATGTACACACTGTGACTTGAGTCTTACTGAAACTGGATATTGTCACTTATCAATGACAGTCTTAAAGGTGTGATGACTGCTCAACCCCTGAGCACTAACAGCTGGCATTAGCAGGTGATGTAGTTTATGATCTTACCTCAACAGCGGGAGTGGCGTGGGTGAGTTCTAAGGAGAAATTCTCTGGTACGTGGTTTGATGAGATGGTCACCAAACTGTTGAGTGACTGGTGACTGTTGTGACTCTGGCGGCTGCCCATTTGTCCCCTTTCCAAGGTTGGAGATGAAGATGGAGAGGATCTGTGATGAGATCTGATGGGCAGTGTGCCGTTGATGGTGGGCACCAGTGTAATGTCTCCTTTGTGAATCTGCCTGGATGGCCTTTTGGGGTGATGCTGGTAAGTGGATTCTGCCACCCTGCAGTTGTAGGATCTGGTGTCTTTCTTTTCTCGATTACACCTCGTTGCAAAGAGTACCATAATAACCAATAACACTGCACAAATTGCTCCTAAGGAAATAATTATGATCATGGACACATCCAAGGATGCATGGCTCACAGAGGTCATGGCCGTGCTTGTCACAGATTCTGCATAGTCAAAGATCATGCACTTCAGAAGGACTTTGGTGTGCAGAGGAGGATTGCCTTTGTCCTGGATGATAACTGAGAGTGCCCATTCAGTGGAGGAAATGGATTCCATGCTGACATTGGTGTGAATATCACATGACCTAGGATCCATGATGAAGATGTTCTCCTCATTCCCTGCTACTATGGAGCAGCTGAGTTCAGCATTTGCACCAGAGTCTCTGTCAACTGCCCTTATTCTTGTGACATGAAAGCCACTTTCAGCTCCCTTGGGGATGGAGATCTCTGCAGTATTATTGTGCATTGCAGGCCCTATAACCACAGGGATGTTGTCATTCTCATCAATGATGGTCAGAACAACTGTGGTGTTGCTTGCAAGCTGCTTCTGACTCCCTCCATCCCTTGCCTCCACCACAAAAGTGATCTGACTCACTTCTTCATGGTCAAAGATCCTGAGGGCATAGATGGCGCCATTAGATGGGTCAATGGTTACATACGTGGTAATGGAACTTCCCAAGACAAAACTCTCCAAAATGGTGTATGTCACATGTCCATTTTCACCAAGATCTGGATCTGTGGCTGTCACTGTGGTGATATATGCCCCTGGAGAGTTATTCTCAGAGATGACAAATTCATATCGGCTCCTCTGGAAGCGAGGTGGATTGTCATTTATGTCATTGATTTGAACAGTAAAATGTTTTACTGAAGAGAGTCTGGGTGTCCCCTTGTCCTCAGCAATCACAGTCAAACTATACTCAGATCTCTTTTCTCTATCCAGCGTGGCATTGGTCAAGATTAAGTAGTTGTTTTCATATGTCTTCTGGAGTTTAAAATGCCCATGCCCATGAAGCTTACAGATTATTTCTCCATTCAGCCCAGAATCCTTGTCTTGAACCCTGACGATAGCAACAAATGTATCAATGGGATCCCCTTCAAAAACATAAGATATTTCTTCTTTTCCAGGTGACATGAGGTTTATGCTAATTTCAGGTTTATTATCATTGACATCCACAACCTTAATTATAATTTTGCAATGAGCAGGAATGGAATTGGGACCCAAATCTTGGGCTTGGACATCAATCTCATAGGACTTGGTGACTTCATAATCCACTGGCTTGAAAAGAGTCAAATGTCCTCTTTCTGAGTCAATCTTAAAAGTCTCTATAATTTTGGGAGACACATGACTGCTGAAAGAATACACGATTTTCCCATTAGCGCCCTCATCTGGATCGGTGGCATTTAGATCCAGGAGCAAGGTTCCAATTGGGGAGTTTTCTAAGAGTTGTATTGTGTAAGAGGGCTGCTCGAAGACAGGGCTGTTGTCATTGGAATCCGAAATGCTTATTTTCAGAATGGAGGAGCCAGACCTCTGGGGCACTCCCATGTCGGAGGCCGTGAGCTGAAGTTCGTAGCTCGCCTTCAGCTCGCGATCCAACTCCCTCACCACTATGAGTTCAGCGTACTTGGCCCCATCTGTCCTGGTTCGCACTTCAATACTGAAAAAATCATTGGCAGAGAGCGAGTAGGTGTGGAGGGAATTTTCCCCAACATCTGGATCGAACGCACTGTCCAGCGGGATGCGAGTCCCGACCGCCGCACTCTCCGATATCTCAATGGGAATGACGGGTCTTGAGAATTGGGGGGAATTGTCATTAATGTCCAGCACGTCCACTTCAATATGGAACAGCTGCAAATGCTCGGTCGGCAGAGTGAGCACATCAAACTCTATCGAACAGTTTAAGTTTTTCTGGCATAGTTGCTCGCGGTCAATTTTAGCCCCGATGCTGATTTCCCCGGTATTCTCATTTACCACCAGGAGAGGAGAATTCCCCCTTGGCATGGCTCGAAAACGAACGGCAGAAGGGTTCGGTAGCTTCAATAAAACGTCAGCCACATCTTCTGATAGTCTAGCGATTACCGACCCGACCCTCTGCTCCTCATAAATCCTGTATTTCAGATTCTTACCCAGGACATCGTGGCTGAAAAACGCCATCAGAAGTGCAAGTGCGAATCTAAAGTGCATTTTAGTATTCATTTGGTGCATTGGTCAGTTCCTAGATTCCCTTCCCAGGGCGAGTTACAACAGCCAAGCAATCCCTGCAACTTCCTCCCCGCCACTCAGAGCTCTAAGCCACATCAGGTCCCTGCGACTTGAAGGCGACTCTTAATCACACAGCAATCAACAGCTCACAAACTTCAGTTTTCATACACACCGTGTGGCGACTTCCGGACAGGAGCCTGAAGTCCTCTCCTGGTGGGGGTGCCGCCAATCCTCCCGGCTGGGAGCCGCGTGTCACCTCGGCCTGGCTCCCCGCGTGGACTCCGTCCCCATCTATTGCAGGGTGCTGGCGGAGTCTGCAGTGTGTCTTACCCGGGCGAGTCTTGATTTCTTTTTCCTCCTTTCCCTTTCTCTGCTCGACTGCAGACTAAACACCCGTGATTGCTGACTCCAGTCTGAAAATCTCTACAACTTCTCTTCAACTCAGACAAAGCTCTTTGCCTGGCGTGTGTTGAATCGCTTCCAGCCAATCAGTGAGCTTCCAAATCCGAAGCTGCTGGAGTCACCGGAGCGAGGGAGGGCGCGCGTGGAGGGTGGGAGCGGGAGGGTGGCGGGCGCGGGCTGGGGACCCGCGGGGGACGCGGGAGCGCGGCCGGGGGTGGCGTTCAACGCCCCCCCCCCGCCCCTCCTCCATCCTCCATCCACTTTCTCCAAGCGTGCCGCGACAAAGGGAAGACAAATTACAGCAGGAAAGGGGGGAAAAAGAAGAAGAAAGGAAGAAAGAAAAGAAAAAGACAGGGAAAGAAAGAGGAAAAAGGAAGCAAGAAAAAAACTTTAAATCAACTTCTGGTCGTCTGTATTTATATGGCACATTAAGTAGCTCTTGTTTTCTTAATTGCCCTTTTCTTATGCCACAAACATGTAATCATCTGTTTTTCGGGGTTCCTTAAATGCTGGTTTCACTTAACATACCTCCAATTGTATTTTGTCAGTGGAGGAATTTAATAAAATGGGAAAACTTGCTTCTAATTATGCACCTTCCCCTCCCCCTCGGCAAATACTTGGGTCTTTTCTCCTCCAAGGAGCACACAAGCCGATTTTCTTGGAGCTCTGTTTTAAAGAACAGCCCAAGTGGAGAGGTTTCATTTTCTGTGTTCTTTCATCTTTACTCTTTGAAGATAAGAAAGCGGCTATCTTGCACTCCTGATTTCTCTTAATTAGCAAGATTTAAAGAAACACCTCAGAATTTGGAACTAATTAACAAAGTAATTCTACCTTATTTCAGCCCTTTCTTTAGTTTGAGCAAAATTGTTTCTGATATTTCTTTGTCTTGCACTTAAAAAAAAAAATCCTATTATCTTGGCTAAAATTGGTAGCTTTCCCTTAGCAAATTCTGCCAATATAGTAATACCTATCCGTAGTGAGTTTTCACAATGAGTACTGAGGGGACATGGACTCAATAGTTTACAAGTCAAATTTTTATAATATATACATTATTTATGAAAACAGTTTCCAGATATGTATTTTAAAAAACCCAAAGGTTGTTTACACGGAGAAATAAAATGCCTGAGCTGAAAATTGCATTTTGTGTGCATCAGAGTGCTGGAAATATCTCAGGAGGTTGGTGCTGTATCCAGGTCACAGAGTTGATATGGTATTCTTATTTGAAAATATGATTATTTATGATGTTCCTTCTGCTCTGCGGCTCCTTTTAAGTTTATCACTGTAGCTCCATTCTTGCTCACCCTCCCCCACCCTTTGCATTATTCCTCAGCCAGCTTCTACTTGCATATTCCCTGCTTCACAGAATCTCCATGTAACTTATTTTCCATTTATTTTCTCCCACTCTATTTTGCCCCCCAGAAACACATTTTTAAAAAAGTAATTTTCCAATTTTTCCACTTTGCTTACTCTCAGCAGAACTCAGCTAAAGTCACTGAGTAGGTTCTTCCCAAAGAAGCAAGAGTCCCAGCAAGAACTCTCCTTCATTTTAGGCATTCAAAAGCATTTTATAAGCCATTGTCTTTTTCCCCCTCCTGAAACCAGTGCTGTGTGGCAAATTGTGCAGAATAGGAATGCCTGTAATGAATTCGTTTATTGCTGGGTCACGCTGATGAACACTCTGCCCCCATGAATAACACCATTTTACAAGTTTGCAACCCTTTCAAATTGCTGATCCCCAAACCCTATAGACAAACTCTGAAAGCCACCACAAGCAACTGAGACTTTAGAAACCCACAGCCATCTGGCCTAGATCGCTAACAATCTAAGCCAATAATTATATCAGTTGAGGCTTTAGTGAACCCCTCTGTAAAAGCCAAAGAAGCAAAGAAAGGAATTACTGACTATTCAAAGTTGGGGGGAGAATTCCAAAGTAATCTAATTCCACCAGTTTGAGGAGAATTTTCTTTGTGAATGTGGTAAGCATACCCCCAAAACTGATGCCTTGGGTTTGATTAACTTAATTTACAGGATATGTCTTCCCCTTCACTTAGACCGCAATGCTTTAGAAAATCTTTCTCGTACTTCTGACAGTACGCTTGCACATAAATATTATGAAAATGACTTCAGTGTCATTCCCCAAGGTATTTAGCATAATTGTCAGGTGAGATGTAGTCATCAAGAATGTTTTTCTTAGCCAGGCGATGGTGGCGCATGCCTTTAATCCCAGCACTCGGGAGGCAGAGGCAGGCGGATCTTTATGAGTTCGAGGCCAGCCTGGTCTACAGAGTGAGTTCCAGGAAAGGCGCAAAGCTACACAGAGAAACCCTGTCTCGAAAAACTAAAATAAAAAAAAAAAAATCTGTGATTATGACTTTCTTGGAATCATTTCATGGAGGATGGCTCTTTTCACTTTAGGAGTATGGGCACCAAATGTGATTTTATTTTCACAGGTTAATGTCTTCCTGAGTGGTTGACATATCTACTTAATTATTTATCCTTTATTTATTTATTTTTCCTACTATGTATAGAATCCAGGGCCTATGGGACATGGTAGTTCACACCTTTAATCTAAGCACTTGGAAGGCAGGTGGAACTTCAGGAGTTCAAAGTCAGCTCCCTCTGCATAGAAAATGCCTAGCCAGTGAGGACCATACAGTGAGGCCTGGTCAAAAACATTCTTATTTTCTTTATATGTTTTACCACTTCTAACAGTTCGAAATTTCATTACTTCTTATCAATACAAAGAAAGTATAAAAACAAACAAACGAAAAACAACAAACTATCTCCCAGACTACTACCGAGGAAGAAGACAAGTGAGCTGCTGTTTCCGGTGGTCACGTGACCATAACCTGGTAGAACTTCTTTCTTTAGGACTTTCACAAATGTGTGAACCAATGGATGACCTTCACAAAGAACTTCTGAGGCAGCCAGTGAAAGACAGCTGATGGCATGTTCCTAAAAGTTTACCACCTTTGATATGGCTGCTTCTGTAGACAAAGACAAAGAGTGTTCTCATGGCTTGAATACTGTGGCCATGTAAGAGAAGCCAGACAGGACAACAAAGTGATCCTGTGCCTCTGGATTATGAAGTTGAGTGTGTCTACTATGTTGGGGATATTTTATCCACGATCTCCTCCCCCCCCCCACGTCTCTAATTGTGTGTTTTCCATCTATGTGCATAGGAAGGTGTATATTCATGTGATTCCATGTGCATAGGTGCATGTGGTAGTGTGTGGAAGTGCACATGCATGTATATACATGTGTTTACATGTACATGTGACATCTATGTTGACTCCTTCTTTTTTAAAGAAAAGTCAGCTTTCTATGCCTGAATCATTACAATTTTCCTTCCCATTAATGAGTAGGAGAAAACCAAGCCTCATCTCTAAGGCTTAAGTTTCCCCATAATAAATGAAAAACGTTGCTACTGAAATTGGAATATAAAAGTAAAGTTTCATTTCTGAAATGCAGAAGTGGATTTTTTTAAAAACATTATAATTATTAATTTATATTTCATAACAGCATATAAAATTTAAAATCAGCCGGGCGATGGTGGCGCACACCTTTAATCCCAGCACTCGGGAGGCAGAGCCAGGAGGATCTCTGTGAGTTCGAGGCCAGCCTGGACTACCAAGTGAGTTCCAGGAAAGGCGCAAAGCTACACAGAGAAACCCTGTCTCGAAAGACCAAAAAAAAAAAAAAAATTTAAAATCAGTTAGAATGTTAGAGTAGCAAATAGTCACTTGCAACTCACCATGCCCCATCTTTTCTACCATGAAAATAGAAAAAAAAGCCCGTATTTTGTTCTCTTCTGGACTGAGAAAACACTTCAGTCTCTCCTGGTATTTGTTATGCACTGTTTTGTAGAAGGAATGCATGGCCCTTCTTGACACCATATGGGCATAATAAGCTACAATAATTACTCTACAGTATATCCCGGGAAATTAGAAAAGAGAAAAGGCTTTATCAAAGATTAGAGAAGTTAAGGAAACCCAGTACTCCAGAGCTGATTAAAATAAAGAGCTTGGTAGATGAGTTCAGCCAGTGAATGATTACAGATGCCAACAACTGAAAGCTGGAGAATTCTAAGACATTCACCTAATTTCAGTGTGTCCACATAATCCTGTAGAGGTGATTATGAAGATAACTTTCTACAAAACGTTCTTGCAAGAATCTTAGCGATTGGTAAATGCACAAAGGCTTGGCCAGAGTAGACACATGACAGAGGTATTTTCTTAGCCTTTGTGCATCGATTTTCTGCTTGAAATTTTTGAAGAAAAAGAAATGTGTGTTATATCTATAATCATTGAGGGTTTTTTTCTATATTTTAGGCTGGAGAGCTGAAGCTCTCTCCAGTTGGCTTTACAAAGGCCACCTATGAAGCATAATAGACAAAACTAGCCATATACAGCTCTGAAGATCTTGAAAGTCTGTGGTTTCCTAAGAAAATTCCTTAAGATCTACTAAGCAGAGTAGATCTCTACATCCTCAGCCATGCAAATACACCTAATTCTACAATGAAGAGACATCTTCTGGATGCTCAGTAATCTTTATATTAGATCAGATAGACATCTGGTCTGTTGTACCTGTTCTCACCTGACCTAAATGATTATATATAAATGTGTGTGTCTGTGTGAATAATTTTATATGATGTTTTGTGAATGACAAGGGAAGATAAAATCTGTCAAATATAATTTTTATTTAAAAGGTGTCATCATACCTTTTACCAACCATATAACATCGCTCTATGTTGCTCTCCCTGGGGTCCCTATACTAATCCAGTCAAGAATATTATAGTGAAACCTGAGTAACAGTATCCACCTCCTGTTGGCACAAATTTATCAACCTAAGGTAAGAGATGAAAAATGAGAGTTGATCCAGAATTTCTACCTGTGGAGTGGGAGAAACTTTGGTAAACTCTGATCAAAACAAAATGGGCTAAGGGCCACAGAACAGCCGCACACCTGGAGACATGACTGTTTAGGAGGCAGAAGGAGCCAAGAGCCAGAAAGAGTTGGAATCTATGGACTGGAGTGACAGGTGCTAGGTTAATTGTGTCTGCATGGGCAATCAGTATTTGGGATGTCCTGCCAAAGGGAACATGCCAAGTTCCAGCAGATGACTTAAAGTTTGGCAAAAGGTGATCTTCTGAGTCCAAATGAGAGACATCTAGGTGAGTTTCTATTCATTTTCTGGCTCTAGGTCTTCCACAACAGGCAGGTTATGAAAGTGAAGATCAAAATGAGGAGAATAACAGAGGCACATCCAGAGACCTGGAGAACAGAAAATGAGCCCACATTGTAATCCTAGTCAAATTTTGAGACTAAGACCATGTCACAGGTAAACTAGATTCAGCAAGGTTGACATTAGGATTAATAACACCACATCACATCTTTTTTGTTGTTGTTGTTTTGTTTTGTTTTGTTTTTTTCTGGTTTTTGAGACATGCTTTCTCTATGTAGCCCTGGCTCTTGCTATGTAGACTGTGCTGGCCTCAAACTCACTGAAAGTCACCCTCTTACCAGTGCTGGGATTAAAGGTCTGTTCCACCATGCCTGGCTTCGTAGATCCATTCCTTCAAAAGCATTTCTAAAGCAAGACTCTCAGCCTACATAATTGTTGTAGTTGCAGCTAAAACGACTTTGAGTGAAGTGAATCTCTGTCTTAAAGCAAATCTGGCCAGTCTGTAATGGTTTAGAGAGCATCCTAGATGCTAGATCCTAGATTTGAAAATGCAGAATCACAGACTGCAGCCTAACCCTACTTAAACACACTGTGTATCGTAAAAAGATCTTTGGATGGTTCCCATGGACATTGAAGTTAGAGATACATTGCTACAGAGTCATCTGTTGTCAGCAGTAGTAGGCATTCTAAGAAGGTGGTACTTAATTCTATGGGCTGTGAGGCTGGGCTCCCCCAGGGAGTATGGAGAAAATTGGCATGTGGAGAAGATTACTGTAAGAAGGGCCTGAGCTCAGACATCATTAATTCAAGCACATTAAGTAGAATTGATATAAGGAAATTTTCTCTGATTGGTTTCATAGTGAGGAAGAAAATTAAGCTTTGGATTCGATGTCTTATGCCAGATATTATCCTGTTTACCCATTTATCCATTTAGGGAGTATAGTTTTTACTTACAGGAAAGCATTTTTTCAGAAAAAGAGATCTAGGTGTTCTTAGACAGTAATTTCTGATAGCAAAATATTTCCAGTACCATTACCTATATGTATATTTGTACATATGTGCTATATATATATATATATATATATATATATATATATATATATATATGCATACACATGCATATATACACACATACATACCTATTTAGGATTCAGGCTGTGTATTTGGATCTGACAAGTATATGTAAGTTATGAACTTCCTCATACTTTACCAGATCTTGTTCAGGCCGAAGAGAACAAGTGAAAGCATGGCAGAAAGTGTCTTTGCTCATCTCCTAAGTCCACTCTACAGATACTCCTGGATGCCCCTTAATAAACGTCTTATCTGGCCAGGCATTTGAGCATTCCAACTTTGGGCATTCTACTCCTCATAGACTACTAATTATTCTCAAGATAAAAGTTCAAAAATTATAAAGGAGGACTTTGCAGATCCTCTTAAATAATGAAAATCAAGGCAATTGGTTTTTCAGGGTACATTAAATGAGAATAAAACATCTGGAAGAGATTTTTTAATACGTTGAGCTTAATATGGATTATTGAATATTAATATGAATTATGCAATAAAATCACTATTGTTAATTATAATTATGTTGTTGGTAACATCAGTACCCAGCTGTTTAGTATTTGTAGAAAATTAGTCACATTCTAGTTACCAACCACCACTTGGGCTTCTTTTAAGGAAGTTTAATCTACAAATTTTCAGTACAGTTAAAAACAGGATTATCAAATTATAGGAACTTAATTTTTCATGAGAAAAATAAAATTGATATCTTTTCCAGAACAATATCCATTATGAATAATTAAGGTTTCATAAAATCAAGGCAAGAAATGATTAATGGACTGTAAATGCAGTAGATACCTAGCTATGAAGCTGAATCCTGGAAATACAAGTATTTAATCCTTAACTATTCACAAAGGATAACAATGGTATGTATATGCAAACATCAGATATATTTGAATTATACTCGTGAATTCAGCAGGGCTGCTCTGTTCAACAGAGGACGGGATTTATATGGAAGTGTCCTAAGATTATAGCCTAGTGACATTATAGTGGTCTGACATTGTGTAAATACACTCATTTGTATCAATATAACATCGCCTAAAGTTGGAACATCACCCCACTGTTAAATGACATTTGTGCATGTTAATATGTTTATATATTAATGCGTATGCAATATTCCAAAGGGAACAGAGCTGAGAAGAGAATCTAAAGCTTTATTGATATAATGACTGTTTCTAGTTAAATAAAAAAAAATAGCAGGTTACCATTTACATGAGCATTGTACCTCTCTTATTATCACTGAGTTCATTTTCTTTCAGATATGGATAAGTTAATTTAATTATGATAAATTAGACAGTTATACCTAATACTGTCTACCCAGAGTACTTTAGTCTCAAGCAGATTCTCAGTTAAGACATAAAACTTCTTAGAAAATAACTATTCAGATGAAGTGAATCATTTTAAAATTGTGTATTTTAAAATTTAGAAAATGGTCTATTTAGCAGTTTATGAAAAAAATCACCTAAAATAGCAATATCCTATCTAGTAATAAAATGTAACTCTCAGAATGTAATAAAAATAAGAGTGACAGTTGCTGAAAACCATTATGTTCAAGTGGAGATTTTATATATATATGCATGCATATATATGCATACACATTTATCATTTATTTCTATCTATAATGTTTGTAATGAAATGTTTATAATTATTAAAAACTGTAGGCGAAGTTTTCCTGTCCTGGGAGCTGCTTCCAAATTACCACACAGAGATTTATATTAATTGTAAATGCTTGTCCAATAGCTCAGGCTTATTATTAACAAGGTTCTACTTTTTAAATTAACCCATATTCCTTACTCACACTCTGCCATGTGGCTGTGCCTTTATTAGCATGGCACATTCATCTTACTTCTGCGAGTCTCCTCTAGACCCTCAGACTCTGCCCTTCTTTCTCCCTATCCTCAGTCTATTCACCCTGCCTATACTTTTTGCCTGGCTATTGGTCAATCATCTTTTATTAGCCAATGAGAGTAATATATATTCATAGTGTACAAAATATTATTCCACAGCAAAAAATATAAATAAATAAATAAAACAGGTAGGATATAAATGATAGAATGTGGGCAAAAGATTTAAGAGTGAGTTTTCATTTTTCATCACATGATGCAAAAGTTAAGACACGTCCAATCTTGGATAAACAGGCATCAGCGATGCCTTCATGAGCTGTCTTTCTCCCATCTTTCTGCTGATGATGTCAATATGCTGGGTTATCCCAGTATATGTTTCTTCATGACTTCAGGAAGGTTGCATCTTTATAAGAAACATAACTTCGCTCAGGATAAATATAGAGTAACAAAAGAGATACTAGATCTTTCATCTGGAAATGAAGTACTTTCTAGAAGCCTCCTACTGATTACCTCTCAAAACGCACTGGATAGAATTGTATCACATCTTTATCCTTTAAGCAACATATAGTAAAGAGAATGGAGTTGTTGTGATCGATCCAGAGCAAAAGTGTTTTTGCCCTAGGATGTAGAAAGGTCTCTTCTCTTCACAAAGAGCTGACACACAGTTCAGTTAGCAAGTTAAAACAGTGCACACTGAATAATGTTGAATAATGACCAGCTCATGCTGAGTATGTTAATCTTAGAACCATTTATGTATAAGGAAACTAAAACTCATAGTATTTAAGCTATTTTTCAAATGCTACAATTTAATAAATATTGCATTCATATATCCATCTGCCTCTGAAAATCTTTATCTGTGCAATGACTTGTTTCTCAAATAATGAGGAACAGGCTACTGTATATCTCTAAAGTCTCCTCTGTCCCCAAAACTGTGCAGCTATGGAGGAAAAAATGTTAACACACTGAGGTAATTTTCTTTTTCTTTTTGAGTGTGTCGAGCAAGTCCATATTCACGTGTGTAGATGTGTGCATGGGGGTGCACTGAATTTTTGTGCAACTGAATATAGAGGTCAGAGGTTGACATCATGATGTACCTTCCTTAGCATATCTCCAATATATCTTTGAAGATAGAGTCTGTTACTGAACCTGGAGCTCACTGATAGGCTAAACTCGATAGCATCAGAGAGTCAATTTTCTCCATCTACCAAGGACTAAGGATAAGCTTTGATTTTGTACATGGGTTTTGGGAATTCATATTCAGCTCCTTACATTTAGCATTATTTTCCCAACTGATCCATGTTTCCAACCTCAAGGTCAATTTTCTTAAGGAAAATTGAAACCTGTACAACAAAACCAGCCATCAGAAATGTATTGGCACAGTGTGATTAGGAGAGTATCTTTGAACATCATGACTGCTGATGCTGCAGGATTTATTGAAGTTCTTTCTTGGCACAGGTGAAGGCACACCGAAGAGGCAAAGACAGCACTTGTGGTTTCAACCAGCTCTAAATGTCTCAATTCCTTCAGGTAGGATGACTTCATAAATATACAGAGTCTCCCTGAGACTAGATTCATCTAGAAGGAATCACCCCTATTATCTTTAACTTATTGGATACAGGAGAAAAGTCCTTGGGAGACTGAGAAAGGGATGCTTGTTTATGCTGTAATCAGAAGAATTCCTAACTTTCAGCAGAGCTATTCAGCAGACTGACACAGGGATAGCAAAGTCCAGTGCCCTGAAAGGAAAAAAAAAAGATCAAAGAGGACCACTTTCCACCTCCCAGCTCTTTGATGTTGCCTCAGCATTCCATCACAGGTCTTCTTCTCTTTATTTCGGAATAAAGGACTAAATCCCAAACTCAGGGGGAAGACATAAATAGAACTCCTGATTATCCTGAGTACTTTCCATTCTAAAGGTACATCATGTTTTGACAGAAAATCTACTCAATGTAAGGCAGCAACATTTGTAGTGAAGACCGTGAGGTTTCATTTGAGGCAAGCAAATGTGCTTTCTGATCTTCAGACAGAAGCTTTGGAGTCAGCAACCAAAAATGAATTACAAAGAAACCTTCTTAAAATTGGGAGGAACATATAGAACATAGAATTCCTGAGTTCCTAATGTGTATTTAATGAAATCACAAAATAATATTCACAATCCCTATAATTCTCAATACTAATTTTTCTTAAAATGGCTATCATTTCTGCTTCAATGTATTCTTTCAGAAAAATACTTATTTAAAAAAAGGTATATAAGAACAAACCTCAAAATGATCCCACCCAGAGCAGTTCCCCAAAGCACACTATCATAATTAAAAAGATCTTTCTATGTTGTTTTAAACCTATAGAAATCTCCCATTTTCAGAAACAGTGAGTGTTAATTTAGCACTTCACAATGACCCTACACTGCTTGCTGTGGTTCTTTCTGCTTCCTTGTGCCACCGTGTTTTAAATTCCGAAGGTTCTGCTAGGATTTGATATGATTACTATGCAGGAACAGATCCCAGAGTAAACAGTCTGCTTGGATTTACATATTGTTCCCACAGGCTTCCATATCTGACTTCTCAGTAAGACAGAAGCACATACTGTATTGTTGTGAAAAAGAACACAGTTTTTATTTACTATAGTCTCTTAGATCTTTATAAACAGAATAATCCTGTGCCTACACAGTCAGCAATGAATTGAAAATAGTGATATAAGCTTATAAAGTGTACTTCCTCTAAAAATCTGTATTATTAATGCATCACGATAAAAGGAATTCCACAATGAACTCAGAAATTGAAACCTAACTAATTGCTTTTATATCAATGAGGGTCAAAATAGCTGAATAAATTTATGAGACCATAATGTGACAGGGAAACATAATGTAGACGTTCCTCCATCTTGTATTCTTGCTGAAGCCATTTTAGGCTTCACTAGAATTTGATCTCCTTGATGAGAAACCCCATGGAAAATTATCAGACTTTTTCTTGGAATCCAAGATCAAGATGCCTTATCTACCAAAATGCTTGCAGACCACACCCTCAGGTAACTGCTCCTTTTAGCTCTTCTTATACGGTTTGTTTGAAGGCAGCTATGGCCACCATCCCACTACACCACCCCCTGCCACTGCCAAGAGAGATGCCAGAATGTATTTTTCTCTTCAAAAACTCCATACTCTGGACACTTGGACAAGGATCCCCTGATACCTGAGTGTAGTCCCAGCTGGATGGGATAAAGACTCTCAGCTGACTATAAACTGTGTTTGACTGGTCAATTCTCAGGGCCTCCCATGACAATAACAGCTTTTGTTTGACCTTGACAGAGAGGGACCCTCCTTTCTGGGATTTTGTTAGTAGAACAAATCACCATATAGCAGCAACCATTTATATGAGCCCTGTTTTCCCATACTAGAATTTGGTCTGATACTCCCTACAACATTTCTACAAAGCAGATAGATGCACCCTACGTAATGAAAGTAACCAGTATGTAATCAGTTTCTTAGAGTTTTGCATCCTCTGCTAAATTCCTGGAAAGTTCTGGAATACCCAATGGAAAGCTCTGGCACATATCCCTTAATGGCCACTATTGATTCAGATCTGCTATCCTCCATATGATCACATCATTTCCTTAAACATAATACTCAAGCCTTTCTGGTCTGACATATTTAATAAAGCATTACTGTTAGGGTTTCAGGGTGGCAGAAGAATACCTTGGGGGATGGGGCGAAGGAATGCCATAAAGCCACACCATGGGACAGATCTCACTTGCAAAATTTACTGGCTGTGGGAGGAAGGATATACAAAGGTCACCTCTGAGAGAGGTTGAAGGAGAAAAAGAGCAGACCTGGAAAGGCACAGGCTTTATAAAGGGCTGTAGAATGCGTCACTTTGGGCAGCTGGTGATTAGGTGGATGCTTATGCAGGGTCACTGAAGACAGGCTGGGTGGTCCTTGGTTTACCAACAATTACTAACTTCTGAGCAACAACTCATGAAGATGAAGACAAGTCTGTGCAGAGCACTTTGGCTAAGACGTTCCAGAGACTCAAATATGTTTATTTTTTTCTTAGAGGTGAACACTTACAATAGTTCTTAAGTCCTAAATTTATTTATTTACTTAATTTATTTATGTTTCAGACAATCTCAGTGGCTGGGAATTTACATGACCTCCCACTTTAGCTTCTTAAATGATGGGCTAAATAACTGGTGTACAACACCATGTTTGGATGTAAATCCTAAATTCCCTATTGTAATTTTCCTGTAAGGACAAAAATACTTTCTCAAGATCATAATGAAAATCTTATTGTCCCCAAAGTCTGTGTAACATAAATAACCTCAGTTAAGAGCTTCAAGAGCAAAGCTTTTATCATTATATGTACTGATTGGTATTCAGTTACAGTAAATGTACACTACAATGAAGAAGGATCTCTCCCAGTAACTACTGTGCAAATGTTTCCTAATAAAGGATCAGAAGTTCCATTTCTCTAGTACGAATAAAAAAGAAAAAAAATCCCAGTGCCATAAAGTCATTGCAGAAAACAACAAACAACTCTGTTACTGTCATAGGCCTTTGTAAAAACAATAGGTCTAACAGGTGGCATGTGGCTGTGGGTGGGTGTATCTTCATCTCCAGGGAGCCAGGATGTCCTGGAAGTTTCTATTGGAGGAATTTGTTGGTGGGATTTGGATTGTAAAGGCACGTGAGCATCTGCCACCTCCCTGGTCTCATTAACGTTCTCACAATTAACTCCTGCAGCCTGGCTAAGCAGCCACAACCAAGGATTACATCCTGCTGCATCCTTGACAATGCTTCTTTTCATTCCTCTGGAAATAAGAGCTCTCAGACCTTCAAGTAGAAGGGTGGTTCTCCAAGAAAGGGATCCAAGTTCAGAAAGTTCTAGAAATAAAAATCGATGGAGTAAAGATGGCTTAACCCAAACCATGAAAGGAACCTAGGATCTGGACTGGAGATTGTATTTTGCAACATGCCACGTCACTCAAGATGCACATCTACTGCCAAGGCTTGTGTTTATCTCTAGCATATTCACTTAAAAATAGTTACATTTGCTGCACACTTGACTCCAGGTCAGATTTTATATCATTTACAAACTTTAACCAAGAATACAACTGGATACGAAAAGAACACTGACTAATTTTCAGTTAGGCAGAATATACAGACTGTACGGGAGGCAAAGAACAGCACAAGGCATAGCCAGACCAGACTGTTTTCATAGGACTCAGGCATAATCCACCTTAAACAACAAACATATCAGAGACGCCGACTGAAAATTAAGCCATTCGGTCTCTTTAACTCCATATCCATAAACTTCATTTAGTAAAAAGCTAATACTGAACAACTGAGACAATAAATATATGACATCCCCCCCCAATTTAAATAGAAGACTGACATTTATTGACATGTAGACTTCAAAGAGATTTCAAAGTGATTTGAAAGCTGAAACTTCTTTCAAAGATAAAACTTAAGTTTGGGGAATAACTACGTAGAACAAAGCACTCAGATGAAATAAGGCTTCTTTCTTCACAAAGACAAAAGAAAGATTAGGCTGTTGAGGGCTTGAAGCAGCATTGTACCAGGAGTGAGCTGAAATTTTCATATATACTTAGATGAAAATTTAGGTTTGAAAGAGAAAGTTTGCAAACTTGTCTGCAGTACACAAAATTTTACACCAATGGCTACAATTAGAAAAAACCATTTGCAATACCAATACTGCCATTTTTATATTCATTGGGCTTTACACTATTCTTCCTGCTTTTCATTCTTCTCAAAGATACTAATACACAATTTCATCTATGCTCACAAACACACATAGCACACACATTGCATTTAATATGCATAGAGCACACACACATGTAAACTGACATTAGAAATAAAACCGTTTTTATTTCTTTCACACTTTTTTTTTTTTTTTTTTTTTTTTTTTACGGAGGCGTGAAGATATATGTGTGCCATGGGTCATGGAAGGAGTTCAGCAGAACTTTAGAAATCAGTTCTCTTCTTCCACCATATCAGTCCCAGGAATTGAACTCGAATCCTCTGACTTGGTAGCAAGCTCCCTTATCTACTGAACCATTTCATTGGCTCAGGAACAAAAACATTTTAAAAGATTATATAGCTTATTTTTTTTAAATCTCATTTTATACCCCATTGTATAGTGTCTTTCAGAATACTAATTTTCTCAAATAAAACAGGAAGAAAAAAATAACATAAATATCAGGAGTCTGATATAACTCAAACTTGTCAGCATATAGATGGGGGGTAATTTTCATTTTAAATACTTAAATGTTCATAGCTTGTTACAATTCAGATGTGAAAGGTAAGTTGTGAAATTCTGAATCTACAGAAAATGCATTTCTCAAAAGTCATTTAGAGAAAAACTGAAGTTTATCAAGTAGGTAACTGGGGGGGGGGATTTGCAAATTGTATTTCTGTCTTTGTCTAAGTGATAACATGTTATCTGCATACAGATGCTCTTGATAAGATAGAATAAAATGCCTGAAATTGTTTCTGTTATTCCAGGGGTCTGGAATAAACATCTCTGGTTATTTCCAAGATCCAGAAGAGCTGGAAGCCCTGGTGCTTTCTGGCTATTCTCTATTCTGCAGAGGTGTAGCTATGAGTTATTACTAAAGTTGCATCTGTGAGATTAAAATGCACGATATTCGCTTCATGAGTCCTGGTACCAATATGTGTGCTGTCCAGTTCATAGCCTTGGTATTTCTCTTCTTTCTTTCTCTGTGCAGCTGAGCCCTGCCCTGCCTCCCCTGGAGTTCTCAGCTCTGTTCCAGTACATCTGAAACCAATCTTTGCCTGAGTCAGGCAAGGGAGATAAACACCAAAGCTCAGAAAGAAAAAAGAGAGAAAGAAAGAAAGAAAGAAAGAAAGGAAGGAAGGAAGGAAGGAAGGAAGGAAGGAAGGAAGGAAGAAAGAAAGAAAGAAAGAAAGAAAGAAAGAAAGAAAGGAAGGAAGAAAGCTTTTGCATAGCTTTAACTGGACGTGTTCCTTCCCTGGCATATCATCTTGCCTACTGGTCTATTCTAATAGGTAAATTTCCTATGCAATTCAGTTTCAAATATTTTATTTTCCAACTCTAAGTTATTGACTCTTACTCCAAACTCTTTCCGACTATTGCCTTTGTATCCATAGCAGAAAGTGGATGATGCTGTCCAGGTTTGGGACTCTCTTCCAGAACCCTCATTATTTGTGCCGCTCCACAGAAGAGTACCTGTGATACAGCTAAGCACCGCTGGAACAGTGATCTGAACTATGCTGCCAGCCTGTCTGCTTTTCTACTCCTTACACTAGATTTGCTTCTCATATAACTAGATAACTTTCTTAGCATTTGCATTTAGATAGTGTCTTCCTTCATGGATCTGCACTGTCATAGCCATTAGCCAAAGCCATGAGTCATACTTGCCTAGGATTGGGGCATGAACTTTTACAAATATTTCAATTGGCTAGTCTATTACAGAAAAAGTGAGATTCACACAAATCAAGACATATGGCAAAGATATAAATTACATTTCAAATATTATAAAAATTCATGGTATGAGACATTTTTTAGTAAGAATGGAATACAGACAGGTTTGTCATTAACTTCTAATTTACCAGAGTGTGACTCATAGTTTGCACATATACCTTTGTTATTTGGTTATATGTTCAAGCCATATACCAATACAACTTTTCTGAGAAAATGAAATGATATAGTCACATGTTGAAATATAATTAAAATAATAGAGTACACTATCTCTCTAGAGACACAAGGATGGCAACATCCAAATGTTTCCTAAAACATTTCTAAAGAGCATATGCTCTCAGGGACATGAGTTAAACTCAGAGCAGTTACAATGCATAATGAAACAGCTGCTATCACTTCTTAACAAGCAAAGACAATATATAAATTTTGATACTTTCTCAATGATAATTAAAGGTAACCTGAATTTTCTAACTCTTAATATAAATAAACATATAAGCAAATGTTTCTTTAGACCTTGTCTGTTAAAACATCACTTTCTCTTATGGAAAGCAAATGGTAAAATATTACTATTTACTCAGGGAATTTTTTGCATATGTCAAAGAGAAAATTGATTCACTGAATTTAATTGTTAGTTGAAATACCTGCATTATATTCATGTTACTAATTCATGTTAAAATGTCATAGTCACACTTTGCCTTGAGCATCATTTAATACCATCATGTTATTAAGATATGGTTTGATTGTATGCCCTTATGGAAGTCATCTTAAATCATGGAATAAAGCTGCTGAGAAAATATAAAATAAGTCAACCGTGTATTGTATGGCATATGAGCAATTTCCATTTAAAAAGTTGGTATGTGGATAGAAGTAATATACTATAAAATAGAATGTTGAAGTCTAAATGGTTTTGCAAGATAACTGTTATGAATGCCACATTCCTTAGTAAGCTGAATATCATCCTTAATGATTTTTATTCTGTGGCTTGAGCTTGTCATTTACATATTAGCACTGACCTCTCTTTTGTCTTCATTACAATTTCAAGTCAACAGAAAGTTATAGTGCATTCTTTAAGATATTATTTCACCTTAGCAATCTTGCAATTATAAACGGTAGGTTAGCTAATGGTTTTTGTCAGGAGTGAATGATTTGCAAAGATGATAGCATTGATTCTGAAAACTTTTTCTGCTCAGGACCATGCTGGCCACATTGAAGTTTGCTCTTTGGGATTCAGAATTGTACATGTATGATTCTTAGAAGAATGCAGTGTTCTCTAAAGGTTTTTTTGCCTTGGTTTCATGTTGAGAAATTAACGCAACACTCATGTCTGGATCCTGCCCACCAGAGAATCTGACTCCTGGGTTTGCATTGCATGTTGGACATTTTGAAAAGTTGCATCATGTTGTTATCACCTCGAATCATGACTAAGCATCTTTCTAAAACTAAAAAAAGAAAAAAACTGAACCATGAAGAAATATGATGTCCATATTATACTTACAATACTGGAATAAGTAAATGAAGTCTAATTTCACAGCAAAATTATTATTTCTATTTATTTTCTGGCACAAATATAGAGGTGGAAGAGGCATCAGTAAGTTATGGTCACAGTGGGAAAGGCAGAAGAGGAAGGGACATGAGTATCTTCGGAAGGTCAGGAAAGGCATCATGAGTCTACATGGAATGGAGGGGGACAAGGTCAGTGTGGAATGGAGCATTCCTGTCCATCTTTGCCTACCTTACAATTCCTTATCTTCATGGGACTCAAATAAGAGTAATATACTAGTTAGTTTTGCAATATCTGCAGCAAAATACCCAACAAAAATCAATTTGATGGAGGATTTATTTGGTTCATTGAGTCTGAGGGTACAGTCCACGAGAGCAGTGATGGCAGCAGAAGCAGGAAGCTTCCACAGTTGGGAAAAAGACAGTCACAAATTCTAGTGCTTGGATGACCTGCTTTCTCCTTTTTATTTGCCTCATGATCATAGCCAGAGGGATAGTGCTATCTACATTCAATGTAAATCTTCTAGAAATATTCTCAGACAGACCCAGAGGTGGGTCCCCTACATGATTCTAAATACTATAGCATTGACAGTCGAGATTAACCACACACACACACACACACACACACACACACACACACACACACACACTACTTCTACCCAATATGTGCACATGTATATCTCATTAAAAAATAACAAAATATACAAATAAAAATACATATAATTGATAGTATGCAGAGAAAAGACAGCAACTTATCAATATTAAACAATATCTTTTAACTTATCCATTAAGATAAAAGTCTTTTCTTGATTCAGGGAGCATAGAGGTGTACAAAAACTTATAAATTCTTATAAGCTTGTCTGTGTTTCCAAGCAATCATTCTAAGAGCATAAAAATCACATCCATGATTCCTGATACGAAATCCTGTTCATTCTTTGTGAAAAATGAGCTGTCAAGTCAGAGACAATCACAAACAGAAATGCTGAAAGATGAGCTCCAACAAAACAGTACCATCTCAGTCATTTAGATGTGGCAAAGTGAAAACCATGAAGACTAAGGTAAACTGGGAAGCAATGACTCTACCCAACATGTCTTTAGGTTCTGTCAGTAGATCTCAGAAGTAAGTGGCTTGAGACACAGAGATAAGGTAGATAGAGTACCTCAGGATGTTGTACATAAATAGGAAGGACAGCAAGTAGAGTTTAAAGAGCTAAAGAGACTTTCTTCCCATCACTGTGGAGGAGTGCCTGGAAGACTATTTAGTGCCTTCAGTGTGTGCCAAGCTTCATGAGTAATATGAAATTGATGCCTTACTGTACAGCTCAAGTACTAAAATTTTAAAACACTCGTTTTCTTTATTTAAATGGTATTTTATGGATGAAAATTGGCAAACAAAAGGGTAAAGAAAGTCTTAAAGAAAAAGACAACAACAATAACAACAAAAATGATGAACACAGTGAGAGCAAAGGACTGGTATTGGAGAACCAGAGGCTAAAGCCTGGGAGAGAGGACTTCAGAGGGATGCCAGATTGACAGTGGGCTATGTATATGTCTTTGTCATTGATGCGACATTTCCCCCCAGTCATGTCAACTATGAAGAAATGTTCCTGTTTGTCTTTCTTTCTTTCACCAGTATATTTTATAATTATTTGACAAGGTCAGCCAACTGACCAATATTTAAACATTTTTCTTACCACTTCATTTTTTTTTGGCCAGCAGTCCATTTTCCTTCTTAATTAAATGGCATGACTAAATATCTTCAAATCATGACATTAAGTGGCACAATCCAAAGAATTCTATGGACAAAAGTATTTATCCCATCAGAATTAAGGGTCACAAAGACAAAAATAAATTTATAATGAAAACAAGTCATATTTAGTGGGGAACTATTAGGATTATTTAAAAATCAATCCTACATACAATTATGCAAGCAGAATAAGCAATCATCCTAAACAATGATCACTTGCTTAAGAAAAATTATATGTAATCTGTTGTAGATTACCAAACAAACGTTGGGTACCATGTGTGTCAAGTGCACTTGTGTCTAAAAGAAACTGGATATATAAACGACAACATTTTATGAGATTAATCTGTAAAAAATAAAGCATATGGAATGAAGTGAAAAAGATGAATGCTGGATACCTTTGAACATATGCTAGTTGTATACTGAATTTTGTAATCATCAAAATATTCTGTATAATTGTAAAACAAAAGTTCATGCCATAACTAAGAAACGAAACATGAAACAAACGTGACGTGGTGCTTTGTCTTTCAAAATCACACACATATATACTCTTCCAGCCATGGTGGCCAATGACTGTAATCCAAGCACTTTGAGAATTCAAAACAGAAACATTAGAAGTCATGGGTTAACCTTGCTATAAAACCAGTTTGACACCAGCTTTAGCTATAAGAGACCCTGTTTGAAACATTGCAGCAACGAAGAGTTACACATACTCACTAACGCTTCTATTTCTTGACACTGAATGTAATCAATAACTAATTCACTAGAAATGTGATTCTTTACTGTCATAACTGTGGTCTCTGAACAGTATTTCTATTGAGGAAATCCAAGGCTCATTGAGGAGTGGCTGCTTCTGATCTGAGACAGGAAATGTGTCAGAGGAGCCTGGATCAAATTGCCATAACAGAAAGAAAAACTGCCAACAGTCTAAGAAAATAAGGACTTGAAGACTCAGAATCAGACTTGGAAAAAATTACCCTTGGCCAAACATGGAACCATTTGAACATCACAGAGGATAAGTATCAGAATGTGCCAAACAAGCACAAATCTATGAACTCCTGATGCTGATGAAAAGCAAATACTAATTCTATGACAACTTTTACAGGTGCAAGGGAATTAAATATGTCATAATTGAAGGGAGAGATTGAATTATCCTTCTTTTCAGAACAATGTATGCTTGAAGTTAACCAGAATCAATATACAGATATTTTCTTCATTGCAACTATCCTAGTCCAATTAAAAAAATGAATCTTGAGCATGGAAGATGACCGTTCTTCCATACATACTGAATGAAAGACCTAGTTGTCATCCGTGACTGACAGTATCACAGGAAGGCAACCAGACACTGACTCCAGTGGAAACACCTGTCACCACTCAACCAGCAGACAAGCCAGAGACATCTAGAATCTGACCAGAAATCTGCAGCTAGTTCCCAAACTGCAGGAAATCAAAGAGAAGAAAACAGTGCTAAAGACCCTGCTGGGAGGCAATCAGCAAAACTCAGAATATGGGGAATTCTACAGAAAAAAAAAAAAAAAAACAAACTCAATCTTCAACAAAAAAATCCAGTCAAATTGGAGTTGATGCACAAAATTCTACATACAAAGACATTTCAATGAATCAGAAAATGTGACCCTTATTTTCTTTTTCAATTTCAATTTAAACTATATAAACTTAAAAGAGGAATATAAAGAAGAAAGAAGGAGGCAATGAAGACAAACCCCAACCAAAATAATGATGCAATCCCGAAATCCTGTTAAAGGAGAGGCAGGAGCATAAGGAGTTTAAGGTCAGAGTAGGCTACATAGTGAGTAGGAGGCCAGCTTGAGCTACAAGTGTACATAAATAAATGATCAATTGAGACTGCTGTATAATATTAAGATTTGCTAATGTGTGATAGTGGTATTGTGACAAATTTTGATTAAAGAAGAAAATGAAGATATATTTTTTCTAAACTTACCTATACAATTAGTAGCCCCAAAAATCACTGACTTATTTCAGTTGCTACTTAAGCTTGGATTGCTATTGTTTTAGTCAATAAATCAATATGGAAATATCTAGTGCCAGTAATTCAGAAATTGTTCCAAGCAGTGTGACTTTCTGGCAAGTGGCCTTTCCTGATTCTGGCATGCAACCTCAGAGTTACTAGAGATTTATAATCTTTTAATGACTTATAATCTAACAAGAAGCTTTCAGGCTGCTATTGGCTTGTTTGGGTTTCAGTCAGGAAATTACAAATGTTTGATATGGTATAATTGATAAGTGGGAAATACATCCCAGAGTGAGAAATGTAGCAGCGTGACACAAGGAAGGACACATGAAGCAAGTTCATGATCAATTAAGCTCCTTCTTTAGGTTGTCATTGAGTCACCCAAGGTAAAGGTTTCATAAGATATAATTGTATCATATTTCTAGATATTTATACTTAGAAAATGCCTTGGTGAATAGTTTTTACCTGTTTAGCATGTACACATGAATATGAGTTTGTAGAAGTGTGTGTGTGTGTGTGTGTGTGTGTGTGTGTGTGTGTGTGTGTGTGTGTGGCAGATGAAGGAAGCATCAATTAGAGATAAGCAGCATAAAACTCTAGAGTTAGATTTTATGGGAGTTGATTCCCATTTTCACAGTTGCCATTTACCAGGCTTAAATATGGTTGAATTAGTGATTCCACTGATTTTCAAAAAACATTTTCCTTAAATTAGAAATAACAGAATTCTAACCCCATATATTGAACATACCAAGTCATAGAATGCTGTAGTGGGTGACTATTCTATGAGATAATGAATGTATAGAATTCAGTACTTGGTAACTGGTCAGCTACTATTAGTAAATGCCACCACTGGTAAGACAGCACGAGTAATCCCAATGTTAGCTTTTAAAATTGTTAGCAAGGGTCATACATAGCCGAGAGAATGCATTTTTAGAGGAATCTTTCCAATAGCTTTTTGTACCTTGTTTAGTGACTCAGACACTGTTCAAGACAAGAATGCTATAAAGACACCTCTAGAAGTCAGTCAACACCTCATCCTTAGACACTTGTATACTTCCCATAAAACCAGAACTGTCCAATCAGAACTCAACCAGATACTGGGAGAAAAATGTACCTATCATGCCGTGTTGTTCTCCGAACACAACAGGGCCACTATCTTCTCCTTGAACCCATGTTGCAACACAAGCATTGTCTTCCGACAATATAGAAGTTCTGCTTAGAGATGATCTATAGATACTTTAGACCCATGTCAGTGTTACTGTTATTATTATTTCAATTTCTATCAAATCCTATTATTCATAAAGAAAATACAAAATTTAATCCTATGTCTGAAAATCTCAACTTATTGAAGTAAAACCTTCATATATTAACAACTTCAGTTACTCTTGTAGCATTGGTATAATTTTTAGTATATATGCGTACCACCTATACTACCATTAGTATCAAAGAAAATCTTTATGTGAACTCAAAATTTCACTTTAAAATCATAAAAAGGAAAATTTATATTATTAACTTCAACAGAAGAAACTAAATAATTTTCCCTATATAAAACCATGCTGATATTATGCATACTCAATGATAAAAATGTAAAAATTTTAAATGAAAATTGAAAGTGATATAGTTAAATCAGATCCTTCAGTATAGAATTTTATAATCCTTTGTGTGGTTCGTATTTTGGGCACACCCCCCCCCCCCCATCAGCTTCTGGTTTCCCCTCAGTCTCTTAGACAGATTATTAAACGTCATTAAGTCCTATGAACTAACATGTATGACCCCATAACTGTGATCAATGCAGTGTATTTTTTACCCCATCTTAAATTCTAGTGAATAATTACTTAGTCTTTATATGTTATGGACATATTGCTTTGAGAGTCTTCCATTGTTCTCCTGACCAGGGTCAACTACTTCACTGTAGTATTCATCTACATAGATCTTGTCAAAACAGTGAATTTTAATATTGACATTCTTACTTCATATTCTAAGATTCAAGAGGGTGATAATCAAAAATAATCATGTACATTATTTTATTTCTAACAACAATCACATACCCAGCCTACACTGGATACTGGATATATTTTGTTAAATAAATGAATGAAAGAATAATTCCATTTACCTTATATTTTTAAAATGTAAAGTATCATTTTCTTGTCCTTAATCCTCTCACTACAGCTTTCTCCCTTCTAACAATACTGAACTTAGATTTTATAACCAGCAAAGTGAAAAATTAGATATGGCTCTTGAGATATGGCTGTATTTTTACATTACTTCTCAGGGATTGCTAAGGAGATTCTTGTCGAAGATTTTGATTTTCAGAATTCTCTGAATTTCCCCCGCCGTTTTCCTATTGGGAAAACTTAACTTTCATATTAGACCTCTTATCTCAAATGAAAGGAATATCTAGATGTTAAATTCAACAAGTACATTTCACTGCTGCTGAAATAGAAATCAAAACCATACCATGGACAGCTTAGGCTTATTTTTCATTAATCACCAATAGTGGATTGAAAGTTGGTTTTCAAAGGCTTATTACAGTATGCTCATGAAGATTTAACAGTGTCCGAAGTTTTTTTCACACATAGTGTGAATTTTGAACTTCATCCAAGCACTTAAAACTTAATCAAGCAAAGGGCTGGTGAGGAGTTTCAGCAGGTAAAGGTACTTCCTGTGCAATCCTGGTGCCCTGAGGTCCACCCCCAAAATGCACAGGGAAAGGAGAGAACACTCCCAAAAGTGGTCCTTCGACTCTCACATACTGACTGTGGCAGCAACACACCTTACAAATGATTAGGACAGAGCCAGAGAAGTAGTTCAGTGGGTAAAGGTGCTTGTTACCAAACCTGACAATGTCAGTTTGATTCCTGGAACTGTCATCATGGAGAGAACTGATGCCTATAAGTTGTCTTCTGACCTTCACATTCTTACAATGGCATGGGCACGTTTACATACATGTACAAACATGTATGCAAAAAAAAAAAACCCTAACAAATGAATCTAAAAAGTAACATATGTAATATGTGGTTAGATCCCATATGTGCATACATGTGTGTACGTATATATAAACATACATAACTACACAGACACATACACACACACACAGACACACACGGGGAGAGGGAGTACTTACCTTCTTACTTAATAAATGCAGTCTTCAGAGAAGTGGACAGGACCTTCTTCATAGATTATGATAAGTGATCCAATTCTAAGAATGATTAATATAGAAATTAGTGGCTAGCAGAAAATTATGAGTTATTTTCTGGTGTACTTGACTCCAGAAATAGACAAACATGTGGGAATGGAAGAAGTTTGATTAGAAAAGTTCTGTGTACCAAAGATTTCATAAGGGATGGATAATGATTAACATTTAACACAAGAAAACAATTGACCCGAGTGTGGTTACACATGCCTGTAAACCTAGCAGTCAGAAGGCTGAGGCAGAAAGTTCCTGAGTTCAAAGACAGCCTGGGCTCAGATGAAGATCCAGGCCAGCTGAAGCTCCTAAGGAAGACTCTGTCAGAAACAAGAAAGAGGGGGAGGGGTGGAGAAAGAGGGGAAAGAATGGAGGAGGGACGACAGAGGGAGGGAGGGAGAATAGGAGAGGTAAGAGGAAGAAAGAAAAGAGGGAGATGTATAGAAAAGAACTATATGATTTATAATATAATCAAATGATATAAGCAAAAATGGCTTATCAGAGTTGGGAGATTAATAATGAAAAAATAATACAAAGAATATATACTAATACAAATATACCAGAGACCTGGAGAATTAAGATTCTAAGCTCAAAGAATCTTAAAATGATAAAGAAGGGAGAATGGAAGAAAGGAAAATATGAATTATAAAATGTTCATGAGTGATTCTATAAAAAAAAAAATCCTCAAAGCAATTTCCCTATGAGATTGGATAAGTCTAAAATAAAATGCCTACTAGTAACAAAAACAACCTCAAGTAGTTAGGAAGTAGATGAGGTGTGTGTGTGTGTGTGTGTGTGTGTGTGTGTGTGTGTGTGTGTCTGTGTGTGTGTGTGTCTGTGTGTCTGTCTGTCTGTGTGTGCATGTGTGTGGAAGAGGAGGAGGAGGAGGATGTATCTAGAGTTTTCCTGCCTGGCCCACAGTCAGGGCAAATCTCTCTCACCTGCCAGTCCCACAGCCGCTCAGACCCGACCAAATAAACACAGAGACTATTATTGGTTACAAACTGTATGACCGTGGCAGGCTTCTTGCTAACTGTTCTTACAGCTTAAATTAATCCATTTCTATTAATCTATACCTTGCCACATGGCTCGTGGCTTACCGGCATCTTCACATGCTGTTTGTCATCGTGGCGGCTGGCAGTGTCTCTCTCACTCAGCCTTCCACTTCCCAGCTTTATTCTCCTCCTTGTCCCGCCTACACTTCCTGCCTAGCCAATGGCCAATCAGTGTTTTATTTATTGACTAATTAGCAACACATTTGCCATACAGAACATCCCACAGCAGGAGGAAGAGGAGGAGGAGGAAGAGGAGGAGGAGGAAGAGGAGGAGGAGGAGGAGGCGGAGACAACCCACACACAGAGTGATAGTGTGAGAAAGCACTTGTTCTGGAGAGTCATGGCTGAGGGGAAAGCCAACTCCTGACCTAGGCAAGGGAGAACAGTTACTGACTTAGGAGTGTGGAGCTTATCCAGAGGAGTCTTCAAGAAATCTGGAGAGAAAATCCCAGAAGCACAAAGATGGCACAGAGAGACATTACATATGTGCAAAGGATGACATTTTGTGTCAATCCTGTGGCTGTCAACATGGCCAGGAAGTCTCTAATGGGTGAATCAGACCTCGGTGTTTTTTTCCTTGCATTTTTACACTTACTGAGATTTTGAAAGAAAATCCACACAATCAAATGCTGCACTTTACACATGCAATCAAAGAATGCAAAAAAAAAAAATATTGTCATTGGGTTTTGATGAAGTAAGTTGCTGTATTGTTCCACACAGGAGAGTAAAGGTAGTTTTTGCAAAGGAACCCACCACAATGTATACTTCAGTTTCATCCGAAGAAGAAATGAACAGGTGGGAAAGGGAGAAATGACTGAATTAAAAAAAGAAAACTTCTTAAAGGCAGATAGCTCAGAACACTGGTGCTTATCCCTGCTCATGTGCAGAGAGGAGAGGCTGGTTTAAAGATAACCTGGGAGCCCAGCTGGGTTTGTCTTTCTGTGAGAACTAACCCTGTGCAAGGCTCAGGATACAATATAAATGAGTCCTCAACCAGATGTAGCTCATTGAGGAAGGTGCCATGTTCATTCATGTAGCCAGTGTTGAGTTCGGACATAGCTGGAAAACAGAATCACACAAGAGAAGAGTTTAATTCCTCTTAGGGGATCACAAATGTTCTATTATTTATTTATTTGTTTGTTTATGTGTGTGATCTGTGTGTGTGTGTGTGTGTGTGTGTGTGTGTGTGTGTGTGTGTGTGTGATCAATGAAGGTCAGAAAACTTTCAGGAGCCAATCCTCTCCCATCATGTAGATTCCAAGGATTGTAAACAGCTCAGGTCATCAGGCTTGATGTCAAGTTCCCTTACTCATTGAACTATCTTACTGACCCACAAACTCTTTTATGAATGAGACATACCATACATTGAATGCTAA
The DNA here is from genome assembly GCF_007827085.1 of Peromyscus californicus insignis. Taxonomy (NCBI): domain Eukaryota; kingdom Metazoa; phylum Chordata; class Mammalia; order Rodentia; family Cricetidae; genus Peromyscus; species Peromyscus californicus. Next base: position 29,317,493 of record NW_026294617.1, read on the forward strand.
GAATATGTAAGACTGTATACATGGAAATGGAACACAAGGAGATTAGGTGAAAGCCAAGGATGTTCAGTTGGAGAGCTAATTTTGGGATGGTAGTTCTTTTAGGTGATCAAACTGGCAATTCAGGTCAAAAGGTGAACATGGAAGATCTAACATTCATGTTAAAAGATATTTATTTGTACTATATTGTGTGGAAAACCCCCAGGTCAATCCAATGCAAAATTCTTCAGAAATCTACCTAAAATGTTGAAAAGGTGTATCATTTTTATCATTTGTGTATTTAATAAAGAATGTGTTTCCTTTTCTTCAATTCATTAGACTTGGAAAGCTTGTACAGTTTAATCTGTTCACAGGTACATGTGCACACCCAGAGGTTCTGTGGATGTTTTTACAGTTTTAAAGAAAGTCCTGAGCCGTGGAAACAAGCAGTGGGAAATCAATGAAAATCAGAATGCTTCCAAAACACATCTTCTATGATGACTAGGAAACAAGTCAGTGTTGATGAGAACGGAGTCATTGTCCACTAGAACTCTAGAAATGGGCAACAAGGGCTTAAACACTTGTATGAAAGAGTTAATGCTCTTCTTCACAGAGGAGCCTTTGAGAAGTTAGTCTATGAACATAGATCTGTGATTGTGAGTGTGTAGGAAAAGCCCCTGGGCTAAGTGGCATGTTAAAGGAAAAGAATATATGTATTTTGAAAGCTATGGGGAAAAATGACTGGGTTTTGTTCCTCCTACATTATTTGCATAAAGAGATTTTGATTGCCCAGACATTTTGAGAATTAGGAACGGACTTTCAAAGATTTTACCCTTTGAAAATGACAGTATCTAATCTCTCTGCTTCCACAAATCTCGCCTGCATCGCCAAATAGCTCAGAAGGGGAAGAGTAAACTATTTTTCACAGGTCCTCCATAATGGATGAGATATGAAATGAATTTCATGGAAGTTGAGCACCCTGGAGGTTATTAGTTTGCCATAATATATAACGTTATTCTGACATCATATCATCATCGTTATTATTTTCATGTGCAACCAACCTAAAATATTGAAAAAAATGTATCAATTTTATCATTTGCAAATCTTAATAAAAAATGTCTGTCCTTTTCTTCAAACTATTAAACTAGGAAAGGCACTTACTCTTTAAGCTTTATATGCACTGAATATTCAGTATAGCAACTTAAAATGAATTAAGAAACTAGCCAATACTTAGAGAAAGCATGATAAAAAAACCTTTTTGAAAGAGGGCAACATATATTTAATTCTATGAAAAATTCAATAGTATATGTATGCAGTGTCAAAAGTTTTACTTTATAACCAAACCTTAATTATGAATAGTCATTATCTAAATTTATGTTTAAAAAATCATGTTTGAGTGTGTGTGTGTGTGTGTGTCTGTCTGTCTGTATGTATGTACATGTGTGTTTTCTTCACCTAAAGTCAATGGGAGACCAAATGTATATAATAATTCCCTCAAAGGATTCAACTCAAATTTCTCTGAATTAATTTCAACAGTTTTGGGGGATATCTATAAGGCATTGTCTTCTATTAGCACTACTGACCACCCCCCTAAGACTCTAGAAACCAGGAAAATTCAAATCGAGTATAACTGTGTGCTAGTTAGAGCTGAGTAGAAACATGCACTTTAAAGAAGCTAAAAATTCCATCAGTTAAATTCAAAAATCCTGACAATGTTAAATGCAACCTGTAATGTACTTTATCAAAAAATACATAGTAATGCTGACCATGGGAACTAGAGCAAAGCAAAGAAACCTCTGCCAGTCACAAAGCATTTACCCCCAAAGAGCTCTACAATTAAGAAAACATTTAAATTATCCGTTTATTATCAATAATGTATTCCTCTTAAAAATGTTAACTTAGCGTTAAATTTTCTACCAAAAAAAGTCAGAATATAAAAAATTAAATAAGCATTTCCTCTTCAGTCTCTCATAGGAGACGTTAAAAGAATTGCTTTATAGATGTACTACATTTTCTTGTTTTTGTCATTTTAAAGACTTATGGTTATTTGTCTATTTAGCTAGCAGATGGGAAGTGATTTCCTGATATTCTGTATTCATCAGACTGACAGCTCATTCCTATTTTCCTCTATTTTAGAGGGAACTAAAAGAACAACAGCTTCCATTATATCCGTGCTGCTTCCATTACTTGCAATTGTCAGAGCTCTTTGCACACCTTGCTAGGAGCCAAAGCACTGAGTAGCCACTGAAATCAAATGCACAGTCCTCTTGTCCCATTGCTCATGGTATGGCTGCGAGTCAAAGCCCTGTACACACAGCTCTTCCTGTGCAGTCCAACCCACTCTCCCTCTTCAGAATTCAATCAGCCAGTCGCCTTTTTCTACTGACCTCTTATCGATCCTGTTGCTAGATGCTGTTTGCCTTTGTGTTTGAGGGGCAATCTTATTCTCCCATTACCAGTGGCAAAACTAAAATCAAAGAAGCAGTGCCCTGTCGTGGGCCTAAGGAGCATAGAATCCCAGATATCTATACTTGATTTACAATGTTCACAAAATACCCATATTCCTTTCCAAAAATGAAGAATAAGGAGCTTTGAACACTGTCATTTTAATTAATAAATATCCAGTGCATCCAACACAACTATTAGAAACACAAGATTGTCTACTAACTCAAGAACAGAAAAGAGAGCAATAAGCCTCTCCATACTGTGTGCTGCTTGACTTCACTTCCAAGAGCTAACAATAGCATCACTGTGTGTGTGTGTGTGTGTGTGTGTGTGTGTGTGTGTGTGTGTGTGTGTGTGTGTGTTTTCTTGCAGCATTCAGAGACAGACATTCATTGAGTGCTCATTGTTCTCTAATTTATTTTCTAAGACAAGGTCTCTCAGTGAACCTGGAACTCACTGATTAACCTAGAATGGATGGACAGTAAGTTCCCAGGATCCTCCTGTCTCTATCTCCTCAATTTTGGACTGGAAATGAACTTCCTTGTGCCCAGATTTTTACATGAGTGCTGGGGATCAGATCTCAGGTCCTCATACTTGACCAGCAAGCAGTTTACTAAGTGAGCCCTTTCTGCAGTCTCCTACCACCTCTATTTTCTACCCACTCCAAAGTGTAATTCATCCCACTTTTAAATGAGGTCTGTCGTTTCTCAGAAGCCATTCCATTGGTCGCTGTTACTTAGGCAAATCCACATTCTGTGTGAAAAGAAAGCTAAGTTATTTACATTGAATTTAGGGAACATCTAAAAAGGAGAAACCCATGCTAGAGTTATCCATTTTTACACACAGCCGCATGACTTTCATAGCCATTTAATTTCAGATGAGATCGGGCACGTTCAGGGTGGATGGCTGTAGACACTACTTAATGTCAAATAATTTAACAACTTATAATTTTTTGTACTAGAGATTATATTTACGTCAAAGTCAGAATGATTTAGTGATATTTTGTTTTATTCCATGTGTTGGAAAATATTTTCTCTTTGGATTATTTTAAATCTTTGGATTATCAAAATCTAAAACATCTACGGATGTTGTCCTTGCTCAGTTTTATTGGAGTCAGCCAACTCTTGCTACCTCTTTTACAGTCATGTCACTAGCACACAGTGTCTAAAGTAGGTGGTATGCTGGATAGTTTTTATTGTCCACTGGAAGCAAACTAGTTATCAGGGAAGAGGGAGCCTCAGTTAAAGAAATGCCTCCATCAGATGGGCCTGTGGCCATGACTGTGGGAGAACTATTTTGACTAATGATAGATGTGGAAAGACTCGGGTCCATGTGGGAGGCACAATCCCTAGGCAGGCAGGCCTCAGCTTTATAAGATAGCTCAGACTGGACTAGATAAACAAAGCTAAGTGAGTAGATCAGAAGGAGAAAGCCAGTAAGCAGTTTCCACCAGGATCTCTGCTTCAGCTTGCTTCATGTTCTTGTCTTAAGTTCTCTTCTTTTCCCTTGACGATGGACTGTAAACTGCAAGATAAAATAAACCCTTTCCTTCCAAACTTGGTTTTGGGCACACTGTTTATGACAGCAATAGAAAGCGAACTAGAGCTGAAAGCTTCTAACAAAAAGAGGTACTTCTGGAATGAAGGGACACGGAAGAACTCGCAACTGCTCAAAATTTGACGTAGAGCCACTGTAGGATAGAAACTAGATTTTATAATACTGGGCTTTTCAAGTACCTAATCAAAACCATGCTTATGAGTAGGATTTAATGGAGGCCTTCTAAATGGCTAGCCGTCATCCTGAAGAAGAACTAATCGATCCTTCATCTCCTTGTCACACACTGCAAGAATTATACTTAAAAACTGTGGGTTTGCAAAATATGTAGGTTAAATCTCACTTCTTTTCCTTGTATCACATCCTGAAAACTAATATTGTATTCCAAGAGTGAGTGAAAGTGAAAAGCAGTAATTTATGGATGCCATTCCCTCCATGCCAATCTTGCAGATTATAGCTTTCAGGGGAAATGGAAACTCTTTTATATTGTACTTGAGTAAATACATTCTATATATTCTTGACTCTTTTTATCTGGCCCCTTCCAGTATGCTGGGAGTTTGTTCTTTTTACTCTGTATGCTGCCTCTTCCTTGTCCAGAGATATTTGCCTCATCTCAGCTTCTCAGTCTTAGCAGGAGTGGCAGATTGAGCTGGAGAGCTCTTTGTTGTGGGTTTGAGGGTATCACACGAGTGTCATGGGAGGTGTAGCTGCATCCCCGGCCTCCAGCAAGGTTCTGATGGTTCTACTACTGCCCATCTCCAAGTTCAAAACGACACTATACATGACAGCAGTGATGATAAAGCATGGAAAAAAATCTCCATTTCCTGTGTAGATGGAAAACGACCTACACTGGGAATCAAAGTTCACATTAAACCACACAGACAATAAGAGGTATCTAAATAATGAGAAACCAACCACGGGTCCTGGCTTCAGACTGCCTTGGTCTAAACTCTGACTACGATAGTTAGTAATTACATGGACTTGCATCTGCTTCCTCATCTGTGAAGCTGAGATAATGATCTTGTGCTGATTATCTCCTCCAGCTCCTCCGTAATGTCTCTGCCCTCCTCTCCCCTAACTGGGAGGCTAGTTGACCCCCAAGGACCCATCCCACTCTTAAGAAGAGGAACCTGAGATTCTATAGTCCTAATGAGCAATGTAAGATCATAAAGCTTGCATGTGGGAGACAGGTTTCATAGGGAGGAACAATGTCTAAAATCAAACCAGTACTCATAAAAGGAATGCAATGCTAACTCCCAATTTAACTAATCTAATTAGGGAAGTTCCATGGCCTTCCATGTTTGTGTGCCTTTGAAACTGTGTATGTTCCACATATATTTCTGTTATTGAGTTCTTACATCTTTGTACTGAGATTAACACCAAGCCTATTGAACAGATGAAGAAAGCCATACCATGAGGCTGTATTTGTATGTTGTCCCATTGAACATTCTTTCAATCTCTACCTGATTAGTTTCTCTCTCTCTCTCTCTCTTTCTCCCGTGTGTGTGTGTGTGTGTGTGTGTGTGTGTGTGTGTGTGTGAGTGTGTGTGTGTGTGTGTGTGTGTGTGTGTGTGTGTGTGTGTGTGTGTTTATACACATGTGGGTCTGCCAAAGTATGCATGTAGAGATCAGAGAACAACTCTTGGGATCCAATTCTCTCCTTTCACCTTGTAGGCTCTGAGGATGGAAGTCAGGTAGAAGGCTGGGCAAAAGTACCTTTATCCACTGAGCCATCTTGCCTATCACCATCATTGCCTTTTCTCAATTTGTTGTTCATTTGTATACTACTGTACTATGTGGGTGTAAATAAATTATTTATATTTATATTTACATAAATAAGTTATTTATATTAAATTCATAATTCAATATATTATCTTGTGTTTATAATACAATATTTATTTATAATATGTATTATAAATTAATATAAATAAGTAAGTAATGGCCTCCTTAATCTGGACTTCCAAAAAACTGTTAGAATAATGTCTCAACATCATCTTCTTATATTTTTTGACCAAAACAGGGCTATAATTTTTCCTCTACACATGATATGAGTGTAATTCGAGCTATCTTTGATTAAAATATACCTTGTTAGCTATCTTTGAATATGAGAAAGTCAAGAGGTAATATGCTTCATAAAATAACATCTGGAGTTAAACATTGTTTTTTCTCTTTCTTTCCCTCTTTTTCTTCCTTTCTCTCTCTCCTCCCCTCTCTCTCACATACTGTTTCACAAGTTGGGAAGCTCTACTTGTACACATTCCTAACATATATTCTGATTCACTACAAAGCAACAGAGCCAACTGACCATGGACTGAAACTGCGAGCCAAATAAACCTTTATGTTGACAAGCACACTTGCATAGGCTTGTGTTTATCTGTATGCAAACATGAGGATACTTGCATATTGTCTTTGACATTTGCATAAACAATTTGTCTTTGAGATGCTTTAAATTGGTCAATTGTCTCTTTATACATTCTGAACTGAATAAACTATCACATTCTGTTTTGCCTAAATTAACTAGAAAATTTTAAATGTGTAATAATTTATTGGCCAGAATGATTATAAACATAACAATAAAAATTCTCACGTACACCAAAGGATTCTAGTAAAATAAAAGTGACATTTAGTTAAGTGAAATCTATTAAGTTAAAGACCCATTCCTCTAGGCTGCCGATTTGAACTTTTTAAGCATTTGTAAACAGGGCATTGGCATAATCAAAGACTTCATACAAGAAAGTGAATGTGGGAGACTATTATAAGATTTGAAAAAAAAAAAACCTCTCGGGAGGAAATACTCATCTTAGAAACAAAAGAAAGAGATAGAATGAGATGGCTTTATATTTGAACAAGTTTTTAAAATAATTGCTTATTTATAATGCAAGAAATTAGAGAAAATGACTGGGGTCCCACATCCTCCTCTAAGCTTAGTTATGGTAAGTAACAGTCACATAGACACTGATTTATTTAAGGATAAAGGGAATACTTGTAGTGAAGAGAGTTTTTTTAAACTCTGATTTATATCATGTTCCTTTATTCTAATAAATATAAACAAAAAGAGTTGAGAAAAAAATCTGTAATGAAAATTGGGTCAGCAAGACTGCTGAGTGAGTAAGAGTATGGCAACCAAACCTCATGACCTGAGTTTGATCCCTGATAGCTGTTCTTTTCCACATGTTGGGGGAAAGAACAGACTCCACAGTGTACTGTGGCCTATAGCTACACACATGCCCACACCAAAAATTAGTAATTGTAAAGAAAATCTAAAACTCCATTGAAAATAATAATTTACTAATTATTAGAGCAAAAAAAAATACATCAGTGTCCATGAATACTTGCATAGCATGCATGAGACATAGATGTGTTCAAGATGGAGACACGAAAAGCATCACTTATTTTTGTTACTTGCAAATATGCTTTAAATGATTCATAGTGAATATCCAATAATTCAATAATAACCAGGATGGACTAATCAGTAAAGCTTGCACTGCATACAGGAAGGTCCTGCTTGTAAACATGTTCTCTTTAGCAGTTCTCAGTTCCTTATGTTCTCCATACTATCATTCTGAAAGCACTTATTTCTTTATGTTCCCTCCATCGTCATGTAGAGTTTCCTTGAGTTCAGGTTTACTTTTCTGAATCTACTGTCTCTCTTCATTGACTTCCTCCCACAGAGACTGTATCTGCTACTCAGCATTTATGATTGACACTGAAGCTCATTTGTATTTGTGTGTGGTGTTGGGGATCAAACCCATCGACTTGTACTTGTTAGGCCTGTGCTCACCAATGATCCATACTCTCAGCCCTGAAATTTTTATTTCTGGGTCCAACTCCAGAGAAGCTTCTGTACAGTTTGCAGTACTTGTCTAAGTAGAGAGTTCAACAAGTCCATACAAAGCCCAGAATGTTCCTCAAAGTTTTCTATCAACTCTGTTCCCCGTTTTTAACTGATGCACTATTTTCCACATTTTCTTGGATAGTTTTATGTCAACTTGACACAAGCTAGAGTTATCTGAAAGGAAGGAGCCTTCATTAAGAACATGCCACCACGTGGGTGAGGGAGAGATATGACCCTTGCTTTTTGTCCCTCACCCCACACCACCTACTGAAGGCTGGAAAAGCTGGTCCTGGGTCAGGAGAATGGGAAGCTGATCCTGCCCCTTACTGGCTGTGACACTCAGGAGAGCAGGCCTTGCACCTAGCATAGGCAGCATGGTAGATTTGACCCCATTAAGGGAGGTACAGGTAATCCTGTACCAACAATGCACTTGGGAGATCTGGCCCCATCCTTCATCTACCATATGGCAGAGTGGGTGAGGGAGAGATGACCCCTCCCCAATCCCCACTACCCACGGTGGGTGGGAGAGCTGGCCCTAAGGTCATGAGAGTGTGAGAATTGGCACTGCCCCCCTCCACCAGCTGGAGAACTACAGAAAACAGGCCCTGCACCTCTCCTGGACAGTACAATAGAGCTGACCCTGATGGTGGGGGCTTGGGTGAGCCAGGGCTGTGAGTGTGAGAGCAGAAGAGCTGCCTCTGACCCCTCCCTCATATGCCATGGAGTGGCAAGGGTAAGGGAAATATGCCCTCCCCCGTTACCACCTGCAACATGCAGGAGAGCCAACCTTTGCCGGGGGCAATAAGAACAAAAGAGCTGGTTCTGCCCCTCACCAAGTGCAACAATCCAGAGTGAGCCCTGGACCTTGCCTGGGCAAAACAGTAGAGCTGGCCCTGGTAGTGTAAATGTGGGTGAACTGGACTCAAGGGTGTGAGAGCAGGGGAACTGGCCCCACTCATTGTTGTGAGCTAGCCCAGGAAGTTCTGGAGAGCTCGCCTGGGTGCTAACAATGAGGCAAAGCTGGCAGGGTGACCAAACCAGCTACCACCCAGACCCAGAACCAAAACTATGAGGTAGCTCATCCCAACACCCACCTCATCTATGAACTGCTGGAAGCATGTGAAGATCTGCAGACCTGCAGATCCAAAGTTATGGGATCTTCATGACACAGGGCAACACCAGGATACCCAAGAGGAGTCCCAGTGAGGGCCCAGAATTGACAGGGAGTTGAATAGTATCAGGATGAATGGTGTGAAATTCACAAAGAATCAATAAAAAGTTGAAAAAAAAATTCCACCATATGATCAGGTTGTAGGCAAACCTGTAAGGCATTTTCTTAATTAGTGAGCACCATTGTGTGTGCTGGTGGGCCTGGGTTCTATAAGAAAGCAAGCCAGGAGGAACATGCCACTAAGCAGAACTCCTCCATGGCCTCTGCATCAGCTCCTGCCTCCAGATTCCTGCTGCTTGAGTTTCTGTCCTGACAATCTTCAACGGTAGACAATGATATGGAAGTATAAGACAAACAAACCCTTTCTTGCTGGAATTTCTTTTTGATCATAGTATTTCATGGCTGCAATAGAATACTAAGACACATGTTAGCTGTGAATGCTTAATGGCATTTAGTCTCTTACTCTCTTTTCTGACACAGTAAATCTAGCTTTAACCAGGGGAATCTAGATCCAAAAATTCCTTTGCCCCTCTCTGCTTGTCCTCTTTCCCATGGTTCTCTAGCTGTTTTCTAGCCTTGACTAAGGATAGGCACATTTTAGAGTTGGAATCCTTATGCCTCTATGTACAGTGCTCTGCTGAAGAGAAGGACATGGCAACAAAGGCTTTCAATGTCTTATTTGTGGTCTTCATTTTCCAACAACACATGTGATTTGAAACAGCCATTCAAGAATATTGCATGTCAGAAAGTCAGCATTAGAGTTAAATTTTAGGCAGGACACCTGTGACCCAGAGCTCAGGAAGAAATTCAGAAAGAGCCAAACAAAAAAGTTAAATTTAGTGCCTGGAAAGATGGTTCAACAGTGAAGAGTACTGACTGTGCATGCGGAGGACCCAGGTTCAATTCTTAGCACTCATATGGCAGCCCACAATTGCCTATTACTCCATTCTCATGGGACCTGTCACCCTCTTCTGGCCTCTGTGCGAGCCAGGCACACATGTGGTGCACAAACATGCATGCAGGCAAAGCACCCACACACAAATAATTTAATAAACATTTTTAAGTTAAATCTTAGGTACTTTGAATAACCACTCTATTTATTCATTTCTCTAGTGCTAAACATTTGGGCTTCATGGGTTAGGAAAACATAATTGGAAAGATTTTTGTGTATACTAGAGAATCATAAAATATAATAAGTTAGGTTTAAAATTGTGCAAGGGAAAGGATGTTAACATTTTCCCATGCTCTGTATTGGCAGCTACTGTGAAAAGCACATACTAGGCAGTTCAATTCAAGCCTTACAATAAGCTGATGGAGAGATATCATTTCTTGACATTTTACACATGGGAGATCTTTCAAATTTTTATTTCCCCATGATCACAGGTCTAGTAAATGGTCCCTGTGAAACTGGAATCTAACTCTAGCAGGGAAACACCTAATAATATGTAACAGGCTCCCATCTTTCTATACAATGCAGATAAAATTTAAGATGGAAGCATGTGTTATACCACATTTGGGAATGTTTAAATGAGAAATAAAAGTTTAAGTTAAGCTGAAGCGTTTTCAAATCTCTGGAAGCATCAATCAGCATTACCTAGGCACCAAGCATTTCTACAAACTGTAGTTCTGTACCTAGTAAAGCAAAGGCATGAGATAACAGTTAGTGACCAGTATGGGGTCATTCATTCATTCACTAATTGGTCAATCAAAACTGAAGTGCCCTCTGTGTGCTCTCTAGTATCCCAGCAATTTCTTGGGATTACAATCATTCCTGGAGAAATGCACTCATCCACTGGATATTCTACTTGTTAGTTGTGTGACTGAACAATACGCTTTTATTTTATCTGAAGTTTAATTTGCTTACTTGTAATCAGCATTTTTCATGTTCTTACTACATGAGACTGATAATAAATTCTTGACAGACACTGTAATTTGCCCAGTGCAATGATCAGAACAACTATGTTAAATTTGCTTCAGACATAATTTTAGGGTTATTTTGTGTGTGTGTGTGTGTGTGTGTGTGTGTGTGTGTGTGTGTGTGAGAGAGAGAGAGAGAGAGAGAGAGAGAGAGAGAGAGAGAGAGAGAGAGAGAGAAAGACAGAGAGGGAGACAGAGAGAGAGAGAGAGAGAGAGAGAGAGAGAGAGAGAGAGAGAGAGAGAGAGAGATCCTTCTTCACTTTTACAATTCTTCTTAGATAGGATTATAATGTACCTTATTCTTGGGCCCATGAGGAGGTGGCTCAGTGGGTACAGTCACTTCTGTCAAGCCTGATGACCTTAGTTCAGTGTCTGCAGTTCATATTGTGAGAGGAGAGACTGACCTCCATAAATTATCCTCTGAGATCCACACATATGCTATGGCACATGTGCCACCCCCCCCCCCCCACAGACACCCATGCACAATAAAATTAATAATAGATATCAGTGTTTCTAGTGAAGATTTGCAGACACCACAGTACAAAACAAGTCACAGTTTTCATAAGCACACGCAGAGGCATCTCTGTGTCATTAGAATGTTACAAATCCCTTATTCTGTAATTATTGACGACTGCTTTACACCCTACATCAGATCACGTAATTCTTAGAGGAACTGTGAGATCGATGATGCTCCCCAGCGCATTTGCTGTCTACCACAGTTGTAGGCTGTGGACTGCTGTTTCCAGAGAGCAGTTTTTAGAGAAGGAGGAAGCCATTGAAAGATAGAAGTGTTAAACTTTGGTGGCAGGTGTTTCAATATTTTCAGACATAGTAGGACTTGTGTCTTCAAGGCATAGGGTTATCAACAGCTCAATGTTCCGTGTGTCAGAATGGGAAGAGCAAACAGGCTACAGGTTCAGTCTGTCTCCAATGCTGCTGAAAACTTGATGCCTCAGAGCAGTGTTTCCCAACCTGTGGATCACCGCCCCTTTAACAAACCTCTGTCTCCAAAAATATTTACACTATGATTACTAACAGTAGAAAAATTATTGTTATGAAGTAGCCATGAAAATAACTGCAGTTATAAAGTAGCAACAAAAATAATTTTATGGTTGGGGTTCACCACAACATGAAGAACTGTATTAAAGGTCGCAGATTTAGGAAGGTTGAGACTTAGAGCAACACTGGACTCAAAAACAATTTCATACTCCAAATAAAAGCACATTACCTAGTATTTTGATCTTGTTAATTAAAATTTAGTATCTGCTAAGTAAAATCTGAGAATACAGCTTTTATCACCTCACTATGAGTAAAGAGTTAATGATCCAGATATTATAAACTCAGGTAGTACCATTTCCAAAGTGTCCTGATTAAGTGTCCCTTTCAGTAGGGCAGCTGTAGATATGGAGGCCGCAAGATAAACCTGGACTTTGTTGAAGTCTCTATGTCCTCTAGGAAGTTTATTCTGGAATGGTTCTCCGGGTAATTTTATTCCAGCAGTGACTCTTTGTGATAACCAGAGAGAACTTCACCACTGATGAATGTGGGTTGTTCTGCTGACATGAAGAATGACTTTATTTTTATTACTATTTTGTGAGATTTTAATATTGTTACATCATTTCCCCATTCCCTTTCCTTCCTCTAAACTATTGCTCTCTTTCAAATTCATGACCTTTCTTTCCACTAATTGTGATTATATGTATATATGTCTATGTGGATACATACATACACACATGTACACACACACACACACACACACACACACACACACACATTTACAAGCTACTCCATCTGTATAATGTTTCCTGTATGTATGTTTTCAGAGCTGAGCATTTGGTGTTGGATAACCAGTTGGTGTCCTCTTCCCTGGGGAAGTAATTTCTCCTGTTCTCAGCTTTCCTCGGTTGCCTGTAGTTCTTTGCAGTTGAGACCCTGTGGGCACTCCCCCATCCAGTTTAGCATGTCTATTGTGCATTCACTTCTCAAAAGGTGTTCCTAGGATAAATATGGTCAGCAATCCCATTTTTATCATTAGGCTCAGAATGCAAGAATAGAAACTACTGCTTACAACCATCTTCAGAGAAGATACCTCAGAAGTATATTCCTGATTCACAGGAAAGACAAAACAAGGGGAAGCAAAAAGAACAACAGCAGCAAACACAAGAAAGGGGTGGGTGAGCTTTCAGAGCACATAAAGCTCCAAGACACATCAGTGACATATCTCAGTGGAGTGTGCATCAGAGGGGAAAATAAAAGCTTGTCATTGCTCTGAAACTGTCTTTTCTAATTTAGTGCATCCATGTATTGTTATAAATCTGTTGCCCAATCTTACTTCCTCACTGAAAGATGCAGGCACAAGGCAGCAAGTGCTTTGCTGCTGTCTATCAACTCAGATAAGAAACCTTTCAGCCTGACACCAACAGCTTAATGAAAGGAGGCCAGAAGGCACGCAAACGAGGGAAAAGAAGCAAGGTGGTGACCATGTGCATGCATCATTTAGAGTGAGCAAGAGGCAGGTGGCTTGTACTAAGTTTGTGTTCCCTTCAGCAAGGTCAGGAAGACTAAGGGAATAAGCCGCTTTCTCTGATTAGTTTATGGAAACCACTTTCACAAACACATATTGTGTCTACAGCCTAGTGAAGCGATTGAAGTGATAACGTTTGTATGGGCATGTGTGAGTGTATACAAGGAGAGGCTCATATTCATATAAATGTGGAGGCCACAAGCCGGTGCCAGGTGTTTTCCATGATCATCTCCATATTATCTTTTGAGACGGGGTCTCTCACTAAATTGGGAACTCACTGACTCAAATAGGCTGGTTGGCTAGCAAGCTGCAGGGGTCTTCCTGTCTCTCCCTCATATCCCTTACCCTACCCCTGCCCCATAGCTCTGGGATTATAGTCATATACTGTTCATATACTCCGCTTCTTATGTGGATGTTGGGCGTTCAAATTTGTCTATATGATGACCCAGTAAACACTTTATCAACTGAGCTATCTTCTCATCCCTGCTATAACTTTAAAAGAATTATTACATTTTATTTATTTAGTGTGTGTGTGTGTATGTATGTGTGTGTGTGTGTGTGTGTGTGTGTGTGTGTGTGTGTGTGTGTGTGTGTGAGAGAGAGAGAGAGAGAGAGAGAGAGAGAGAGAGAGAGAGAGAGAGAGAGAGAACACAGGTGGGTGCATATATGTAGAAGTTAGAGCACAACTTGCAGGAGTCAGTTCTCCTGCTGCCTGAGTTCCAGAGACTGAGCTCCATCTGTCAGACTGGATGGCAGCGCTTTTACCCACACAACCATTTTGCTGGTCCTGTAACTTTTTGTGTGTGTGTGCTTCTCTTCAATGTTTATTTTATACTTATCTACTGTGGAGGCTAACAAAGGTTTCCTAGTGAGATATGAGCTTACTTTACCCAGCAGAGCTCCATTAGAGGACTGCTTGACCATGTGTACGGTTTCTCAGTGACTGGAAGGGTCTGCACTTGGTTGTGCTAGGGAGAGGTCTTTTGCTCCACCCCTTGGCATTACTATAAATAGCTCTTTAGAAGAGACAGAAGGTATCCACAGACCCCCCCTCCTGTGAGTAGAAAATTTCTTAATAAAGAAAAATAAAATAAGATAAAAAATTAAATTAAGAAGAAGAAGAAGAAGAAGAAGAAGAAGAAGAAGAAGAAGAAGAAGAAGAAGAAGAAGAAGAAGAAGAAGAAGAAGAAGAGACAGAAGGGGGCCGGTGGATAAGGATCCACCTCTTGAGGCTATCTTGTGTTTCTGTTTCTCTCCCCTTTATCCTTCTATCTAAATCTCTTATACCTCTCCTCAAGAGTACCCTGGGGTAAAGTATGGGAGCCTGTCTCCCAGCTGGCCTCCCACAATCTACCATTGTTTAATGAAAAGTAACTTTTTAATGCATCTATTTATTTTACATAGTGGCCTCAGGCTCCCCCATCCTCCCCTCCCAGTCTGTTTTTCTCCCCCATTTCCCTTCTCAGTCCCCACTCCCCTCTTCTTCTGTCTCTATCCCAGAAAGAGCAGGAGTCTCCTGTGAGTATCAATAAAACATGGCATCTCAAGTTGCAGTAATACTGAGCATCTTCCCGTGTATTAAGGCTGGGCAAGGAGACCCACCATGAGAAGCAGGGTCTCAAAAGCCAAAAAAAGAGTCAGAGGCAGCTCCTGTTATTTTTAAAGAATTAACAAGCTATTGTGCATTTTCTCATATTGATAAATGAAAATGATGAAGGCTCTCCTCATAAAAATCTATATGCTGTGTTTTAGATTCCTGCAGCAGAGACCTTTTCTTGGAATAGACTCTGTGGTGGGGACTGCCTTAAATTCCAGAGTCAATGGCATTCACACTGGATGGACTGAGAGATGTACTCAAAATGAAGCAAATATGTATCACATGTGTTTCCCTGTTGGCTGTTTATTTTCACATGCCTACGCTCGCTCTGTCTTTCCTTTTCTGAAAGAAAAACAATGAAAATAAATAACTGTCACACAGTCCAGTCTACGAACTATAAGCCGGAAGTACATTCCAGACTATGAACTGTGAGCCGGAAGTACGGAAAATCTCAGGAGAGACCCAGACTTGTGGGAGAATTAAGCACTAACTTTGGGGAGAGGTGACAGCTAGGGAGAAATCGGTTTTGTGTAAGCATATAAAATATTATTTTCGCACACACTGGACCCAATACCTAACTGCATCTTAAAGGGATTAGAGACCAGCAAGGTTTCTTTTAAACACGTTTATGTCTAGTTTCCGGAAACCTTCTCAACCTTTGGGAGCTGTGTCCTCTAAAACCCACAAACACTTTGGAGAAGTTTCTCAGAAGAAAGGAACACAAGAAGGTTGCAGTTTCTATTTCAGGGCCTGGGATACCTTCAGGATTACTAGTGGGAAAGCAACCTGCCTTTCACCAATCACAAGCTAGATTTGTATCTAATGTCACTCTGTATCCTCGGGGCATTTTGAAGCTTACATCAAGGTTTCTGTCTGAGTCAGAATTAGCAGAAAGATTAATGCTGGCACATCTTTCAAGTGCAGCGGGCGCATTCCTGTAATTCTGATCTTAAACCAGTTTAAACCCAGCGTTTCATCTCCATATGGGGAAGATTTTGACCTCTATTCTCTCCTCTGCCTGTTTTGTTTTCTATTCTCTGCTTCTTCCCACGGAAAAAAGTTAGGATGTTTTCAGTTAAATCACACTTTCACTTGGACATTGGGAGAGCTCTGCCTCACAGCCGAGTAAAAAGCAAAGATGAGCGGTATAGGAAAGTGAGAGAGGATTGCTGTCAAACACACAATTCTTGTTTTGTTGTTGCTGTTTCTAACTGGTCGGGCTGTGAAACTGTCTTCTCAATTTTCATGTTTAAAACCCCATATTTGTGCTGCTCCCAGCTTTGGCCAGAGAAGCTTGGGCTGCTGTGGGTGGTAATGCAGAGGCACCCTACTGATGAGAACGAATGACTGGGAGTGCTCAGATGGAGACTGGACATCCGGCTCGAATATCATCCCCCACCCCCATTCCTGCCCAGGCCAGGGAACATGGTGGAAAGGAGGCAGAAGGAATGTTAGAGCCGGAAGTTGGGCAAGAGTTCTGTGCAAAGCTCTCCTCTAGATTTGATGTAGCTGCTGAACATACAAACTCACTGTGACTGCAGTGACCCACATAAGACCAACAAAAGGCCAAGAGAATTAAAATTTCTAGATGGGGGTGTGGTCTCAAGTCCCCACCCCTAGCTGAAGAGCTATTGGTACTCATGGTTTCTGGAGAACAAAAAGACACTTGTTTTTTTTTTTTTTTTTTTTTTAAAGGATGTGGCCACTAGTAGGCTTCCTCATTTCAGTCGATGACCATGCATTAATATGTGTAAATGGTGGTAGCAGATATCACTAAAGTTAGGCCTGAACATGCATGATATCCAATGAAGTCATCCCACTTTATTTTTCCATTTGCTTCACATAAATGACAAAATCACCAAGAATTGTATGAATTATTGACCAAACTCACCCTAATAAATCTATGGTTATAAAAATAAATGTACCAATCACACAATACATAACTTTGTAGGTAAATGGACATATTAGTAAATAAGTGATAGACTAAAGAATAAATCAGTATATGGTATTTATTATGAGTTATGCAGTATAATAAATATGAAATGTACAGATTAAAATTCTCATTTTCTATAAGAAAAACACAATTTGATGCTAAAAATATCAAAGCATTAAGTATAATTATAAATGTAAACATAGGAGAACTCATACAAGAATAGAGATAAAGTTAGAAGAGCCGGCAGTCACGAGAAACGTGGTGGATTAAGGGAAATGTAAAGAAAGAAAACAAAAAACATTGTATGACTGCAGAGATGTTCCAGGCTGGCTTGAAAGTCTCCATGAAGGCAAACGATTGTGACTCGGCACACTTTACCAGAAGTCTAGTGAGGAATGAAACAATGTGTGGAGTGGCAGCCAGATTGAAAACAGAGCATGTGTACAAGAGCAGGCAGATGGTTCAGTGAGGACAAGTACTTGCCATGCTAGCCTGAAGCTCTGAGTTTGACTCCTGCAACCAAAGGAAAGAATTGGTTCCCCTAGGTTCTCCTCTAGCTTGCATATATATGCACACCACAACATATCTGCACTCATCATAAACACATCACACATGAACTATACTTATAATGTAGTATATGATATATTAAATAATTAAGGTACTGATTCACTAGTATCTGTGACAGTAATTACATGGATCTCTCTCTCTCTCTCTCTCTCTCTCTCTCTCTCTCTGTTTTTTTTTTTTTTTTTCTGCTTTTTTGAGACAGGGTTTCTCTGTGTAGCTTTGCGCCTTTCCTGGAACTCACTTGGTAGTCCAGGCTGGCCTCAAACTCACAGAGATCCACCTGCCTCTGCCTCCCGAGTGCTGGGATTAAAGGCGTGCGCCACCACCGCCTGGCTTTCTCTTTCACTCTGTGTATAAGTACAAAGTCTCACAAATGTGAAACATTGGCTCTATCAATGTCTGCTTCATAACCCTATATAAACATTTTAAATTATCGTTTGATAATGGAAACTCATTGAAAGTGTTCTCCAAAAACAAAGGGATACTTCTTTTTTTTAATTTTATAATTAATTTAATTTTACTTATCAACCAGGGATTCCCTTTTCCTCCCTCCTCCTGCGCCCTGCCCTCCTCCCAATCTACCCCCCATTCCCATCTCCTCCAGGGCAAGGACTCCCCTGGGGATTCAGCTCAGCCTGGTAGATTCAGTCAAGGCAGGTCCAGTCCCCTCCTCCCTTCACCCAGGCTGAGCAAAGTGTCCCAGCATAGGCTCCAGGCTCCAAAAAGCCAGCTCATGCACTAAGGACAGGTCCTGGTTCCACTGTCTGGGGGCCTCCCAAACAGTTCAAGCTAATCAACTGTGTAGATGTAACCAACCATCTTATTAAATAAGAAACACAGAGTCAATTCAGAGAAGAAAGCCAAGAGGTCAGAACTAAGAGCCTCACCCTTCCTGCTTCAGCGATCCTCTTCAGCCAAGAGAGCTCTCTGAAAAGGAGCTACTTCCTGTGTGTTTGTCTTTATAAAGACTTTTGGTTCTGCCTTCTCATTGGTTGTAAACCCATGCCTCGTCACTGCCTGTCTGTAAAGACTTCCAGGTCTTCTATGGTTGGGATTGAGATTAAAGGCATGTGTCTCCAATGCTGGCTGTATCCTTTTACACACAGAGATCTACCTAGCTCTGTCTACCAAGTGCTGGGATTAAAGGCCATGCTCTTGCTATGGCTCTAATAGCTCTGACCCCCAAGCAACTTTATTTATTAACATACAATTAAAATCACATTTCAGTACAAATAAAATACCACCATACAACTGTCTCACTTATGCAGAGGGCCTGATCCAGTTCCATGGGGGCTCCTTAGCTACTGGTTCATACTTCATGTGTTTCCACTAGTTTGGCTATTTGTCCCTGTGCTTTTTCCAATCATGGTCTCAACATCTCTCACTCATACAATCCCTCCTCTCAAACTCAAGAAATTAGACATCAAAATGCCCAACAGTCCAATTAAGAAATGGGCTATAGAGCTAAACAGAGAATTCTCAACAGAAGAAGCTCAAATGGCTGAAAGACATTTAAGGAATTGCTCAACATCCCTAATTATCAGGGAAATGCAAATCAAAATGACTCTGAGATACCATCTTACACCTGTCAGAATGGCTAAGATAAAAAATACTGAAGACAGCTTATGCTGGAGAGGATGGGAACAAGGGGAACTCTCCTCCACTGTTGGTGAGAATGCAAGCTTGTACAGCCACTTTGGAAAACAACATGGCACTTTCTTAGAAAAATGGGAATCAATTGCCCCCAAGACCCAGCTATACCACTCTTGGGCTATACCCAAGGAATGTTCAATCATACCAGCTATACCCAAGGAATGTTCAATCATACCACAAGGGCACATGCTCAGCTATGTTCATAGTAGCATTGTTTGTAATAGCCAGAACCTGGAAACAACCTAGATGCCCTTCAACTGAAGAATGGATAAATAAAATGTGGTACATATACACAATAGAGTACTACTCAGCAGAGAAAAACAATGACATCATGAGGTTTGCAAGCAAATGGACAGATCTAGAAAAAATCATCCTGAGTGAGGTAACCCAGACTCAGAAAGACAAACATGGCATGTACTCACTCATAAGTGGATACTAGATGTAAAACAAAGGATGACTAGACTGCTACTCACAACTCCAGGGAGGCTACCTAGTAAAGAAAACCCTAAGAAAGACACAGGGATTGCCCAACGACAGAGAAATGGATGAGACCTACATGAGCAAACTGGATGTGAGCGGGGGGGGGGGGGGGGGGGGGGGGGCTAATGAAGGGCAAGGGTCGGGGGGAAAAAGAACTTAGGGGAGCAGGAGATCCCAGCTGGTACAGGAACAGGGTGGGAGAACAAGGAAAGAGAGACCATGATAAATGAAGACCCCATGGGAATAGGAAGAAGCAAAGTGCTAGAGAGGTTCCCAGAAATCCACAAAGATACCTCCACAATAGACTACTATCAATGGTCGAGAGAAAGCCCCAACTGACCTACTCTGGTGATTGGATGGCCAAACACCCTAACTGTCATGATAGAATTCTCATCCAAAGACTGATGGGAGCAGATGCAGAGATCCACGGCCAGACCCCAGGTGGAGCTCCGGGAGTCCAAAATTGATACTTCTTTAATACGTTTCTTTAATAATTGTTCTGATAGTTTAGTGAAGAAATGAGTTAGAACACACTGGAGGTAAAGAGAGCCTAAAAAGTAGGGGGTTGTTGAGTAAACAGGTGAGAAGTGATGAGCATGGCATTGTGGAGCAGGAATCAGAGGTGTGGAAAGTGTTGCTTAGGAACTATCTAGTCAGGATGAACGCCAGCACTTGGAATTACTAAACGGCTTGCATAGTCTAAGTGTAAACTATTCTTCTCATGCCTATATCAATTATGTGATATCTCTTTTTATGGCTATGGAAAGTTCAAAGACAGTTTACATAATTTGTCAGGAGAGGTAATGGATTATACAGGGTTTCTGCACAAGTTGAGTTCCAGGTCCATGTTTTCCTCACACAGTGGAATTTCTCTTGTGAAGCTGAGAGTACAAACTCCACTTTGTAACTGTGTTCCTAATAAAGGAAGACAAGAGACTGGCTGGCTTTATAAGAACAGTGGAATTTATAGTCAGATGAGCATACTTCCGATTTTAAGGAACATATTTTTTTTTCTATTGCTAATAACAATATGCCAGTCCTGGTGGAGACAATAGAAAACATAAAATTACTTTGACAGGATCACAATACAGTAGAAAACAATGGCCTGTAAGGCCAAGATGAAGGATCAGTCTGTGAAGATGAATATCTGACCTCTGAAAGAGAAGAGCAAGATTCCTTTATTTCAATTTAATTTTACTTTGTGCACTGTTCTTGGGATTGAATTCAGGACTGAGCTCTACTCCTACTTTGGGAAGTAAGGATGAATAAAAAGAAACAAAATTTGAAATCTGGGGAGGAGACAACCTCTTGAGACAGGAACTCTGACAGAGTTTATACTCTGTCTTCTTGGGTCTGAAATCGAAACTATAGTTACATTACTGTGACCGATGGTGAGAGGACAGTATAAGGACAGAAAGAGTTAGTTTGACTCCCAATTTCAGAGTTTTCAACACATGGGTTGTTGGTACCATGCACTTGTGAAAAGCATGTTAATGGAGGAGTATGCAGCAGGTAGATGGGAGGCAGACAGCAGGACAGAAAACACCAAGCCAGGATGTCTCAACATGGCTCGAGGACCTACTTCCCCAACTGTCTCAAAACCGCATCACTACCTAAGGATTAAAGATTCTAATTAAAAACCTATAGCGGATATTTTCAAGCCATGATGTAAGATATCTTCAACTCTAAGCTGTACATGAAAATATTTCAATGTCATGGAGAGATAATAAGGTGATATGAAGTATAGTAGTCAAAATATAGGGCTCTTGTTAGAACAAAAAAATTACATTGACTTAACTGGTGTACAGAGAATCCAAAATAACATGATGACTGATCATGTTCACTGGATTTTGAGATACTTGGAAAACTAACAATGTACACTTGGTGTGGCTATGAGGTTGTTTCCAGAAGGGATGGGCAAACTCCGAGGAAAAATCCACCATGAATGTGGACAGCACATCTTGTGGGCTATGAGTCCATTGACTCTTGGTGAGCAGTATGTTCTTTGTTGTTCCTATCAGCCTTGGTAACCATGCTGCACAATCTTCAACCTTGGAACTGTGCTTAGTAGCAGCAGAACACCAAGGGGCTCACAGGGCTTCAGCCTCCGCTGGGGGCACAACATTGCTATCTCATTCTAAAACTTCTGTCTTTATCGGAGCAGACACAGGCTTCTTTGTCTTTCAAGCTTGTTTATGATCATTGTGAAACAATTCAGTCTATAATTGTGGAAGTTTATATAATCATCCAAGTGTATATGTATGAGTGTGTATGTACACATGTGTAATGGAGTACGAGTGTATGCACATATATATGTATATATATAGATACACACACATATACATATATATGTATATATATATATATATATATACATATATACAATACAAGTAGATAAACTGTGTTTTTAAAGGCCAGGGAGTTCCAGGTTATGAACTGTTCCTAAATAATTCCATGGCCATGGGAAATAAAAGCTTTCACTGAAATCTGATCCAACAAATACACAAAGGCATAGTGAGACACCTCTGTGAAAGGAAGGATTGCAAAGCTTTATGGCAAATGTAGAAATCTTTTGACAGAAACAGCTCATATGTAGTTTATTCTCTATGCAATAAAACATTCTAGACTTAACTTTGTATCAGGAACGACAAACATGGAGTAGAAAGTGCTGTTGCTCCCATCCACAGGCGGTGCTGCCCGTCAGCCTGTGCACTCAGCCATTACTAAAATCAAAGGGGCAGCCTCCGAGTCCTTTCTAACTCAGCGCTCTCGGCTAACATATTATTTGCAACACTACTTCAGACCTGTTTGTTACATTTGACACACTGTAAATAGTTTACATGGACAATTTTATAATAATAGCATTGATCATTTTGACTGGACTGGCTTGCCTTTTTAAGCAATATTTTAGTCTAAAATACTTTCACTACTGAACTTACTTAAGTCTATTAGGATATCCAATTATGAAATCATTTAAAGGATCAATAAAGGTAGATAATAAATATATTTAAATATTTTTCTTACCATACATATATGAATATATTTTAATAGATGGATTATAAGATTTAGCAATGTATAGATTAACAAATAATTAATAGAGGAAGTGAGCACATCATGAGATTTCTTAATATACACAAAAATGCATGAAGTTAGAACTTCTTTCACTTTGTGGGTGAGCTGACACTAGACTCCTTGTGAACTCTATTTGCTGCTGCTGCTGCTGCAGTAATGTGATGTGTTCTGCAAGCCCTGCCATTAAGATGTATTGTACCCCATGATCGCCATCGAGTTCTCGTTTGCCAAACTCGTGTCAACTAAGGCAGGCAAAATACATTTTGAATGCAAGGTCCCAAAAGAAATGCAATTTTGAAAAGAAAATGTTCTGCACATTTTGGGGTTCCTCAGATGTATCTTTTCTCTCAAATGAGAAGCTTACATTAATTCCAGAGGTCGGCAGTCCATAAAACTGTAAGTGAAAGAAGTTGCCAGTTTGCAATAGACTTGAAAGATCCTCTTTTATGGGTTGTATTGAAAGATGCCTTCCTCCTCTGGATAGGCTTTATTATTTTTCTACCTCTTAGAAACTAGTAGGTGATTTTATTTATTTATTTATTTATTTGTTTAATGAAACAATCTGAAAAACTCCACAAATCAGTCTGCAAGTATCAAGTGATTGTGGATAAGCAAGAAAACCCATCCGTATACATACTAACTTCGTGTTTGAACCAGTTTAGTCATTTTAAAGTGTGCAAGTACTTAAGACTTGGGATAAAGTAAATCTGAAAAACAAAACACAAATGGAACTGTTATTGTAAGGAAATGGAGATACCATGAAGTGAGAAAGAATACACAGTGACCATTTGTATGAGTTCATTCTCTTTCTAGTACAGTAATCCCACATAAATTAGTTCTAGCCTTCCCCCTTGACCTTGACTTGTCTAAGTCTAGAGGAACTGGCAAGATTCCTCTTCTGTCATTGAACTCCATGTGAACACAGATGTGCTGTAGTTCACACAGATCAGAGGCTTTTGATCTAAGTTATGTAAAGAACAGAGGAAAAGATTCAGGAATTTGAAATAAAAATATAAAATGATATAACCACTGATAACTCATTTGGCTGTTTCTTAAATAGTTTGATTAAAGCTCTCATTTTAGAGTGGAATCCAGTGCTTTGCAGGGTTCTTTGTGTGTCATATCTGCCACATCACATCCCCACTAACATTCAACTTTATTATATTAATCTGATTATGACAGTTACCAGGAGTTCCTTTTCTACATGTTCTTTTTTCAATATATATATGTGTGTGTGTGCATCAGCTGGTCACTTACTACATCTAACTATGCAATATGACATTATCAGTCGGCAGCAGAATAGTTGTCCATGATCATCATGTCATTTATTATCAAGGTTTACTTTTCTGTTGGTGATGAAAAGGGCAGTGAAAATACAACCATATACTTTTCCATGGTATATATCAAGCATTCCCTAGTTTCTGAGGAATGAGAAAATTAAGAACAAGTGATACTGATGTCACTCAGTTGATAGAGAATTTGCATAGCATGGACAAAGCCTTTCTTGGATTAGCTTCCTGGTGTCACATAAGCCGATAAGGTTCTTACATGACTGTAATTTAGCACCAGGGCAATGGAGACAGAGAATTATCAGAAGTTTAAGGTCACTGTCCACTACATATTGAGTATAAGGCTAGCCTGAGATTCACGAGACTCCTTTTCAAAATTAAGAAAAGAAACAATATGGAGAAAGGGGAACTGTTAGTTAATTTACACATACATACATACATACACACACACACACACACACACACACACACACACACACACACACACACACAAATACACACACACAGATATCCATCCTTACTTTTATTGTAAAAATTATTTTGGGGATGGGGAGATGGCAGTGGGTAAAATGTTGCAGAAGCATGAAGACTCAGATCCCAGATTAAAAAAATAAAATGTGGCTATATGCATCTATAACCCCAGAACTATGCAGAGAAAAAGCAATCTTAAGAGCTTGTTGGTCAGCCAATATCACTGTAACAGTGAGTTTTAGGTTCAGATTTTCAAAAACTAAGATTAAGAATGGTAGGGGAAGTAATCTTGGGTCAATATCTACCTTCCATACATCAAACATGGGTAAGCATAGTCATAAATACATGAGCCCCCACATCACCCATACACAATGTATTTCTTTTAGTGTGAAAATGTTAAGATTACTGTGTAGTTGCACTCTCTGTATTCTGATTTGAAAGCATGCCATCATACACACACACACACACACACACACACACACACACACACACACACACACACACACACAAAGGTCCCCATGTGTCTTTGCTGAATTTTACTTTTTATTCCTTACCATGCAGGCTCTGCCAACATTTTGCTCTATGGTCAAGAAGAGAAAAAACAAAACAAAACAAAACCCTCAAGAAAATCATTTGTTGTTATGGTTCTCACTAGCTAATCTTTGAAATCATTCAGAAGTAATATATTACTATATGTACGTATAGAGTACAGGCAATAGTAATTGCTGTTGGTTTGTTTTAGGGGAGACGAAAATGTTCTAGAAATAAGAAATAGAAAGTAATGATGACTGTACAACTTTGTGAATATATTAAAATAAGACAGCAAAACAAAAACATTAAATTGTCTACTTTATTTAAAAGAGCAACTTGTTTTTAACATAATGGGGCATTCTTATAATCCTAGCACTTGGGAGGAGCCAAGGTAGGAGGATTTCAGTACATTTGAGGCCAGCCTAGGATACATAGCAAGACCTTGTCTCAAAGATATATGTATGATTAAGATATAAGGAAGCTTAAGATACAGTATGTTATAAAGGTAGGTGAAACATTCCATCCTACAAGGAAGCCTTTAAGATAAGGAAGTAAACAACTCAAAAGCTTCAGGAAGTTCCTGAAACTGACCAGACTGACTAAGGTCCCTCCTTCCCTAAGCATATATAACCAGTAAGAATTGCTGAAAGGCATTTTCAGACAAGCTGAACTGTGTAGAAGATAGGCCATGTGGGCAGCTTAGAAATAACACTCTCCACCTATTGAGCTGCCTGCAATATGTAGAGTGTACTCCAAGTTTTAAGATTTCACCAGCCATCAGCATGCTGGGTTGGCTTTTGGTGATGCAGCTGTCTGAGTCTTTTTTTTTTTTTTTGCTGCTGTAAATAACCCCTCATCCACACTCCTGAAAATAAGCCCAACAAAACTCCACATAGGGGCTGGACACTGGTGCTGTCATTACTTTTGTCTCTCATTAGTTTCTTATCTGAGGCAACTATATGTTTGCCCATGTCTCCTCAGGAATAGTGTGCCACAAAAATTCAATAAATATTTATAAAGCTGCTATTAAAAAATGAAAATGTTCAGAACAGAAGTATGGAAATACAGAGTTTGAAATACCCAGTGACTTTTATTATCTCTAAGGTGAGAGACTTGAAAACAAAGATCCTGAGGAAATTCTTTGCGTAGCACTCTAATGACTCCTGCTTTAGAGAAACACATATCATTTGCTAAAATTGAACCCATAGCATACTCATTCCTGAAATGTCTTATTCATGTTATATCTAGCCATTGTTTAAGCAAAATTGGAAATTTGTGTATTATGATTACAGAGGCAAAAATAAAACTTTTCATTTGTCTTTTTTATATATGTTTTACTCATGTTTTGTTGTTTTGACAAATGCTTTGAATTTTCTATTATCTTACTCTGACCTGTTCTTTTACCTAGAAAAGAGGTCTCTTTCATTCATATTCTATCTATCTATCTATCTATCTATCTATCTATCTATCTATCTAGCTATCTTCATCACCATCATCTATGTATTTCTATTTATTTCTTTCTTCCACATTTTATGCTCCACCATATATTCCTTTATAAATAATGTTAAACCCATATGTTTACTGGCAATTTTCTTATTTCTTCCAAGTGTGTGAACAAAAATGATTGGTTCTATATGTTTATGATTCATGTATTTCCTATAGTCAACTGTCTTTTGTGAATGTTCAAACTCATTTTTCACAGGATGATTTCAACATTTTTACAGATTCTCATAGATCTGGGAATTATGTACAGCAGGTGGGTGTGGCAGGACACATCTGTAATCCTAGAATTTATGATGCCTGAATTATAAAAATTAGGAGTTCAAGTCCAACCAGCCCAACTTAAGTAGTGAAACCTTTTCACCCATTCCCACCCTATGTATAAAGCAAAAAAGGGTGAGTATTGTAGAGAACATCTTATAGTTTCTCTTGGTAGCAAAGAGTGTGTGTTCCAGTTCTGTATCTGTATCATCCACTGTATCAGCCACTGCTGCTGCCACGATTAAGTTAACAATTTAGCAGATTGTTGAGGAAATAAATATCATTCTTTAGGTTGGTCTCAGAGGAAAACCCAGGTTAGCATAAATATGTTAAAAAGCAACAGACTCACTGCACTGCTTTATGTTTCTTATTGTAAAACTAGATAAATAGTATTTCCAATGAGTTAGTGACTGAAGGGGAAAAGTACTCACCCTATAAAATATGAGCAATTAAAGATAATAGGATTGGTAATTGCTTTAAAAATATGAATACATACATACACAGTTTAGATACAAGAATACACACATATATTCAAAATGTGATAGGAAATTGGTTGCAGTGGCCAGAGAGATCTCTTCTTATTAAATAAAGTCTCTATGAGTTGGCTTTGGTTGAGAATATATTTACTACAGATTAACTAACTCCTGACGAACTTATAATTTGAATTTTCCCATGCTTATTCAAGTTGAAGATTTTGGGTATTGTTGTTTTGTGTTTCTTCAGTACTTGACCAGGACTCAGGAAGATTGTACAGTCTGATACACTTGAAGCTACTATTAATAACAGTCTCATAAAATACAGAATCACTGAATATTTTGGCTTCATGTGATAATTGTGTTGCTAACTCATGTATCTCTCACAGTGTCTGCTTCATATAGGACAGGCATATTTATTTTACAATGATATTCTTTGCTGTGTTAAAGCATGGTGATTTAGAAGGGCCCACTTAAATCACACTATACTTACAAAGTTTTATCCTCTAGTTAAAGGTGACTTGGAATCCTAACTTTGCTTTCTGTAAATTATATGTTTGAAGTTTCAGCATTTTCTTCCCATATGCTCTCTAGATAAAAAGCTTCTATTCTCTCAGTCTTAAACAAAGTATGTTTCTTGGATACCAACTATAAACCACTCATTCATGGACAAACACTGATATATAGGTTCATAATCAGCTGTTCAAAGATCTGTGGTACTGAATTAGAATTTAAGCTGAAACTGACCTTTCATGGTGAATTATTTGTATAAATTTATTTAGAAATCCAATCACCTTGTAACCTGAGATTTTAAAGAATTTTTCTATCAAAACGTTGTTTCAAAGAGAGATGAGCTAAGGTTCTGGAAACCAGTTAAGTAGATCATACCTTTGTGCCATTTCCTGAGTCAAAAGACAAAATATAATCCTTTATGGTCAATACCCCCCCAATATACACACAGTGATTGGTCTATGCTCCCTTGAAGACCTGTGTTCTTGAACACAGATAAACCAATTTTAGTCTTTGTCCCAGTAGAATCTGTCCCTTTCTGAGAATACTGGGTTTCTAACACCTACTTACTCTCTAGACCTCATATTTTTAAGCAAGAAAACCCACACTAAATTTACCTCTCCTGATCCAAGTCTATTTCTAGACTTCCCTTTTATCTTTTTTAAAACACAAAGAAAACAGAATTGTTATTAATGGCACAAATCCTTTGACACACATCTGTATAAGACTCAAAGTATCACTATTTAATATGCATTCATAGTTTTAAAATGTCACACTATAATAGCTGTATTAAAAAAAAAGAAAGCAAGCCCAGCCTTTCTATCTCCAAAGGCTAATAAACCTTACTGTTATTTATGTTAATTGATTCTCCCTTTCAGTATTTTTACCATGCTAGTTTATGCAATTTTGTACAATAAATCTAATAAATCTAAACACCTCTCAACAATTCAGAACTCTAATTTTCATTGTTGAAGCTTTTCCATGGGTTTCCAGAGCTGACTGCAGGCTGAGTTTGACCTGCCAGATCTTGGCTGAGCTCACTCATATACTTACATTTAATTAGTAGGTCAGCCTGGGTCATCCTCATCTAGTGTAGCCTCTCTTGGATGACTCAGCACCCAGCTGCAGGTCTCCTCAAGTACCTGCACAAGTATCTCCAAGCCCTCCAGTGCATGAGTGTTGTTCTCATGACAGGTTTTGAAGCCAATTCACAAAAGCAAAAGGAAAGGAAATAGACAAATACTCTTCCAAACTTCTGTTTTCATCAACGTATTGTTCTCCCTCCATTCAAAGCACCCAGTAACCAGTAAAGTATACAGTAGACTTGGAAGAACATTCCGAAAGCAGAGGATAAGGATATGAGCAATTACTTCCACAATGGTCACTCAGTTCAAAAGTTTGGCTGACATGAACAGAATTTTAAAGTACAGATCTTTTCCTCATCATAAAGAATACAATAGTGTTCATCCCTGTTCTTTAAGAGGTATTATTGTGATAGAGAAGCCCAGTATTTATTTTTCTGATGGTTTGTGACCTATATTAATCTTTCCTAAAAGCTTTTGGTGTTTATTACTTGTACCTTTACCCCTTATCCTCTATTCTTGAAAACATATAATGTGTCCTCAGACTGATGACTTCCTGTCTATCTGCATACCCCAAGGAGACTATTCTCCTCAGTTCTCAGGAATGTTTCTGATCTATCTTTGGTACTATGTCTCCTTCTATTTACTCTAAACTTCCTTTCCAGGATAGAGTGTCAACCTTCCATAATTTGTTTTTTAGATTGAGTTGGAAATCTTCTCTGCATAGCCCTCCAAACCACCTCTGTAATTATCAAACTGACTCTTCATCAGGACTCATTCACAAACCTAATGTTTACACTCCCAAGTCTTTCTAGTTTAGAATTATGAGGAATTAAATTCTAGTTATTTGGTGGCATGGATTCCATGAACAATTCAGAAGAAAAATGATCTCTTCATACAGTAATGTGTAAATGCTGGTTCATCCAATCTGTCATTCACATCTTTCCCTTTCACCTAATATTTGAATTTATTGACTGAACTTACATATTTTTTGAAAAAGTTATCCTTTTTGTCATACCTGAAAACATAGGCAAGTGAATGTGCCATATTTAGCATCTTTTTTGTTTCTAATATGTTTATTATGGCTTTCTTGACATAAATCTAACTTCCAGTTGGACTAGCACAACATTGCTATGTCAGCATTCTACTTTTACTTATAATTGGCTGGTGTCTTAATTAAGGTTACTATTGCTATAATAAAACACCATGACCAAAGAAACTTGGCAAAGAAAGGGTTTATTTGGCTTACACTTCCACATCATTGTTCATCAATGAAGAAAATCAGGGCAGGAACTCAAACAGGGCAGGAATGTGGAGGGAGGAGTTGATGCTGAGGCCATGGAGCAATGTTGCTTATTAGCTTGCTCATCTTACTTTCTTATAGGAACCAGAACAACCATCCCAGAGGCGACTCCACCAAAAGTGAGCCAGGTCTTACCCTATCATATACTAATTAAGAAAATACCCTAGAAGCTTGCTTATAGCCCAATGTTATAGAGTATTTTTTTCAATTGAAACTATCTCTTCTCCAATGACACTAGCTTGTCTCAAGTTGACATCAAACTAGCTAGCACAGTGTGCTTCTAAATTAAGACACCACTTTTCCTACTGTATCTATAAAATCTGAAGGCATTGAGTGTACAAGGAAATAATCTAGTGAAGTGTCTAAAACAACAATCACATGAAAATGGAATAGATGTTGACAAATCCTCAGACTAATTCCAGACAAATAAACCACCTCTGCTCATTCTACAATCACAGCTCACACCTTTGTTTTAACTATTTCCACAACATCTAGGCTCCTGTACTCACCAGTGTGGGCACTGACAGAGAAGTAGGCAAAGGTCAAATATTGAGATTAAAATTAGTAATGCCCAAGATAGGACAAAAGATTAGTACTATAAAGAATAACAAAGAAGAATGAGAGAATATAATAGTACTCAAATTCCAAGACTGAATTTCTGATGGTTCTGGTATAGGAGTTCTGATAATGAATTATGATTCTTGATATAATATGATAAGATGAAATGAAGAAAGCTTAAACAGATGTAGTGATGACTTCAGTAGTCTTTAAAATAGGAAATTGGGAGTAATTATTGGGGGAAGGCATCATGTTCTTTGAGTATGTGGCCTTAAAAGAAACTCAAGGAAAAATGTGGGACCTACAATTTCTTCCTGAGAAATATTCCTAATTCATGAGGGTGACTGTATGCTATGAAGGGAGGTTGAGGCTAGTTGTCAGAATATCCTGGGAAGAACCGACTAAGAAACGGTATGATACAAAGTTCTTAGGAGTATAATGCTATTAACAATTACGACATTGACTGAAAGAAAGGAAAATGACAGTTAACAGTGCGGACCAAAGCTGCTTCTTCCTGCCATGTCTTCTGCATGCTCAGCTGCTCAATATGTTCCTGAAGACAGAGTCACAAATTTTTCCTTTTAATTTTTTCAATTGAACATCAACTGATGAATTTATTAATTTACGACAGTGAAATCTACTACTTTCATTATTTCTGTTATTATCTCTCAGGTAGATTATTAATCATGTTTTATGCATTCCATTCCAGCTGATTCTTGTTTAATCAACATATATGACCAAAGAATGATACTTTTAAAACATGATTTGTATCTCCATTCATTCATTTGTTCATTTAGTCATTCATTCAGATCATTAACTTTCCTGTTCCAAGAGCTTTAAATCCACACACTTATAGAGATTCCTATACTGCTACAGAATGCTCTTTAGTTTCTTCTTCATAATATAATCTGAGTATCATGCCTATCACATTCAGTTCTCTAGGCATGCATAATTCTCATTGGTCTGGAGTCTATACTGTATGTTGTTACTTTGATTCTGTGTTCACATCATTGCTTTTAAATCGAACATGTCTTCTTTTCTTGTTTATAGGAATCATATCCACATAGCCTCCCCTCATTCTCAAGGTCACAACTGCTTTTTCCTTCCCTAGCCTCTCATAGCACTTTTTCTTTTACATTAAATACGGTAGAATGTACTCTCTAATACATTGATCAACTTCTATATCTCCCCATAAATTGGTTAGAAACAAGGGTGGTGCCATTTCATCTTCTCATTCATTTCATTTTCCACTTTCCTGTGTAAAGTGGATGACTGATAACTGTAATCAAATCTAACCTGATAGTCGGTTCTCCTTTGTGCTGAGCTATAGTATTACTACTTTTATATCCCATGTGAAATTCTCTTCCCATAAAGTACTTATTTTTGAATCTTCTATCTGATACTTTATGAGTGTATTGTGTTCCATAGTAGATATTAGATTTTCCAGTTTCCTTTACTTATATACTCATATTTTCCTCAATTTGACTACAAATCAATCTATTGTTCCAAATTACAAAATGGGCTATATTTCAGATTTAGCATCACCATGACCTGTTAGGAACAAATGAAAGATTTTTTTCAGTTCATTGTTTCAGACTTTCACTCCATCATGGTTGGTGGATATGGTGGGAAGAAATTTACATTATGTATGGTAGAGAGGGCATGATGGGCAGTAACTCACACTGTGATGGACAGGGAGAGAAAGGGGCAGTACCAAGAACAGACAAGAACAAAGAACATGCCCCAATAAGAGTGCTCTCTCCAGCTTTTGCAGTACTTCTGTCTATTCAGGCTTGGCCCAATTGGTGGCTTGAACCGTTGATTATACCTGAGCCCCGATGGTCTAATTGTCTCTTGAAATGCTCTCACAGACACTAGTCTGCTTTACTAGTCTTATAGGCTTTCCTACAGTCAAATTTTAATTAGGATTAATCATTACAGATTGGATATAGGCATCATTATAATCTCTCAGACTCCATAGATGACACCTTAAATATGTTAGTTTCTAGCAACGGGGGCATCATGATGCTAGAAATAGCCACATATGTGATAGTAGTGTTGATAAAAATTCATAGCTCATTTTTGGGCAGATAACGAATAGTAAGTTAGAACCTGACCTGGTATGCAGGCTTGTCATGCTAGTCCTTGGGAGGTAGAGGTATCAGATGTTCAAGGTAGTCCTGGGCTGTGTGTGTGACCATATCTCAGCACAGCACCATCACAACCATTACCACCACCACCACCACCAACACCACCACCACCACCACCACCAAACCCACACACAGCAATATTAGCATGAACCGTTAAGTTAAACCAAGTAATTAGTATTCCTGTGTCAGTTGTCTGTCAGTATACAGATGGAGCCTTCCTTCCAAAACTACCAAGGCACAGAAAAACATTGCAAGATCCAACTTCATGAATTGTCTGCAACTGAGCATTATAACAGCATTATGAAGCCAGTTTACAGAGTGAGTTACAGTTTTATAAACACAGTGTGTGAAACTGGAATGTTCTCAAGGAATTTTGAAGTTTGTGCCCTTCAAGAACAGGAACAATGAGTTAAAACAACCAAATGCTGTGGTGATATTTTATGTGTGCATCCCAATAAAGCTTATCTGAGGATAAGCGTAAACACAGAGGTCAGGCAGTGGTAGCACATGCCCTTAATCCCAGCATTCGGGAGGCAGAGATTCATCTGGGTCTCTTTAGTTCAAGGCCACACTGGGAACAGAGACAGACATGGTGGTACACATCTTTATTCCCAGCATTAGTTAACCATAGAGGTCTGGAGGTCTGTATAAATAGACAGGAAGTAATAGAGTTGGGTGAAAAGAGGAAGTGATGCACCTGGGTAGAGAGAGGAAGTGAGATGGCAGGGCACAGAAAGAATATAGGTGTGAGTATACAGGAAGTAGCTCTTTTTGACTGAAGATTTGTAAGAGTAAGAACGTGGCTGGCTTCTTTCTGCTTCCCTGGTCTCTCAGTTTTTAACCCAGTGTCTGTCTGGTTCTGGTTTTTTTTAAATTAATAAGACTGTTTAGTAATTCATCTTACATAATGCAAACCCTTGTAGGAA
The DNA here is from genome assembly GCF_007827085.1 of Peromyscus californicus insignis. Taxonomy (NCBI): domain Eukaryota; kingdom Metazoa; phylum Chordata; class Mammalia; order Rodentia; family Cricetidae; genus Peromyscus; species Peromyscus californicus. The sequence goes on from NW_026294617.1 coordinate 29,351,271, forward strand.
AAAATAAAAAAGGAGAAGGATAAAGATGTGACAGAACAAAAGGTCTTGGGACAAAAGATATTTTGACAGATCCTTATAAAAAATAAAATCCCACATTTACAGGATCCCAGTCCCATGGGAAAGCTTAAATAAGATGTAACTGTAATGTAGCTATACACTTCCTAGAATAAAGGAAAAATGGAAGGGATACTAACGAGGTAGAAAAAGTAACATCTAAGCTTCTAAGACAGACTTCTAATTCACAAAAAGCATCTTTTAGTGTTTTTCAAAGTTGATCTGAAACTTTGGCAAGACTAATTTGAAACACAGGGAGACGAAGAAAGCGAGATTTATGTGCCTTTTACTGAGACACATTCACTCCTGCTTAGCCTTGACATCATTTTCTTCTTCCAACTGCTTGGCTATATCTTGGGATGAATAAATAATTTGCAAATATATGAGTCAACAGAAAAAGAAATGCAGAGTTGCAGACTGATAATGGAAATTACAGGGCTTATAAAATACCATATATTGTGTTGCCATTAAGAGGAAAGGCATACGGGAAGTTATAAATAACCCATATCATTTTTTAAAAGGGCTGCTTTTTAAATATTCTTTGTGGAAGCATAACTGATAAAAGTCTAGTCATTTTTCATGTGAAATCATTCTTCCCAATGAACAGCTTCCTAAAGTGAAAAACCAAGAATAAAGGATAGAAAAAGCAATACATGCTTTCCTTCTTCTGTAACAGAAGTCATGTCTTGCTTACAGGCGCATGCATGAGAAAAGTACTGAATAACCTTTCAACACACTGATACTAAAAAATAAATGTGTGAGACTGTCTACATAAGTGATGCTTAGACCATGACACGAGGAAGGGACCACTTGCGGTGTTTTATACTTTATATTTTATGATGTGTTTTCCAGTGCAATATTCAAGATAATTCTAAGAATTCTGTACTGTAGGGTCTGAGCACAAGTAGTAAAGTGTTTATCAGGCAATAATGGAGACCAGAATTTGATCCCTAGAACCCAAATAAAAAGCTAGGTTTTGGTACAGATCTACAATCCCTGTGCTGCAAAGACAAAGACAAGAGGGTCTCTGGAGGTCACTCGCCTGTCTAGCTGAATTGCTAACCTCCACATTCAGTGAGACTCTGTCCCCAAAATTAAGATGCAGATTGACTGAGTAAAACACTCTATGTAGACTATGTAGAACCCTAGCCTCCACATGCATGTACACACACAAGCTCTCTCTCTCTCTCTCTCTCTCTCTCTCTCTCTCTCTCTCTCTCTCTCTCTCCCCCTCTCCCTACCTCTCCTTATTCCTCTCCCTCTCTCTCTCTTTCTACGTCTCTCTTTCTCTCTAACACACTTTTAAAAGAGAACTCTGTAACCTAGCCATACTTAATCTTGTTTTATTAACACTGACATTCAAACACTTAAATGACTCATGCATTTTCACACCTACCTAAGTCTTTTGATTTTTAAGTCAAAAGAATAGAAATTAGGAAAAGGCAAAAAAGAGTTAAGAGAGAAACACATTTGGGTTTTGCAAGAACAGATTCAGCTTTGAGCTTTATCAACTGCATCTGCTTGTTGGACTTGTGTTAGATCCACAGGAATATCAAGTTGGGAAACTTCCTCAAAAAGTCTCACAATAATCCACAGGTTTACACAGCTGAATATTATCTCTTATCATGATATATTACAATATTCTGCTGAGAAAGAAAGATCAATTTCTCATTTCATATTGAGGCATGAAAGAAAGATGAGCAAACTATGAGTTTTGGGGAATGTGTAGTAAAGTGCAGAGTTGACCTTAAATGTATTTAATCCATATCCACTAAATCATGCAGCAAATGTCTCATGGATGTCACCTGGTAAGACATAATGTGTCAGTCGCAACGTTATATATATTCACTTTTACAAAGGTTTGACTTTGACATCATCTCTAAATCTTTGATCCTACCATCAACATGAGTGTGTCATTCCTGTATTCATCATAGCTCTGAAGAAGGTAAGTATTTTTGGAACTGGATTAAAGTGAAGAAGTTGTTCAGAGGAACTAGTGTTAAGAAAACTTGATTTGCTATGGGACTCACAGAAATAGTCTCTGACATTCCTTCACTCACCTGTTTTCTCATCTCTAGGAAATACCTGCCAATGTATATTCTCTATAGATAAATGTTTTTTTCCTACTATGCAATGGATCAAGCACCTAAAATAATTCATATGGTCCACAGTCAGCTTTTGATATCTATTTCTCCAACTTAATTTTCTGCAGATAACTGCTACATGTAAGATTATTTATTGTGTATATCTCTGTGTGCATGTCTGTGTGTATGTTTTCCTGTGTATGTTCACATGCCACCACATGTTAGTTATCTATGGATGTCAGAGGGCAACTACCTATAACTGGTCCACCCTGTGAATCCTTGATGATTATGATTATTCAACACATTAAGGCTCTTGCCTTGTTAGATTTGTAACCTGAGTTCCAGCCTTAGAACCTACACAAAGGTAAAAAGAGACAACCAACTTCAGAAAGTTGTCAGATTTCTACATGTAAGCCTTGAGCCATGTGCCTCCACCCAGATCATAATAAATAAATGTGTATGTAAAGGTTTATTCAAAATTAATGAAGTAAAACAGATTTTCATCCTCCACTTTTCCAGAAAACAATTTTATTTATCTCATTAAAGCCTCTTTGCTCTGCAGGTGAGTTGCAATAATCACCCTATAAGACCATTTTAGGGGCTGAGGAGATGGCTCAGCAGTTAAGAGATCTTGCTGCTCTTGCAGAGGACTGGAGTTTGGTTCCTAATACTCATACCTGATAGCTCACAACCACCTGTAAGTAACGCCTGATAACTTTCAGCAGTGCACTTTAATGATGAGATGTGTAGACAAAATGTAATGCACATCTGGATTATTCATTGGTTTTATCCAGCTGCCACCCTCTAGTCTCTCTGTTGGTTCCTAGCCTTGTGACTGTAATGAATATCTTTGGGTCATGATACGGCTTCCAATGTCTTCAAAATCTCTGTGCCACATGCATTCCAGATGTCATGGGCATCTGTTCACCCCTTGAATTTATTTTTCTTCTGATTGACTGACAAAGTACTTTATATACTAAGGATATTTGAGCTGCTTTGTCTTATTTATTGCAAATTCTCTTTACTGGCTTTCATTTGCTTTCCAGTCTTGATTATGGTGTTTTAGCTGAGCATACTCAGTTCTGGAGGCACACATCCATCACCGTCCTTCTGTTTTTCTGGACTTACCTTTTGTAATGTACTCAGTGCAGGGGCAAGCCATCTTGAGTTTTATGTCCTTTTCAGGCCAGTGGCGAATAGGCTAGGCAACACCAGCAGTGCCAACTGCTAACAGCTGCTCCACTGGTTTGACCAGCTCTAGAATGCAATGGAGACTGAAAATACTTTTATTGATGGGGCCCAAGTAAACGATCTATTTGTTTTCACTCTATGGTCCATTTCTTTCCTGTAATAACCCCTGATAAAGACTGTTAGTGTCTTTCCTATCTTACAAATGGGGAAACTAAACCACAAGATGTTAAGGTATTTTACTCTGATCAAGTGGGAGAAATTGGCAGAGTTGAACTTTGAACCCAATCTTTCTTTGTATCAGAGTCCATACTCTTACCTCTTCACTTTTACTGCCTTTGAGTGAGTGTTGGTGCTCTTTGATGAACTTCCTGGTAGGTCTCCTGTGATCTGCACACAGCTGGACATTCATCCCTCTCAGACATTTAAACTCTTTATTTTATGTTCACTTCCATGGACCCGTTTTCTGATATTTCCTTACAGGGAATGGCTGCATTTTAAAGCTGCAGTATTTTCCATGTTCCTAGCTCTTAACAGGCTCATTTTAAACCTTTGTCTTTCTTTTAACCCTTGAGAACAGACAGCATTTTTTTTTAGCTTCCCACTGCAAGTATGATAAATGCTGATTGCAAGTACAACATTTTGTGATTCATTCAATGAATATGTAGCTCCTCCTCAAACTCTGTTTTTACATGTTATTACACCATTCTGTGAACTACAATCAACTAATAACCAGGAGTAAGTGTCCTACATTCCATGCCATTCCAGGGCTGATACATGCTGTATACATATCTTGAAGATTAGTTTGTACAACATTTTAGTGACTTGTGCTTTGACTGTAACCCCTGATATAAGGTCATATGTACAATTTTTTTCAGTAATAAAAGTCACAAATTATTCAAAAAGATTTGTATTTGGGGGTATTTGAGGAATTCTGATTTTCAATTTTAGCATCTTCAACTTGTAGGAAAAGAGTGAATTATTCATGTTTAAACCCCACACAATGCATATTTGATATTGTTGTTTTAACTTTACATAGCCAATTTCGGAGTATAAGTTATTAAAGATAGAATCATTTTTTTGATGGGCAAATATTTTCCGTTGTGAGAAAGTACATTATTTTAGGTTTTGGTTTTGTGTAGCTGAGGGTGGCCTTGACTTCTACTCCTCCTGCCTCTAATGTGCTGCCATCACAGATGTGCACCACCAAGTCTAGTCTCCATAGTGCTTAGGCTTGTGCTCAAGGCATTATGCAAGCTAAGTCAGTACTCTACCAACAGAATGATGGTCTCACACCCACAACACATTATATATATTTTGTATAACAAATTCTTACCATTAGGCAACTTAAAGTTTATAGTGGTGTGTGTGTGTATGTATGTGTGTGTATGTTTTACATATGTCCACAAAATTATGTTTCATTCTAGTTCATGTTTGTACTAAATAATTTGCCTATTTGTTCCTTCTCACTTCATCTTTTTAATGGGTCTCATTAGTTTTGGGAGAAAGAAGCATTTTTGAGAGAATTGGGTGATTTGGAATTAAGATTTATTTACAGAAGCCATTGTGTTTCCTAAGAAATGTTTCTAAACGCGATTGCTGATCATTCTCAGAGACAAAAAGACTTCTCACTTCGCTCCAGCGATGGCTTGCTCTGAATGCACCACCTGGAGAAGATCATCAGAGGGCGGCTTGCATTCTGGTGCTTTTAAAGCTGCCTTTAATTGCCTTTGCATTGAGTTATATTCATGAGCGTGCATTCATCAAAAACCGAAGAGCAATGTGACATTTTCAAGTTTTACTCAGTCACCCAGCTTCCGTTGCCATAGTACTCAGAAGTCAGGAAACCAGGAAAATGCAGAGTGGTTTTTCATTATGTGTTGAAAGATGTCAGCAGGATTAAAGTGTCAGAGCAAAAGAGAGAACAAAAAGGAAGAGAAAGAGGGAACAAGGAAAAGGAGGCAAATTACCTACCAGGTGGCCGTTAATGAATACCAAATGAAGTGTAATGGCCAACATTTGAGGGACAATGTAGGAAAAATGAATAATTAAGGGAAAGGGTGATTTTTTAAAAAGTTGTTTAAAAAAAAACATTAAAAATTCCTGATTCTTCATTTACCATGGTCTCCTATTCCTTGTTCTCCCTCTCTGTTGTTGATCCAGCTGGGATCGCCCGCTCCCCCAAGCTCTCTTTCCCTCGACCCTCGCCTTTCATTACCCCCACTCATGTCCAGGCTGTTCATGTAGATCTCATTCCATTTCTCTGTCATTGGGCGATCCCTGTGTCTTTCTTGGGGTCCTGTTTTCCGGGTAGCCTCCCTGGTGATGTGAGTAGCAGACAATTCATCCTTGTTTCATGTCTAGTATCCTGCTATGAATGAGTACATACCATGTTTGTCTTTCTGAGTCTGGGTTACCTCACTCAGGATGATTTTTTCTAGATCCACATGAGAACAGGAAGAAGCAAAGTGCTAGAGAGGCCCACAGAAATCCACAAAGATACCCACACAACAGACTGCCGGCAATGGTCGAGAGACAGCCCGAACTGACCTACTCTGGTGATGGGATGGCCAAACACCCTAATTGTTGTGCTAGAAACCTCATCCAACTACTGAGGGATCTGGATGCAGAGATCCATGGCTAGGCCCTGGGTGGATCTCTGGGAGTCCAATCAACGAGAATGAGGAGGGTTTATATGAGCGAGAATTGTTGAGACCAAGGTTGGATAAAGCACAGGGACAAATAGCCAAATGAATGGAAACACATGAACTATGAACCAATGGCTGAGGGGTCCACACTGGATCAGGCCCTCCGAATGGGTGAGACAGTTGATTGGCTTGATCTGTTTGGGAGGCATCCAGGCAGTGGGACCAGATCTTGTGCTCATTGCATGAGTTGGCTGTTTGAAACCTGGGGCCTATGCAGGATTGTTTGGCTTGGCCTGGGAGGAGGGGACTAGACCTACCTGGACTGAGTCTACCAGGTTGACCTCAGTCTGTGGGGAAGGCTTTGCCCTGGAGGAGATGGGAATGGGGGGGGGCGTTGGGGGGAAGGTGAGGGGGACGGGACGGGGGAGAACAAGGGAATCCGTGACCGATATGTAGAACTGAATTGTATTGCAAAATAAATTAAAATAAATTAAAAAAAAAATCCTGATTCTGCCCTTTCTGTAAATGATCTCCCTAAATCTAGTACCTCCTAAGTAGGGATGACTTTCTCCCTTCCTAGAGTGACAAATGGTTTTATGTCTTGAATAGAAACAACAAAAAAAAAATTTCTGAGAATAGTTTTGTACCCTTCAAATATCATTTGAGTGAAATTAATATTCAAGCAGGTGCTTACTTGGTAATTAGAGTTGGAACTTTGTAAATATGTATAACATTTAAAAATTAGCCTCATACCTTATTTAAATGTGTGACTTCATTACCTGATATTAATATCTTGATTTCTCAGTGTCTCTGAATTTTGATAATACTACAATCTGGCATAAACAAGCCATCCTGGTTGTCATCTTATTCTTGTCTTTTTGTCTTTCAAGATCATACTTTCTGACATTTCCTGGATCTCTGATTTCTACTTCCTAACTAGAGTTTGTTCATTTTCTCATGATCTGAGTTTTGTGCTCAGCGTCTGAGCAAGCCAGGAACTTGGCTTCCTTCCATACTTCTGGACTCCAGAATCTCTGGGGTCTCCATTTCCTGTCATAACTTCATACTGAGTCCCTCAACTCTTTGCCTGACATTCTGAGCATCCTGGGAAAAGCTTTTCACAAGGATCTTGATCAGATATCCTACAAACCCAAACTACTAAATCCCGTTTAACTCTAACTCCTTAATAAACTTTATTTTCTCTTCTCATTGTGCTTCAATATGTTTTGGAAATTTGCATTGTCAGTATTTTCTATTTTAAAGTATTTCCAAGTTTCCTTAGATTTAGCCTATGGTCCATTTGCATTTTGACATTATTTTATCCACTTACTCAAGGTGGACCTGCTAATGCTAAATGGAACACTGGCCCTCAGTTTACCTGTTTTACCATATGTCATTTGCTCCATGCCTCTGAAGGAGTACGTCTTCCATCTTCACCCTTAATCCTGTTTAACAAATTAGAAACATGAAAACTGGGGTAGGGAGGGGGTTCTAACATTTAGGGCCCTAAACCAGCACTAACATAAGCTGAAGAAATATCTTTATAGTTAATATGGAAGAAAAATTCAACAAGGTTATTACTATTATAGGACCACCTTTAGCAGATATCATCTGTGTAAATTCCAGCCATTGTTGTATGATTCTGATTGCAACTGAAGATTAATTTCTTACCAAGGCTGGAATAGATCTAAAGAAGATAAATAAATAGACAAACAAACAAATATCCCTCCTCTGTAGCTATCTTTTATAGCTAATAAGATTTTACAAATAGTGGCTCATAGGGGTTGCCTACAGCTTTGTACTCAAATAAAATTCCAATTAGGACAGGATTTGATAAAAACAATATTAAGGTAAGAATGTGCTATAATTTCTTTCTATAGCTAATAGATTCCCCAAGTCCTCCAGGTCTCCAAGACAATGAACCTTTCATCTTGTAACTTAATGTATCTAAATTCTCAAATGAAATACATTGGTTATAGAATGCTGTCACAATCCTCCTTTACCATGCAATATTAAAATAGGGGGACTTTGAGAGTAAAATGACACACATAATAGTGACTCAGAAGGCATAAAATAGATAGATAGATAGATAGATAGATAGATAGATAGATAGATAGATAGATGGATGGATGGATAGATAGATAGATAGATAGATAGATAGATAGATAGATAGATAGATAAATGGACCCCTAGTAAATTGGGTTAAACTGCCAGGGTACTTCCCCATCTGTATGTGTAACACTTATTCAGCTGATGTAAAGTTTCTCTACCCACCTTGGGAAACACTATGACAGTAAGAAGGGAGATTGATGACAAATTTCATGCCTCCTTGTTAATCACACTAAGGATTGTGCTTTGTGCTGAAAATATATATTACCCACTACGCCATATTGAAAACTTCCATTTCATTACTCATCTGGTGTCAGTAAGTGATCAGTTTAAATGCAAACTTGGGGCTATTTGAGAGTGAAATTTCAATATCTGCAAACCAGTTTTCCATCCCCCATTCTTCTCGTTCCCTTCTGGAAAGTAAAGTAACCAGACACGCACCACATATTTCCTTAGGGATTCTGAACCATGTTTTGTGGCATTAAAGTTTATGTGATAATGACAAGCCCACATTCAAGCATTAGGGTTGCTAATTTCAAACACATCAATATGGCATAGTTTTATTATTTGTTTTTCATTATAAGTTTATGATGAAATTAGATTGGATGAGGGAGTTCATGAGATAATACCTTCCATTTAGCTAGAGAAGTTTGAGATGATCAGTTCCCAACTCCCAAAGTCAGATAAATAAAATGTCCTAGAGACTTGTACCAGGAGACCAACTCCTGGTGAGTACATGTCTCCAGTTGGGAAGATAAAAATTATTTCTTCAATTACATTGTGCACATCTGCATGTCACAAAAGGAGATATGAATTAACATGACTAACCAGTCCCTTTGTCTTTAAATTGTACTCATGGCTTCAATTCTAAGATTTCTAATCACTTCCTCTCTGGTGTCATTAGTGAAGAGAGAGTCAATACAACCCTTGTATTCCTGAATAAGGAGATAGTTTGAATAATAGACTTTTTCAGTACTTTTTGATATTAGCAAATCTAATGAAACAATTCTTTAACAGACATAACTATTAATGTCTGTAAATTGTTCACAAGGAATAGTCCATGTGGCTTGGAGTTTAGCTCAGTCAGTACAGTACTTTCCTAGCATACACAAGGTCCTAGATCAGTCCCCAGGGCTCTATATGCCAGACATTATAATTCATGCCTGTGATTGTAGCACAGGGCATTAAAAGTAGGGAAATCAGAAGTTGAAGGTCACTATATTCTGAATAGTAAGTTTGAAGCCATCTTGAGATACTTAAGATCCCATCTCAAGACAAAGAAAAAGAAATATTTCACAAAAGCTAGACTTATATCTAAACCAGAATCAAAACAATTCACCAAAGTTAATGCCATACAGAATGAGAAGTGTTGTTTATTTCTTTGTTATTTTTGGTTTGGTTTGGTTTGGTTTGGTTTGGTTTGGTGTTTCCAAGACAGGGTTCTCTGGTCTCCTGGAACTTACTCAGTATTACATACTGACCTTGATCTCAGAGATCTGACTGCCTCTGCCTCCAGAGTACTGGTATTAAAGGCCTGGGTAGCCACTACCACCAGGTTTCTGAATGAGAAGTTTTAACTGGCCAAGGGTCAAGCATGGTAGGAAGGTCCAGGGAAGCACCCAACTTTTAGGATTGGTATAAATATTAAACTTATAAATCATAAAGCTCTTATATCAACAGTTTCTGAGTTTTCCTGCCTAGCCCACAGTCAGGACAAATCTCTCTCACCCGCCAGTCCCACAGCCGTTCAGACCCAACCAAGTAAACACACGGAGACTTATATTGTTTATGAACTGTATGGCTGTGGCAGGCTTCTTGCTAACTGTTCTTATATCTTAAATTAACCCATTTCTATTAATCTATAAGTTGCCATGTGGCTCCTGGCTTACCGGTATCTTAACATCTTCTCATGGCGGTGGCTGGCAGCGTCTCTCTGCCTCAGCCTTCCACTTCACAGAATTCTCTTCTTTGCTTGTTCCACCTATACTTCCTGCCTGGCTACTGGCCAACATTTTATTTATACAGAGCAATATCCACAGCAGTCTACAAAATTCTACTAATGCCTGAGTGGATCTTCAGAGCACAAGCTGCCCTGTACAGTTATGGAATAGCCTTGGAAACTACAAAGGCACAAGGCAGAGAGAATGTAACTTGGGAAGGAAAATGGAACCCATTTCCATGTCTCTGATTTTCATCAAGGGCATTGCTGTTAGTGTTTTTACATATATGAATTTTTCTTTTCAGTTGAATCTATAACCATGTTTTCTCCTTTCTTCAGACAGATTCATACTCTCAGGAAATTCCACCTCATTTAAAATGGAGTGAGAGAAAAATAAATAAAAAACATAATAGGTCAACTGAGACCCATAAATTTCAACCTGGTCAACACAGGGCAAACTAAAATAATTTTAGCTCAAGTTCTTCACTCTTTTCTTTTTTTGGAATAAATGATAAATAAGTGGAATTGTTTAATATTAGAAATCATTTTATAATAGTGTAGAAACATAGTCTTTTAGCACCAATAAGACATTTAAGGGATAATTTGTTTGAGAGTTCATCAGATACAACTGAAGTTTATCAAGAGTCAGCAACTATTGATCACTATTTTGATATTTATAGCTGCAAGAGATTCTCCTTGTGTAGGTGAGTATTTTATGACTCGCTTAGGATCATTTTCACAATTAAAAAGCATAACATTCTCTCTATTTATAAACATGTTGTAGGTGAGTTTGATTCTATACACCCATCCCCATAGTAAATTTTCCTCACAGATTGGATTAGATTAAAAAAAACACTGATCAGTATAAGGTTTGTGTTGTGCTAATAAGTATTTTATAGGTCTGTGTGTTTAGTATACATGAGAGAAGAGAGAGACTGAGGAAGGTGATAAATGTTGAGAGTATACTGAAATTACAACCATCAAAATGAATTAAGAGATGATAATTGACTGTTTTCCTTAGCATATCCTTCAACACAGAGAAAAATGAACAAAGAAAAAAAGAGGAAAGGGAAGGGAAAGGAAGGGAAAGAAATAGAAGGGAAGGGAAGGGAAGAAGGGAAGGTAAAAGAAGGCAAGGGAAGGGAACGGAAGGGAAGGAGAGGAGAGGTTGGTTCTAGAGAGAGCAATAATCTACAACAGTCCCAGAGCTTCTGCTCTCCTGAAGAATGTAAGCTTCAAGCTCCAAAATGGCAAAGGGGTGTGGACTTTTGCAAAAGCAAGCACTTGGAAGGGGTGTCATGGACCTGAACGAAATACAAGTGAAAAAGCATCTACCAATGATGTTCAACATACTAGGTTATCTGTTTCTACTCATGGCTCCATGGAGAAAACACTTTATTAAGACTTAAAGCCAAATCTTTGGAGGTAAACAGGTTTAAACATATGTTATTATATGATGTTAAAACTCAAAATCAAGAAGTGACCACCTAGCCTTTTGTAGGTGCAGTAATTCTGAGCTATTTAGTAAGCAGCAAAAAACCAATGACCCCCCGTAGGGACACTTTCACAAGAAAGGACAGTGGGGATTTTCACAAGGACAGGGGAAATCTTTGGATTCACAGGAAGGAGAAGAAGTGTGCATTAAGAAAAAGTCAACAGTCGTAAGAAAAAATAAACTTCCCACAATTTAAGATACCAGGACAATATAAGCGTTATTTTTAGAATGTATAACTGATAAATTGCTACCAGAAGGAAGCTATTAAATGAAGAACTTTGAATAAAAACAAAAGGCTAACTTTTGTTTATATAAAGGGTCAAATCAATATTTTAAAAGCGAAGCATAAAATGGAAAATAGTCTGTTAGTACCTGACTGATATTGCACTTAGGAATATTCCAGAAGGGCCTGGAGAGTTGCCTCAGCAATTATAAGAGCATGTATTTTTTTTTCCAGGGGACCAGACTTCAGTCCCACCGCCCACATCAGATGGCTTCCAGCTCCAGGAGATCTGACACCCTCTTCTGAAATTTTTTTTTAAATAACATTCACTGGGCATTGGTGGCTCACAATTTTAATTTCATCACTTGGGTGGCAGAAGCAGGTAGAACTCTGAGTTCAGGGCCCAGACAGCCAGGGCTACACAGAGAAAACTTACCTCAAAAAAATTAGACTATCAAAAAATAACATTCATGACAAAGAAAATAGAGATGAAAGGAAACTATTGAAAATCTGCAAAATATGATAGCAATGAGAAAAAAATAGAATGTAAGGGATTCTGAAGGTAGATTAAGCTCAACAGATTTCTAATAGAAATCTGAGAACAAAAAATCGAGAAAACATCCATAAAGAAATACATGAAGAGGTAGTAATAGAAACATGCTTGCAAATAGTATAAAAACTACCTTCTAAAATTATAATCCATCAAAGAAGAAAAACAATTGTTATAAGTGAATTCAAGATAAATTTATGAATATATTTTCTAAAAGAATATGCAGATATTCTCAAATGATAAGTTCAACTTCAGATTTGTTTACTTTATATGATGTCAAAATAACACACATACGGTAGAAATCATATTTCAAGTTTTGAATTTTGGCTTGTTCCTGGGCTAGTGTCTCATGTCACAATAGCCTCTCTGATGACTCTCAGTAGCAGTTGTGAATGACAGTTCAGCCTCATTCTGTGATGTCATCGATGTGAATCTGTAGTGTTAACAAGTTAGGTAAGTTAAATGTATTTTTGATTTATATTATATTTGATTTACTAAGAATATTTGGATATAATGTGACTATAAGTCAAGAAGTATCTTGGCCTACATACAGGTTATCTCTACCTACAGTGAATCTCTGTAACAATGGTGAAAAATGTATGGAATCCAGTAGAATCTGTACAAATACACAGTGTGATCATCTATGGGTGATATTCTGTGTCTGTAGCATGCTGAAGCTCCCATCCAGTCACACAGTCTTGTGAGTAAACAATTGGCATTCTGCAATGCAGTGTTATTAAACTGTGTTATTTGGTAGGCTTGAATATTAAATCATTTTGAATTTGTAGTATTTCCAATTTAATCTGTTTTATCAGGACATAAACCTATTATAATTGGAGGCAAATTTATCTGTCTTTCTGCTTGCCTACATGTAAATACGTTTTTTCTACAAAGTAGTATGTTAGTTTCCTTCACTGTGTAGAATGCCTTGTGTAACTGAAAGCAGGAAGGATTTATCGGACTCCTGGTTTCAGAGACTTCACTGCATGGTGTCCTGTCTGACTCTGTCATTGGTGGGGACTGTGATGAAGTAGTAGGTCATGGTGGAATTTCTGGATGCAGAAATACAACGAAAAGAAGAGTCTGAGAATTGTAGACACACTTCAAAGACATACCCCTGCCACTCCTATGAACTACTTCCTCCAAATATGCCAAACCTGCTAACAGTCCATTGAATTCTGAACTCATCAATGTATTTGCTCACTGATTAAATTAGTGCCCTGGTTATAGAATCACTCTGAATAGTACCACCCAGGTATCAACACATTGGTGGAGACGTTTCATCTCCAATTTGCAACAGCTAAAGAAAGATGAAACATACAAAGAACTCTAGGCTAATACTATTGTAGTCATGTATTTGATTATATATTATGATTATTATAATCACGTTTGTTATTATATAGTATGAACATGTTAGTATTAAAACTTCATTCTGACTAATGACACTATAAACAGAACAAGACCATAGTTAAAGGGAGTGTATTATAATACAACCATGCAGGGAGAAATTTTATGATTAAACATGAAAGGGTCAATAGTTCAATAGAAGATTTCCCATAAAGATTAGGATTAGAGTATTCACAGAAAACAAGAGCCAGAAGGGGTTTTCATGTAAAAAGAGTTTTTAATCCATCAGAGAAATGGAAATAAATTCCTGAAAGATGGAAAGCATTTGAGAAACCGGACACTTTGCTCTTGTATAATATTTTACATATTATAAACCAATAAATCAAACATATATATAATGATCTGGAGTTCAGCTTCAGTTGCATTGTTTGGAAAATTATACCACAGAACAAATAAGTGAGGCATTACTATTACAAGTGGATTTACTGTACAATATTAAAATGTACAGTGAATGGAGCCTGATCTATAATGTGGATATAAAGTTTAATGAGTAGAAAATAATATTAAAATTAAAGACAACATTGTAAGTAATTTCAAGCAAGTAAATTTCCAGCATTGATAGTGTAGCAGAAACCAGAGGTCTCAAACTGACCAATGACTCTTTGCAATGAACACTTGCAAGTAAAGACATATGGACAAAAGGATTTATTGAGAGATTCACTATTTCACACTACAGTTTCCATGAGGAGATTTTTGTTTCCCTTCTTTTTCTCTTTTCTTTTAAATTTTGTCTTTTTGAGGGGCTGCAAAGGCAGAGGGAGGATATGTAGGGATGGGAAATGAGTGGAATCTAGATGCATGATGTGAAAGACACAAAGAATAAATAAAAAGAAAGTTTAAAAAAGTTTCAGATGATTCAGTCAGACAGAGAGAGGTCATTTACAATCATGCTTGAGTTCTTACCTGTAGTCTATAGTAGTTTATGGTGTCTGATTAATTCTATATATAAATAGAAGACTAAGGATGCTAATTTTGGAAGTAAGAAAATTTAAAAAAGAAGTGAAGGTATAAATTGAAATTCAAATACTAAAAGAAATAATTGGCCCAGGTCAATTTAGAAAAAAATAAAGGAAAAACAGTTAAAAAAGAATTTATAAGAAAAGAATGAATAAGTGAATGAATGAAATGCAAGAATAAAAATCATATGATAGCCTTAAGTATCATTTATAAGAAAGAGAACAAATTCAGAATTGCCCATTTAATTTAGGCATGAAAAATAACTTGGCATAGTTCACCATTCAAGGATAAGAGCTTACAGAATCAGATAAAATTATGAAATAGTAGGAAGATGGTCAGGGCTTTGTCTTGGCTCTGACACATCCACACATGATGTTCAACAAACATACTTAGCTTCTATAAATACGTTTTTAAAATTCAAGGTAATGAGATCAGCTTGTGTCAATGTGTTTGAGAAATACAGGATTATATATTGTTCAAGTGTCTTCTCTCCTCTTCATTCCTACAATTTTTCTTATAGATCGTACATTTTTCTTCAGTCAAAAACCAGGCTTTTGATGGCTGTGGAAATGACCCAGTTAGCAAAATTTTCATTGAGTAAGGAGACCTGAGTTCTGATCACCAACAGTCACAGAGAACTAAGCATGAAAGATTTTAATCCTATCACTAGGGAGACAGAGAAAGCAGGATCCCAGGAGTTACCTGGCCCATTATTCTAGCCAACTGGTAATCTGCCAAGTTGTTCACTAAGGAATGTGGAATTCTTTTTCAGGAATATGAGTGGAAGATGTGAAGGCAACTAACTGTGAAAGAGAAAGACAGTGCAGAGCTTCCTCCATCTTGTATTCTTGTTGAGGTCATTTTAGGTTTGACTAGAATTTGGTCTCCTTGATGAGAAGCCCAAGGAAAATAACCCAACTCTATTTTAGAAACTTGAGTTCAAGATGCCACAGCTAGCTTATCTTGGCTTCTGTTAAACTGGTTGTTTGTGTAAAATCTCACCCTGTAGAGACCAATCAAGATACCAGTATATGGTTTTGCCTTCAAAAATCTACTACTCTAAATGCTCGGTGCTACACATGGGTCCCAAATACCTGAATGTAGCCCCCAGTTGGCTGGAATAAAGACTTGCACTTGGCTATAAACTGTGTCTGAAAGGTCATCTCTGGTGGGCTTCCTGTAACACTAACCACATGGCATCAGAAATAGAAACAAGGAACCATAATGAGAATCAGAGGTCACGTGACAATGATCACAATTGAAATCTAGAAAAAGGAAAGAGTCATTTCTTCTCTCACCATTAAAACCATTGGTACTTATTATTACTTTATGAGTCTTGTAAGCCAATGCCTTTGGCTCTAACTTGCTGTAGATAAAATAAAATAATGAATATAATTTCAGAGACAAATTATGGCAGATGTTTTCCTTTAGATTTTATTTTTCTAAAAGAAGTATGTAATTTTATCTCTAATTTTAATTTTTCAAAGTATTTAGAAATTCTATTCAGTTAAAAGAAAGGAACCCTCTAAAACATTTTTCTATATTTGACAAGTCATTTTCTTATGTGTTCCTAAAGTTTCAAGGATACAGAAAACTTACAAATTAACAATCAAGTGAACTAATCTATTTTTTTCTTTGATTTTTGTATAAAAAAGTTTCTCCATTTCCTAAAAGGAAAAATAATTGAAAATGTTTCTTCATGCATCTGATTTCTCAGTGAGATAATTCCTGTTCTGTGATGATTAAAATAAAGGAGTACAAGAAATATGAACT
This sequence comes from Peromyscus californicus insignis, assembly GCF_007827085.1. Taxonomy (NCBI): domain Eukaryota; kingdom Metazoa; phylum Chordata; class Mammalia; order Rodentia; family Cricetidae; genus Peromyscus; species Peromyscus californicus. The sequence continues at coordinate 29,367,698 of NW_026294617.1, forward strand.
AATGTGAGAAATAATGAGAGAAACTAATCCCTTAATTAGATATAGAAACATTTTATGCCACAAAAGAAAATTAGAATTTAGCAGAAATGAAGTTTATCTTTGGAAGCAATTGCTTCAAAAAACAAGGCTCACCAAAGGCTTTATTTACAGATGAACTCCACCAATATTTTATGGTGCATTTTTACTTAATTAGTTAACTATGATAACTCTAAGTCAAAGGTGGTTGGTATGGACATCTGTGGTAGATGGGTAGGGGGTGAACATTGGCCTAACAATTCAGTTCCTAGCAGATTCCATTCCCAAGGATATGAAAATAGAGAGCAGAGCCAGGAAGCTAAAGTGAATTCAATAGTTAATATTCAGCTTGCTTGAAAGTTTAAGGGGAGGGGCAATGGAGAAGAAAAGCAAGAGAGGACAGGTCATGTAAACCATATGCCAGGAAGTGAATTCTTTAAAAGGATTCTTGCCAGAAGCTAAATTCTTGTAAATGTGGGTCTTATTCCCTTCCTCCATGCTATAACAATTGAGATGAGGAACATTTGGGACCGGATGTAAAAAAGGTCAGAAGTCACTAAACTGTAGTTTGTGAAGACTACAATTGTACCATTTAAGTTTTAACATTAAAAATCGTAACTTAGTTCCAAAACTCTCTTTTTCGTTATTTCTTTAAGACTTTAAGACATGAAAAAAAAAAAAAAGAATCTCATCCTCAACATAAAGTTTATGTATTTTAAATCTGTTTCAAGTTTAATACCCCTGGTAGGAGGAAGACGGGTCTGTGGCATGAGGTGAGTTGTTAGTGGAAAACGGTCACTGCTTGGCTTCAAGTGGAATCAATTCAAATAACTTTGCTTCAGTTCTTTGAAGAAGTTAGTCTGTTTCTTATCTCAATATCTAAGAAAAATAAATACATTTTAGTAGGCAGAAAATTATTTCAGTGATTGAGACTTCAAACTCATGCTGACACAGAGTTGAAGTTAGCTTCAATGCATTGAAGATGAGATTGAAAAGCATGTTATGTCAGAGGACACACCAATTACAATATGGATTTCACTTTCAGAAATAGAAGTTGTGTTTAATGTATATAGTTACTGTGAGCTTGGTGTTGAAAACAGACTGATGAAATTGAAGTTTCATCACCACCACCACCATCATCATCATTTTCCAATTCTCTCATCCCAACACACCACTAGCATCCAATGCAGGCAGCTACAACCATTGAATTAGAATCTTGAGTGCACTATTACTAAAGGTATTCAAAACCAGGAACCATTCAAAAGATGAAGAGGCAGAAATACCCTTTTGATGTTGTCCTTGGTTATGTAAGAGCTTTAGTTAAGAAAGAAAATCGTGTGTTTGCAAAAGCTGTATAGATATTTGATATCAGCTTTCATTGTGAAAAGCAGCCTTCAGTTTTGAAATTCTTTGGTGTTTTGGAGACATTGTGGTTCATATGTGAAGTATCTCCAATTGGCTCAGCTGTTTTAGCATTTGATTCTCAGATAGTGGTGCAGGTGTGGAGGGTTGTGACACCCTAAGGAGGTAGGCCTTCCCAGAAACAGCCCACTAAGGAACAACCTTGAGTTGCATTAAGTTCCTATTTCCTGCGTGCCATCTCTGTTCCTGTTACCATGTCTTTCCACCATGATGGGCTCTATCACCCCAAACTGTCCATACAAATGCACTGTCCTGACCTGTGTGTTCAGGAGCAAAGGAAAACCTGAAGGGACCAGTAACTGTTTTAAAAGACAGTGGTTGCTTTTGAATTTAGACTTACAACCTTTTAACCTTCCACAGAAATACACAACCAGAGGATGTAATTCTAGAGGCATACAGTACTTGAATGGCCAGAGGACATTTGCCTAGTGGCATGGGATGCAGCATGTTCTACACTTACATATTCCACAATAATACCTGCAATCAAGATATTGTTCCTAAACCTGAACTGATCAGCAAGCACAGAAAAATGTTTGAGGTTCAAAGATGAAAGTGCTACTTATGGTTAAGATACTCATCCAAGCCTGGGTTGTACTCATATGCCTGTAAAGATCTTAGAATCTAAGGAAATGGTGAGGGGTAGAGGCAACACCTGCACCAAACACATGAGACTGGAGGACTGACCCCCAGAACTACACCATCACCGTGAACAGCATCAGCAACCACATATAAAGAAAATGTCCAAATAAAAATACTGCAAAAAAAGATTTTTCAAACATCAACTTTGTCTATTTGAAGCAGCAATGATTTCCTTTTGTTTATTTCATAATGAACTTCACAGAAAGAACTAGAAATTGCTCTCAATGCCCTCAACTGTGGAAGTACACAGAGTTAGTTTTCACTGTGCATCCAGCAACACTTCTCTCAGTGAGACAGGCCAGTGCAAACAGCGAGTTTGCAGCATCAAGAAGATAAAAGTTACTTAGACAAGTAGCACCACTGACCTCATTAAGACACTTGGCTATTTATCAGAAGGTGATACCTCAGTGAGTTTATCAGCACAGGGGACAGATAGTATCATCTTAATTGGACTCAAGTAACAGTGAAGGGCAAGTTTCACCAAAATGTACTTGATGAGAGACGCGGAAAACGGAACTGTCCTCAGCCTCAGACATTAGATCGAGTGTTCTAAAAGCTGTTTAAATTCAACACAGGAATGCCATTATTAAAGAATGTGAGCAAGTATAACACAATACTCATGAAGTGTTTCCTTTTTATTCCCTGGGGTGTCTACCTCACCTGAGCATCTCTATGGCGGGTGTATAAATAGTCTGTCAATGGTTAAAGCAGCCTGGGAAATAGCAATCCTGGCTCCTCTGGCTGCTTTTCCAAATTACCTCTGTGCACAAGGGAATGCAGCTTGCTTTTACTTGGTGTCTGTACAGCAAACATATCCCTCATGGAAAACACGTGTGGGAGGTCATATTTCCTCATCTCAGCATGTGTTAGGACTCATGGAAAAACACAAGAAAATGAAAGCAATTATTTCACCTTGGCTAATTTGTGAGTTTCTCCCAATATAGTTTGAGTTTCAAATTAGATTTTTGTGAAGAATGAGTTCATGAGTATATTGACTCTGCGTGTGTGTGTGTGTGTGTGTGTGTGTGTGTGTGTGTGTAATTGAAATAGTAACAAAAGCTTTTTCTCACATGTACAAACATTCTCAAATTTTGTGAATAAATTAAAGAAGAAAACATACTGTTTGAATAAAAAAGGAATTTTTCTTTGGATGTAGGCCAGTGCTGAGCAAGTTAAAAAAATAAAACTATTACTGATGTTGTATTTTTTTTCTGTGCTTCACCTAAGTTTAGAAGGAGAGATATTTCTCCAGACATTGTCTAAGGCCAGCTACCTTTCATCTGTAGCCCTCTGTTGCTTTCTTCAGTGTTGCTTTATTCTTGAGTAATTATCATGTGAGAAACTCTACAATGAATCTTGCCAAAGTGTTCAAATGGAGACATTGCTCCCTTGGATTTACTTTGGTTGTGAAAATACATACACCTCCGTGAGACTGACGGTCCTGGAGTGCCTATTAGATTCACTGACATTTTTATATAAACTGTATTCACTTGAAAATTAACAAAATCATTGGGGTTTTCAAATAATAGTAAAAGACCAATTCTGAAATGAAGACATTGACATTCAGAGATGCTCAAGGATATAATGTCAATAACTGTGGGATCTTGACCTTGAGCCACAGGTTCTCTCTAATTCACACACAGTTCTGAATATTTATTAAGCCCCTCTCCAATCCTGCTCCCTTCTCACCTAACATTTTGCTTACCTTTTCTCCTGTGCCCATTAATTCCTTAATGAAGGTAATATTTAAGGACTCCAGAAGTGCTGTTCCCTCTGCCCCAGTTTCATCTGGGAAATAAAAGAGAATAGTTTTTCAGTCCTGCACAAAGCAGACCAACATAGAGTCCCCGGAGGTCAAGATGAAGTTGAGAGAGCACTTCCCTCAAATAAATTATATACTGACATTTGTCTGTACTACAAAACCCCAGCTTTTATCTTTTATACCTGCTGAAAGTGGCCTTTCTTTGAGTAGTGATTGCCAGTATTAGGATGACATTTGTGGTAGCCAATGATCCAAACTTGCATTGTAATACGTCTGCTTTATTGTAGCAAGGCTGTTAAGGTTGCATGTTATGTGATCACACGTGAAGAAATAAATTAGTTCGAAAGATGAAGATGATGTACAAGCCAACAGAACACAGACAAGAGTAAAACACTTCAAGCATAGGTTATAATGTTCTGGGCATCACACTCTCAAATAATGAGCCATGTGACTTTTCAAGAAAAAGCAACATTTTCATCATCTATAAGTCCCATTCCATGTTAAGACTATGTCAAGGGAATGCTATGTACTTTAAGCTACACATAGATGGCTTTTTATGTTGAGTATGTAATGTGGAACAAAACCTTTAACCTTTATTTTATGTTTAGCTGACAAGTCAAGATGGTACATATTTATGGGCTACTATGTGATAGATGAATACATCATGTCATGACTAAATCAGGGTAATTAGCATATTTGCTATTTTAAACATTATTTCTTTGTGAAACAAGACATTTTATTGTTTCTGATCTAAGTTTTAATGGTTGGAAATTTGGGACAGTAATAGATATCAAATAAGGAACTGTCAATGAAAATCTTTCCTAAAACTTCCACAGTTCTTTTCACATGCCCCAGGGTGGTTTCCCCAATAAGGGGCTTTGTTCTTCTACCATCATTGATGTGTATCTCATCAGTTATCCAGGTTAAACTGTAGCTGTTTAGGAAGTTTATGTAGAATGAGTTAAATGGAATCAATTATGAAGAGTAGGGAAAGGAGCATGTGTAAATTGAGTCAAATTACATGGTAAGATTTTGGGCCACCAAAAGTAGTTGTAGCACTCTGAGTAACTCAACACAGAAATTATAGGAGTGGGTAAGGTAGACAAACTTCAAAAGATAATAAAGAACAGATCTTCCAAAAGAATCATGTAGGAGCGAAGGTTGGAGACCATGGAGATGGCTGAGTGGATAAACTGATTGTCACTCAAGCATGATGACTAGAGTTCAGACATAGCAGCTCCCCTGAAATTCTGGACTCAATGATAGGTCTTTCCTCAGAAAATAAAGTGAATAGAGATCTGGTGATGTAGTAAAATGACCTAAGTCAAGCCCTATCTTCCAAGCACATGCACACATATATGCATATGCACTCACACACACACACATGCTCCCTCATACATGAAAACACTCATATGTACATGCACACAATCCCTGCCCCTCCACTTGAATGGGGGCTAAAGTCAGAGATGAGTATTGCTATTTGTATCAGTAGTGTTTGCTAAGAGTTCATAAGTTCAGGTAGAGTTTCTCCTGCTTAGCAATGTGCTATGGATCAGCTGTGTGTCTCACATCACCATAATGTACATGCTGAACCCCTAAGTACCTATATTTTAGAGGCAATGAATTTGGGGAGTGACTAGGTTTAGATGAAGCCATGGAGTTAGCACCTCATTGATGAGAATATGCAATCAAACCTAGATCTTTCTCTTCTTATTCCTCTCCTTCCTTCCCTCCATCTCTCTCCTTTTGCCATTGTGATGACACAGTGAAGAGGCTGCCATGTGCAAGCCATTAAAAATGTCTTCATCAAGACACAAAGCTGCTGGCATTTGGTCCAGAACTCTCTAGTCTGCAGACCTCTGAGAAATAAGTGTGTCTCATTCAAACCATGCAGTCTGTAATGTTTTCTCAGAGAAAATGTAACTAAGACAATAGAATCAACAGTCTTTAAGTATACCTTCCCTCAACATATCATGTAGCAACTTCCTTAGAATGGGTTATCATCATTTTGAAAAATCAGAACTACTGTTATTATTAGGTAAACCTTAGAATGGGAACAGACCATTGCATCTTCGTATAACAACAATAGAGATCTCTTGTTACCTCGGAGTCATTTAATTAGAAATATTATGACAAAGAAGATGCCAGATATCCTCCTGACTAATTCCTCTCTTTTTAAAGTTCAGTTAAAATAATGAAGAGTAAGTTATATAAATTTAAATTGAGGCATCACTTCTGATTTTTAAAAGGGAAACACACCTAAAATGACTTCTAAACCTCTAATCTTCATATTAGTCAATATTTTATGAGATTAACCAAATCATAAGAGTATTTTTGTAAGCATTTATAAGTGCCAGAATGTGTCATTCATTATTAAAATCACCATGATGATTTGGAGCAGAAATGGCTATTCCCATATATCAAAGGAAGAAACAGAGACATACAGTAATTCAATCCCTTCCCTGAGCAGCTCAGACCATATGGCATTTGAGCTAGGACACTAGAATCTCCAGAACCCCATGCTCTCCAGTTTTCAAAAGTCACTTATGATGACATTATTCGGTCTTGTTGATTTCAAGTTATCTTTTGTGTATGTTTGCAGTAATATCTCACTGGAGATCATAACAGCAAGGTCCTTTAACACACATTGATCAGAAAAGAAAAGGTATGAGGACAGGAAACTAGCTCACTTAGAATCTTTGCCTACTTGAACATTAAAAAACTTGTATCCTTTGTAGGTGCATGTGTGGGCATGTAATTTTACAAGTGAAGGTCAGATAACAGTTTTCTGTAGTCAATCCTCTCCTTCAACATTTCCATGGATTGTGGGGATCAAGCTGGGTCTTCTGACCTGTGTGACACATGCCTTTTTACCCACTGGGGCCCATTTAGTCTATGCCTAAATAAGAAAAACTATTGTCTCAGCACTTGGGATGGCTATGCATGTCCTATCATAAATCCTGTAGTGACAATAGTCAAATCTGTGTTAATCTCAAACTTTCCATTTCACTTCCTTGTTCTGAGAAGCAGTGGATGAAGTTTTCATTTGCTTGCTGTTTAACTTAACTCTTTAATTACTTTTCTGTCTTAATTACTTTAATTTTAATGTCTTAGTAGCTTTCCTTCTATTTGAGGACCAGTTCTATTCTGTGGAATGCTTTCAGTAGTAGGTAAAAGAATAAAAAGGAATGTATAATATATTTATGATATCAGTCATATCATTTAGGCAGAAGGAAAATCAACCCATGTATTTCTCCCTAGATGTCTGTTCTGATAATAACAGAGTTGGTAACTACCATCTGCACTTGACAGAGACACCACATGCATTTTCTAAGGACTTCAGTGTCCCATGCAGCTATTCTCACAAGAAGGGTTTAGTTTCTATAATTAAACATTAGAAAGTCATAAATCCTGTGGAAAATAGAATAAGGGAGGAAGATACCATGTCATCTTGAAGGAAGACTGAAACTTCATTGTTTTAAAAAACACACCATTGTTTGTGGGAAGGGGCTGGCCAGAGCACATGTGGGGGTCGGAGGATGGTTTGTGGGAGTCAGTTCCCTTCTTCCACCTGTGGGGCTTAGGAATTTAACTCAGGACCTCAGACCTGGCACTGGGTGACTTTTCCTTGCAACTATCTTGGTCCTTAAATCATAAGTCATAATAGATCACACCAGGAAGATGGCATTCAAGAAACTCCCTGGAAGAGCTGTGTAAATCTCGATAAAGTGCATTCTAACCCTGAAAGACTAGCGGGAACAGGGGTCCAAAGGCAGCAGCACACCTGGTCCGTATGAAGACGAGGAAGAAAGCCAGCACAGCTAAGGGAAGGAGGAAGATGATATTGGTCAACAGGTTGTTCACCAATTTCATACACAGTGGGAAGGAAAACAAACAAAAACATGAAACTACTGCAAGAGTGCTCAGGCTACTTTATCAATTACGGTAGAAGGGCAGCAATCAGCCAACAGCTGCGAATATGAATACGTGGAGTAAGCCGGGGTTTGATTCTGAGGGTCAAATCAATAGCAGCTGTCGCTATCTTGGGCATTTGGTGAATGAGGAAGCCATGTGAATAGTATCCAGAATGCTGACCAAGGAAATAAATAGGATAGAGCTGTCATTAACTGACCTGTGGGAAATGGGTGGGGAGAGACAGGATTAGGAAGCCCAGGTCAAGAATCTGGTGGTGGGGGCTAGAGAGATGGATGGCACAATGGTTAAGTTCACTGGATACTCATCCAGAGGACTCAGAGTTTGATACCCAGCACCCACATGGCAACTCACAACTATCTGCAGCTACAGTTCTAAGGAATCTGGTGCTGTTGCAGGCATCATGCACACATATAGTGGGCAGGCATACATGAAGGCAAAACACCAACACACATACAAAAATAAATTTATAAGATAAATCTGGCTTTCCATGTGTAAGTTTAAGATGCCTATCACACAGCAAGACTGGGTAGGAATGACAGCTAGAGACACACAGATAAGAAAGAGATTTGAGGGTGGATGTTGTCAGCATGTGACAGTATTTAAATCCAGGAGATTAGATAAGACTCTCAAAGGACCACGGATAGCAAGAGATGAAACGAAGCCGGGAGTCTGATCTCTGCTACACTTCAATGTTAAGACAGTTTAAGAAAAATCAGCAAGATAAAATGTCAAGTAACAGGCACGGAGTAGGAGGAAAAGGGGTGAAGTGTGGTCTATGGGATGCCAAGCACAGCACGAAGTTCCAAGCAGGCAAAGCAGAGTACTTTGTATTAACCGTGAACAATTAATTGTATCTGAAACACAACTCATCCTACCCTGCACCGGAGGACTTTCAGCTATGCCTTGTAATCAGCATATGCTGATTAGTATTTTCACATAGATTAACTTGTCTCACAACAGGTCAGTCTTAAATGTGAATTCTTGACATTTGTACCACCTGATGTTCCATTCAAGAAATGACCAGACTTCTCAGGACATCTCTGGTAAAAGTGATTTCCTCTGCCTCTTTCATCTGAGGGCATATGAGCAACACAGTAGGATACTGTATTATACAGAAAATAGATGGAAAAATAGTCACTGTTTACCGTAATTAATGCAGTCTTCTTCTGAGCGTGACAAAATGTGTTTCCATTATAGACGTGGGCCATTTTAGTTATATATACTATATTTATATTCATTCCCAACATACACAAAGCCCTAGGGTCAGTTCCCAGCATTGCAAACAAGAAAAACAATCCACAAACCTCCTCCAACTGACCTATACAATAAGAGTGGTTAGGTGATTTACCCCTCCCCCCAAAAGTACATATTATGCCAGCACAGGACTTGCCAGACACTTGCAAAACGTAGGCCACCAAATATCCTCAGAATAAAGTGCATACGGACCAGTTTGTAGGAGATTAAAAACATACGTACAAATTACTAAACATTACATGGTAGGGGCGTGTGAAAGCCCAGGGAGGAGGGAACAAGTGTTTGTTAGCTCTCACTACTACAGTGCTGTAAAGGAACGGAAGTGTAGACATGAGGAGTTTGGGAAAATGACCAACAGATATCACCCCCACCCCTGAGACTGTTCTGTTTTAAGTGCCATATTAGGACAATAAGCGGAGTCTGCTTCTCATAGGATGCATTGGGCTGGCTTGTCTGTGAAGTTTCAGATTCCAGGAACATCCGCTTTCCATGAATCCCTCCCTGCCCCTTTCTCTCTCAGGCCTCCCGCCACCCCCACATTCCCACTGAACACAAATCCCTCTCATCTGGCGTCTCCTGCTAGTCCCCCCTTCCTCCCCTCCCTCCCCTTCCTGTTGCTGTCTTCTGCTCCTCCGACTGTCTTTGTAACTTGGTTTCCACTGCACCATATGGCAGCTGAGAGGGCCGCAGAGCAATTATCCGCCTCTACACAAAAGAGGCTGTGGTGTCACTGTGGCCCATGAATGCGAGTGACACGGCCATGTATAGATGGGCCTGCAGGCCTGTCACTGGACACTAAAGGGGAGGCTGAAGGAGCTGCCTCCACACAGGCAGAGAAGATGGAGTGCCCACAAATAATTCTACTGTTGCCATGCCTCCTTTATGTCCCTTCACTCTCAGTTTGACAAATTGAATTAAAAAGTTGTTTCTACACCCGATCCTATCAGTCTGTTCGTAAAAAGTGTGCACAGCATAATAAGAGATTAAATGTGCAACTTCATTCACGCACTTCTGAGTCGCTCCAAACAGTACCTCAAGTATTTAAACACAGATGGAAAGAGCAGTTTCATTATGAGAGGCGCGGATGCTATTCCTTTCTCCTTCTCCCTGAAGAATCCTTCTTGCACTTAACATGGGCTAAGGAACTCATGAACTAGCACTATGCCAATGACAGGAGTTGGTGCAGGCGATCCCAAAGGGGTTCTGCGTGTTTATTAGAAAGTGGCTTTCTAAAATGCTGAAGTGACTATGTATAACAATAGAAGACATGGTCACAACACTCAGAGAGCTTCTTCACCTCTTTCTCTGTAGGCTCCTCCCCCACCTCTTGTACCTGGATGTGGGAGATTTGTCTCAGTGGAAAATCTCAGCAAAACAGGCACACATTTGTTATTAGTGAAGTTAACACCGTGCTGGAAGAATCGTAAATCCAAGCTGTAAATTCACTGGTTTTCAGTGGACTCATTTTGTTCCATACGAAATAAAATTCTACTGCAGGGGAAGAACCGAATACGACCGCATACATTTATGAGGAACATTTCATGCTCCGTTGCTGTAGGCAACTGCGGGTCTTAGGGGCCGGTGTTGATTTTATTTGATGCAGAATAAGAATACAATGAAGCACAGAGCAGGCATCCCCCACCTCTCAACTACCCACCCACCTATCCACCCACCCAAGGAGGACGGCTGGATCATGAAATGGCAGGCCCCTGGAGTTGTCTGAAAGAACCTGGGCAGATTTCCAAAACCTGGTATCTGGGACCTTTTGCAAGTAGGTAACAATAACATTTCTTCATGAAATAAATCAATAGTTATCAGTAGATCGTGTGTACAGTGCCTTTCCTTCCTAATCTTTAGGAAGTGATGGGAGGTTATGCAGCTCAGTTCAGCACATTGCCCACATGCATTCTTTTAGAGACCCTTTTACCAGGAAGAACAACTCCTCTCCATGCTCACCTAGAGTGTCATTTAGTGCCTGTCAATGAGGAACACTTTTTAAAATTCCTATACAGTATTTTTCTTTGTACAAGGCATCCTCAGGAATGATAGTTATCCATCAGAAGATGAAAAAAACAAAATTACCTTGGCTTTTCAGTTATGTTCTTCATAAATTCCCTTTCAGAATTACCATAAATGTTTGTTCTTACACGAAACATTCATTAAAATAAACATTCATTAAAATAAACAGATCTAAGGGCTCAGAGGCTCTCTCTGCTTCTCCTGCCCTGAGTTATGTGGCCCATCATCTGCCAGAAAGGCTTGTATAGAGAGGACTCTGAGGAAGCAATAGAAAGCCAGAAACAAAGCACCCATTCAACCTTTTCTATTCACAGCTCCCACATCTGTTTACATGGCCTCTGCTCCATGGAAAAGGTTTCGGCCTCCAGCCCTCACTTTCTGTGACACAGCTCTGAGCGGCTGGCCACTTGGAAGGTTTCCTTTTTACCCCTTTCTGAGTAAGACTTCGGAATTGAAATCAGTCTTGTGAAACAGATATCTGAAAAGCAGGCTCAGAGACAAGCAGTTGGTCCTTTCTCGGTTCTGTCCAGTTGGAGTTCTAACAAGGGTTAAGTGTAAGCTCCAGAACCTTCATTAATCTTTAAAGTAAATCTGACAGACAAGCTAAGTTTCTTTAGGGGCCAGCAGATTCTACTGTGTTCCTGCTTCTACTCATTACCAGATGTTGCATTGTCTTGTTTTAGCATTCAAGAAGTTTTAGTTTTGAAAAATGCACTTCCTCAATGAAATTGTCAAAAATGAAAGTACAATATGTAGAAATAAGATATTGTAGAATTCTTTCTATAAGAATGCTTGGTAACAACAAGTTATACTTTTTATGATATTTTATCTAGAACATGATTCACACATGATCTTGCCAAATACAAAAAAAAAAAACCCAAAAAACAAAACTACAACAACAACAAAAAACCCTAAGGGAGGTAAGGAAAATCATGATTTTTTGCAAAAGAAGCATTGAATGCATGAGACCTCTGCACAGATTCACCTTGCTTTCCTGTTGACACCAAAGGCTGCTTTATGCACAATGTGACCTTAGGAATAAGTTCTAAAAAGGTTCAGATCTCACAATTTTCATATTTCTAAAGTTCTGCTATCCATGATCATATCCATGAGGAGCAAGGATATTAACTACCAAGTTAAAAATAATTATACTCATAAGAACTGAATTTACATCTTAACCGAACAAATATAGACATCAATATTACTTTTCTGTTCCATTTAGAATGAAGAAAAGCCACAGAAGACAAATAATAGAGTTAAATATAAAAAGTAGTTGGCTGGACATTAAGTGGATAACTTATATATAGTAACTTAATTACAAAGAGAAAATAAAAACAATGTGATATTTTTAGTAAGAACTAAATCAACTGTACAAAAGTAAATGGAAATCTGTGCATTGCTGTTCAAATATTAGTGATTGTCATTAGCTTTCCTTGCCTTTTAATTGTTACACAATTGGCTTCTCATGTGTGAACACAACTGAAATGCCTGGCAACTAAATATCAAAATTAAGCTTAAGAATCCACAACTGATCCAGGTGGTGGTGGTGCACGCCTTTAATCCCAGCACTTGGGAGGCAGAGCCAGGCAGATCTCTGTGAGTTTGAGGCCAGCCTGGTCTACTGAGTGAGATCCAGGACAGGATCCAAAACATTCATTAGAGAAATCCTATCTCGAAAAAACAAAAACAAAAACAAAACAAAACAAAAAAGAATCCACAATTGGAGAAGAGAGCAGTTTGTCAAAGAGGTTCTGAAATGCTCATATTCTGAAAGAACACTGCATACTACCTGTTCACTTATGTAAAAGAGAAAGAATGGTTGAAGGTTAAAAAAAAAAAAGGCAGGATCTTCACGAGGCAGTAACAGGAGAAGTTATGCCTCACCTGTTATCCAAAGCCTGCCTGCAAATGCCTCACCACACAGGTAGCTTCTCATTGCATATTTTAGCAAAAGAAAGAAAGAAAGAAAGAAAGAAACAAAGAAACAAAGAAACAAACAAAGAAAGAAAGAAAGAAAAGAAAGAAAGAAAGAAAAGAAAGAAGGGAGGAAGGGAGGGAGGGAGGGAGGGAGGGAGGAAGGAAGATCTAAATGAAGAAACAGCTACAGTTCAGAGAGAAAAACAATTAAAAGCACAGATTATCAGAACTGAGAAAGCATAGATATGCAAGACAATAAATTTTAGTTCAAAGAAAATTTTAAGTCATCACCCAATATGAGAAATGGTTATCTTTTTATTTTAAACATTATTTTTGCAAATAAAATATATTATACACTGAAATTAACCAGGCTCAAAGACTGCACAATTCAGTGACTTCTATATAGTTATATCAGCCATTCAGAATGGAAGCCACGGTGCTTCACATTGGAGAAGCAATTATGTGGAGTGTTTTTATTTCTAATAGTCTACATCTTTATTAGAACTTCCATGGAATAATATATGACTTGTGGAATATTGATAGTAAAGAAATACTGTATTCAAGTCCATAAAATATTCATAGAAGAGAAGATAAAGCTAGGGAGATATTACAATCAGTAAAGTGCTTGCCATGTGAGTGTGATTCTCAGAACCCAAGTAAACAAAACTTGGCATGATAGCTGTAATCCCAGTGCTGGGGAGGTAGAGATAGGCAGATTGCTGGGGCTCACTGGCCAACCTGCTAAACCACGAAGACCCAGATTCTAAGAAATCCTGTTGTCAAAAACAAGATCAATAATTCTTGAGGAATCACAGTTGAGGTTTACCTTTGACCTCTACACGCACATGCCTGTTCATCCACACGCGTACATGTACCCCTTAACAAACTAACACACATATGCACACAAAACTGAAGCTAGATGACTCAGCCTTAAGCATACATAAAATTCAGTTTACATAGAGAACAGGAAAGAACTCTAAATCTGCTCACAGTCAGTTCAAGTACATTGGGGGTGGGGGGTGAGAGAACATACAAAACTAAACTGTGAATTAAAATCACATTTTTCTTTCATTCAGGAAAAAAATATAGTTCTTTGAGGAAACATCAAACATAACTAAAAAAAAAAAAGATTAAAGGCATACACAAAAAAAGTGACACTGGCAGGGGACTGCATGAACTTGCCAAAGTAGAATGTAAAACTATGTTTAAATTTTTGGAGTTAAAAGCAAAAAACAACAGCAGGGATAATTGGTATTTCCGGAGCTTGAGGACTTACTTCAGTGGGGCATATGGTTTCATTTTGAGGTCTCCAGCTTTTAATGAAAATGTTACTATTTCTGTAGAGAGCTTCATTCCTGGAAAAAAGAGCTAATTAAACTAGGGTTAGGTCAACTGATTTTGATTTTTATCTTATCTTTTGGTCTTTACACTTTTATATAGGACATTAGGAGACTCTTTGAAAACATGGCACAGAAAAACATACCCCTTTAGGTCTGATTTGTGCTACATGCATTTCAAACACTATGTTCAGAAATTCTGAATCCCTTTGAGTGTATTTCTTTGCTGGTAAAGTGAAGAAGTTAGAGTGGTATGCCATTTAAATCGATGTTTCTTTTCTCAGGAACCCAACCAGTTAAACAAAATAAGATTTCAAAATTCCTTGCTAGAAATGGGTTAGGTTGGGGCTGGAAAGATGATTTGAAAAGTGCTTGACTTACCAGTAGGAGCCCCTGAGCTCAATTCCCGGAACTCATGTGAAAAAAGAACAATCTGGGTGTGGTGACAGGCCACTGTAAAACCAGGGCTGGAGAGCTGAACGTAGGAGGATCTCTAGATCTCCCTAATCAGCCAATGTATCAAATGTGGCAGCCTCCAAGACACAAAGAGATCCTGCCTTAAAACACAAAGGTGGAGAGTTCCTGGGGCATGACACTTCAAGTTGTTCTATGGCAAACATATTACACACTTGTACATGAAAACACATAAACATTATCATGCACACATGTGCACTAGAACACTCACAGACACACTAATATGCACATAGGTACAATAACATACACATATGCACTGGCATGCTCACAAGTGTGATAACATACATAAGCAAGAATGAAGCGCCTTAGTTCTTTTGGTTTTGTTTTTTCAAGTTAAAAGCTCATATCCAAGCTTTTATACCTAACATTAAAGTCCAGAATGATCTCATCTCAGTTGTTAAAGCCCAAAATATGAGTGTGTGCATAACATCACACAGTTCTAGTACACTAGTCTGATTTAAAGTTACATAAAGTCTACGGCAGTAACAAAATATTCAGAAAAAGCTACTCATTGTTATGTCATAGAAATGCACACAAAATTTCTAAAAAAGCAGCTCAGAACCACGGTTTAGAACCCAAGAAAAACTGGGTCATATCGAGCCATATTGGTTCCTTTTTAAAAAACCATTGAGTGCGTGCGTGTGTGTGTGTGCGTGTGTGTGTGTGTGTGTGTGTGTGTGCGCGTGTGTGTGTGCGCGTGTGTGTGTGCGCGTGTGTGTGTGTGTGTGTGTGTGTGTGTGTGCGTGCGTGTGTGTGTGTGTGTGTGTGTGTGTGTGTGCGTGTGTGTTAAATAAACAGAGCATTGTAATAGAGTCATGTAAGTATCTCACACTTTCCCCTCTTCCTTCCCAATCTCAGTGACTAGTAATCACTCTTCAAAATAAGAGAACTTGTTGCTATTCTGTACCCTTAGACTAAATCAATATAACATTTAGGAGTTTGCTAAACTTTCTTTTAAAAACATGCTTTCCATCTAAATTTGTTTCAGTTGGACCTTGAAGCATAAATTTTTTTCCCAATTGTACAGTAATTTTCCCAGAGACTGAAAAGAACAAAGGTAACATGATAAGAGCAAAAAAAAAAAAAATCCTATTGAAAAATGCCCAAAGATGAGAAAGAAAAGAAAGGAAGGCCTCCACTAGTTCCCACTTACCCCTCGATTCTTCCTTTCATTTTCTTCCTAAGACTTGATAAAGTTCAAATCCTTTCAATCGGCTGTTTGTCTAAATGACACAACCCTAGAAGAAGCCTCTGTGCACAGAAACTGAGATAACAGTGTTTATTTAATTTGTCTCTTGAAGCATATGCTTATCTTTCATTAAATGAAAGTAGTTTTGAATCTTTTCCTTTATTAAAGAGGAAAGGTCAAAAATCTACTCAAATCCATGTAGTGAATTAAATTCTGACACATCTTTGACAAAATTGACTCTAGGATTCCTCCAACAAAGCCATACCCTTCATCTTGTATGTTACAATACAGTAACAAGAAGACATAGCCTTTGAAAACAGAGAAATTATGGTTCATTTTTATACATAAATAGTTGGTTTGAATTTTTTGATGAAATTTTCACAAAGCAGTTCTTCCTGTTAGCAGTTTCTGAATTTATTTTTAATTTAGTGTTTGCAAATTACTTATTCATTGTCTGCTACTGGCAGAAAGTCACTAAATGTAGGTCCTTCTAGGAAAATAATGACCCTCAGTTGACTCATGAACAAGTTTACTGTTAATGGCCTCCCCCATTGTGAGTCTGTCACGTTGCAGCATCTTTAGTTGGAAACAAACTTTTTCTGATTTAAAAGCTTAATTCTAATGGCTCAGAGCATATTTGGTCTATTCTCTATTTGTATTTCCTATGGCCAAATGGGTTTCTGTTCACACTTAGAATATTCCTTCCTGTTCATCTTGAGCTCTTACGAAAAAGAAAGGAATGAAGGAATGATCTTGGACTTCTTAGTAGCATTACTTTTGCTTTATAGGTTGGAATGGCAGCCACCACCAAGGGGCTTGCTTCCTCTGGGTAATTTCTTACTAATTAGCTTGTCTTTGTGTGAACTGTTTTCTACGTGTGACATTTTGGGCTCTTTGAAAAGTGAAACGCAATCACATGCAAGTGGTTGTGAATCCAACATTCTTTCAATCTGTCTCTCTGGAGAATGGAAATTTGAAAGAACATCAATGTGGGTTGAATCCCTGAAAGAATAGCAATGTGGGGAAAACTGCATTTATAAATAGAAATCCTCTCCTGCCCAGGTTTACAGAACATGGAGCTACAGGGTTATAAAAAGTCATCATAAAATTTAAGAACTGTTTAGAATGTTTACTTAGTGATAAACTGTTAGGGGCCTTAGGCTGCTGTGGTGGGGGTGGAGATGGGGGGGGGGGTCACATTAAAGGAGAACTGACTACAGACAGGAGTTAGGAATTTGGTGGCCTGTGTATTTCTTCAAGTGACAGAAGCATCACAGGGCATGACAACTTCATTCAGGTGGCCAGGAGTGTAGTTTAGTCATGGAAGGCCCTAAAAAGAGGCATGTTTCATCTTCTTGTAAGGAACTATGAGGTTAGCTAAGGAGACTTGAATAAAATAATAGTGTCATTTTAAGACACAAGGGATTATGCTTTTCTTTTTAAGATTTTAAAATGTATTTACATTTGTGAGTATGGTGTAGTTACCTTGATAACTGGCTATCTTGAGATATGATTGTAATTTTGGCTTTACACGCACTTAATAAACAGCAACAGATGACCATGGTTTGAGTTTTTGCTGCTGGTAGGGCTTCTTAGGATGAGCTAGGGAGTAGGGTATAAAAATTATTGGTGTAAAATTCTTAAAACAACCTTTTTGGTTACTTGCTTAGTAGAATTTGTCTTCCTAAAGCTAAATGCAACAATAACATATTTCATGTGAAATAAGTTAAGCACCAATACATCAAGAGAAAATTTAGGTCAGTCCAGGACCTTTGTCCTCTCCTTTGGCTCCTGGCCCCAACTGTTCTGATATCCTGCTGATCTGAGGGTAGCAGCTCTCATCTTGTAAGCCCTTTCTCCCCCAAGCCAGCATTAATTGGTAAGATTAGGAAGTGAACTTTCAATGAATTTTTCCAGGAAGTTTTAATTTGGAACACATAAACTCATTTGAAATATATGCAGCTTAACCCTCAGTTTGCTGAACATACTAGTTATAATCTTTTACCACCAAGGAGTACTGAATCTTTTCTAGCTCATTTTAAATGTTTAAAACTTTTTATATGGCCTCTCTAAATTATTTAGTTAAAGCATGAATTTAAATGTTAATGAGGATTTCATTTAGCAAGCATGCTTATGTCAAAGGAACATAATAAAATGTACACAAATATCATCATGCATCTTTCTAATAAATGAGATGTTCTAGATTTTTGTCAAAATTTGTATTATACAGTCTTTCATGTTGACTTCATAAGAATACATTCATATAAATATACCTGAATTAAAAATTCATATTACTGGGGATGGAGAGATGGCTCAGTGGTTAAGAACACTGGCTGCTCTTCCAGAGGACTTGGGTTAAATTCCCAGCACCCACATAGCAGCTCACAATTGTCCATAGCTCCAGTTCCAGCAGATCTGACACCCTCATACCAATGCACATAAAATTAAATAAATTAGTTGGAGAAAAACTTTCATATTACTTTTTCTTCTTAGAAATGCATAATTCATTTATTAATTTTTAATTTGAGAATATTCTCATAGGTCATCACCAATCTGATAGGGCATTTTCTGAGATAGAAATTAAGATATCAATTTTGCCACCAAATAGCATATGATGTTATTCTTCCTTTGATTCATCTTACCATTTTCCTAGTTATTCTAAAAATACATTTCCCTGTACTTCCTGTGTATAAGCAGAGAAACAGAAACTTCAAATATATTCAGTCTTCAGAGTACACTAAACCAAAGTCAAATAATAGTGAAATGGTATATGAAAAGAAAAATTGTATTGTGTTCTTGTATGATGTGAAAAATAATATGTGGGGAGCACTGTGATAAGATGAAGGAGAGTAACATTTCACATCTGAATCATCATTTATATGAGTTCATGATTTTTCTTTGTTGAAAACTCTGTATTGGCGTATATTATTTGTTTAAATTTATGTGTTCACTGTGACATTTTCTATAAACCCATACATGTTTCTTTAATCATATTTCATTTTCTTTATTTTTAAAATTTTACTTATTTTTGCACAGTTGCAATGATTACTGAGTAATGTGGACTGAATCTAAACTAACAATGTTTCCAAATAGCACAAATATTTCAAGGTAATAAAGTATATATCATTATAATATCACAACAGAATTTCATTTTCAATGAAAATGTCCTAGAGCTATGTGGCAATTACGAGTCTGTGTAATCTTATTGTCTATTAAATGTATTTTTGAACTATGAGACATTTGAAGGAAATAATCAGGGTAATAAAACATCAATTCTTCTATCAGCACAAAATTGTTGAAATTAAAACCAAGTCCCATGATCTTTACTCAGTGGGGGGGGGGGGGGGAGAAGCCAAGAGGCCATGGAACAAGTATGTTTATCAACAGAAATAAGCAAAAATTTCCTCCTACATGTATCTAATAAGATGTTGAAATAAAAGTCCATTTCTACATGGAACTAATAACAGAAGAATGCAGCAAGAAACTGTATGTTCACCAACTAATTGCACTCCTGCAGATTTTAATGATTCTAGTTACTGAATGTCAACACCTTAATCTTTAGGTGTGAAGTAACAAAGGGCTGCAAGACATTTTATTTTATGAGAAATCATTATGTAGGCTCTGCATAAATCTGATTTGAATGACTGCAACCTTCACACATCTTGGATTCATTTGGAAGGTAAGCCATTAACAAGACTAATGAAGTGAGTGACCTCAGTGGTCTGAGAGACCTGAGTGTGTCACACTGATCTGAGTGACAGCAAGAATTCCTCATCCAAACTTTATCTTGCCCTGTATTTCTGTTAATATTGGCCAGTATTTCATCATTATCAAGTATGTTCATTCTTCATCTATAAAAACATTCAAATATCAGGGACTCAAGTAGCAGATAATTCAATTGTGAGTTACTGTGATTAGATTTTGTTTCCTCCAAGTGGCATATCCCTCAGAAGACTGGGGGATTTATACTAGAAAAAATAAATGTTTTCTTTGGCTGTCTGACAGAAACACATCATTGATGGATAAAAAATTTTCTAAATGGAACAGGATTCTGTGTTCAGTTAGAGGATCATGGCCAGGATTAAGGCCTCAGAAGAAAGAGTTATTTAAAAACATCGTGTTACATATGGGTAGATGGAAGGCTACCCATACACTTTGCTACATTTTTGGTAAATGTGAGCATTTTTTTTAATGCTATAGTATTTTATTTATTTGTTTATTTATTTTTGGTGTCAAACAGACAATGGGCTTATTTTACAACTTAAAAAGTTCTGCAAAAGTTTTATGTGTGTGTCACAAAAATTTCTGAACCC
The DNA here is from genome assembly GCF_007827085.1 of Peromyscus californicus insignis. NCBI lineage: Eukaryota > Metazoa > Chordata > Mammalia > Rodentia > Cricetidae > Peromyscus > Peromyscus californicus. The sequence goes on from NW_026294617.1 coordinate 29,387,975, forward strand.
ATGGCAGTTATGTGTTTCTCGGTTGCCAACAAGAGCTTTAGTCTTGACAGTGCAGTCCAGACAAACACAGCACTCATGCTGTTACACTTCTTGCTTTTTTCCCCCACATCCAAGAATGAGAAGGAGGAAAAGGACCAGAGGAGGAAAAAGGACTGTGAGGGGGGACAGAGGCAAGGATGAAGAGGGGATAAGGAAGGGCAGGGAGGAAGAGAAAGAGAAGATAGAGGGAGAGGACAGCAAAGAGAAAGAAGAGCAAGAGAAGAAGAAACATTCAATAATAACTGAAACAAATTTCAGAGAAAATGTAGATGTCAGACATACATGCTGATGTGTCTGCCAGCTTCCCGTGGAAATCACAGGGGGAGCACTTGACATGTTGGGGATAAAGCCAGCACTGGGAATGTGTACACAGGCTCACTTCACATGATATACTCATCTAAACATCAGGGGGTAAATTTGGTAAATAGGTCACTGGGGATCTGCACAAATCCCATTAGCTGGTAATAGGATTTGTGTGCATAAATTTTCTTGCCCTGAAAATTTAGATTTTGGTGTTTAATTTTCCATATGACCTGCATACTCATTAGTGTAAATTAGAAGGGATTTTTCTGAGAATTTTTCCCATACTTTTCTCTGCCTTTTGTTTATTCTTTTCTAAGAAGACATTTTCAACGGTAAATCCTTGAAAAAATTCTTTAGTATCTGAAAACATCTGAGTGGGGATTACATTGAAGAGAAATTCTTGAAATACAGATATCCATTCATGGGTCTGGGTTTTTTTTTAAACTACTTATTGAAGCAAACTAAGAAAAAAAAATATTTCAGAGCATTTACTATGCTTTTAAACTAGGCAAATGAGCAATAGTATATACTTAATTTATACAGAAGATTCTTTTGTTTGCATAATCAAGCTAACATAAATTTTGTTTGTACATAATGAGTACCCAAGATACAAAGTTAACGTATGGATTTTCACTGAAAAAATAGGTTTGATTTTTGGGTGTAAGAACCAAATGAAAACTATGAACATTTCAAGATATGATGGTCAAGTATAATAGCATCAACTTCCAGCCCAGCCCTATGAAATTATGGAATCAATTCATGATATTGAATCACAATCAGGAAAAGTAAGGTTGATGAGCTTCTGTGAGTGCTGTGCCTCTCCAGAGCCATTTGAGTCCAAAGTCAAAATAAAAGCATTGAATGTGTGCTGTTGGATATGCTTTTGCACACTGGTTCAATGAAACACTGATTGGCCAGTAGCCAGGCAGGAAGTATAGGTGTGATAAGCAGATAAGAAGAATCCTGGGAAAAGGAAGGCAGAGTCAGGAGATACCAGGCATCCAGGGAACAGCATGTAATGGCACACAGGTAAAGCCAAGAAAATGTGGCAATATATAGGTGAACAGAAATGGGCTGAGTTTAAGTGTTAGAGCTAGTCAGTAGTAAGCCTGAGCTAATGGCTGAGTAGTTTTAATTAATATAAGCCTCTGTGTGTTTACTTGGGTCTGAGTGGCTGCAGACTGGGTGGGACACAGGAAAACTTCTAACTACAAATGGCACCCACTGTGGCAAGAGTTTCCACCTAAAACCTGAGAAAGCTTTTTAAAAAAAGATTCTAAAACCGAGCTAAAAACAGCTTCCTAGTTGTCTCTCTTAGGCCAGCCACAGCCTGCAGGCTTGAGCTACTCTATGGCAGGTTCATGGCATGCAGGCTTGACCTGCAGCTTGATGGATTCCCACTGAGGTACACAGAGGTATCTCCAAGCTGCACATTATGCTGTATGGTGGATTTAGCCTTTGCTAGTACAGACAAAAAAAATAAAAATAAAAAAATAATAGAGGTTTCTAGGCTATATGCTGCTTTGATGGAAGCATAGACCCACTGCCTACCAGAGTCAGTGAACAGCATGGCTCCCACAGCTGATGGTGAATTATCTCCACCATGTTGAAAAACTGAGATGGGCAGTCAGCAGCCAAGGCTGCTGCTTCAGTGCTAACTACTGCAGTTTAAAGCAATAGATTCACAATAAGTAAAATTCAGATGGAATAAGACTTTAAATGGTTTATAGTGTGTGTAAAAATATGCGTAGGCTTGGCAGAGAGAAGAAAATGAACATAGACAGCTATATAAAGAAATAGTTTTAAAAAATAAAGTCTTTGGAGAGACAGTAGAGGTAATATAAAAATTAAGCCACATAAAGATGGATATTACACAGAGAGTCTAGATTATGTTGTCTTTGGGATTTTTAACTACAGAGAGACATTTGATTATAAAAGCTGCTGAGTTAAATCAATATGTATATTTTAAAGATATCTTGATTTCAAAATTTATGTCTAAGGGATACATTGTTTTGGAAAAGAAGTTCTACTTTTGTTTCCACAGAAGATGAGAACCTATGGATTGCTTCCAGGCAAATATGGTTTGACCAGCCAAGACCCCCTGAAAAGTCTCCAATGACACCATGGCCTAGATGATTCCAACATCCAAAAACAACTTTAAGGCAACTGGCTCATAATATACAGCCTTACAGACTACCCCGGTCAGGACTTGACCATAATCCTAAAATTTTCTTTGTATCCCCATAAGATTACCAGTGCCCTTTATCAGCCTAGAAAACTAAGCCCACATTCCCAAAAATGGATTATGGATGTTTTTCTTTGTTTAGGTTGTTGGTTTCAAATTGTTATTGGTCATAGTCAATATCTTTCTAAAAGAAGAAAGGGGGATATGGAATTATGATATGGAAATTTAGGATATAGATATAATAGGATAAAAGGATAGATTGTTGAACCTGCTTTTAAAGAGCAACTTGTTTAAAATGTTTTACATTGGTATAGATTTTAGTTTATTGATACAAATTTAAAGTTAATTTTGTTATACTATATGTATATGTCTACTCTTGTTTAAGATATTATGTTTATGCAGCTCATTTAAATTATAATGGAAAATTAAGACATACAGATTAATAATTAGTCTTCTATGATAGTCAAACTTATCATCATGCTAAGTTTTCTAGATATACGTAGATATAATTTAATTAGGTAGGTAATCTTCAAATACTTCAAAGACCTACAGAATATGGCATTTAAAATGTTTTAAAAATTTAGACTCTCTGGACAATGAGACATGTCTGCTCCTGGCAGCACTGATATACTTCAGAGAAGATAATGGGCATTGAAGAAACTCATTATGGAGTTTGCTTTCTTTGTGACAAAAGTTAGCCACTGGGCAAAATGTGTCCTTGCATTGAGTGCTTGATGATATGTTGTATAAACTAGACATGTAGGACCCATAGGAAGATGATCACTGAACTTTGCAAGGCAAGATGGTTCTTTAGGTTTCTGCTTTGCAGAAGAAACTGCCAGACATTCTACAGGACACAGAAAAAAATGACTGGGAGACTAGACCTGTGGGCTGAAGATGGATGCCCCAACATCACAGAGGAATTTTGGGTAATTGTCCAGGCAGGAAGATGTCTCTGTCATTCTAGATTTTTGGAAGTTGCTTATAATGCATTTTCTATTTACTTAGATAATATTGTATCCTTCTGAGGTCTTTGATGTAGTTGAAGATTAGATAGTTATAATTTTCCTTAGTTATGAAAAAAGATAAATCAGATATAAAACTTTAGACCCACAAATATAGGATGATAGAATATTTTCTTTAATTTTGCCAAATACAAATAGACTAGATATTGTAACTAGAATTCTTGCTTGATAACTGTTTTGTTATATGTAATTTTACTATGTTAATGTTAAAACCTTCCTTTTTAATTAAACAGAAAAAACAAAATGCTGTGGGATAATGCTATTGTACACTGGTTTAATAAAATGCTGATTGGCCAGTAGCCAGGCAGGAAGTATAGGCAGGATAAGAAGACAAGGAGAATTCTGAGAAGAGGAAGGCAGAGTCAGGAGATGCCAGCACACCGTCCAGGTAGTAGCATGTAATGACACACAGGTAAAGCCACAAAAAACGTGGCAACATAACAGAAATGAGCTGAGTTTAAGTGTAAGAGCTAGTCAGTAGTAAGCCTGAGCTAATTGCCGAGCAGTTATAATTAATATAAGACTCTGTGTGTTTACTTGGATCTGAGTGACTGCAGACCAGGTAGGACACAGGAAACCTTCTGGCTACAAACGTGAATGTGAAGAATAAGGAGGTGGGAGACTGAAGCAGTCTCAGGTTTCTTCAAATGTGTGTCATGTAATTCTTTCTGACAAGAACAGGTTCCTGAATGTGTACAGTAAATTGTAACAAATAAAATACCACTTAATGCTTTAAAGAGTAGAAGTGATAAAAAGGCTGGAGATAATGAGGATATACATCTGATTAAACTAAAAGAAAACCCCTCACAGTTCTTAACTACCTGTCACTTTTTGAATGCGCTCAGACATATTTGTCACTTAGCCTTCTTAGTAAGATACGCAAAGAGATTCTCAGTGCTTTTGGCAAAGGAAGACAGCACTCAGAAAGCTTACTGAGTTTCCCAAAGCTTAGACAATTAATTTGCTCCCAAGTTTAGTAGCTGCTTGGTACTTACCCTGCTTCATTACAGCACAGTTTAGACTAACCCAACCTCAACTATATAATATCAAGAGGGAGATTGTTAATTCAAGTTTTGAGTCTCCATTTTCCTTAGCTATAATGATTATATATTTGAGTGTACTTAACTCAAATGTTATTTTGTCTTGATCTCATGCACTTAACACATTTCATGTTAGTTTGAGTGCTTATATTCTTTATGACCCAAAGCACCATACATTTTTTTTCAACTCACATGGCCAACTGCAAAGTCACAAGGCAGGCATATCAGAACAAGAACAGCACTGGGGTCATGAAGACATAATGTGACAGCCAGCTGAATCTCCCATTAAAGAAGAATGACCATGAGGAGGACATCTCTAATTCAAGGGCAGGAAGTAGAATAAGTTACCAGCTGTGAGAGTGTTGGATCTTAGAGCCCTTGAGTCAATCTTCAATTGCCAATGGTGTGAAGAATCTTAAGACAACTGAAGTAATGTGCAGGATTATGATGGCAAATCTTTACTCTCCACTTGACGGTATTTAGAATCACCATGGAAACATACCTTTGGCTGTAACTATGAGGGGAAGATTCACCCTGAATGTGGATGATACCACCCCACAGGCTGGGGTATGGACCTGCATATAAATGAGAAAGAGAGCTGAGTAGCAGCATTCATCTTACCCTGCTTCCTGAATCTGTACATCATGTGACCAAACATGGGAAGCTGCTGCTGTCTAGACTCCTCTCCAGATAGATGACATTCTCAAACTCTGAGCTGAAGGAAACCTTTCCCTCTTTAAATTGCTCAGGTATTTGGTCATAAAACTAAGAAGAGTAAGAAGGGCTGCAATTTGTAAAACTTGAAGAGGTCAGGGACCTTCATTCTGTGTTATCTTCTCCTTAAAAATTGAAGTCAGGAAGAAATTTAAATGAACTAAATAAAAATAATTGATATCATTTTAATTTAAACAATTTCATGGCTTTTTGACTTGGGATAATAACAAAACTAAAACTTGACATTCATACTGTCCTTGAAATTTTATGAAATGGATCTTACATTTATTGTCTTTATACACTATGCAAATTTATTCCAAACAATTCCATTACAAGATAAACCCTGAGGTTAAGCATATAAATTATAATTAAACTCACTTACTTAAGGTCACTTTACTAATTCCAAATGTTTTCCCACCTTTGATTTCTTCAGCTCACCTTCCCATTTTCCTCTTCTATGCAACAACATTCTGTGTCTCTTATTTTTCTCACTACTACAGCAAAACCTCGAAGGTTCAGTCCCTGGTTGAGTGGCCCCATCTGGTTGGGAAGAACAATACAGTGATGAGTATGAGGGGAAGGAAGCACAGAGAAAGGAAGAGCTGAGGACTAACGATGAACACCACATGTATTCCCTTAGTGACCCACTTCCTCTAGCTAAGCCCCATTTCCCAGAGGTCCTGTCTACTTCCATAGTAAAGCCAGTATCTGGGAATCAAGCATTCAAAACATGAGCTTGGATGTTAATTCTATAGACAAAACACAACTACATCTGACCCCCTCCATAGGTTTGCTCAGACCTCCGTAACCCAACATCTTGCCTTTGTCATCTGACATCCATTGTTATTACCTTGGCATGATCTGGGAGACCATTTTCCCTCTTATTCTTCCCTCCACTTGAGAGGGAGGCAACAAACTCATCCTGAAACTGAAGCAGAAGTAGTAATGTTGGAGGCATCCATTTAGCAGAGCTTTAGGACCTTAGGGTATCTCAGGCAATGAGCCTACCCATAGAGTTTATCCTAAGCCCTATTTTCAGAAAGAAATATATATACTTTGAGGTCCTTCTTGGATGAGGAAGAAGAGAAAACAGAACAAAATCCTTGTAGCTGGATAACGTTTGTGTTGGGTATGGAATGCTATCTATTTATCCAAGAAACAAAATGCAAAAATCAAAGTGAGTGTTCTTGAATGTTCTGTGGCAAGCCTGTGTATCTAGTACATAAACACATCAATATTGTGATCAGAGGTAGATAGTACCTGCTTCTCAAAATGGGACCAAAAGAGTCTGACAGGTGTCTTTCCCTTAGATAACATTCATAATCTATTTTTTAAAACAACTGTGAGCCTCATTTTATGTAGCTTCAGAGATTAGGGACACAATAAACTTGAAAACACTGAAGTTCTTGGTAGAGTTGGGCTTGTTTCAAAGATGTCTACATCATCTTATGCCTGAGCCATCATAGGCTAACATCAACAACTTTCATATGCAGAAATTGTGTGGTTTTCCATTGCCTAAAACACAAAGGACAGGGTCCTTTTCCACAGTCTCTGCAGCTATTTTCTTTGGCTTTTTAAAATATGTTTCATTTGATGGATATCATTTTAGTTCCCCTGGGAAGTTGCAAAGAGGAATTACTTTCTTGTCTTCCTATTTGTTATTTTATGGCAGGTCCACACACCTACCCCCTCACACACATACACATACACACTTGCCTCAGATAAATAATTCCGCTACAATAATGCGACAATGCATAGTTTGTTTGAGAGGTTTTAACTTTTTAGTATTAACCATTATATGGTTTTAAAAGAACTCATGGAAACAACTCATGTTATGAAAATAAATTTATTAAAATTAAAATGTGTTTGTTCATCTGGAACTGTACAATTTCTGCTATATACATTTTTTGTGTAACTTTCAGAAGGCTAGTGGGGGTTGAATAGGATTGAAATGTGGGGTATACATATATAAAATTCTCAAAGAATAATTTTAAAGTATTGTATTAAAACTGAAAGAAAAATCTCAGAATAAAAAAAGTAAACAAAGTTTAAAAATATATAAAAGCTTAGCATTGAATATGCCTATTAAAGTTTTAAATTGTAATATCAATTTTTCTAGTTGTAAAAAGAAATTAAATTGCTTGTTTCATATATTCTAAAATTTAACTAAACTATAAGACTGGATTGACATTGTGCTCACATCAGGCCATTTATTTGCATGTTACACTTTATACCCCGTACTGGACACCAAACTTTAAAAAGCAGGAATGCAGGCTTTTACCTTTTGAAATGTTTTCTGTCACTGTAGCATAAGAAACAAAAGTGGGTAGGTCCGCAGAGAGCTGCCTTCACAAAGCACGTGAAAAATGACAACATCATGATGAAAATGTATGATGAATTATTTTTCCCACTATTTAAGGCTCTCCTATGTATTCCAGACTTCTGTACTTTTTAGAGAAGATATCAGCTGCTCTGCAGATTAAAAAAAATGTATGTTGCAAGAACAATGCCATCTTATTCATATCTCAGAAGGCTGTAACTCATCAGATACAAAGCCTCGGGATGAATGGCCACAGCAAGATCAAGCTGTCTGACTAGTCCAGGCATTATAACTCCCTCTAATGTGATTAAGGACTCAACCCACAAAGCAAAGCAAAACAAAACACCAGAGCCAGAGCTAGCTGCCAGCTTGTGGAGACAGCTCAACAGTGGGGCTATTCATATGACAGTGGGCATGTCATGATCCAGCTTAGACCACAGAAGCACGTTTTCCAAGGAGGTCTCACACGTTCTTTATGTAGTAATAGGATTTGTGCACATTGCCTCTCGTGCATGAAAAATTTACATTCTGGTGACTGATTTTCCATGTGACAGCAACTTATTGGGACAGAAACCACAGAATGGTGCAAATGTTCTGGCTACTTTCTCTCCCCTTTCTTTCTTTCTCTTTACTGGGTGATGAATTATGTTGAATGGCAAACCTATCTTGCAGAATTTAAAATAATGATATGACACAAACTGAAGTTAAATCACTATAACCCACTGGCATTTGGTGGAAATAAGAAAATAAGCATAAAAACCCGACTCTGTCCCTGGAATATAAGATCAAGTCTGTAAAATTTTTCTTTAATCGGATGGAAGCAGCTCCTTTAAAAGAGCCTTGTTTTAATAATTGAACTGTGGCTGGGGCTCTCTGGGTAGAATTGTACAATTTTGTTTTTCCGAGAGATGCTGGAAGCACATTATAAAATATGCATGCTTTACTTATTTGTCTCCAAATTAGAGGCTAAAGACTTCTTAATTTCATAACCATAGGCTTCTTCATTTCCGTTCCTCTCCCTCAGACTGTGGAGAAAGTTTTATTCAGAGGCACGAATTCTGTCCTACCGTTTTGCTTCCATTAAGTTGAATTTTTGCCAAGTATTATGTTAGATGGGATCACTGCTGGGGATTCCGTGGGTGTTACTGGAAATTACTTGGACAGAAAAACAATATGTAGGCTCAGTGCAAGCTGAGAAACTGCTGTTGCAGAGGCACGAGGGAGTACTTTGCAATATGTGGCAGTGGCTGGAATTCTTTCTGCGACATTTCCAACCGAAATACCTCCACTCGGGGTTTTGCTCTTTTCTGTTGGTGACACTGAGGTTCGCAAGCTCTAAATGAATATTTTAGTTGAGATTTTTTGTTATGTAGCACCTGCTTAATCCATTAATTTTAACCACTTTAAAACTTCATAGTTTCAGCATAAAAATGAAAGTAAAGTGTTAATGACAAAATACTTAAAATCAGAGGAAGAAATATAAAAAAATTCCTTTGGTTAATAATGAAATGGAATCGACCCTTTCTAGGTCCTTTACTAGTTACTATTTTTACCTCTACCAATGTACAAGGTGCTTAACGTAAGGGGAACACCAGTCTGTGTTAGCTCTCCCATCCACACCAAATGACTTTCAAAACCATTCCTCTTTCATCCTCTTTACTCTCAGTGCTGGTCCCTCAGTCCACTAGTGCCTTGTTTGGAATTTCTGATTGAATCTCTATTGTTATTTTATAAAGTTTCAAAGACAAATATGTTTTTCTTGTAGAAGCAAAAGGCAAATGACCAACCTTCCCTGGTTAGACTCAAACTACCTGGTCCTAAGAAACCCAGCAATGTCAGACAATCTAGGCAATTGGTCACCTGCTGCAGATAATGGGAGAACTAAGCATCTTGCAGCTAATGCAAAGATACAAAGCTACACTCCATCCTAAGCCATTACTGTAAAGAATAAAATAGAGCAGCCCCCCTGTGTAACTTGGTGTCTACCTATCCCAACTTCTAAATTCAGTATAAGTTAGACAGTAAAGCATTATCCAGATACACAGTGGTCTCATCCAGTTTCAAACAAATAGAGAAGCTGAATGGTGCGAGGCATGTTCTTATACTGATGGTTAGAAAATAAATATCAAAGCCTGAGCAGGTAATGTTTATATGAGGGTTAACTTAAGGGGAAGTAATTTCTGGTCATTTGAAAAGCTCACTCAACTTCCTGAGCATATATATATATATATATATATATATATATATATATATATATATATAAAATTAAAGAGTGCTGGTATCACACATTGCCTTAAGAAATCCTTTAACAATGTTGTTTTTTTGTTAGGCATTTGATTTGATAGACTTTCTTTTAACAGGAACAGGGAAAGCCTCATTTGGTAAAGGACTCCTAATATCCTTAATTGCTCAAACACAGAGCAGACAGGCGACAAGACTGGGTAATGGAAAGTAGTGTGTCTAAACATCTTGACCACCAAATCTTCTTACTTTCTAAGCTTTGCTAGTCACTTAAAAAAATCCAAGTAAGTACCTATGTTGTCTATGTCATTTTTCCAGCCTTGCTATTTTCCAGAATGAATCAGTTCTCTGTAGCTAAATATTATGAATATTGATATGTTTCTTTATTTTCTTTCAGCACAGGTTCTAATTGACTATGCATCAATTACTGTTCTAGGTAGCATAAGTGAACATAAGAAATCTCTGATGTCACATAGCTTGCTCTACTGGGGAGATGTAGACAATAAACTAACAAATTTATATGCTAAGTAGTGACAGGCTCAGCTGGGGAATGTGATGGTTGATTTCAGTTGTCAACTTGATGAGGTCTAGAGATGGGCCTCTGGGCATGCCTGTGGTGGAGATACTTTGATTAGGTTAATTGAAGTGGAAAAACCCATTCACTGTGCATGGAATCATTCCCTAGGCTAGAATCTTGGATTATATAAAAAGGAAAAATTAACCTGAGAGCAAGGATTTATCACTTTGTTCCCTGTTTGTTGACTGTGGACGCATTGTGACCAGCTGCCTACAGTTCCTGCTGTTATGACTTCCCTGCTATGATTCAGTGCATTCTGTAACTGTCAGGCACAATAAAGCTTTTCTCCCATAAGTTGATTTTGTCTGTATATTTTATCACATTAACAGAAAAAGGAGCCAAGACAAAATATTTCCATTAAATGACAAAATGACCATTGGTTTGGATAAATGGCTAAGAAAGACAAAACCACACACTCTGGAGGAATAAGCGAAAGACATTAGAACTTGATTACCTCTTTGGAAACAACTTCTCTTTGACTCTGTATTATTTCTTACATCATTCTTTTAGCACAGTAAACAGAATGTCTACAAAGCCTCATTTGGGAATATAAAACAATAAAATAAGACAAGTGTAAGATTACAGGTTTATACCTTTTACACATTAAAATTGAAATGCTATAATTATAAGAAAAATTTTTATGATAATCTTAATCCAATGAAGAATGATAATATCTCCACGTCTGTCAACTAAGGTGGCAAACTCGACTTTACCTGTGAGTATATTTCTAATTAGTTACAAAAGATACAATCCATATATGGCAGTCAGTATCTTTTTCTTTTCCTTATTTCTTTCTTTTAAGATTTATATATTTATTTTATGTATGAGTGCTCTATTTGAGTGTATGGCTTTATGCTACCAGAGGACATCAGATACCACAATAGATGGTTGTGAAACACCATGTGGTTGCTAGGATTGAACTCAGGACCCCTGGAAGAGCAGCTAGGGCACTTAACCACCAAGCCATCTCTCCAACCCTCCATATTTCTTTTCTTTCCTTTTTTAAAAATGATATGAGATATGAGGTTTGTTCAGCAATAACTTATAGTTTGGAAAGAACCAATAAAATGTTCTGGAATTAAATTGTATTCATGCAAATCAAATAGCAGCCTATGATAGAGGAATATCTGTCCTTCTGTCTGTCTATCTATCTATCTGTCTGTCTGTCTGTCTACCTTCATATCTATCTATGACCTGGAAAGATTAAGATGTACTATTTTAATACTTTTATGAATCTCATGATAGAATCTCTTAGAAATGTATGTCATCTGGAATAAGGCAGTAAACTCCTAGGAAAACCTGTCTGACAACTGGCATGGATGATGCACTTCTAACATGGTCCACAATAACTGATGCTCATGTGGAGACTTCTCTCCTACAAGATCAGCAGTGTCTATGAATATGATGGGGATATTATCCCCTTGATTATGTTGCTTTATATAGCAATGATTAATGGGTACAATTAAGAACTCTCACCCCTTAACTTGAATAGAAACACACATTATCCCAGGTGGGACCAACCTTTATCACAAAAGCCATTTAAAAGCAGGTCTAGGCTTTCCTGGAGTCTAGAAAAGCCTTGAAGAAGCAAGATCTTATGAGCTCTGTATGTACAAGAACATTAATTTTGCCAACCTGAAAGTGGAGCCTGCAGATAAGCTTCCAACTCTGGTTTACACCTGACCACAATCTTTAAGATCCTCTGTAGAGATTCCATTAAGCTATGCTCAGACTCCAGATTTACAGAAAGTATGATATAGTAAGTAAGATGCTCAAAGCCATTACATTTGTGGCAATTTGTTATATAGTTACGGAAATATTAATGCATGAATAGAAATAGAATTGTTATTGATAACTCTAACAACTTGAAAAAAAATGACATGCATTAGGGGCCCAAATCTCTTTTACTCTGAGAATACAGATGAGATATTTTATTGAATTTTGTTCTAGGATATTTGTAAACCTAATTGCATTGTCTCAGACAAAGCACAGACAAACCAAACATGCTGTCCAGTTACATCATTTTCTTACCTGCAGAGAGATATGGAGGACAGGGCATGAACTTTGGCAGATGTGGAGCTGTGTCATAAACATCTGGAATCCAAAGCCCACTGTCACACAACTAGGCTTTGGAAGAATGTCATAATTCTGCCCCTACAACCTGTTCCTTATGGTATTCCAGCTAAGGTGGAAACAAACTCATTTCTGGCGCTTTGGCCAACACTGAAGCCTAGCCATATTGCCTGTAGCTTTGCTTTCCTTGTGGAAATCTCTCAGCTGTTCCTAATCTTCCAAACTTATGAATTAAATGCTTTTTTTTTCTGAATTAGTGTGCCTTTTGTTTCTCAAATTGATCTTCACTGACACAAAACAAGATATGTTACTATGACCTCATTAGCATTATTTTAATCAATTCTTAGATAATTAATTAGAGAATAGCTGCCATTGTTACATGACACTTGTCCCAAGTGAAAGTCTGCAACTGAAAGATTTTAACATAGGAAAATTAAACCTGTGTCCATAGTTGGCTTGGCTTCACTTTAGACCTCTTGGATTTCTAAACTCTGTTATCTTATTTATACTTTGCACACCTGAAGGAATGATCCCAAAGGGAAATGATAGCTTACTATAGTCTAGAATATGGCAAAATCAAGATAAGAGTTTTGCCGGGTGGTGGTGGCACACGCCTTCAATCCCAGCACTCAGGAGGCAGAGACAGGCAGATCTCTGTGAGTTTGAGGCCAGCCTGGGCTACAGAGTGAGTTCTAGGAAAGGCACAAAGCTACACAGGGAAACCCTGTCTCGAAAAATCACAAATAAATAAATAAATAATAAAAAAAGTTAAGAGTTACTTAGCCTGGATTTCTCCTGATAGTTTCTCACTTCCCACATCACTTTCCTTTGGGCAGAGTCATCATTCAAAGTAGCTTACACATGACTAAAGCATAGTGTGGTCTCATTCTTCTCAAACAACGAGTGTGATTAGTGTGGAACACACATAAACTCTGTGAACCTTTGGTGCTTCTTTATCCTGTGGGTTATCCCTTTCTCACTAAATATATAGAACACACTTAGAAGTGACTATCCTTTACTCTTTGATACATAGAGAAGCATGTCTTCTGAGATCTATTACACCACAACCACTGGGTACCCAAGTTATTGTGTACTCTTTAGTATGTTCATGGCTGCCACATGGATTTTATGTACCAAACAAAAAATTTGAACAGTTTACCATCAAATCAAATGTGTACATGAACAGATATTCAATACACATGAATAAATATGCCTTATTTTATTTATTTTTTATTCTTGTGGGCTATAAGATGCCAGTGTGTGTTAACAATTTTACTATCCACTGTACTTTTATAACCTATATTGAGGTGAGATGGCTTACCCCGAAAGACACAAGAAAAGGAGGCTGTGGAGAGAAAGCCCATCTCATGCTCTGGTATAAAATTGACCATCAGGCAGGGCTAAGCATAACCACCACTATTTCTTTAAAGCTCCATTTTACCCCACAAACGGGTATTCTTCAGCCCTGTAGTTCATTTCGAATCAGTGTAATAAGTATCTTTGATGTCTAAAGCAGATATGAATATAACAAAGAAACATGAAAGTGAAACAATAAACTATATGTCTTGAATGGGAATCAACAAATTTAATATAGACATTATATCTTTCAAGTCTGAAGTATTGTTTATAAGAGAGTATTAAAGCTTTAAAAAATTTCAGGAGATGGCGGGCGGTGGTGGGGCACGCCTTTAATCCCAGCACTCGGGAGGCAGAGCCAGGCGGATCTCTGTGAGTTTGAGGCCAGCCTGGGCTACCAAGTGAGTTCCAGGAGAGGCGCAAAGCTACACAGAGAAACCCTGTCTCGAAAAATCAAAAAAAAAAAAATTTCAGGAGAAAATGTTAACTGAATAGATTACAGTGATAAATTAAGTGAAATTTTATGCTTAGGTAAGTTAGTTAAAATACAGTTAAATATCACTTTTATTCAAAAAGATGCTTAAAAGAATATTACATATAATGTTTTCCTAGGTATATGAATTATTATTAAGGGTAAACAACATTTTATTATTTCTTAAATCTTGAAAAAACAGATACAGTGCAGTTTCTGCCCTACAAAAGTCCATACTAAGAGAATATGACAACTGACATACTTTCAAAATATGCAAAGAGAATTAAATTGCCAACAGGAAAAAAAATTCATTTTTTAAAAGTGGAGTAAAGCTCACAAATGAAGATATATAGATGAGAAGTAGATATTTAAAGAGATGTTGTCCATCATGTCATGAGGATAAGGCAAATTAAAAGAAAAAGTCCTTGAACATCCGTGAGAATGGCTGCAATCCAAACTACTGCCAACACCAAGCTCAGACAAAGATGTGAAGCAGTGGGAACTTGGATTTCTTACCATTGGAAATTCCCAAAGTTCAGGGCACTGTAAAGGACAGTTTGTTGCCTTAGAATTTCATAAACAAATTCCACTATAGTTTCCAGCAGCCATGTATAGAGGTTGTTTATCCAAAGCAGTTGGAAATATACCTACATCCAAATTATCAGGTAGATGTTTATAGGCACTTGTTATTTCAAAACTGTGTAAGCAACCATGATGATGTCTCTTAGTAGGCAGAAGGATATATGAAGTCTGGTTACCCAGCCACAAAACTATTCAGCAGGAAAAGAATAAATGAAGCATTAAGTCCTAAGCAGTTGTGGAGGAGACATAAAAGCTCATTACTAAGTGAAAGAAGCCAACCCAAAAGGCCATACTGTTTTATTATGACTATGTGACATTCTGGAAATTCCAAAATGATGGAGACAGTAAAAAGACCAGTGGTTGGAAAAGTTGGGTAGGAGGAAAGTGAATGGACACAGCAGAGAATACAATGTATGAAAATACTCTGTATTGGATGATAACACCATCCTACATTGGCCGTGGAATGTTCTATGCAAATGTAAACTACAAACTTTGAGTGCCTGTGATATGTGACTGTAGCTTAACCAATGTGTGACTTTGGGGCCAAGCTAATACTAACGGAGGCTATGTGTGTGGGAAGGCAGGTAGGATGCGGGAAATCTTTGTACCTTCGTCTTAAAACATCTCTGGGGGAAAAATAAACTTTACAAAAAGATAAAAAAACATGCTATTTTATGAAATGAATGCCAAAGATGAAACCATTGTGTACCATAATTCACATCTTTCTGTTTCACATAAAAAGACTCCAACCTCAGTTAAGAAGCTTGTCCATGGGGGCTGGAGAGTTGTCTTAGTGATTAAGAACACTGGATGCTCTTCCAGAAGGTTGGCGTTCAGTTTTCAGCACTCCCATGGTGGCTTACAATCATCTACAATTCTAGTTCCACGGAATCCAATGTCCTCTTCTATTCCCCAAAGAGACATACACGTAGGCAAAACATCCATACATATACTACTCAATAATATTTTTAAAAGAGTATTGATTTCTTTCCTACATAATGGCAACAATAAATAAGAAGTTAGAAAAAATTATGGTTAGGATTAGTGGCGGCTGATAAAAGAGTAAGCAGAGTTTGTTGAATTCTAGTCAGGTGTGTACTTTTCATGACTGTGACTTATGCTACAATGTAGTTCTCATTAGATAGCAGTGGGGAAAAGGCATATCCTAAGTGCTGATCATGAAAATGCTTCTAGAGGGGGATGCTTTCCTTTTGTTTTATGGTGCTGGGGAATGAACTCAGAACCATACACATGTTTGATAGCAGCTTTGTGATGGAGCCACTTCCTCACCAAAAACATATGGTTGACTTTTGGTTTCTGTGTGTGTTTTTACTTTATCAGTGGAGCTAGACATTCAACAATTTTGCTATGGAAATAACTGTATGACTTAACTGCACGATTTTTTAACTGTTTTGAAGAGCTACTCTGATTGTATTTCTAAGTTGTACTGAAATTCAAAAGTAATTCAGTTAAACCTACTCATTTTTTAAAAATCACTTTATAAAATAAGTTGAGCATAGGTTTAAAAATTCAGAGAATTCAATCAAACATATATAACGCATATTTTTGTTTAAATGTGCATTGAGATATACTAACATGCAACAGTTAATCTTTCTCTTCCTCTCCTCTCTCAAAGAGAGAATACTTAAGGTGCCGATAAGTGCAATGTGTGCCCAGGAATGCATTCATAATTAATAAGGTGGTAAACCGAGAGGGCTCCCTCACCTCTTTTCTTAAAATTACAACTTAGATGCAAAAGATATATTCAGTGTGGTAACAGTTACTCACAATTAATAATTTTACTTAATATAATATGTGTGGGTATTCAGTATGATTTGTGTATCCAGATCTAACACAAAATACATTTTATAGGAATCTTGATGACAAAAATATTGTAAAGCCAATAGTCCTAGAATTCCCTAAGGCATTTATTTATCCTTTTGAGGCAGAAAGATGACAAGAAACAAATTACAAAGATTAGTTGCAAAATATAGTCCACTGTCCTAGCATCCTTCGGCAATGGGACTTTATTGTTGAGATATATCAAACACACTGGATTACCTGAACATGTTTTATTTTGTGTGAATACTTTGTGCTATAGAGTTCAAAGTTTTGTCTCCTCGTGTTATGTCCCCTTTTTTGGTTTTGGAAATAATCACACCTTTTGGAAGTTCATTGTTTGTTCACAATTCACATCTACCCTTTAAGAGCTGGGGTCAAATGAAATGAAAAAGAATGAAGTTGACGGAAGAAATACCATCTCTATCATGCTTTCTTTTCACTCTGATCACAGTCAACAAAGACA
The DNA here is from genome assembly GCF_007827085.1 of Peromyscus californicus insignis. Lineage (NCBI taxonomy): Eukaryota > Metazoa > Chordata > Mammalia > Rodentia > Cricetidae > Peromyscus > Peromyscus californicus. Next base: position 29,405,207 of record NW_026294617.1, read on the forward strand.
AAAAGAACCTCTCATGTCTCAGTATTGGAGGGAAGAGTTAATTCCATTTATCATTTTCAGTTCCAAGCAATAGATTACCAATTCCTTCAGAATACCCCTTCAAATAGGGGAAATAGATCTATGTAGACATACAGAAAAGAAGTCTGCCTCCATCTTTAGTCTAAACCGATCCCTTAGCCTACCAATGGTGCTAGTCTCTTGTCCTTTGTATACTAAGGATGAAAAGTTGACACAAGGCCATTGCTGCAGGTCCTCCCATAAGTATTCTAGAAGGTGAGCTGGCTTAGGTACAGCATGAGCAGGAGAAAGTTTAATAGAGCAACAATTAATATTTAGACATTTGCTAATCAATAACATGGCAACAAAAATCCTAATACATTAAGTCATGCTTAGGGTCTCATGTAACACAGGATGGAAGGATTCATAGGAAAAGATTTGGCCCTGCCATAGGTTCTAAAGAACCTATTTTCAGATACGAAGTATTGTAGTTAAGTAGCTAGACTAGGGGTTGGTTTTGCAAGCCATCTACTGAGCTAAGAAACGAATCATAGACTCATCTGAGAATCCAGGCAGCAAACTGTAAATTCCCATTGTTAGTTCTCAGAAGCAAACTCAAAATCCAAATTCCCACCTCTGTGTTCGTCGGTGTCATCTTTTTGAAACAGAAAAAAAAAAATGACAGATCAATCTCCCTATCAAGTAGAGTCTCCCTATTTAAGGCACAGAAGAGGCTATTATTTGAGGATTGGTCCAGAATCATAACATGAGTATCACTTTGCATTTGAGTCACCTGTAAAATCTGAGTTAACTTCAGAGACATATTCCTAGTGAATAAGACACAGGAAATGAAACTTCCTTCTGAAAATAGCTTCTAAATTTATCTGTGGTCACTTCTCTGAGTTCCATTTCTAACCCTGAAATTAGACTTCCTAATTCCCTTCCCTGTAAGAGGGAGAAAATCATGTGTCAAGTTTTATGATGCCATTAACAGACCCTTTGAGTGCTGACAGAGCAGCAGCATAAATTGTCGTGTCTGCAACGATGAATACTGACCCTTCAACATTACATATTCCTGTGTATGGTGTTATCTGCACATGCAGAAGGTGAACGGAGAACTGAGAAAAATAAGAAACTTGATAAATCAGCCTAAGGAACACATCTGCTAATTGAATCAAAAAGAGCCTCAAATTTTCTGGACAATGTAGAAATGTTCCAATTTCTCACTTCATTTACAGGTGGAATCTCTGTGAAGTAGCCTGAAATATTGGTTTTTAATATCACTGTGCTTCTTAAAACCCAATGGAAAATAATGCCAAGGGTATGAGAACTCCTCATAATTTTCAAGTTGATATTGATTCATTCAGTACCAATCAGGACCTAGTAGTCTGAAGCCTTTACTTAAACTTTCTTGATTATGGAAACGACATCTCACTATCAATAGGATGGAATAATTCTTGTGGGGAAAAATGGAAAGAGGTGCTAAAAGCCTTCTGCTAAGCCAAGCAAGTCACACATAGAGGCAGCAGTCAATGTTCAGTAGGAGTTAGGCATCAGAGAATGAGTGACTGAAAAATTAGATATTTCAAGGCAATGTAAACATTCATACCACATCTATGATGGAAGTTATATGACTGTATACATTTGTTTAAAGTCACTGCAAGAAAACCTAATTTTATTGTATTAAAATTATATTATTGTTGAGTCTAGAAACACAAATCCATAATCCTCATTTCATAGGTGGCTGGGTCAAGAGGATCTTGAGTTCAAGGCCTACATGTGTGGTTTAGGCTCTGAATGAAAATACAAAAGATATGAGAATGAATTTTAGTGATAGGGTGCTTTTTCATGGTACACACAAGGCTTTGATATCACCCCCATGTGGCTGGAAGAGAAGCCATATTCCAACAGATTGGACTTTTGAGATAAAAGAACAAAATAAGATTGTCCAAGCTCAATGTTACATTTCTGTTTTTGATTTTTTTCTTTGTATTTTGTAGAATTGCCAAATTTGAAGTTTATTAAGTGGCACTAGAACACAGTCAATAAAGTATGTCCAGGCTTCATTGCCCCTCAGACCATAAGTCTGCAAGCTCTACAGACAAACAGGCTTACTTAGTTTGCTGTATATATCCCCAGCTGCTGTGACTGAGTCTCCTGTAGATAAGATATTCAATATATATTTATAACACTTGTAAAAACAGGCACATAGAAGCCTAAGTATTACTAACTCCACTGAAAAATATTGCCTCATTTACATAATTGATTATTCTCTCTTTGCACTATTTTTCTTAGGAGGACATAACTGAAGAATCAAAAGTTTATCAAATAGTAGACAGTGTTAAGATAAGTCCTATATCCCTTAGCAAAATGCTTGTAACCTGAAGTATTTCAGAATTATTTTTTTATGTTTTGGAATATTTGCATGTATGGTGAGATATAATGAAGAGGGGTCCAAAGTGTAAACATGAAATTCACATGTTTCATGTACTCATTATATAGATACCCAAAAGTAATTTTTATTTATTTTTTATATTATTATTATTTATTATTTTATTAGTTTGAATTTTTGAGACATGGTTTCTCTGTGCACTCCTAGCTGTCCTGGAGCTCATTATGTAGACCATGCTGGCCTTGAACTCACAAAGATGCACCTGCCTCTGGCTCTTGAATGCTGGGACTAAAATTATGTATCACCACATACACTGGCTCCCAAGGCTAAGTTTTATAACCTTTAAAATAATTTTGTTATTAAAACAAGGTGTCAGAGTATGGGGCTTTCTTCTCTTTTTTTAAATTCTTTCATCAAGAAAAATTTGACATTTATCTATTTATTTGTGTATATGGAGGTGTCTTAGTTACTATTGTACTGCTGTGAAAAAGCACCATGACCAAAGGTAACTTATAAAATAAACCATTTGATTGGAAGTTCTGAAACTGTAAGTTTCAGAGGTTTAGTCCATAACCATCATGGCTAGGGGCATGGAAGCAGGTAGATAGGCATGGTGCTAGAGCAGTAGCTGAAGGCTTATATCCCAATCCATGGGCAGGAGGCAGAGAGTGACACTGGGCCTGGCATGAGCTTTTCACACCTCAAAGTCCACTGTCAGTGACATACTTCCTCCAAAAAGGCTGTACCTTCTAATGGTTCCCTAATAGTTCTACTAATCAGGGACTAAGCATCCAAACATATGAGCCTCTGTCATTCCAACCACCTTGGAGTGAGGTGGGTGTGCATGCCGCCATAGTGAGCACAAGGAGGCAGAGGACAACTTTCAGGGGTTGGCTCTGTTTCCCAACATGGATTCTATGGATTGAACTCAAGTCATCAGATTTGGCAGCAAGCAACTTTACCCTCTGGTCATCTGACAAGCTCAAGTGGAGCATTTTCTACCTGTGGAATCCTGTGAGACTCAGAACCTTTCAGATTTCAGAGAATTTTGAACTTTTTACTTTAAGAGTAGCTGCTCAACCTGTATATTAATTTTCTCACAAACTGTATAGCTATGTTTTATGACACTTACCTATTAAAACAGAATAAATTCATCCTGGGTAATTGGGAGAATGAACCTTCTTTGTTGATGGCCAAATTCTAAGCACTTCCACAAACTCCCCTGCTCTTTGTATGCATAGCTACAAAAAATGTTGGAAATTTATATCGTTTCCTTTCAAAAATGTTATATTTGGACTTTTTTCCCACAACTTATCTTCTTAATGAGTTTCATCCACAATATCTGCACTTGAAAAGCAGTGTGACTATTCAGTGCTTATTCAAGAGGCCTGCCTGTGACCTGTGTGGTTTACATCCTGTTTATAAATGACCTACTAAATTCTCTCGGTGCATATCTGGATTTCTTTTTAAAACTCTCTTTTACTTTCAAATGCCACAATCTATCCTTGCATTCCAAACCGCCAGTTTACTAGAGAGGCTTTCTTATAAACAACTTAAATATGGTTGTCCCAAATCTATGCCAGCTGCTTTAGCTTCCGCCCTCATATTCTGGTAATTAACATCTGCAGAAGCAAGGGAAGAAGGGCAGCCTCGCTCTGTGTCCCTGCCTCTCTCCTCAAAGCCTTTCAGACCTCCTGCCTGGCTTCAGTTTAGCTTAATGAAAAGTACAATTAAAGAACAATCTTTCGTCTTCAGCTTCAATGAGGTTAAAAATGGCCTTTACAAGAAGATACTCTTCTAAAATATAAAATAGACTCAGACATAAAAATGCAGAAGTGAGTGTAGATTGGGATTTCTGTGGGGGAGTCCTAAGGCTTGGGTGGTTTGCATTTAATGTAAGGAAGAAAAATAACCAGACATCACAACACCAAGGGCAGTAGAACAGATAATCTTGTGCTGAGGGAGGAAAAATTCCTCTGTCCCCATCATCTAAAAATATGCACCTCTTCACTACATGCCTGGCAGGAGATGTATCGTGCATACATGGAGTCCAGGGAAAGGGGAGAATGTTTTCTTTCAAGTACTAGTTTTGCCTGACTGTTGGGGATATCAACTCCTGTAAGCAAGTTTTTAATTATTTTTTTTAAAGAATTAAATATGAAAAGTGGGGAGACGGCTCAGTGAGTAAAATCATTCGCTACACAGGCCTGAGGACCTGAGTTTGACCCTCATAACTCACTTATCTCCCATAAAAAGCCAGATGTGGTGGCACACATGTGTAATCACAACACTCCCTTGGAGATACAGGAAGTGGAGACAGGGAGAAAAAGCAGGGACTTCAAGGGTCAGCTACCCAGCAGAGCAGAGCATGAGAGGCCCCCACTCAACAAGGAGTAAGGGGAGGAGATTTGGCCTCTGAAGCTGTGCTCTGACTTTCACTCAAGCTTGGTAATATGCATGTGCTGGCACCCACATTCACACTCTCTATAAAAGAAATATAAAAGTAAGCATGATTTGTTCATTTAGTGTCTGATTTATAGGCTTCTGATCCACCAACCCATGTGTACCAATGTCACAGAATTGTAACTGTTACTTACAGGGGTCAGAAGCTAATATGTCTGCATTTCAGTACAAACTGCATTTTCTATTTTTGGTTTTGTGTTTGTTTTGTTTTGTTTTAGTCATTAATTAGAAAATTCTGATAAGGAAACTGAACTTGCTGGAGGAACCAGAAACCAGAAGAACACTAGTGTCAGAGGTCTGCAACTTGAAATGCAGACAGACATTTTTGAAGTCATGTATAGATGCATTTTGACTGTAAAAAAACTCAGAATAAACCACAGATGAAAATTCATTGAAGACTCTCCTGAGAGAAATTGGACAAGATTTCCATTTTTGGCAAATAAAACACAGGAAACTCTTTTTAGCATAAGAATGCCCTATAAAATATTTAGAACACACTTATCTTAAAGCTATTTGCTCTGTGTTTGAAATTCATGTATTACTGACTCTCCTCTCTGTCTCTGAAAACCATAATATTGATAATAAAAATTAGATCCATGAGTGACTGAAATTACTAACATTATTATAAGACAGGTAAACTTGAAGTTTGCTCTCAGACTGTAGAGGATGGATGTATTAGTCAGCCCTCAGCACCTGAGATTATCAATTTAAAATGTGAAAAATAATATATAGATCCAGAGTTTTGGTTCTTTCTTTACTGGTGAATTGATTCTCTGCCTTGAGCCTGCGGGCAGAGAGAACATCATGAGGAGAGAGCATGGCAGTGGAGTTGTTCGCCTCATGGGACAGGGAGAGAAAAGGTAGAAAAAGGGAATGGTGTCCCTTTCAAGGGCATGCTCCCAGTACCTTAGTTTCCTCCCTCCAGGCCCCATCACTTATGGCTGACTAGAGGCAACACAGGCTCACTCAAGGCAAAACTTTCCACACACTGCATTTGTGAGACACTGATCCAAAACCATAGCAACAGGGAAGTATTTGAGGATAAGGAGAGTGAAGGTTTCATTTACCCAACGAACAGCCAAAGAAATAAAGATTAAAAACTGAATGAATTTCTAAGAAAAATAGAGAAACACAATTTTTTAAACAGAAATCAGGTCACAGGTTATTTTTGCTATTGTTTTAAAATAACGTTAGTTGATGAGAAAACAGAAAATCCGTGCATGGTTCTTCTCTCTTGGTGTCACATGTGGTGTGTGTGTGCACATGTATGTATATTGGTTCATACACAGAGGCCACAGGATGCCAGCGCCCTCTGTTCTGTCATTTTCTACCATATTCCATTATGACAGGGCCTCTCACTGAATCTGGAGCTAAGTTGATGGCACACAAGTTCCAGTGATCTCCCAGTCTGGACTCCCTATGGCTATGAGATTGCAGGCATGAGCGTGGCCATGCCTAATGTTTTACCTGGATAATTGGATCTGAACTCTGGTCCTCAGACTTGAACAGCAAGTACTCTTAACCACTGAACTGTTTCTGTAGCCCTGCTCCTTCTTTCTGAAACCCCCCCCCAAAAAATCTAGAAACCCCTAGAATTGACCATTGATTTTTAATGATCTGAACTGTCATTTAGGGGGGAGGGTCTGGTTAATTAAAATAAGTCTTTGATTTTTCTCCTCTTTAGCATATTCTTTGCATTTAAGAATGGTTTAATGATAACAAAAAGCCTTCAGAGGAACCTCCAGTTGTTTGACAAACTCTACCAATCCATGACACTCGTTCAGCTGCCTCCACTGCTAACATCCCCTACCAATATTTCACTTTCTGTAAATCTATTGAATATTGCTCATATGATTACAGTTTCTTTTCTGCTATAATCCAGATGCTGCCATCCTGAAGTGAAGAAAACCATTCTATTATACCAGTAATAACATGCCCCCCCACACACACAAAAAAAAAGAAAAGGAAGAAGATAGGCTTAGAGTGTCCATTTATTTCCGACTGTGTATACATTGTGACTGGGACCATGTGAGTCCTGCCTAAATGTCACCACACCGAGATGGACTCTTTCACACTACTGTCTGACATTACATACATGCCATCAGAATACATCAGTTTGTTGTTCAGAACTTTCTAGTAGCTTGCTGCTATCTCCCTTAGAATAGAACGGGAACAGCAATCAAACCCAACGACCCAGGCTTGCCTTCTATCTCTCTCTCCTGGCCTGTCTTGTGTTTCTCAACTACACCCCAACCCAGCTCTGAGCAGGATATGGCTCTTGTTTTTTCTCTTCTGTGGACTTGGCTTTTTCCTTAAGACCTTTCTGTCATTTCTTAACTCATGCAAGTACAGACTATTGCATCTCTGCCGAAGGGGTCTTTCCCCAGCCTCATACTGTGCATCTAATAGCTGCCCCACACTGTATATGCTTAATTTCATCTTCTTTTCTTCCTTTACTTTTTCCTCACAAGACTCTAAAATATAAAAAAACAAAACAAAACAAAACAAAAACTGGTACCTATATATTACACACCTTTGCAGAGTAAGATACCAGGCCCTTAACTATGAAGCTTGTCTCCCTTGCTTTCTGCTCCAAGTCTACTACCCAGCACTGAGCAAGTGCTCAATGTCTTTTTATGGAATTGATAAATGGAGTATCCCTGGGCATAGAATCCTGGTCTAAGTCACTTAGAACTTTGGACCAGACTACGACAATTGTAAATGAATGCTCGTTGGGGTGGAGATGTGAGGAATGCTAGGGCTTCCTTCCTTTCAGCCTAGCTTTGGGGTTAATGAGAGGTCTTGTCTCAAGGAATAAAGGGGAGAGTGGAAGAACAGGATACACATCTTTCTCTGACCTTCAGGTGTACACACACACACACACAAACACACACACATGCCTGCATAGACATGTGTACTCACCCACATATTTGTGCACTCACCACACACTCATACATTCACATACACACACCAAAAAAAGGGAAAAGAAAAGAATATTATATTTAAAACTATACCTTCCCTATACCTTAAACTCTGCTCTTTTTTTGGGTGAGGATGAGTGTGCTATGTTTATTTTCAATATGAAAATTAGTTAACTTTTCACAAATGTAAGATAAAGAAGAGAAAGGAAATTTCACAAAGTTTTCAAGTAAAAATTGAAACAAAATTAAGTGAAATTTTGCTAAACAGAAAATTAAATTGTAAATTATATAATAAAACTACTTCAATTAGATGAAAATTAACTCTGCTTTTTATCCATTCATTTTTGGAAGAATGTCATGAATTCAGAATTTGACCAGAGCCGGGCGGTGGTGGCGCACGCCTTTAATCCCAGCACTCGGGAGGCAGAGCCAGGCGGATCTCTGTGAGTTCGAGGCCAGCCTGGTCTCCAAAGCGAGTTCCAGGAAAGGCGCAAAGCTACACAGAGAAACCCTGTCTCAAAAAAAACCAAAAAAAAAAAAAAAAGAATTTGACCAGAGAGAGAGACCTTTGCAGAGGGTGTATTCCGCAGTTCAAGGGACAGATATTCGTGCAGGTTGAATCACCCCTTAATCTGTTGCCTGGTTCAAGCCACACAAGAAATTACAGGAGACACAAGGTAAAAGTCATTATTCTACAATTATTATTACTAAAGTGTAAAAAAGAATAGAAAGAAAAACCTTTCATTGCAAGCCATAATAATTGTTTCTTCAATTTAGTTTACAAATCCAGCAAAGATCCTGAATTTATAGCATGTAGCCAAAGAACAATCCCAAAGACAGAAATCTGAGATTACTCCCTCTAAGAGTTTCCTGTGCTGAGTGATTCATGGACACTGTGGTATGATCAAGGAGCTTGGGAGAAACCTGTTAGACCTATAAACATGCTAGAAACCCAAGGGAAAACAGCTTCATTTCCTCAAAAGGCTGGTCACAAATGACAGAAAAAAATGTCAAGAGAACATGTCTAACATATAGCTTCCTTCCTACATATTTTTGGCAGAATAGACACATCCAAAAAAAGATAAACAATAACTTAGCTCATTTTCCTGCTTTGAAATGATCTCAGAACAAATTTACTAGAGAATTTGGAAGCTCATATGCTTTTTTCCTTACAAGTCAGAATCTTTATTTTATTCTATTTTATTTATTTATTTTCTTTGTTTAGTAGTGGCTGTGTATGTGTTCATGTACATGGAGGTATGCATGTATGTATGCATGTATGCTGTGCACATGTGGAGGTCAGAGGTTAATATTGTTTTCTTCTTCAAATCCCATGTTACTTTTTGAGAAACAGTCCCCCATTGAACTCAGATCTCATTGATTTAGCTGGACTGTCTGGCTAATGAGTTCCATGGACCTGCTGGGTTCAGTCTCCCTCCACCACTGTGGTGCTGGGGTTACTAAGGCATGTGGCCTCTCTTGGCTTTTCCATGGGATGCAGGGATCCAAACTCATGTTTTTGCAGTAGGCACTCCACCCACTGACTGAATCATCCCCAGTTTAAAAGGTCTATCAATTCCAATTCTTCATCATTTTCCTTTAATTCTAATGGATGTTGCCTTCTATTCGCCTCTCCATTCACTACTCTACACTATATACAAATGAGCTTCGCCTTTCTTAGTTCTGTCCTACTCCATTCTTTTTGATTTCTACTTTTCCTCCTCCTAGCCCTTACATTCAAGTTTCTTCTTGGCTTGGTTTTACCCATTTCCCTGTATGTCTTCAAGGAAGTTCACGAATATTCATGGATTTAAATGTTCTCTCTATGTTGATGACCCAGATAACATCTCCAGTTGTCAAAGCTCAGTGAAGTCCCAGTTCCAAGATGCACATTGCTCACTGCCAAAGCTGATTCTGGACAGCTTGAAGGATCTGCAGTGACCCCACAACCCCACCTTACCAAGTAAGTAATGCCCAGGCACTGGTGTTTTTCATGTAAAACAGGATTCCCCAATTGCTTTTCTGTTATAACTCTGACTAAAGTCACTATGGCTTGTTATTTTCAGCCCACGTTCCTTCGGTGTCTGAAACCATTGCAAAGCCACTACTTCTTTGAAAATCCCTCCTTCATAGAATCCCTACATTCAGTTGCACTGAAGATGAATTGTTCACTATACAAAGGAAAAACCACAGTAAAACCAAACACTTGACATCAGAGGGGAACTGCCTCTGTCTAACTAGTGACCCCAGAAATTGAGTTCTCCCTAGTCTTTGTTTTCAACAGTACAAGATTGGAGGGTTCACTCTAAGGCCCTATTAACTTTCATTTTCTTTTCTTCTGAATACAAATGGCAAATATAAATAGAAAATTGGCTTTTTTGCCTGAATTTTCAACATTGTTTACATTTACTATTTTCCAAATTTAGTAATCCTACATTCCTAAGTAGATTTTGTTTGCAAGACTTTAATATTCACATTAAAAGTGTACATTACAGAGCTGGTTAGGTTTTTGTAAACTTGACATAATCGAGAGTCATTTTGAAGAGGGAACTCCAGTTGACAAAATATCCCCATCATATTGGACTGTAAGCAATTCTATGGAAGAATTTTCTTAATTAGTGATTGATGTGGGAGGGTCCAGTACACTGTGGACAACATTGTCCCTGGGAAGGAGGGTCTGGGGAACAAAAAAGGTAGTTGAATGTGGACCTAGAGAGCAAGCTTTCAAGGAGCACTCCACCATGGTCTCTGCTTTAGTTCCTGCTCTGCCCTAGGAGGTGAAATAAATCTTTTCCTCCTCAAGCCATCTTTGGTTATGGTGTTTATCACAGCAATAGAAAGCCAATAGGACAAGTACCAAGAGATTCTTACTGGTGAGAACCCATAATGAAGTAAATTAAGAAAAGAAGAAAGAAAAAGAAGATAGGTGATAGATGATTGACAGACAGATGGACAAATAAGTGATAAATAGACAGACAGATAGAAAATTTCCAAGGAGAGAAAAGTTTAGCTCTAGTGAAATTATGTACTTCATATCCACCATATTGGAAAAGTAGCATACTTTTTATATAAATTCATAAAAATTTAAAGTATTTAGAATTGAATTTTTGATTATTTTCCTGTTGAAGAAAATACTTAAAATTAACCAAAAGGCTAATTTGTCCAATTGTTTTTCTTTTCATTTAAACTAAAAGAAATATTTGTGGTGGTATTGTCTTCCCCGAAATATTGTGCACTCTAATATAATAAACTTATCTGGGGTCAGAGACAAAACAGCCACAATATTAAACATAGAGGATAGGCAGTGGTAGCACATGCCTTTAATCCTAGCATTCCAGAGGCAGAAATCCTTCTGGATCTCTGTGAGTTCAAGATCACATTGGAAACAGCCAGACATGGTGACACACGCCTTTAATCCCAGAAAGTGAGCCTTTAATCCCAGGGAGTGATGGCAGATAGCAGAAAGGTATATAAGGCATGAAGACCAGGAACTAGCAACATTTGGCTGGTTAAGCTTTCAGGCTTTTGAGAAGCAATTCAGCTGAGATTCATTTGAAGGACTCAGAGGCTTCCAGTCTGAGGAAACAGGATCAGCTGAGGAACTGGTGAGGTGAGGTAGTTGTGATTTGTTCTGCTTCTCTGATCTTCCAGTATTCACCCCAATAACTGGCCTCAGGTTTGATTTTATTGATAAGAACTTTTTAAGATTCCTGCTACAAATATTGAATCCTGTATCCTTAGGGACTACTTTGAGTGTCCCAGATGCCTGGAAATCTTCTTACCTGCTGACTCTGTCCTCAGATTTTACAGGTCAGCAGTTAATCTTAAGTGTTCTGATGGTTTGAAAAACTCCTCCTAAAGTGAAAAAGTGCACAGAGACATGACTTTACATAACTTGTCTCTGGAATGATCTCTGGGTGTTCCTGTGTTGAATGATTGGCCCTCAGTGAAACAGAACCCCATGATGGGGCACTGTGAAGCCAGTAGACCCTGGGACCAATGGCAGAGTTCATAGCCATATGTGTTATCCCAAGATGGGGGCAGTAAATCACTGTGGAGGTGATTTACAATTTTTCTGTGATTCTTCTCCACCATGAACTAAGAGTTCTGTTCCTCCATGCATTCTATACTAAGATCTTCTGTCTAACCACAAGCTCACATCACCAGGTGTAGCCATAAGTTTTCTCAGGTCCCACCCAGCCCTGCAGTCTGGCATTCCTCCATTCTGCCCACCTGCACAGTCCCTCAGCAGCTTATCAAATAATCATTTAGAGGCTTAATATTAATTAGCAATTTCGTGGCCTATGGCAGGCTTCTTGCTAGCTAGCTCTTATAACTTAACCCATTTCCATTAATTTATAAGTTGCCACTTGGATTACCAGTTTGCTGACATCTTGCTGCTCCCTTGGCAGTAGCTGGCATCTCTCCGTCCTCTCCTTTCTTCTCTCCATATATCTGCTTAGATTTCTCATCTGCCTCTAAGCTGCCTTGCCAAGGCAGCTTTATTTATTAACCAATCAGAGTGACACATATTCACAGCATATACAAAGACATCCCACAGCAACCAGGGCCAGCATAACATGCTCTGCATCCTTTGAAACCCTGAGGGAAAATAAGTTCCTCTTCTGAATTGTGTCCTCAGGTATTTTGTAAGAATGACAGATGCCTGACTAACACAGGCCTCTTCTCAATGACAAGGATACCATGTACTCTGGCCCCTCCCATTGTGCCAAAACTACCATTTCTCTAGGAGCTGAAATTAAAACGATGCATCTGCATATAAGATCCACAGAGAAGAGGTGTCCAATATGCATTCACAGACACAAGGGTCTCATGGGTAGACAAATAGAAAAGAATTTCATGCTGGTGTAATATGTTATGGATGTCAATAAGCCCAATTGCTTTGGTAACTTTGATTTGTTAACAGCAAGGAATATACTATATTTATTTTTTTCCCAAAACAATTCAGTGAACACACAAACATAGAAATATATTAACTACTTGAAAATAAAAACTCACAATGCCGTGCTAAATAGGATAGGGTAAAGCCCATGAGGCCTCAGTCCTATGCAATGAGCTATAGGTAACTGAGGAAAGCTGGAACGGGAGGGGTCGCCTTCTCCAGGAAAGAACACTCCAATTGGTTGTCCAGTGTTAAAAAATCAGATCTGAAAATATACACACAAATAACGTCAGCATGTTATGCTTAGGAATATGTACACATATACAAATACATATATGTGTGCAGTAACAATGAAAAAAGAGGCCATTAGTTTGAAGGGGAATGGGAAAGGGCATATTGGAGAGGTGGGAGTGAGAAAATGGAGAAATGTTAAGTTAAAATTTCAAAAATAAGTAATTAAAAGAGAAAATAAAAAGAACTCACAATGTTCAATGTCACTAAACATTAAACATAAAAATTTGATTTCATAATAATTTAGTCATAAAATACACTCCAAAATTCAGCTGACATGAGTTCACTGATCAATTTCAGTTTGCTGAATTATAAACATGAAACTTTTTTCAGGAATTGTCTATATTTAGGTCATTTTGGAGCTCAACTCTGGATAACTAAAAGCAACATTGGTTAAAAACGTTGGCTAAACTGGGCATGGTGGTGCACGCTTTTAATCCCAGCACCCAGGAGGCAGAGGCCAGTGGATCTGTGTAGTGAGTTCCATGGCATCCAGGGCAATGAGACTTAATTCCAGTACTTTTCATTCACTGTCAGTTGTCCATTCTCAGTGGAGTTTACCAGACTCAGCTTGTTTAACTTTACTTGACAGTCTAATGACCTTTCCGGTCGGTCTGCTGGTTAAGTTCTCATGGCTACAGGATGTGATGGCGGGTTTGATGTGGCTTTTTCCCATTCCCTCTTTGTGGAGCCACTGTCTCAGTTACTGGTGGAGGAAAACCTGGGAAGCCCAGATTCTCATCTCTCTGTCAGTGCTCACAGCCCCTTACCTCCAACCCATCACCACACTCACAGTCCCAATTCTTCCTTGCCAAGATCATCAGATGTCAGATGGAGACATCTAAAGAACAGCTTACAAACCATAGTTTTGTTAGACTCTCCCTCCGCTTTCCCAGCAGCCCCCAGTACAACTGGCTGGAGTTATGGTTAACTGTGGTTATTGAGTGATAAGATTTAGAATTATCTGGGAAGCAAACCTCTAGGCAAGGAGGTTCAGGATTTTCTAGACTAGGATGAGGAGGGAGAATCTGCCCAAAATGTGGGGAGCACTATTCCACGGAACGGGCTTCTGTACCGAATAAAAAGGAGACAGGGGCTTGAGAACCAGGTCACAGGACATCTGATGGATACGGCAACGGCACCAAGTGCCTCACTCTTCTGCTGCCGTGCCTTCCCGTGCAGCTGGGTTCTTGCGTCAAGATAAACTCTTCCTACTGCTTTTGTCACGTATTGACAGTGGTGACATAAATAGGTGACGCAGCAAGCAGTTCGTGAACTTCCAAGTTTGATCCCTCACACCCCTGGAAAACGACCTTCTCTTGGCCAGTCTCTACAGAAAGGTAAGTTTCAATTACATCTTTTTCCAGACCAATTCTGTGACCAGTGGGCATGTCTAGGATCCATCTGGTAAACTGCTTAGGAAGTGGAAACTCTTGATGGTGGAATAGGACAGCCTTTGGCTCTGTCTCTTCTTTTTTTTCTTATTGGTTTTTTGAGACAAGGTTTCTCTGTGTAGCTTTGCGCCTTTCCTGGATCTCACTCTGTAGACCAGGCTGGCCTCGAACTCACAGAGATCCACCTGGCTCTGCCTCCCAAGTGTTGGGATTAAAGGCGTGTGCCACCACCGCCCGACCTCGGCCCTGTCTCTTCTACCAGGCCTTTTCTGACATGCTTGCCCACATTTTATTTCTGTCTTTCTATTAGAAGAAGACACGCCAATTAGCAGAATTTCAGGAGCACAACAGAAGCCTTGTCTTTTTGGAAGCTCCCCCCAAAATACTTAGCTTAGGTAAAACACAGAAACTCAGTTTCCGGGAGGACTGGGATCTTTGTATTAGACAGCCTTGCAAGAAGAAACTGGGACATTTTTGCTTTCACCCATGAAGGCTGAGGTTCTGAGACTGACAAAAATGTCTTTGTATTTTTCTTTATCTATCATAACCTATAAAGTTGCCCTGACTTGATGTAAGACAATTTGTAGCCCTTGGCATCTTAGCATTTTTACAGCAGAGAAAGGCAGAGCTCGGCAGGGCTGGCAGGACAATAGGTTCTGAAGCTCAGCAGGCATGCCGTTGTATAATAATGTCAAAGGACCAAACAGCCATAGCTTCTAACCCTTTGTGTTTACAGTGATGATTTCAGGCAGTTGTAGTACTCGAGTTTTTAGTCTCTCTTTTAAAAGTTCACTCTTGAAGCTTGATTCCCGAGGGAGAAAATACACTTCGTACATCACATAGCAGGATGGCATTAGATTTCTTACTTCCTTCTCCTTGTTTGGCTTAGCTGGTCCACACTCAAAACTGCCTGAGAATGCCTTGGGAGTTTTAGGGAGGTTAACTATTGGGTTTCATCTCTGCTTCACAGAAACCATCTGAAAATAATCAAAATACAGAGAGAAGCTTGGAATGGGGGCGGGAAGCCTTCAGGATTTGATTTAGAGGAACTTCACTGTGAGCCACATTTCTTTGTTTACATACATTCCTGCCCTGAAGGCCAACTTCCTGTCATAAAGCTGCATACAGAATTCGAGCATTCTCAGCACGGCCCAATCCCTCAGAATCTGGAAAGAGACTTCAAATAATGAAATAATGAATAACTATTACTCTTAAAGGGCGTGTTATAAAACCCAGCACCTCACCCTTAATTCTCGCCATTCAGATCCTTTCAGATAATCACACACGAGTCTCTGTTATGTCCACATAGGTCAAATCAGGGCTGTTAGCTCACAGAGAAAACAGCTAGTATAGACTTTGCTTGGATTCGGCAGAGAGATATAGTAGAAATGCTGGAAAGAAACAGGAGTTTTCTTAAAGTGATAAACATTGAGAGAAGACACAATAGGTTACCGAGTTCGGCCCCTGTAGTGCACTACCCTTCTGGAGGCTATCTTCTACTGACTGGGAGTTCCACATCAATCCCTCTTGAAAGGATTTCCTGCCTTACTCCATCTTCATATTTCCTCTACAAATATGATGCTAGCTACTTTCATCACAGGCTCTGAAGATTCTGTGGGCCTCATCCTTTTCTAGCCCTCTGCTCCCCACAAAGTCCATCATAACATTCAGTTTCAAGGCTCCAGGTCTAGCTAATTAAGCTTAAGTAAATAAAGACTCAACTACCACTCAGAAGTCCCTCTTTTCAAGGTCACCAGCTTCCTGATTATTAAGTCAAAAGTACCAGGCAATTTTCAACACCCTCTTATTTTCTTTCTGTTATCAGTGGGCCCTTGGTACTACCATTCTTGAAAGCCCTGCTTCGAATGGGCATTACTGAGCCTGTGTAGTTATCTTCAGGGTCACATCTTTCTCCATCTAACACTACACTTTGGTGCTTTGCCGTGCTTACCATCCAGTGCAGCTCCTTCCCCACATTCTCTTTGTTTGCTGTAGCCTTTGCTGCACAAGAACTATCGGTGAGTCACAAATCGATACATCTATGTTTCTTTCTCATGTTTTGCATTTTCTGAGTGACCAAGTCCTACCAATCCTATCTATAATTCACCTAATCCACTTGTCTTAGGATTTATCCCCGTGTCTACTCTTAGGAACAATAGGCTAAGATTCCCTCTATGCAAATCCTGCCTCTGCCTTCTGTTGCCTGCATAACCAGAGAAGAGTGAGTTAAACCCCTCTTCACTTCACCTTCCACATTAGCAAAGTGAAGATGAGGAGAGAATTTAAATGAAGTAGAGAGGCCATGGCTTTCACTACCACAGTTCAACTGGCCATTGTTTTGACTCTTAATAAGTGGAATCACTGCCTGATGTTCCCTCTCCCATCTTTGTCTTACTAGTTATTTACCTGAAACGCAGACAAATAGTTCATCCTATCAAATCTGGCCATCCTATCTTTTTGATGCATAGAAGTCTGGGATGGCTCCCTTACTTTTTCCGACATAACTGAAGCCTCAAGGCTCAATGATTATTGCCAACTCCACAACCCACTGTTGAGACAGAAGTGCATGGGGGCCATCCGAGCCCCCCTCAGCCTTCAACCAGCAATTACGATCTCATGTATCTAACGTCTCAGCAATACAAGTATTTTCTCTGATGCAAAAATATTCTACTCGTCTGAATCTGAAGCTGCATTCGAAAGACACAGTCAAGTTTAAAATGGGATTTAATAATTTTCGTGACGGCAGTCAGGTTGTATATTAAGCAGAAAACCTAAGACACAAACATCATCAAGGAGCATCTGTATAGCCAGCTCTCATTGATATTCTCTATTTGTCTGACCTCCTTACATCGCGTTCCTGATGTTCCATTTCACTCTGTCATGCTTCACCGTGCTGTGAGCAGTAACCATGGGAGTGAAGTAAATTGATTGTGTTCAGTGGAGATAGAGGAGATGGCAGAGGTAATTAGGTGGGGAGGTAAATCTTTCTACAGAACCTGAACTGAGACTTTTTCTATAGTCATGAAACTTTGAGATGGCATTTCACT
Source organism: Peromyscus californicus insignis (assembly GCF_007827085.1). Taxonomy (NCBI): domain Eukaryota; kingdom Metazoa; phylum Chordata; class Mammalia; order Rodentia; family Cricetidae; genus Peromyscus; species Peromyscus californicus. The sequence continues at coordinate 29,422,615 of NW_026294617.1, forward strand.
TGAAAATATTTGCTTAAAGCAAGGAAAAGATCAGAATGAAAATTAATTAAACAAATTAATTAAAATATTGTTTAGATAGCTGCAGTATAATTTAGACCTACACTAAAACTTTTCTAAGATTTCTAGAAAATATAGAGGAAAACATCACAATTCATTAAAGGTAATTGATACATCCGTTTTTAAAGTATATGTAAATATATGTATACATACATACAAAATTTTAACCTGAAGTAATGTTTTTGAACTTCAGATGCAAGATGATGTTGTGTGTCTCTATCCCTTTATATATGATCAACAGAAACCAGATGACTTCAAAGAAACAAATCCAATATTTAAAAATTAGACCAATTCTATGATGCTTTGAAAATAAAGTATTGATTTTTCTTTTTCACAAAGTTGATATAAAATGCTTGGCAAGTGCATCAAATAAAATAACATAATATTTAACAATAATTCTAGAATCCTCTGTCTAGTGTAAGATAGTTTGGTCAGTGTTGAGTACTGTAAATTACTAACGCACAAACATATCTCCTCATTAGAATTACTTGTATAAGTTTACTTAAAAATGTTACTTGCAGTGCGTTCTCAATAACTCATCACTTCTAATGTGATGGTTAACAATATGCCTTAATTTTCATAGGGCTGATATGGAGTGATTATACTGAAATACTACATTACATACAGCATTTTGTGACATGTATAAGCTATTTAGTCTAAAGCTACTCAAATCATTTACCAGTATCTCCACAAATATCATTTTATAGATTTATTGCATGCCAGAGATCACAGATACACAATTTATCCACCCCATTCATAAAAATCCATTCTGAACAGAAACTGTTTCTTTGTTCGCAAATGTTATTTAAGTGGCAGGTCTGTGTCTCACAAGCGAGAACATGGATTGGGGGTGAGGGCAGGTGACAGAAGCCCCAGGACCCAAGAAGATTGCCATGAGTATTTGCAATACACCAGCCCCTCCAAGAAGGTATCAGTAAAACTTCTCCACAGGCTTCTCTGAGGAATGCAGGAAAGTGGTCCCTCAGGTAAGCAGGACTCAGACAATAAAGTTCTACAGATTGCAAGCTGTACCTTAATGGTGTTTAAATGTGAGCAGGAAGTTAATGCAGGTCTCTGTGGCAAGATGAAGTTTAGAGTATTAAGCAAACGTGCTTTATTTTGGTGCCTTGGAAATTGCAGACTAGATGCCAACACTGTGTTAATATTTGATCATCTTTAATATTTCAGAAGTCTTAATTTTAAACAATCAAGATGCACATGAAAAATACAATCTTCCTGAGGATTCATTATGTTTATATTGTAACTGGCTATATGTTTGGCCAGATGTAAAGAAATAGCTGTATAAGAAAAAGGATATGTATAAGTCTTCATATCAGACTTCATATTTGGTATATAATACATTTTTATCATATTCATCCCCATTAACCTTTTCTTGTCTCATGCTGAACACCACCCCCGTTAGTTTGACTAGGAGTGCTTGCATTAGCAATGGTGGGAACTCACTTGATAAAACATAAATTACCTACTAATGGTTATACCGCTAAAAAAAGTCTCCTCTGCTCCCTACATATTTTTATTTCCTTTAGACTGCAAGTTCTCTGAAGTCTAGACTCACACCAACTTGAGTTTATTACAACTTATAATCAGTTGAGAGGATTAATATTCTTTTAATATCATTTTAAAAGGAAGAAGAGGGGCTGGGTAGATGGTTTAGTTGGTGACATGCTTGCCGCCTAAGCATGAGGACCAGACTCTGATCTCAGCACTCATGTTTTATTTGTTTGTTTGTTTGTTTAAATGTCATTATCCCAAGACTTGGCAGGCAGAATCAGGAGGATCCCCACAGCTTGTTGGCCAGCCAGTCTAGTGGAGTTAACAACCTTCAGCTTCAGTGAAAAAGGAGATATCCTATGTCAACCTCTGGCATCCACATGCTTGCACACACATGCACATTTACACACATACACACACACACACACACATGCTCATAAAAAAGAAATATCACTAATTAAGCAGTGAGCATTCAGGACAACTACAAAATATACCAAATGCATGATTGCATTGCATACCCAAAAATATCAAACCCAAGATTCCTCCATAGAAATTCTCATTTTTTTTGGACTGATTGAGTAGTTGGGGTAAACTGCTTTCCCAGTCCTCAGGAGGCCCAGGGTTTTATCCCTCATCATTGAGAACATGAGAAGCTCACATTAATATGAAAAACAATAGGAAACAAAGCCATATGTTACACATAAAATAGTTTGGGCACTAAATTACAAAAATATTTGTACATAAACTTAAAGTATTAGTAGTAATTGTTCCAAATATACCCTGATATTCTTTGTTAAACAGACAGGCAATGACACAAATGAAGAAAAACATACAGATGTCCAATGAGATGTCTCACCACATAGAAGTGCTTGTAGCCAAGCTGATTGCCTAGATTCCCACCCCAGAACCCACATACCCACATGAAGGTAGGAAGACAGAAGAGACTCCATAACTGATTTCTACAGGCAACACACACACACACACACACACACACACACCTTACATTAAACTTTAGAAAAAACATATGGCAATGAAATATAATAACTCTGTCTGAGTATGAAATACTAAAAGAGCCAAGAAGACATCATAAGTTTATATACTTTCCCTTGTCTGGGTCACATTGTGACAAATATCAGGGTTTATAAAATAATTATCTGGGGAAAGAGCCAAAATGTGTATCCATGGTGTACACAAAACTTCACAGACCACTGCTGGCATTACAGCCTGCCTCCCAGGGGAGCTCAGCACCATGTCTGGGTGTCTGCTTCCTTTCCCACACAGTATCAACTTAGCTCATCATTGCACTCTGTTCCTTCTTGGGATTGCTTTTTGGAAATTCCAAAACTTTCCAGTTGTACAAGCAATGTAAATGCTAAACCATACAGAATTCCTTGGTGTAAGCACACACTCGAGACCACTTCTTAATATAGAAGCGCTCGCTCACTGTTTTAGTTACATTCTGTCTCATTTGCTTATTTTTCTTTGGACCACCCTAGAACTTGAGCTTAATGTGGACATCTCTAAAATATTTACATGAGGATATAAATGAAAATTACAACTGATTTCTTTTATAAATCAATGACTACTGTTAACAAAGCCTCTTCCACTATCCCTTTCTATTTTTCTTGTTTGATTGCAGCCAATAACTTTTATGTTAAAGTGGGAAGTTTTATCCCTCAGGCATTTAGCACCCAATATGAAGATTTTCCATAAAAATCAGTTCCCTTATGCCAGTGACATAATTTTTGCGGTTTTGGTTGTGTTCTTTTTGTGTTGTCAACACTAGGCCTCCCAAACGACACATAGTAGTTATTAAAGAGTTATCCTATGTGTGTCTGGAGAAACATCTCTGTACTTAGTGCTCCTCCAAAGGGCTGGAGTTTGGTTCCCATCACCTAAATCAAGACGCTTGCATCTAGTCCTAACTTCCACTCCAGGGGATTCAATACAGTCTTCTGACCACTGTAAGCACCTGCACTCATATGCACAAACCCATACTCAGAGACTTGCATGCACAAAATAAAAACAAAACCTTTAAAAGTTTATGTATCATGTATATTAGTTCAACTAGTAGAAGTATTAGCCAAGCAAGTCTGATGATCTGAGGTCAATCTCCAGAAACTGTGAAGCTACAAGGATCTGTAGTCTCAAAATCCTTATGGTGAAAGGCTTAGGTGGAGACATAAAAAATCTCCACAAATATTTGGGCTAGCTAGCCTACAGTTCACAGTGCAGAGTAGAAGCAAATGAAACCCTGTTTCAACAATGGAGAAGGCAAGAAGCAACTCCCAAAAGTTGTTGTCTGACTTCCACAAATGAATATACACACTGTGACATATGCATGCCCATATTCACACACACACACACACACACACACACACACACACACACACACACACACACACACAAACACACACACACACACTCACACACACACACACACACACACTATGTAGATAAATGAAAGAGTTATTATGCGTGTTCAATAAATTTTGAGTCTCCTGTAGCCCAGGCTAGCCTTAAACTCACCATGTAGATGAAGACGTAGAACCATCTGCCTCCACCTTGCAAGTATTTCAATAACAGGTACATACCTCCATGCCCAGTGCTGAGATAACAAAAATGTACCACCATGCCCAGATTTATTCAATGCTGGAGACTGACCCCAGGGCCTCATGAATGCTAGACAAGAACTCTGCAGCTAAGCTGTAACCCTAGCCTCAATAAATAACCTTCATATTTAAGTTTACTTACTTTCTGAAAAACTATAATATTTATACACATTAAATATATATACATATATGTATATGGAGTGCAGAAAGAATGTGGCAAAATGTAAGTATATTTTAAAATTTGTATATCTAATATTGGAATACGTATATTTTTTCCTTTTATATATGGGAGGGGTAGTAGTTTGGGAGATGTAGTCTTCTAAATCACTTTAGTTAGAAATGGTATGGCAACCATGTAGATGATAGGTTTGTTTATATATAGCACTTTGAGAACCAAGATATGGATCCCTCATTTAAAGATATCTTATGGAATCCAGAATTCAAACCAAAATAAAATGTATTGGATTGAAATGTCAAATACCACTCTAAGAGCAGCATATCTCTTAAGCCAAAAGTTGTTACAGTGTTTTTGGAAATGGTCAATAAGTAACGTTAAATTCCAACTCCAGTGCAAGGAAAATGTAGGGCTGTTGAAAGCCACGGGCTCCCTACTTTGACAGAAAACATTAGCAAGTCATAATCAAGCAAATATTTACCTATAGACTTGGGTACCCTACAATTATACTTACATGACACCTTTACTGAATCAAATGTGAAGACAAAGGACAAGCAGAGAAATATTTTTCAGAGGAATTTTACTTTTACTTTTTACTTTAATTGATCTGTTTAAATTCCTTATCTTAAAAGTAAATATGTACACATAAAATAAGAAGAAAATCTGGTCTTTAGTAAAAATCTGTAGACTTCTATACATTTTACTTACATTAAATATGTTCTTATACATAAGACACCTACTATTTTATAATGGCAATTGAAATATTTCTGACTATCATTATTTTAAGTAAAGAAAGAAAACATTTTGAAACTCCTAACTTATAAACTAGGATATTTCTTTCTTTTCTATTGGTCTTAGGTACAAATAAAAGATACCCAGTAAAAGATACCTTTGCAAGAAAAACTCAAATAGAAATTGTGTTACTGAGTTTTTCTTATATATTTATAAGCCATCATATGCGTTTTAGTTACCCTCTTCAGGTTCATGATGTTTAGCTAGCTCCGAGTTCTACTAGAGAGGCATATGTTCTTCTTCTTTTTTAAGCTAGTGCTGAATTTTTTTCCTTTTCCAAATGAAACCCGAGTAAACAAACACCTGGAGAAGAAGGCTACCCTCCAAAGGATGTTTTTTCTCTCCAATTCTCTTAAAAGTCAATTCACATTTCTCAAAGGAAAATACCCTCTTCCCTTTACATATGAGAAAACTTTAAGTGAGGACAAAATTAAAATATCATGAGTATCATTGGCCAAAGGCATGTTAAGTTACCTGATAACAAAAACTACAAGTAGTATTTCTGCAGTCCCATGGAATGAGTAATCTCTACACATGGTTGTCACATATCCATGCTTGTTTTGCGTTGAGCATATGGAATGGCTGTTAACTGAGTGAGGCTGAAGTGCCGGCTCCCCTACTGCCCAGCCAGGCAGTCCTCACCTGTCTTTTTAATCTGTTGGAGCCTCAATTTCCTAGAGTATAGATGGAGACAATTAATACCCACCTCATTGTATTAGTTCAAGTAATGCCTGAAATGATACAAGTAAAGTCATTTTGAGTATACCTGACAGGTCATTAGTGTTAGATAAATTGTAAAAAAAAGAAAAGTCATTATTATAATTTGCTCTTTGTAATTGCCTAACTGTGCAGCAATCAGTTAAATCATCATAGACTTCTCAATACCAGCCATCAGGTAACAATCACCCTTTAATCATTTAATAGATCCCAGGGGGAAGACACCACATATCATGTTGTATTAACTTACCTCAGTGTCTCAGTTCTGAGCTACTTTCAAATGTCTATATCTCTCTGATTCCACTGATGTTCACTCTATTCCTATAACCCACAAAGCTTGCTTCAACATTAAGGGATTTCTCTTTAGCCTCCTTATTTCCAGAATTCCATTCCACAAAATCTGTATTTGGTCAAATCTTGCCAATTGGGCATAAATTCAGAAAAATGTAAATACCTAATTGTTTTTAATATCTCTGTGGTGTTTCCAGCTGGCTAAAGTTTCTCAAAGTTTTGAGGCTGCTGCTGCTGCTGCTGTTGTTATTATTGTTGCTGTTATTGTTGTTGTTATTGTTCTTGTTGCTGCTGGTGCTGCTGTTGACCTGTTTGCTGTTAGTCTTCATAGGAGGAAGGTAATCTCTACAGTATTTTCTGTTATGTTCAGCACAACTTTTAAATGCTTAGAATACATTTCAGTATATGGTAAATGTTCAAATGGTTTCCATTCAATAAAATAACTGGTATGGATTATGGCCTAGTGAGTCATTCTGTTATGGGTTCCCCAGTAAAGTTGTGAATATTCTTGTATCTGGTGATAGCAGAAGTAGTTCCCAGGGATCACTGACATGCGGAGGTACTTCTCCACTACTCTCATTATTTTATTCATCTTTACCTTTATCACCAATGCTGTGGAGAAGAAAGGAAAGTGGTAAAGTTGAGGCTTGATACATATTTTGTATCAGCATAGATTCATGTTAAGCTGTGTTGTGAGATACCAAATAATCATCACACCTATGGACTGGTGTATCATGTTGGATTCGACATAGAAAAGTCCATCTGAGGGAACCTGTTGAACTTTAGTAAAGATGTACATGTGGTAATGGTTCACAGAGTTCCAGAATATAAAATAGACTTGCATATCAAAAGTATCCAACAGCACCTAGGATCCAGCTATTGAATTTTGGTATCAGCCCCTAGTATCATGAACCAGGACTTCTGGAAGATACAGAGGAGCCTATAGCTGGGGAGAAATTGGGTTAGAACATCTTATAATGCCCCAAAGTAAGGAAGGTCTCTAATAATAAAGCTCCCACAAAGATGCCAAAGATGGATGTGAAGTGAAAGAGGTCCCAAAGCCTAAAGAATAAACAGAAGAACAAAATAAATTAATACTGAAATGTGATACAAAGTACAATATGGATCATTACAAATTCACACTAATATAAATACCTGAGTGCATAAAAAGATAGGAAATTAATGTTTCCTTTAAAGAATTCCCAATGTTGAGGAGCTGAGACAGAAATCTCATTTAAATGTGGGATACTTTTAGTGACTCCCTTCCAAAGCATACAATGTAGGAAAAGAAAAAGAAGAGAAGATTCATGGTGAGGAAATATCACCAAGTAATAACGCAGATGCTCACAAACCATAAGGAATTAAAATATAGTTCTTGATATCATCTAACAAAAGTGGAACCATAAGTTTATGGATTTGCTACTGAAACTCATAGACACTATCTCAGCCAAAAGGAGCCCATGGAGATCAGGTGACTGAAGAATGCAGTGACATCCTGAATATCTTAAAGCAGAAAATGACACTACATGAAAACTATGTAAATCTAAAATGTGAACATTAATAGTGTATCAACATTCATTTATTGGTTATAGGTGGAACATGCTAATGCAAATGATTGATAAGACTGGGTGTAGAATATACAGAACTATCCAAGTTATTTACATTTCAGTGAACATAAAAATATGAAATTATTAATTTTTATAAAATTAATAATTGTATTATTATCTAATTAATAATCAATTAATTAGAAGAACAAGATAAAAGAGGATGAAGGGTGGGAGGAGGTGGAGAAGAGAAACGACTCTTCTGTCCCTCTCTCCTTATAATCTGCTTCCTCCAGGACTGCAGTCCATGCCTGATGTCACAGGTAACCGATGAGAGTCCTCTGAGATTTAAGATACAATTCAGAAACATTTGCTTAATACTCTACACAGTTGAAAAAAAACAAAGTCATTTAGTATTTCAGTTGTAGAATAAATTTTTGATATATAAATAACTAAATGAGAAAAGTATTTTTTAGTTTATTCTGTTTTACTAGGTTAGAGATTACTCTTTAAGTTTTATTGAGTGAGGTTTGGAGAGAGCCATAAACAGAGCAGAGGCAAGAGTTATTAGTTGCAAACAAGCAGAGGCACAAATCCTTGGGTATTCATTTCATTTGAACTAAAATTAAAACAACACCATAATGGCAGTTTTATGTGAGTTTTTCCATAATAAATCAAAAGATTTTCTTAGGAGACATTATCTCATTCTTTCCAATATATTGTGTAGATTAATGGGAAAATTAAATACATCTTTTCTCCATTAACGTAGTTACTTGAAAATCAGGCTGAAACTAACGTTGTTTAATTTAGTCATTTTGAAGTCTGACTAACTGACTTCCTTTGGGATACATTACTATTTTTAGCTTAGGGCAGATATTTATATAAAATCCCCCAAGGAAAGCATCTACTCTTGTCACTGGTCCCAGAATCCTGGTTAAAACAAAATACTCAATAGAAAACAAACAGCATGAACTAATGTTATACATGGTTGTATTTAAAATAACATTTGCCGAAGTAAGTAAACCACCAAAAATGACAATACTGCTCCATCAAGATGTAACAAACTTGGCACTATCTTATGTCACTGGTGATGATGTTGACTGATTACATTTAAAAGATGCAAAAAAAAATTTATTTCACTTTTAGAGATAATGTAATCTTAAAATATCAAAATAAAATACTACAGGATGGACAATACAATGTCAATAATAAGATTAAAAATTGACTAGATTTTGATATATATTTCATATATGTAAATATATTTTATATACACAGTCTCAATTTATATGAAACTAAAAGAAGTTTCCATAAAAATCCAGTCCATAAAAATAAAAATTCTCATAATGATTAGCTTAGAACCAAATCTAAAACTATTTTCTAAGGTCAATTGATAACACAGATTGATTACAGTTATACATATAGATGCTATTCGGTAGCATATTCAGTTTAGTGTGAGTATAGAAAGCCCTATCTTTTCCCACTGCGACAGAATCCAAACCCAAGGCATGCTAGATGAGTGTTCTACCACTGATAAAAGTCCCCACTCCTCAAGTTTACCATTCTCAAAGGATCATTAAGATTTTATAGAAGTGATGTTTAACCAGTAACATATGATTAAAATAGGCCCACCCTTTCCAGCCATCCCCCACTGACTAAAACTTGTGGAATTTAAGCAATTGAATTAGGCAGGAAAAACAATTAAAGAAAACCCTGGAGCTAGTAAAATGTCTCGGCAGGTAAAGTGACAGCTTCAAGAACACAGGGGCCAGAGTTTGGACGGCCAGCACCCATGTGAAAACTAAAGGCTGAATCTGATTGCACACACCTGTAACCCAAGCAGTGGAGGCAGAGACAGGAGAATCCCCATAGCTCTCTGACTAGCTAATCTAGGCAATCTGTGAGTGCTGAGTTCAGTAAAAGACACTGTTTCAAAAAATAAGGCAGAGTGACCATAGGGAGGCATCTAAAGTTGACTTCTAGAATTGCCTTCCATGTGTCAATAATAACACACACAAACACACACCCATGCACATGAACACGTGCGCACGCGCGCGCGCACACACACACACACACACACACAAACCTGTCTTTGCTTTCAGATGTTCTTTTATCTATTTTTGAAGACCATATTGAGCTTCTTAGTTTGCCGTGGAGATTACAACTGTAACTTTAATTTATAATTTGAATTAATGAGTGGTACTGACACACACGCTGTTGAGGTTACAGATTTTGATCCTCATGATTTTCATTTCTGGTGTTGTACATTTGTTTCTTAGAACTCCCTGGGGCTTGGCTTTAGAATTCACCACAGACACCAAAATATGTGAATGTTAAAGGGCCTCATCTAAAACTGCCCAGTTATTTACATATTATCCTCACACAGCCTCCCGTGCATTTGAAATCATTTATAGATTAGTTATATAATCCCACGCAATGTAAATGATATGTAAATAGTTGTGTTGTTCAGAGTATAAAGACAGGAAGAGAGTGTCTGCACGAACTCAGCACAAATGAAAGATTTTTCAAGCTAAATTTGGTAAGATGTAGGGATACAGAACCGGTGGGTATAGGACACCAGCAACATTCACTGTCCCTTCTGTGTCTAAGGGTGGTTATGGGTTTATAGAATACAATGTGCTAATAAACACTTGAGTTTGGAGAGATTATTTAGAACTGTCATGGAGCTAATGAAATTGCATGTGTCTTTGTAAGTAGGAAGTATTAGCAGTTATGTAAAGGAAGTAACATTTCATGCTACAGATTTCTGTTTTCTCCTCCAGTTCTATTTTCTCCCATTTTACACTGAGATTTAAAAATAAAAGTCAAAGGGGAAAATGAATGCATCAAAAGAGAGAGATGGCCAAGAAAATGTGGGAAATAAGCATGCAAAAGACGTGCTTACTATTGTTGGGTTAAAAGACAAAGAAGATCATGAGTCAAAGATCATAGTTATAGAAGGTGAGCTGAAGCCACACACCACAGTCTCACAGCAGCACAGAGCTGAATTTTTCATTAACTGCAAGTGACTTCTCACACTGAGCTTCCAGAAGGAGTCCAGCACTGTTTATTTTTACCTTCTGGGTTAGAGAAGAACAAATAAAACCCTTCAGATTTCTGAAGTTGTGATACCTAAGCATGCAGATCCCCATGACCTACAGAACTTAGGAAATAGTGAGTCCACATTGTTTCAAATTATTAAGTTAGCAGCAATTTATTACAGCCACCCTATCAAGCTAATACATTAACAGATCAGTTCTGTGCATCAGTGACTAGGGTAGCCCCAAGAAAAGAATTCTAAAACAGAGCTGGGGAGATGGTTTAGTTAGTTAAGCGCTTGCTGAACAAATGTGAAGATCTGAGTTTGGATTCCCAGCACACAGATTGGAAAAACAATGACATAGTAGTAGCACACGCCTGTGACCCTAGAGCTGTACAACATGAACAGGAGGATCGCTGGTCAAATAGCTGAGCTCCAGGTTCTGTGAGAGATCCTGCTTCAGAAAATAATGTGGAGAATCGACTGACAAAGACATCAACAACACCTGGCCTCAATTCGCAGGCACATATATGTGGGCACCCATATCATGAGATGTGCACAAGCCTGGTCATATACATGGACAAAGATAAAAATCACAATTATCTGTGAGTTATAAAGATACAAAGGGCACATTCTCATCCAGAAAGTTAAATGTAACTGGATTAAGTGTAAAGAATTAAGTTACCATACTTCCCTGTTCAGAGTCGTCTTCAAACAATTGAATGCTAACACTTTGCCTTTATACTTTCATAAGGATATGGTGAGAAAGCCCACAGGTGAAAACTAGCATGCTGTTCATTCCTAACATCTTCTTCCAAACTTATCTTGGCTACTACTTGTGCAATCCTCCTTATATTGGTTTCTCTACTGATATGGAATGCAGAGAAATAAGAAAGAGAAGGTGCAGGAAGAGGAGGGATAGCAAGAGGCTTAGGGAGAGAGGTGGGGTGAAAAGAGAGGGAAATGAAACTGCAACATACAAATGAGAACTCAAGGGAGCACATGGATACTTTCTGCTGTTAGCTACTAGCTCCAGGTAAAAGGAATTATCTCCTTTTCATTTATTAATTATAGAGCTCTAAAGAACAGAAGTTGAATAGACCGGATTTGTACTTTACCATCTAAACAGTATTTCCCTAAAGCAAATAGATAAGCCCTCTCTCAGAATAACTGGTGTAGAACTGTATCTGTAACTCACCTAGCTCACATTCCTTTAGTTTGAAGGACTTGATCATGGGCTTGTATACAGAGGAAAAGTCAAATACCAAGTTTGCTCAGATTGAAACCAGCTAAAGTGCCTTTAATTATGGTCTTAAATTTAATTGGGAGCATAATTACCCCATCTCCATTTCTTTTGAGAACTTCATTATCACAACTAGCTGTGGGCTTCAGGGTAATGGAAAAGAGCCTGACAAACCTAACATCCCAGGTTGGGTTCAAGGACATTTTCATGTGCTAAAAGGAGGCAATTTCTTCTGACATTGACTCAGAAGCAAGTTAATTCCTATTAATGGTTTTTTTTTAATTCTAGGGGATATTCCCCCTTAAAAGTTTCTCTGGAATGGCTTTCGATTAGAACTGGCCTGAAGACAGGAATTTCTAAGAATGTGATTTTTTTTTTTTAATGAGCAAGTGTTGAAATACAGCCATTGATTTTGAGATCAAGGTTGCAAAACTCAGCTCTTCTTGGAGCTTAAGAATATCAATTCAACTTTCCTATATCGGGGTTATTAGCACACTATATTATTCTAAAAGTTTGTTCAAATGTTCTGCCTTCCCACATCATCTCACTGTATCTGCTCTTCTTACACAGATGTCTTTCACATGTATTCCAAGATCCTCTTCCTCCAACATATACCCTACAGAAAATAGCGTGACCTGATGTGCAAAGCAGAGTGGGGTATAAATGCACACAGTGTAGATTCAGGTGTATGTTATTAGAGGACCAGAGCTCTAATCCATGTAAATGTCCACTTCTACACAAAGCTCTTACTTGTGTTGTTTTGTGAAATGGAGCATAGACTATCATGACTAACTGTGAATTCTAGGAATTCTGGAGTAAAGCCTGAATATCAAGTAGGTTCCATCCCAATGCTGTGTATCATGAATGGAGAATTTATTGTCATGAAAAATGGCCTAGTCTAAATCCAGATGAATGACTCAGCTAGAACTAAAATGTTGTTCGCAAAGGGAGGTGGATGAAAGACGCATTGCTCTTGGGCACTGAACATGAGAGTAGAGCACATCATAGACAGTCTAAGTTTCTACTCCCTGCAATCCATGTGTGTGTGGGCGGGGGCGTTTACCCACCACCCCCACAGTTCCCCAGAGTTTTCTGGAGTGTGAGCAGCAGGAAATATTAGATAGAAGGATTTATTGCGGAGAATCTTGCGTAGATAAACAGATAGAAAATAAAGGATAGCCTCGAGAGAGCCTGGAACCTATTCCAACGGGCCCTGACTGTCTCTGCCCCAGGGTTTTTATAGAGACGCCAAGGGGTGGAACAAAAGACCTCCTTCACCAGCACAGCCAAGTGCAGATCATCTCAGACACCTGCACTCAGGCCCGTGGTCCTAATCATCCTCTATACGGACCTGCTGGGTAAAGCCACGAGGAACCCGAGAATGGGCTCCCACGTGTGTGTGTGTGTGTGTGTGTGTGTGTGTGTGTGTGTGTGTGTGTGTGTGTGTGTATGTGTGTGTGTGTGTGAAGGGATGCTCTCTGTGTTCCAATAAGATAGGATTAGGATTATGGCCCAGAAACACAGAGAAAAGTTGGGGTTGCCTAAGGGGCTCTGTCCTCATCACCACCACGAAGACAACTGTGCTTAACACCCAAAAGGAAAAGAAAACATTCAAAAGATAGTTTTCTCCCATGTGACTCCCACTGATAACTGTAGCTATTCTGAAGGTTTGGGACATTAAAAAATTTAGGTCTTCATTTGAAACATGTGGCAAATGGGGCTGGTGAAAACGGCTAGATGGAAAAGGCACTTGCTAGCAAACACGATAACCTGAACTTGATTCCTAGAACTCACTCAGTAGGAGAGAGCTGATTCCTTCCAGCAGTCCTCTGACCTCGACATCACACTGTGTCACATGTGCATCTCCACTACACGCAATAAATAAATGTAGTTTAAACAATTAAACATGTACATAATAAGAGGAGATAGAATGCTTTATAGTGAGGTATGTCTAAGACTATAGTGATGTTAAAACAAACAGAGCAATCTCTGTCATGCAGACCTTGAGTGCCCTGTTACAATGCTTATTGATCTTGGGGAGAGACTTCTAATCACCAGCAGATTTGAAAACAGCAGAAACAAATGTGAGAGTCACTCCATCATCAATATTTGACTTCTGCATGAGAAACCATTAATTAATCTATGACATATATCTATGATTTTTCAAGTAAAGTGTTGTTATTTATTTGGATTTTGATTTATAATTTGAAACCATCTTCCCAGAAGAGTACTGAATATTGTTCTTGACATATAAGTTGAATCTTCTGTTGCAGAAATATACAAATATGAAATATTAGGTGTTTTTCTGCAGACTTGAACTATTTTTTTAACGGTGAATTTTAAATAGATCATTAGTGTTTTCAAGTCTGCAGTATGATGAAAGATTCACATGATGATTGAAGGTTCTTTCAGCTTTCTGGTTTTGTAGATCATAACATCATGCATCAGTAGGAATTCTGGTTATATTTTAGATTAGGAAGGCAGAAAGTTTAAAGAGGTGAGGGTAGTTAATCTACAATGTGAAATCTACATTGGGCCAGACTGTCCATTAGTTATAAAAGCTACAAATACACAAAAAACAAGGGCAATATACAGAAAATATTTCCAGCCTGTGACTGGCATTGTAACTGACTCTTTCAAATGGATCAGCACCATGAGAACTGAAGAATTTGGAGAGATGTGTTCCATCAGAACATCAATGTATGGTAGAGCTCAGTGGTTGGAACTCTTTGGAACAATTCCTAGAACATGTTAATGCCATTTGAACAAACACTTTTTGTCAAAAAAAATTAACTTATTATGCTAAATATACACTTTGGGGCAGAGAGCACACAAGCCAAGGCCTGATTGCAGAAGTCAGAGCACAACTTGTGTCAGCTCTCTCCTTCCATGATATGGGCCCCTGGGGGAAACTGAGGTAGTTAGTTAAAAGCAAGCATCTTTACCTACCAAGTCACCTCAAAGGCCTGACAATTTTCCATAGTGGAAAGTTATGAAATGTTCTTGTAAGGTTCAGCTCATGGACTTTGAGAAATATCCATTCATCTAGTTTAGCTAACTTTCCTACAAAAAACAAGCCTATTAATGTGTTCTATTATGTTGATGGAAAGCACACAAATAGCATCAGCCCAAAGCAGGCATGTGGGAAGGCACTTGCCTTCCAGTAATTTATTTTCACTCCCTGGTCTACAAATTAATACTAAACAAAATGTGTCCAGAAAGAATGTCTAATTATTATAGTCCTCCTTTGCCAGGCTCTGAATACTAATAAATCATAATTAACAGGGATATTTTAAATAGTTGCTACCTACCACCATTTTTTTGTGATATAACTAGATACATTTTATATCTTGGACTACTTATTTAAATGCTTTTGTTCACAAAAAAATGTATTTGTTATAAATACTCTATACTCTAAGTGTGGGACTTCTAACCTATACAAGCCTATGTTATTCACGCTGTTTCATCTCTTAAACATAGCAGGCATTCTATTCTTAATGGTGTTCATGATTTTCCTTCAGGAACTGCCATGTTGCTTAGTTTATCAAATGATTAGAGCATCTCCTGGGTAGAAGATGATTAGATCATTGTTTTGCTACTAATTGAAAGACTTAAGGGATGTTGCTAAATTGAACAAGTTAATACATTCTGACTTAAAAACGAAAGGTGCATTAGAATGGCCTGTCTGTTAGGATTTGAGTCCCAGTGTCTGTAAATGCCTCCTTAATTTGATAGCGGTACCTTAGTGGTGATTACAGATAATACAAATGGACCTTAAACGCATCAGTTCGAAATGTTAAGAATTCAAATTAACAGAGACAACTGAAGTGTTAAAACCTTTGAACTTCAAGAAAAGGAAAAAAGTGTAATTTTCAACCTCAGATTGTGATGACAAAGGTCAGCTCAGCAACACAGTTTGTTATCTCTCCTTCACTGCGATGCATTCAAGGGACAGCCTCTGATTTTGATAAAGGTCACTAAAGTCACGCGTGCCAAATTTCACTAGTCTGACTTGGCTGATACGAAAATTACCTGCATAACTGTATGCTTAACATGAGATCGCTTGATTTCCTGGTTATGTGTGTCTCTTAAACTTCCACGGTTCTTGAAAAATGCTTTGTTCCAGGAAATGGACTTTTGTAAAGTGATTGTATTATATGTTTAAAGCTGAAACGATTTCTGCTCTGCCAGTTTAACCAGCCTGTCTTATTGCAACTGCATTATAGATACAATGGGACATAACCGGGAGGCTAGGAGCCGACAGAAGTGCATGCACAGACCATAGCATTGCTCAAATTTTTATGAGGAATTAATTTTTCTTTCTCTTTCTGAGGGTTTGTGAATATGGTCCCACTGTCGTAGGGTAATTGGAACCGGCTGTTACACTTCATGCTTTCTGAAAGCCTGTGTCTTGCCTTCTAGCTAGACTGACTCTGTGCAGGGCCTAATAAATGAAATTAAAGAATGTGCAAGCTTGAGTGACTGCCACATCCTTCTTCACAGGGCTTTAATTCAGACCAGACATGGAGGCACAGCTTTTCTATTGTCATTCATCTATGACCCACATGTAAATGAAGTAATGATTTTTTTTTTTGCTCATTATTTTCAAATTTTAACCATCCTCCTAGCTCTATCTCAATGTGCCATTTTAATGACTTTATCCACGACCAGGTCAGCAATTTGTAACTACATACAATATATCTAATAGCTCTCTTTTCTTACCTTTGCTTAAATTATTATTTTTTTTGGTATAGCATATATAGGAAACTAGCACATAATACTTCAGACAAAACTTGTTACATCAGGGAGGTTCAGTAGCATTCTAATATTTAAAGCTCTTGCAGGATTTCAAGCTCGTGTTAGTAAAATTGTAAGAGGTCAGACAAGGATTCAGTAAGAACAGAGATGGCTACTACTTTTAATCTCACCGAATACCCCCTGTGACATAAAATAACACGTCGAACAATTGAATCCCCCAAATCTACAGGAATGCAACCTTGCATGGGAAGAAGTATCTTGCAGGTGTGACTGAACAAGTGTTGAAATGGGGCTTGTTCTGAGCTGTCTAATGGGTACAGTACAATCACAAGAGAGACAGGAGAGTAAAAGCTGGGAAGGGTGTCTGCAGCTAGGCTTGAAGATGGAGAAAAAGGCCACAAGCTAAGGGAAGTAGCCAGAAGTGGATTCTACCCTGATGTCTCTACAGGAAACATAGCTCTCTGTAGTCCAATAAGCTAATTGTAGGCTTGTGACTCCCCCCACTCCTCCGCTCCCCTCCCCTCTCTTCCCTTTTCTTTCCTTCCCAAATTTGTGTTGTCTAAGTTACTGAAAGTTTTGTAACATTTTAAAGTTTCCAGAATTGGTCAGCAATAACACTACTGGTTTCCTGCTTCAGCTTTATATAATGCAGGGAGTAATCAAGAGAGCATTTTGTCTTTGAAAAACTGAATTTTTGCTATGGAAGGACAGACATATAGACATCATTGAGAAGAAGTGGAATAAAAGCTCTCAGTCTTTACTGTTGAAATAAGAATTAGCAGTATGATCCCATCTGTCCATCTCTCTGTCTGTCATCTATCTATCTTCTCTCATTTCCTTACTTGTTCCCTACAAAGCATTAATAAAATAAATAATACCATAAAAACAAATGTCTCTTGGGTCCAGGCCAAAGACCTTAAAGTAATATTTTTCACTAAAATTAAGTAGAGTTTCCTGGAATAATAATCCACTCTATATCAGGGGCTGTATGTGTCCAGTACTGAGCCACATTGTACACTAGATAGAAAAGAGGCTATGAAAGGTTACCTACAGTTATAGCAATGCGTCTCAGAAGACTATTTTAAGAAGATTCTGTTGGCTGATGGTGAGATAGTTTGGGCTGTCACATTGATGTCATGTACAAGTCCTCAATGTATATAGGTTTCCACTGGAATGTTTCCCTATACCTTTAATGAGTTATCACATTAGCATTGGTGACCACTAAGATCACTAAAGATACACAGTGGCTAGTACATGGCTGCTGTGGATCTCGCTGAACAACATGTATAGGCCAGGAAGATGCCCCAGTGGGTAAAAGTTCTTTCTGAATAGACTGATAACTTTAGTTAAGTCCCCAGAACTCAAGTAAAGATATAATTGTGGTAGCTCATATCTGTAATCCTAGCACTCTAGTGACATGATGGGAGGCTGAGAGAAGCGAATAGGCTGGAAACTTACACACATGGCTGGCTGTCCTGTTTTTGTTTCTGTTTCTGTGATAAAATAACTGGACACAAACCTAGAAGAGTGTAGTGGTTGGAGTGAGAATGTCCCCCATAAGGTTATATATTTGAATGTTTGAGTCCTTATTGGTAGACTTCTTAGGAAAGATTATGAGGTGTGGCCTTGTTGAAGGAGGTGTGTCACTAAGGGTGGGATTTGAGGTTTCAAAAGCTCTTGCTGGGACCAGTCTTGCTTCCTGTCTATCTCTATATTGCGTACTATATATAAGTTCACAGTCACGGCTCCAGCACCGTGCCTGTCTGCTTGCTACCATGCTTCCCATCATGATGGTCATGGACTAACCCTCTGAAACCATAAGCAAGGCTCCAATTAAATGCTTTTCTTCTACAAATTGCCTTCGTCACAATATCTCTTCATGGGACTAAAACTAAGACAAGGAGAAACAGTTTATTTGACTTACACTACCTACTTATAGTGCATTCTCACCAGGAAGTAAGGCAGGAACTTGAAACAGGTAGGCACATTACATTCAAGAACACAACGAATGTGTGCAAGCATGCTTGTACTCATCCCTTCTCTACAATTTATATCCAGGACCCAAATCCAGGAATTGGTGCCAACAGTGGACTGAGTCTTCCCGTATCAATGAACCTGTAATAAATACCATCCTCCCCCACAAACATTCCCACAAATCAACATGATCTAGCACTTCTTCCTCATTGAGACTCCCTTTCCAAGTGATTTCAGGGAAGGGGAAAATCAGTTTTCCCCAGCGGAGTATCTCAGCCACATTCCAGGACAAACCTGATGCTCAGGAGTTATTAACCAACACAGAACAGATTCTATGTTTTTTCTCTGGTTTTTGTTTTATTTTGGTGGTTTTTTTTTTCAGTTTATTTTTCTTTAAAATCTATGTTTGCTTTGTTTTCCTGTTTTGAGTGAGTGAGAAAGAGAGACAGAGTGACAGGGACCGAGACAGAGATGGAGAGAGGAAGAACATAAAGTTGGGTGGATAAGGAGATGACAAAGTCCTGAGAGGAGTTGGGGAAGGGGAAAGAATACAATTAAAATACATTATATAAAAACAAATTAATAAAATTTAAAAAATTAAATTCATAGCACTTACTCAATATTCCACTATAGTTTTAGATTTTTCTTAATCCTTATAACAATCTTTGGAGTTAAGTACATTTTCTTTTATTAATTTAAACAGAGGAATCCTGAGGTACATAAAACTTGTCCATTTGATAAAAAGCAAAACTGAAACTAAGTAGTTATGATTCTAAGAATGCAAAGTTTGTGAATTGGAACAAAGCTTAAGTTTTATTATGTAATACTACTGTTTTATGAATTATATGAATATAATGACTTACTTTAACGAATTAGAAATATAGTATATGCATATATAAATATCAGCAGAACTATATACTAGTTTTATTTAGTAGTTTAAATTTTTTACACTCTTGAGCAAAACAACTATTTTATGTTAATATGTATATTCAGCACAAAAGATTTCAATTGTAAAGAAACAGATTATTATGTCTATGAGGTGATTTGATTTACAGAAGGACAATGAGGGGTGTTTTGTTGTGTTTTTTGTTTTTGTTTTGTTTTATTTTTTGAGACAGGATTTCTCTGTGTAGCTTTGTGCCTTTCCTGGAACTCACTCTGTAGCCCAGGCTGGCTTCAAACTCACAAAGATCCGCCTGTCTCTACCTCCTGAGGGCTAGAATTAAAGGTGTGCACCACCACCGCTGGGCTAATGAGAAGTTTTAAGACAGACTAAAATCTCTCTGGATAAAAAGGTACACATGAATGTGATATAATTGCAGGCAGCACTGAGCATGTACAGAGGCAAGATTCTGCTAAACATTGGACTTTTGTGATCTTGGGAAATTGCATGTTTAATTTTGCATTTGCATGTATGTACATCTTTCCTGGTAGATACTCAATAGTTTTCATATGATTATAGGAGCATTCCATGGAATTATTGTGTTAGAATTTATGAACACCACTTGGGAAAATTATAAATTTCCCTTTGTTGGGAAAATTATAAATTTCCCTTTGTTGGAACCAAATCTCACAAACTGAGGGGTTTAAGATGAGATATGTATTGTATCCCCTCTCATTTCTAAATGGCATAATTCTGAAATTCATATATGAGCTAGATCATGCTCCTTCTGTGGCCTCCAAGGACCCTTCCTTGCCTCTTGAATCTTCTAGTGGTTCTAGATAGCTCTTGGTTTGTGGCATCTGTGTGTGTGTGTGTGTGTGTGTGTGTGTGTGTGTGTGTGTGTGTGTGTGTCTGTGTGTGCTCCCTTTTAATAGGATACAGATAATTGAAGGTCATTGAATTTAAATCCAAGATACTTTCATCTTAAGGTTCTTTAGTAATTTCATCTGCAGATATTATTTCCAAATACAGTGAATTCCTGATGGTACCAATAAACACTCTAAAAAAATCCCTCTTAATCAATAACAGGAATGGAGAATAAAAGCACGGATATTTATATGAGATCTCCTGCTCGGGAGATGAAGACATTGTTACACCCTACTGGAAACACCACATAGAGGATGGAGGTATGATGCTGGACTAACCCGGAGTATTTAGCCAAGACACGAATATTGCCTTTCATTCCCTGAGGAAGAAATGTCTCAGAATCAATAGAAAATAAACAGCAGTCAATGCTGACATGCTTTAGTGAATGCACCAAGTTGGAGTGGAGACTACATTCAGATATGTGAACTCTCAACTGTGAAAAGTCTTCGGAAATGAATTGGTTGTGGATGCTGAATAGTTTCACTGAACACTTTGGAAGACAATCCAGACTGCAGTGGAATCAAAATCCATTTAAGAAAGGAAGTACAGCTGAAAAACATGACAATTTTCCAGAATCCCAAGAGAAATAGGTAAGATGACTATGGGCTCATGCCCTCAACTTAGATGCCAGACTTTGTTGACTCCCCATGGGAGGCCTTACCCTCTCTGAGGAATGGATGGGGGCTTGGGACTGGGGGAGGTGGTGGGGGAGGCAGAAGAAGGAGAGGGAGGGGGAACTGGGATTGGAATGTAAATGAAAAAAAAAATTTTAAATAAAGAAAGGCGGTTCATATGCCAAAAGAAGAGGAACCAGGAAAATAAAAATAATAAAGAAAAATGGTAAATTATTCTGCAATATCAAAAAATAAAAGAAACGATTAAGAAGCTTGTCAGAAACAAAAAGTAGGTGAAAGAAATTGAGTGTGAGGCTGGACTAACATGAGCAGCATCTAAGAGAATACAAGGGATGGTGGTCTTCTTAGCACATGGAGCGTTTCAGCTATCTTTCCCTCCCAGAGTAGCCAGGGAACTAACTGTTAAGTTGGTACCGTGCAAGTTCAGAGTCAAGAAGTGGAATGAGGCCAGCCACAGGTCCTTTCCTTATCAGGAAGTAGTGGGAGAAGTCACTTGCTATGGCAAGGTTGCTGATGGTGTCAGGAGTGTGGTGACAGTTTCTAAGAGTCACTTAGAGTCACTGACTGCATCACAGAGAATGGAAGCAGATGTGAGAAAGGACTGCAACCTGGAAGCTCATGACTCTCGCTAATCAGCCAGGGGGAAGACGTTCCCTACTGCAGTTCTGGAGTGGTGCTGAGAGACACTTTGAGGTCACTTACTTCAGAGTTGGCTGATTTCAGTGCTTTTCTACAAATGCCAAAGAAAGGCAGGTTCTGTTGTTTATTATTTTTGAAAACTGTTAGGAATTTATTCAGGATATCAGCTTCCTCAGAGCTGAAAGATTGTATTTATGCCCTGTTTGCATCAGACAATTTATAAGGCTAAATGGAAAAATCATTCTTGGAAATAGGGTCATAATATTTCGCTGTAGCTATCACTTAAGTAAAGTGAAACATATTAAAGAAACTCATTATAAAGAAACTTATCAAACCACAGACCTTGAATATGAACTCTCAAACTTTCCAGCTACTTGGAGATGAGAACAGTTTTGCAGAGTGGCACTGTAACAGTAAAAGAATGTGGAATTTAACTCAATTCATCATCCTACTCCTGTGCAGACTACTCCATCATAAGCTGGAGGGAGATCAAAAGACTAGATGCCAGAGCCAAAATGCTGGGAGTATGTTTGGTCCAAGGACCTCTCCAACCTAGTACAAATTACTTAATCTTTCTATGCCTCAATTTTACCATCTGGAAAAAGAAGACAAACATAGAAGTTAACTCATGTTTATTAAAAAAAATGCAAGTTAAGATTTATAAACACATAGGAATTAGTTAAAAATAACAATACAGGCTATTTTCTAAATATACTTATTTTAATACGAGGATGCTTAATTTGTCATATTGAATTGCATAACAATTCCATATGTTCTCTAATGCAGAGACTTTAAAGAAAGTCTAGATTTCATGGAAAAATTTATATATTTACACAGCTTTACAAATAAATAAATTTACATATTTATACAGTTTTTCAAGAATATATATACACAAAAAATAACTTTGTTATTGCTGGATAGTTAGACATTAACAATATCTATTTAAGGTCAATTTTATATAATGCAACATGATTACAAAATAGGATGAATCAGATTAGCAGAGAGTGTTTTGTAAATAACTCTCGACATTTATGAACAATTAATCTTTAGATATTGTGTTGCTCCACAAAGATCTTACATAACAATTGATTGTTACTATGGAAATACTAGATACATATATCACATCAGCACATTTTTGCCTATGTGTGTCCTGAATGTCTGCTTTAAGATTTTGTTTTATATATATCTGAAATGAAGTTTTCCATGCATTTCACACTCTACCAGTTTCACACTGTATTTTCTGCAGATTACAGTAGATGGGCATCATTAAAGCACAGATATTTAAATATTAAATATTAAAAATCATTTGGGGCTAACATTATAAAGAGTGAATACCTTTGTCTTATGGGTATTTATACCTTTGTTTGAAGATTCATAATTTTGGAGACTTAGATAATAAACTCTTGTTAGTTCAATATATATAAGAGTTTCTAACACTCTTTGGACTAGAGACTGACCTTAAAAACAATTATATCAAAGTGTGAATCTATTAAGAAAACAGATATGCCAATACATGATGATTTAACATTGTTGTCAAACTGTAAAGGCTACTAAGGTTTGCAAGTTAATATGCTGAAGGCCCATGTAATTTAAGACTAGTATAATACTCTATAATTGATCTGACTATTGCTCCTTCATACTTACAGATATTCCACAAAATTCCCCAGAGTTCCAAACAAGAACCCCTCATGACTTCTGGTAGTCCTTCCTATCACCATCTTGTTGGCCTCTATTTATGTGATGTATAAAATGCATTCTATCTCCCTCTGCAGTTCAGATCCATCTACCCATCTCCTAAATGTGCACAATAGTACTCTATTTTCAGTAGCTGTATGGTATTTTTGTTTTCAGTTATCCATATACTGACTTGTGTTCTTATTTTGGAAATTCAATGTTTCTGATTCTGAAACACATTATGTGCTCTACATATGCCTTGAATGCAGAGAGAGAGAGAGAGAGAGAGAGAGAGAGAGAGAGAGAGAGAGAGAGAGAGAGACTTGAAGGATCAAAATCAACACAATTCATGTTCACCAAATGCAATGTGTCGTCTTATTTCATTTATCTTCCACTCTGTCTAGAACTGCTGAGATTTTAATGCTTTGCCCATAACACTCAGCATGGTGAGTGTTATTTATTCCACTGATAGTATATATTAGATCTGGTGGCAGAAAATGCAAACAGTATGTAATTATGTCAGATCAATGGTGAAATGCTCTTTAGAGATAGTTATATACAATAATAGATATTTGTTCATGAGGAAGGAAAGCTGCACTGTAGAAGACCAAGCATGGAGTTTGGACCAAGTTGGAGTTTTATTTAATACTGGCTGTATTTCTAAATAGCTGTGCAATTATGAACAGAACTGTTTAAACATTCCTGGACCTTATTTTTTATTCATGCAAAAACTTTGTTCCACAGAATTTTGCTTTAAATAATAGATTTGGCCACAGTGACAAAAGTGCTTTTAGGTTGTATAAAGTTATGAGTTTATAAGTATTATTATATTAAAATACAGACATCTTTTGGTATTTGTTACCAGGGTTACAAAAATCCATAAATACTTCAATCTCTCTATATACAGTAGCTCTAAGACAGACATGAGGGCACATGCCTGAATCTTAACACTGAAAGGTAGGCAGGGGATGCCAAGCTGGTCTATATATGATCATGTCTCAAAAACAAAAACAAACTACCCACTCTAGACCGCTAACACATAACACCCAATATAAATAGTATATAAATAGTTGTTGTGAGATAATAATAAGAAAATAGGTCTTTCGACATTTAGTAAATACAATTTTACTCCCACATTTTAGAGCCAAATTGGTTGGATCTGAGGTTGATTCAATCTAGGGATATGACACATTTGAGGGTAAAGTGGTTCTATTGTATGTTGTTTTGTTAAAAATATGTAATTACTATCTCACTGCACACACACAGAGAAAGAGAGAGTTTCTAAAATGCTTTGTTTACAGTAACCCATAAATGAATCAGAGTTCAGAGAATATCTTCTGAGTATAAGATGCATCATTATATATAAAGGAAAAGAATTGTAAAGAAATAAAGCACCATGTGATTTTAAAAATCCTGTTACTCATGTAATTCTACTAATAATTACTTAATCAGCACTTGGAATTATCTGCAAAGTCTCTGCTATCCTCCTCTTCTACCCTCCAAAGGCCAAAGTTTAATAAATTTAATTTTTGTATTTATTTTTATTCTATGTCAATGTCATTCCAGAACCTATATCTATGTACCAGGTTAGCACAGTGCTCACCGAAACCCAGACAATTAATCCCCTGGAACTAGAGCTACAGACAGTGATTAGCTGCCACGTGGGTGCTGTGAACCAAACCTGGGTCATGCATATATATTTATTTCTACACCTCTATCTATCAGTCTGTCTTTGTGTCTGTATGTCTGTATGTATGTATGTGTGTTTATATGACCAATCCATTTATATATATGGATGGGTAATACAGTCTAGGTCTATGACTTAAAATTTACAAAAGATCTCTCTCTTGCAGCTTAATTAAAAAACAACCTTGGTATAGGTACATATATTCAGCTTATGATGAGAGAAGAGAGGTGAACTCATATTGATTTATCATCATCACTCTCAACTATTTTAAGGGAGAAGTGTGCAAATCTAAGTTAGGTGACTTCTAAGTGGAGTTGTGAAGAGTAGGAACTTGGAGACAAGACAATGTCTTTAGAGCAATGTCTACTGAGCCCCTGTTGGAGGACACGTCTCCACACACTCATATCAAGAACTGTTTAGAGCAGGGTCTTGAGAGTCAGGGACTTGCTATCTCCATAATGGGAAAGCTCATCAGACAAAGCTTTGAGACCCACCGGGAGAAGTTTGAGTGTTATTTGAAGGACAAAAGTAGTAAAAACTCATAAACAGAGAGGAAACTAACAAATTTACTCTTTTACATAAATTAGGCTTTTTGCTTTGTTTTGTTAAAAGAATTGTATAAGAGGGACAGTAAATGATAATAACAAAGTCTTCGGCAGAAGACTGTGTTGCCTAGACAACAAGTGACGCTGTTTCACACCAGTGTGTTAACACACTACCAGTATCTGCCCACAATGAGTTTTACTTTTAACAAGTGGAAATGGTGGTGTGGGAAGTTGAACAGGAGGTTGTTTACAAGCCTTGACTTACTTTGGGGTAAAGGAAAGAACAGAGGTTTTTATTAACTTCTCTGCCACCAGCAAAAATATATTCATAGGAAACACTGCTCTGTATCACCTAGTTCTAAAAACCTCATGGTGGAGTTTTCAATTACTTTACAGAAGTTATGCTCTGCAGCTTGTCAAACATTATTTCACACATGTATTTTGTGCTTTCCAGATGCCAGGTACCCTGGTGGAAGTTTTCGTCACACCATCCTCATCTACTCTCTATAACAACAATGCTATCTCTACTTTTTGAGCTAGGGAATAAAAAGAAGAAAATAACAAACTTCTCCAAGGTCTTATTATTCATTACATTCAGAATCTAAATCTAGATTTTCCTGATTCCAAATTTCATGCTTTGTAGCTTCACCCACCTTGTCTTTCCTCTGCCCCCTTTCCATTTTCCTCTTTCCTTTCTTCTTCCATCCTTTACATGTTCAGCAAGTCACTCTTCTTTCTACTTCCTTCTTTACATTCTGTCCTATTTTCTCTTATCTCTCCTCATTACTTAAGATCTTCATTCTAAAAAAGCAGTATTGGTTTATTCTTATTTCAATGCCTTACATGGGTTTTTTATTTTGTTCATAAAATTACTTTCCATGTTTTAGAAGTAATGACCTAATGTCTACACTTCATTTTACTGTATTTGAAACTCTAAAGCATAGTGGGTATAGATAAAATGGTAACTCATCCAAAAGCAATTTTATGTTTGTTTTTGAATTGTCAGTCTCTGAGTTTCTGGAGAGGCTGGCCTGACTGTCTGAGCATTGTGGTTGAAATATGGATGGACATGCTGCCTATCAGCCCATACACATTCTACTTCTCATTGACAAATATGTCCATTCTGTTCTTCAAATATGTCATAGTCTGGAATGAAAGGCATCCCTAAATGCCTTCTGCTACTATAATTTTATCACAATAATTCTGTTCCCAGATTACGTTGGTATGAAAACAAGTAGATAAAGAGGCAGTCTTCACAGAGACCAAGTAAATTTTCTTAGTTGAGCCGGGAATTCCCTGAAAGAGTAGTTATAAGACAAGTTTACTGAGAGGGGAAGGACATTTGACCAGTCTATATCATAGTCCCCCATGCATGGTGATGCTGATGTTTTGAGTCTGATAATCCTGGGGTAGTCCAGGTGAGAATGTTTAGTAACATCCTTGGGCTATACCTATTTGATAATCTGCAGCAGTGCACCTCTTCTTAGCCTATTTATGACAATACCTTCTCCTGCTGTTGACTCCTTGCATGATGAGACAGTCATCTCTGGCTGAGATGCAAAGCTATACTCATAGAAAACAATCTGCTCCATGAAATTGTGGTATTACAGAATGTTCTCAGGTTGCTAACATCTGATTTATGATACAGAAATGTCTGACAACATGCAAAAGTCCAAGGAAATGTATGCTGATGATCAGAAAAGAAAAAAAAGTTTGGAATTTTTATATAGTTCTCAATTTGAATATGTAGACTTACTTGACTTTTTATTTGCTACACAAAACGTCTTAAGACAAAATACTGGGGCAGTTTCCATTTGACCTTTTCTAGCATTAATAAAAGGATAACCAGAAAATTTGCAAGAATGCATTGGTATTTTATTTTAATGGTTTACAAAAAGACATTATAAAAATATAAGACACTTCGGAGAAAAATAATAAAGTGAGTTAAACATACATGAAAGATGTTTACAGCAACCAAAGGAGCTCCCTAGTTAGGATGGGCTGAAACAGTGTTGCTGCCCTTCAGCAACATGGATCTTCTTCCTTAGCAGCAACTGCAGGGCAAAGCAAGACACCAGGAGCATGACTTCCTAGTATATTTAGTGCATACATTATTCATGGGGATAGTATCATCTCCCAGGAAGTCAAAACTGGTTTTGAGTACTGAAAAAAAACAGACATTGCAACATTCCCTAAAGGAAAATAGTAATGTAGCAACAGCATAGTTGTAGAAAGGGGACAATTAGGAAACAAAGATTTAGGGAGATGGGTCAACTCAGGAAACCCCACTCATACACCCTCAGAATAACTGAAACACATAAGTAGCATAGTCATCAATCATGTTAATGTAAAAAAGAATATTTCTGCAGCAGATTATAATGACAGATGACCAGATGCCTCATCACACATCATATGTACATCAGAGCCATCCAGATGCTTGTCATCAATTTTTAGACAAAAGAAGTTTGGAGAATAATATGGACTGATTCCCTCACTAGCACAAAGGCTCTAGCTGAAAACTTTGAAAATGTGCTACCATGGGCTTCTCCCAATGCTGGAGAAGGAGATCTAGGAAAGCTGCCAGGAGAACATTAAAACAGAATATCAGTTTAAAAACATGAGAAAAAGTCCAGAGTAATGAAAGCCATGAAAATAAAGAAGTGATAATTCCTGAAGAAGCTTGAATAAATGTTTCATTGCCTTAGATAAAGCACTGATGATGGGCCAAAGAAAGTATCCTGCTTTGATGGCGAGCCAATGAGTTTATTGTGGTTACTTACAGGAGCATGGGTGACACAATGATATTGGTATCACCCAAAGTATACACTGGCATGGCTACCAAGTTACAGAATCTCCATCACTGGTGTCCACTGCACCCCTTGCAGATATCTCCACTAAGAATCTCTTCCAGTCACCACCAGCAACTGCTTGCTCTTTAAATCAAACGCTGAAGAGAAATGAGTCTTTTAAGATTCATGTATTTCCTAATCTTTGTGAGTTTCCCCCACTATCCAAGTGAAAATATTTCAATTCATAAGAAATGACCACCACATGGACACTACTGAAAAGTAACAATGGGTGCAATTCCAATAGATGTTGAGAAATGTGTCAATAGAAACAGAGAGAACATTGAGATTTAAACCATAGATAGGCTTCCTGGATGAGATTAGGCTACTGACTGATTCCAAGGAAAGAGTGGCATTGAAGGAGCTAGTGAGATCAACTCATATGAAGCACATGCCTAGGAGAAGGCAACATCACCTGAAATAGTTTAATCTCCCAATCAGAAACTCACATTCTTAGCAGTTTGTTGGATTCAGGTTTGGTGAAGAATATTTTTAATCACTATGTAGACTGGTGGATGTTTTGCCAAGTGCAATAAACCCTGTTGTTTGCTGGCTGTGCTGTTTGGAAAATACTTTTTTTTTTTTTAACCTCTGTGCTGGAAATTAAACTCAAAGCTTTATCTATGCCAGGTAAGCCTTTTAAACACAGGAATGTCCCTGTAATCAGCCTTATTTTGGCAGTACTTTTTTTTTTTAAAAAAGTAATATTATTTTAAAAGTACAAAAATAATTTTGTGCATATTTAAAAATATATCATATTGGGTTTATATCATGACGGCCAAAAAAGTCTACATAACTGCCTA
This sequence comes from Peromyscus californicus insignis, assembly GCF_007827085.1. Lineage (NCBI taxonomy): Eukaryota > Metazoa > Chordata > Mammalia > Rodentia > Cricetidae > Peromyscus > Peromyscus californicus. The sequence goes on from NW_026294617.1 coordinate 29,451,966, forward strand.
ACACCCAAAAGCTCAGATTCAGCTGAGTATTGGATACTTCCTCCTGAGGATGGGTGCATGCTTCCTAGCTCACCACAATCCTCCTCACTCTCTGGGGTCTTTCCATCCATTATCTGACTCATCCAGTGTTCCAAAGAAGCCCATCACTACAGAAATTAAACTGCCTAAGGTGTCGTAGAACACAATGTGGATCTGCAAACTCAAGAATGTGGGATGCAATATGCAAACGGAGTTTTTAACCGAGCTCTTCATGTGCATGTCACTCCAGAAAATACTTCAAGGAAAGAACCAATACTAGTTAAGACTGACAGACAAGGAGACAAAAGAAAAAATAAATAAGAAATGAGCATTAAAAAGAAAAGCATGGAGCACTAGTGGGAGAGCCAAGGCTAAGGTGGATTTTAGTTCTCCCCAGTTTGTGTTAAATTGAGTTTTACTTCTGGATTTAGAAGCTAATTTTCAAAATATTTCTTACTAAGGGTTAGATATAATTCAATTTGCAATCATCCAATTACTGTGTCAGTTGCTACTTTGGACTTCTTTTCTTTTCTGATCACCAATTTTGACACATCCATACTCCTTTTAAAAGCTAGTTCCTTGCTGGGGCTGATTTCCTCCATTATTGGGGGAAAAAGTGATAAAAGGCAAGTTCATTTTATCATTGAGAACTCAATGTGGTGACATTCTCCCATTTCTGAAAACCCTGAGCTGCTTTGCACCCAGCTTGACCCAACAGCTGAAGCTCTTCTGCTCTCACTCCCAGATCTGTTTGCCTTTGGCTTATATTCCTAGCTCTTTGGAGTGCTGGTAATTATGCTTGTCTGGGAGGCTTAGGAGCTGTAAAAAATCTGGACCTCCTCACATTTCAGAGCAAGTAGATAAGGCTCAGGTTCCAATTTGGAACTGCATAGACTCAAATGTTGCATGTGAGCCCAGAGTCAGCAGCCCAGTGGCCTGCCAGCTTGACGCTGTTTCTCCAAAGCTATGCTCCATATGGTTGGCTGCAAATTGAACCCCAAACAGGCCAAGATGTTTCACAGAACTCAAACAGACTTCTGTTAACATATGTGCTTGGCACCCAGAAGGTGAAATATTGGTAGTTAGAACTTCACAATTCCAATTGTAATATAACTAGAACATTCCTCTTTTACAAATACCCTATCATTGAAAAGAATGTAGCTCACTCTAAAGTGCTTGCCTTCTACATGTGAGGACCTAAGACTGATTCACAGAACTACACAAGAAGAAGTAGAAAGAGAAAAAGAAGAAGAGGGGAAGGAGGAAAAACATAAAAACACCTTAATGATCTGACAAATTAAATTAAATTAAATGAATCATAGAATTTCATTATAATGTGGTTTATTTTAAATGGAAAGAAAAGTAAACATTATGAAATTTTTCTAATTAGATTTGTTTTAAGAGATGTAGATTAAAAAGTCATGTTAGAAACATTTAAATTATAAGGAATGAGTTGCTGCTGAAATTGCTAAAGGCACAGATAATTATTTAGCTCTATCAGGAAAACTCATGATTACCCGCCAATAATTTATCGATAGCTGATAATGAACTTAGTTCTGATTCTGAGCACTTGGGAAAACGTAAAACCTAGTCTTTACTAGACAGATGTAAATTCAAAGCTTTGGTATGCTTTAAGACCATTATCACTATTTAGATATGTTTTTATGTTCAAGGATTCATGTCTCAAAGGCTTGATCTTCTTGTAGCCATGTTAAGAAGGTGAGATGTTTAAGATGTGGGGCTGAATGTGAGGTATTTAAATCACAGAGACACTTTACCCATGAGAGGCATTGGTAGGATTTTCATGGGCCTCTCATTAGTTCTCAAAAGAGAGTAATTATCCAAAAATAAGAATGGCCCCTTTTCTCTCCTTGACTTCCCATCTGAACACATATTCATTCTGTTAACCAGGAGCTCATGCCATGGTGGATGTGCCATGAGGCCCTCATCAGAATCTAAATAAACGGACATCCCTTTCCTTGCATTTCCTAACTACCATGACTGCAGGAAACACATCTCTGTGGTTTATGAGGTATTTGTAGTATCACATTATAGCACTCCAAATGGACTAAGGGGGCAAGTAATCCATTTGTTGAGGTTTCAATTATATTTTAAAGCATTTAAATGTATTGGTTGACACTGACTTAGTAACATGGGACAAATGGAAGCCCTAGGCAACAACTTCATGATCAGTATTATATTATTTGTGTAATGTTTTTGGAGGGCGGGAGAAGAAGCTATCTTACTAGAGACAAAGTTACTTTCTTAAAATGGTCCATACATTAAAACTTTTAAAAATCAGCAGAAAAAAATTTGAGCTTGTAAAAGAACAAAAAGGGAGCTATCATTTATTGACTAAACCCTAAAGACACTGTATTTCTTATTATTTTCCAACTCCTACTGGAAATCAAGCTTTTCTATACATCTTGAAGATGTCAATTCCTTAAAATACATTTGCCTTTACCAAAATGGGGGGGAAAGAATGGTATTTGTTTCCCGATGATCGCAGAAATAAGAAATAAATAATCACAGAGTGATTAATTATAATTATATACCGGAGACTTTTTCATTTTGTACTCAAAGTCACATCAGCATTCCCAGGAATAACGGGGACAGGGGAGCCATAGAGCAGGAAATATGTGTTTTAAAATCTGGTTTGAGTCACAGGATTGAACTTCAGCCTGGGAGCTCAGAGGATAATTTGTTTAGTTTTAGCACTTAATGAGATAAAAGTTGATAATTTTGAAATGTGTCTGCCCTGGAAAATAGCAATTGGAGAGTGGGTATAAATGTATAAAAACAAACTAAACCAGAGCAAGCATCTCAGCTTGACAGGAGCTGGTGTGGGGCCAGGGCTTCTTTCCCCTTTACATTCTTGGATCACTACCAAAGATGAAAACCTAACACCCATCGCTGTGACCTGCTCCACTTCCAGAGGAAGAGCCAGCTCACAACAGCCGGAATCACTCAACATTCTTCAGCCGCAAGCAGCAGAGCCCCAGATTCTGACAGCACTGTTTGCAGCAGCCCAGTCGACACTCTGCAATGCAAACATTGGACTATATAAATTATCAGGGCTGGCCACCATCTACCATGTGCACACACTCAAATGGTTTCAGATAACAATCTTGCTGGAACTTAAGTTTTTAAAACTTACACAGAGAAGATAGGTCTCTGTTTCTGCATCAATAAAAACAAAACACCAACACCACTACCACCACAAACAAGAAAAAAGCAGAGCATAAGTAACCCTGTTTGCAAAGCCAAATAAATACCCATCATGAGAATGCAGAGGTACAGTGTGAAAGTCTGAATACAGATCCCACTCTGGTCATTTGCTAGCATCTTTCTGTAAAATAGTTGGAAAAATAGTATCATCCCACAAGGCACAGGATTTCATTTTATGTTTTTGAAAGTAGAATTAAATGAAACTAATTGAAAGAGTAAATTATCATGTTGCTAAGCAGGAATAATTATAAAACAGAAAAGGTTTTCTTAAGGGAAATGGGTGAAAGAAAGAGAGACAGGAGAGTGGACGTATGTCATTTCCAGAGTATCTAACAAATGCAGTGCAAACAGGGGGTGTGTGAGACAGGGAGTGATCAAAAGCAGTGTGTGGGAAGAAAATCAACAGAGTCTGGAAGCTATGGGAAATCAACTGAGCTTGCCTTCACAGACACTCAAATATCTCCTGGAAGATAAACGGAAAAAATATATTAAAAATAAGAGCTATTTCCCAAGTAAAATGAAACAGCTGGGGGTAAGAAGGATCAATGGGTTCCCAGTCAGAGAGAAGGCAAATCTTTGAGAACTCAAAATACAATCAGAGAACACAATAAGAACGATAGAAAGAAATCTTTATTATTTTTGAATTTTGTATTAAAATTGAGAAAAAATGAAATGAAATTTCCTAATAAAAATTATGAAGCATAAATTTTATCCAGAGGTTTTTAAGAGAAACTATTCAAAGCAACTTAGAAAAATTATGGTCTGATGGGTATTATATCTTCAGTGTGACACTCATTATTATCCATCCTATTATTGATATGTATTTCATATAAATAAGTAAATAAAAATGTATTTAGCTGGGCGGTGGTGGCACACACCTTTAATCCCAGTGCTTAGGAGGCAGAGTTAGGAGGATTTCTGTGACTTGGAGGCCAGTCCAGTCTACAGAGTGAGTTCCAGGGCAGGCACCAAAACTACACAGAGAAATTTTGTCTCGAGAAACCAAAAAAAAAAAAAAAAGTATTTAGAAAATAAGAGTTGTGATTATCTTAGCTTAGTGTGCTATAGGACTGCTTATTTTTTAATGAGGCATTCTATTGTCTCAATAGGCTTGCTATCTTTTAATTTCCACCCAATCCTCATATTTCTATTGCATATGCATAAAACTGTTTTAACAAAAGTCATGTGAATTTGTAGAAAATCATTTAAATGTAAAATAATATGTCAACCATGGGGGACCTGAGTGACAATTACTAATGGTGTCTAAGAGCGATGTTATTCTCAGGTATATCATACATATTTCGAAAACGAAAGAAAAAAATTAAATGATACAGTTCACACAAAAAAAATCCATAAAGGGGAATTTGAATATGTGGTAATACCTTTTCAGTTAAGGAGTTGCCTGACACAAGGGATGATGGCTTCCCTCTGCACTGGCTCTGAGCTTGTTGGTAACCAGGCATTAAAGTTGTTTTTTTCAATTTGATCTTGTCGGTTAATGGCAGAAACAATCTGGCAGCATGCAATTATTTCAATCAGTCAAAGAAGAATTTTGAGCACACATCATTTTCTTTACATTCTAACAGACATAGGAAAATACGTTAAAAAAAAAAAAAAAAGGAAATACAAGGCATATACCCAAAACTTAAGTGTACAAACCAAACTCAAAATGTAAAAGCACACATGAAATAATTAGCCAAGGCAGCATGTTATTAAAGGGGGATTTATGCAAAATGATTGAAAATGATGTACAGTAGACAAAGAAAGAATATATGTCACAATGATCAAAGGCAATTTCAGTGGGATATATGCTCCAGGAGAAGATTAGGTACGTAAACAGGGAGGAACCATGTTTCCCCAAGTGACTGGACCTGCAAATCTTAATCGTGGGAGACAAAGAGCAATAAGAATGACTTGATGACTCCAAATTCATGAGTCAGAACAAAGCAAGATTCATACTAACAATGGGTGGAGTGCGTACTCGGGACTTTGAAAGCCAAGCAGGGTTTGGATCTGATGGAATAAATGTCAGAGTCCACAGTAATTTCCACTCAAGAGTCTAAGTACGTGGAGAGTAAGCCTGGCAGGAGATGCGGATTAGTGAAAAGAAAGGCAATTGAAGTTACAGGTGTCTGAGTGCAGATGTGATGGATATCACTGTGACAGAAAGGAAAGGAAGATGACTCACAATCTTCTAAGCAAACCTGGTTTTCAAGCATCACACAACAGGATAAAAAATTATCTAAGGCTCAGCAGTGAAGAGCACTTTTCCATCTTCCAAAAGAGCCTAGTCTGGTGAGGAGTACTCACATAGGACTGCTCACAACCCCAGTCACTCCAGCTCCAGGGATCTAAGGCATTCTGACCTTTGTGGACACTTGAAACCTGTGGCTCATGTTAGTGCACACACACCCACACCCACACCCACACACACACAATTAAAAATAAACATCTTTTTTAAAAAAAAATATGAATCAATTATTGAGTTAATGTCAGAAACCATTGGGTACCCATTTGTATGATCACAATGATGGTGATGTGATGCCGGTTCAGGGCACGCTGATAAAACACTGGTTTAAGGAAACACTAGTGCAGTAGGAAAAGCATGGTGGAGCCACAGCCCCACTCAGAACCCAATGAGTCTCTCTGCTTTCAGGCCCATTTTCTGTGTGTGCTTCATGTGCAGATCGGTCATTTAACCTTTCTGCATCCAATGTACAAAAGAGTTACACTGCCCCATTTGAACAACCAATTCTTTTATTTTTCAGCAGAAGTTTTCTCTTTGCTGTGACAACATGGGAAGTATTTTTAAATTGTACTACAACATGTAATGATTTTAATTTTGTTAGAACACATATTTGTACATTGTTACATTGGAAACAGACTTGCTAGAATAATCATATCATTGTTGCTTTGATTGTTTCTGCCTTTTTGTTTTTGTAGATGCCCCTTTCTGATTAAGACACAGAAAAGTGGCCAATATAAAGAAGTTCTATGCATGCTTCCCTAATCAATTATACATATTGATACATTGATCAATTATATATATATATATATATATACATATATATATATGGAGAGATATAGATATATAAATATATACATATAATCATTCAAATCATTCATTTTTATGTGATCATTTAAGTTTGTGAAGGACACTTTGGGAATCAGTTTGCACTACAACATGCATTCACATATGATTGTTAAGTATTCAGATAAGGGGCCTGGAGAGATGGCTCGGTGGATAAGAACACTGACTTCTCATCCAGAGGACCTGGGTTCAATTTCCAGCCCCCATGTAGCAGCTCACAACTGTCTGTTGATGGGTGATATTGCTCTGTATGCTGTGAATGTGTTGCTCTGATTGGTTGATAAAATAAAATGCTGATTGGTCAGTGGCCAGACAGGAAGTATAGGCAAGGCCAGCAGAAAAAGAGAATTCTGAGAAAAGGAAAGTGATGAAACACTAGCCCCGCATCCAGGGAGCAGCATGTAATGGCACATAAGTAAAGCCATGGAAAATGTGGCGACATAGATTAACAGAAATGGGCTGAGTTTAAGTGTAAGAACTAGTCAGTAGTTAGCCTGAGCTAATGGCTGAACAGTTTTAATCCATATAAGCCTCTGTGTGTTTACTTGGGTTACTTAAGTGGTTGCAAGACTGGCAGGTGAGAGAGATTTGTCCTGACTGTGAGCTGGGCGGGACCAGGAAAACTTTTAGCTGCAGTCTGTAACTCCAGTTTTAGAGGACCTGGCACCCACGGCAAAACACCAATACACATAAAGTAAAAATAAATAAAATTTTTTTTAAAAAGCATTCAGATAACCCGAATGACTTTAATCCAGTTAAATTCCTTCAGTGTTAATTCACAGCTTGTCATGTAGCCTTAATGAGAAATGGATTATCAATTGAAGTCTTTTTGTCAATAGGTAAATAAATAATTAATCACATAAGCAGTCATCTTATATAATTTACTGTGAAGTGGTGACATACAAGTGCTTTATTTAAAAGCGTTTTATTGCTATATATCACAGTTACATGAGGACAAAGGACTATTTGTGCAATATAAATGCTAAAATTCAGTATCTAGACACATTAAGACAAAATTTGGTAATTGTGTATGTTCAAGAGTACAGTGGAGCAATGACAGCAGTAAGTGGGTATATCTTATTTTACCAGTAAGTATAGCATTCGATATGTACATCAGGGATATCATTAAATTTCACAGCACCAGTAAGTTTTAACTGTCAACTAATGTAAATTGCACATGCTAAAATCTCGTCATCTGATCTAAACTGATAATAAATGCATCCACTAGAGAACAAAACACAAATAGTATTACTCATGAAATGACTTAAAAATAAAAAAAAAAAGAAACAAAATCCAAACTCTTAGATTCAGCATGATGGCTCAGAGAGTGAAATAATTTGCCTCTAAATCAGAGTAAAATCCCAGGAACCCACACATTGAAAGGAGAGAGCTGGCTTCCTCAAATCATTCTTGACTTACCCCCTCAATAAATAAATAAATAAATAAATGAATAAATAAATAAATAAATAAATAAATAAACAGTAAATCTTAAAGACAAACAAAGAGTTTGAAAAAATTTGCAGTGATTTTGATAAACTCAAAGATCATAATTAGATTTTGCTTCCTGTGAATCTTCAACCAAGGGATGAATGAAGAGTTGGGTATAAAATCAATGGAACTTCCAAAGTGACTTTATCTTAAATAGTTCTTTATTGTATACAGTCCAGAAGACACTGAGCTAAACTCTTTCATGTTACTCTGTGCTGTGAAGTCTTTTACTTTTGTTTGCCTGACCAGTAGGGTGCCTTCATCTTCATTTCTCCAGGGAGTTTATATAGTTCTCATATGTGGCTCATCTCTTTATTAACATTAGTTTCAGAAAGTCATGGGTGAGAATGCTGTGACCATCATTCTTTTGCTAAACATCATGCCTCACTGCGGTAATCCTAGCAAAAGCTGAATGTTGGCTTTAAACGTACTTTGTTAACAAACTTCCTCACATATGTATCTGCCCCAAGATAGAGGAGTTTGAATCTAGTAAATGCGGAGAAGCCAATCTCTCTTTAGTTTAATTAATAAAGTTAGGCTAAACATGTTGAACTTTCTGAAAGTAGAATTGTGTCTTTAGAGTGAAGTTTTAAACTACCATTATCTATTATTATATTATCTGAGAATAGAAAATCTGGAAATAGGATAACATGGGAGAGAAATAAAAGAGAGGAGAGAGGAAAAAGGGGAGGGGAGGGGAGGGCAGGAACGGGAGGGAGGGGAGGGGATGGGAAGGAATGGATGAGAGAAATTGGAGCATGCAATAACAGGTAGAAAAATGGCAGTGTATACATTTTTCCTTCTTAAATTTACTATATGACAACGTAACTATGTTTGAAAATGCTCTCTGGGAACATAATTCTCTATTAAAAAAAACATCAGACTAATCTCAACTGAATGGCTACCTGCTGACCATGTCCATCATGAATGCTATGCACACACTTTAATTACAAATGCATGAACCAAAGTCCACTTGTGGCACTCCATGACTCCCCCTATCCTGTCCCACCACCCTGTCTTTACTTCTCACACCTTTCAGACACCTTTATTTCCTCCTGTGTTCCAGGAGCCAAGACTCAGCTCAGTAAAGGAATCCACACCTATCAGACTTTCAAGAAAACTTTGTCCTGTGTTTGTATATTGTAAATGCTGCATAAATATATCACCAATAAACCACAGAGGTTTGCCTTTGCATAGCTGGGAAGTAACTGTGTTGTTGCTGACGTCCATCTAGCAATATGCCCTTCTTCAATCACTTTGCTGCTCAGTGTCCTGTTGTCTGCTGCTTGCCAACAGATTATTCCTCCTTCTACATCTTCTTTGAAATCTATGAATTGCTTTTTATAAGTTGAATGCCTACTTTACTCAGTCCCTCTGATAACTGAAATTTATTCCATTAGTCAGATTTAACTGAGATTGGAATAACTATCTGGTTTAACTGAGACACTCACTGATCTTGATGAACAGAGAAATATTGAGGCCCTTATGTTTTTTCTTTTTTAGGAAAGGGTTTCCAAAACAACATTTGGTCATTGTAGGTAAATCTTCATGTTCACAAAACCAATCTAACCCCCTTTACTGACAACAAAGCATTTACATCAGGGAAAAAAAGAAATCTCAAATATAATTTTCCACATCTGTTTTTAAATGGACAAAGCCATCATTATAGTTTCATAACAGTATGTTTTCTGTACAACCTAAGTAATCTTCCTAATATTATAAAATAAACCTACAGAGGAATGAGAGGCGAATTCAGACCCCAGAACAACTCAGTGACATTAGTGCAGATTCTCCTTATGTCTATTGTGAAATAGATGTCTAGAAAATTCATGAAAAACTTGTTCTCAACATAGAACATACTTTGACTTTTTGAGGGCAACTACTTTTCTAATGAAACAAATGAATAAAAGATAATTATGAGCAAAACCCTGCTTCTGAGAAATATAAATGTTTAACTGTTAATGTGTATTATGAATCTGAAGTTATGGGCCCCAGAGTGGCCATAGCCATCTGTCAGGTAAATACATAGGAGCTTTCAGTGTTTTATACAATGCTGTGCTGTGCTCCATAAAACAAAATAATGCTACTTCCTAGCTCCTTGCAGAATTTTCAGTTTTGAGTTTAAAGTGTATACCAACACAGACTGGATATATTTGTTTTAATAATGAATCTACAAATATAATTCTTTGATTAAACTTTTAACCAGTGAAGGACCAGACAAATAGAGGAGGTCATAGGTTCTTATTAATTTCTACTAATATTTTTATCACTCCCTGGTAGTACCTTAAAAAAACTTAATTTATTTTTATAACTGCACATCTGTAATGTACAAACAACTGTGCTAGTTATTTTTGGAAAGGGAAAGAAAGTGTGAATAAATCAAAAATATTGTTGCCTTTATTGTTGATGCCATGGGAGGAATCAATCAAGTAGCTGAATAGGAGGCTATGTGCAAAAATTTCTATTTCCACACAGTTCCCTGGTGTAATTGTAATGAATTGGTAGGGTCTGTAAGAACTAGTGGTATCAGACACTGTGGCACAAGCGTTTAATCCCTGCACTTGAGAGGCAGAGACAGATGGACTTCTGAGCTCAAGGCCTGATTGGGCTTCATAGTGAGACCAGGTCAAGAAAGAGAAAGGGGGAATTTTCTTAAGATTAATTGTTTTTAATTGTGTGTATTTGCATATTTGTATGCACATGTGTATGCAGGCGCCCATGGAGGCCAAATGAGGCATCAAATCTCTCAGAACTGGAGTTGCAGGTAATTGTAAGCAGCCTGGCATGAGTACAAAGAAATGAAGAGGGTATTTGGGAAGAAGAGAAAGCATTGTTATCATCAGGGTCATCACTTCAGCCCTATAATAGGCTCTTGAAGATGTTGTAATGCTTTCCTCTTGGGGATGAGTTAAGTCTCACTGGAACACATTCTTTCTTGCAGGGGTGGATTAATTATGAGGAAGTTTAGTAGGGACCAAGAAAGTTGACTTCCATGTCTCATGTGAATGATCTCTCTCTCTCTCTCTCTCTCTCTCTCTCTCTCTCTCTCTCTCTCAACACACACACACACACACACACACACACACACACACACACACATACACACACACACATACATACACACATACACACACATACACACACAACACACATATACACACACACACACTCACTCACTATGTGATGCTATTACCAGAAGGCCATTACCAGAATCCTGTACCATAATCTTGAACCTCCAGACAAGGATCTAAGAAACATTCAACTTCAATTGTTTTGTTGAAGTAACATGAACGAGATTAAGACAATGTTTAAAATGAGGTGACTTAAAATGAGATCCCAGAATAAATAGCAGAAAGGCCATTCATTGTATCTACCCAGGGGCCCAGAATGCACTGACTGAGAAGCATGGTTTGTTTGGGTTGCAGGTATGAGTCAAGTGACAGCATGGGCCTTTTGTATTAATTAGCGACATTTTAGCACATGACATCACATTTATAATTAGTACATAACTTCAAACTTTTCTGTGAAAGAAGTTAAAACTCTTATATGTATGGATACATAAATACAGGTATCTCAGATATTAAATCGTTATGTTAGTGCCAGACCTAAGAGCTGATGTGTAACAATACTCTTGCAGTTCAGAACTGTGAGGAGCAGTGGACCAGATCATGTGTCAGATCTATATATCTTCACCACTGACACCTCCTTCCCCTTTGCTTTTTCTCATATGCACCTATAAATCCATATCTTTCTACCTGTATGCATATTGATATCTATCTAGACAGATAGATGAATAGATAAATATTGAAACAGAATTCAAGTTCTAATAAAGACACAGACAGGTATATGTCAACTCACCCTTGACATAAAAATTACATTCTTGTAAAGCTCTTTGTATGACTCAACATCCTCTAAAAGTAACAATATTGCTGTTATTATCAACTTCAGAAAAGTTTTATTTTGACTGACCAACTTACAGACTCTAGTCCATGATCACTTGACCACACCAATACCTCTTGGCCCTGTGATGAGAGAGAGGGTTATATTGGGAAGAGTATGGCAGTCAGAGTTGCTCATTCATAGTAGGCCAGAATCAAAGAATAAATCAAGGACTCCTGTCTGTATCCCACAGTTCCCTCAGAGTGTACACAACTTTGGTGGCTTGGAATCTCCCAATATGCCCTATATCTTAAAACTTTTCACATCTTAATGTCGTGCTAAGGTTCAAGTTTTTCATTCATGGGACTTTGGGGGAACATTCCAAGTGCAAACTGTTACACTCCTTCTACATAGGAGAGTGTTAGATGCAGATGTTCAAAAGCCTAAAAGATATGGGTACCTTTAATAAAAACAGCAGTTCTCTATTTTTTTTATTCAAATCATAGAAAGGACCTGGAAACATTAACAGTAAATCTAGTCTGGTGAGATTAAAAAGTGCATATCTCTTAGTTAAGGCGTGAGATATATTTAAGTACAATCAGTGAGTGGGAGCTATGTTCTAATCTGCCTAGAAGGAACTCACTTGGGAAAGTGAGAAAATAAAAGTGCTATGGCTGCACATGCTGTTATGAAAAGAGGTGGGATATAAATGAACACAAAAAACTTCAGAAGAAATCATTTGGACCTTACAACTCATTTTAAGCATTATTAGATGAAAAAGAAAAACTAATGTCTAAGTCCTAAAACACAGCAAGAAAATACACAACACAAATTGAAGAAATGGAAGAAAATTATAAACCCATAATATTTGGGACACTTGAAAGGAACTATTTCAAGAGCTGATACATTAGGAGACTGTAGCTAAGAATATAGGGCCATGTGTAGACTATCGTATTTCAGCATCAGAATGTGCATTAGTTTAGGCAGAAATGCAATCCTTAAGTATCATAAAATTCAAAATTTAAAAGTTAACATGGAAAAGAGAAAGTAGGTAAGAAGTTAAGAAAGGGAGATCAAAGTGAGGTATGCATAAACTTTCATTTTTTAATTTAATATCTTTTTGCTCAATGAAGACAAAGGCTTTAGCCTGGCCAGTCTAACAATTAATAACATTTCTATTATATTTTTCTTTATGGTTTCTAACATTCTAAAAGTATGAAATATTTAATAATTAGAGAGGAAATGGTTGGGTATGAAGCAGAAACTTGATAGAAAATGGTGGAAAAAGCAAGAGAGCAAGGGACTTTTTTGAACATGTTTATGGAAGTCAAAGGAAGGACGGATGAATTCAAGAAATGTAATCATTTATATCATGAGACACAGAATAAGATATTTACATCATTATGGACATTATTACACACATATATAACCACTCTCAAGTAGCCTATACATGAAGATGAACTGTGGAGAGATGTTTTAATGTATTAATGGGATAATTCCTGGGATTCAAGGGAAGGCAGAATGGATATGAGTTGAGGAATGGAAGACTATGCACTGTCTTATAAACAAACCATGAAATAAAAGGATATTAGAAATTAGCTGGTGGGAGTTGAATGGGTGTTTATTTATTAAAAGATCCTTGAGTTTACTTAATTACTGATGAGATAAAACCAATATAAAATACGAGGTTGAGTAGGGTTTTCAAATGCGGTAAAGAGTATAGTAAAGGTCAGTAATACGTTCTGAGTTCTAATAAAGGACTGAAAACTCATCTTTCATTCTATCTAGACTGAGGAAGTTGCCTATCAATACTAATTGCACAGTAGGAAGCTTGTGAGAGTTCCAAATTCAAAGCCCATCATGGCTTAAGGGACTTCGTCCAACAACGAGTGGCAACACTAGAGGAATAGTTTTGAGGCGAATGATGACAATTTTTAATATCTAGTGGGGAGTGCTGGAGATGAGATAAAATGGTTTATTGAAAAAGCAATAATCTGCTGGCAGCTCTGAAGATCAGTTGAGCACCACAATTTGATGACTACCCAGCCCTGGCTTCTGTAGGTCTCTCTCCAGGTTATTGGGAGCTAGAGGTTCAGCCTATAGATTTAAGAAAGGCAGTTTACAGTAAGAACAGTGGTATGTCTCTTTCTTCTGTATCAGAAAGTTGTCCTAAAGATCTGAGAGCTACACTATAGAAAGAGACATATTACAGGAAAACTAAAGTGCCAAGGATAAAAGCATGTTGTCCAAAGTCCAGAATAATCAGAATAATTAGTGTTAACATGCAATTGGCCTTAATAAATCAAAATTGTTCCCAGAAATTCTGTTTCATTAATGTCTAATGTGTGTGTGCATGCGTGTGTGTGCATGTGTGTGTGTGTGTGTGTTTGCACATGTGTGCACTCCATGGGTGCACTTATGGATGCCAGAGGACAACTCTCAGGAGTCATTTGTCTCTTTCCAACATGCTGTGTCAGTTGTTGAGATCAAACTCAAGTCATCAGGCACGACAATAAATGTCTTTACCCTTTGAGCCATCTTACAGTGCCCCCTCCCCAGAAACCCTCTTTTAGCTTTCCTCTTTGATATACAAAATCTGTACACTTAACATTGAAAAATAAAAGTTTATCGCCAATTGTCTGCTGCAGGCAATTCGAAGTAGTTTGTAATATGACCTACCAGCTGAGAATAACCAAAGGAGCTGGAGGTTTCTAACACTAAGGCTTGGAAAATAACTAAGGCATCCAGGAAGGGAGAACCACAGGGATTCCTGTCCCCAGGAACGCTGACATCAAAATGGAGAGCTCAAATTCTGTATCTGTCTTCCTCTAGGCTATCACCAAACGCAGCACCTATTGAAAACAAGAGTATAGAATGAAACACTAGGCTCCAACTGAAAGGTTAACAGGCTCAGCACAGGCTGTACATCTCGTCCTCTAAGAGAATCAACACCTGGGACTCAAGTTCAATGATAAGGAAGGACCTTTGTGAATGTCATCAGTTCTCAGGTGAGACACTCAAATCCTTTGTGGCTTAGGCATAAACTATGTAGAAAGAGTATCTGGAGGAACTGAAAGTTTTACGTATGTGCAAAAAAAGACCATTGACCACCAAGAGCTGTAGCACGAATCCTAAAGAGTCTTATTAATAAAGTCAAACCTGAGCCAGGTATTGGGGTGAATGCTGGAAGATCAGAGAAGCAGAACAAGCCACAGCTTCCTCACCTTGCCAATTCCTCAGCTGATCCTGTTTCCTCAGACTCTCAGTCCTCATCCCTAATGAATCTCAGCTGAACTGTGCTGCTCCAAAGCCTGAAAGCTTAACCAGCCAAATGCTTCTAGTTCCTGGTTTTCACACCTTATATACCTTTCCGCTTTCTGCCATCACTCCCTGGGATTAAAGGCTCACTTTCTGGGATTAAAGGCATGTGTCACCATGCTTGGCTGTATCCTTGAATAGAATGGATTTCTGCCTCTGGAATGCTAGGATTAAAGGTGTGTGCTACCACTGCCTATCCTTTATGTTTAACATTGTGGCTGTTCTGTCTCTGACTCCAGATAAGTTTATTAGGGTGCACAATATTTTGAGGAACACAATACCACCACAAAGAGCTCTTTTCATTCATACAGCACTAACATGGGAGCGGTTTTTAAACTTTCCTCTCACAACTTAGCTGTTACTGCTCTATTTCACAAGAGTCCCACTTGTCCATTAGTCCCTCCAAGAACTCGTACTTAATTTATCACAACCATGTTTATCTTGCTGCTAGGTATCCAAAACACGATAGCTACATTATCAAAAACATGTCAAGATGTCTTAAATAATTCATCAAACTTTTGCTCAACAAATACTCAAAGCTGACTTATTTTTGATAGATTTCTAAACACATTTTTTTGTGAAGTGCATTCAGCAATTGTAGAGTAATCTTTCTTACAGATATGAGTCTTATATCTTTGAACAGTTGTGTGCAGTAATAACGTTATCTCAGTTATCTTTAAACACAATTTTCAGAAAATGCAGTCTGCCAAAGGTGAGATAGTTCAGTTATTCTAATGAAAATTTAAATGCTTTTATGATTATTTTAAAAATTACAATGAGATTCACAGAAAGATGAATTCACCTTCTTGGGAGACATAACTTCTAATTCTAGCAATATAATCCTATAGACATAAAGTAACAGTGTGTTTTTGTTTGTACAATTCTTCTCTGATAGGTATAATTTTCTAAATATAAATTTGTCATCAAATGAACACAAAATACATACATGAAAAAAATCACCCTAGAAACATGGAATTAATGTCAAAATTGTTCAGAAAATCATTTCAGATAGTTCAAGACGCATATGTAAACAATAAAGCAGTTTTGATAAGTTATGTGCAAATCTGTTTATATTTTATCTACATAAATTTCTGTAACATAGGCAATGTTCCTATGTCAATCTAAACAATGTGGCTCTAGAGACATTCAAGGAAGTAACTTAAGGATTAGAATGCTGGTAAGGGAGAGGGTGTGATTCTTCCTGTGGAGCTTAGCTGCCCTGGGGAAATACAAACACATAGCAGCTGTGTCCACCTGCACAAGACAGCAGACACACACATACACACACACACACACATGCACACCCACACACTTATATATATATATGCACTCACACACACACACATGCACACCCACACACTTACATATATGCACTCACACACACATGCACACCCACACACTTACATATATGCACTCACACACATAGACATACTTACATATATACACTCTCACACACACATGCACACACACACACACATATATATGTATACTCACAAACACACACACACACACTAAAGGGAGGAAGAGGCTTAGAAGAGATGGGAGAAATATAAGAGAAGGTGCTAACAGTTGATAGGATAACAACATATTGTATATAGGGGAGAAACTGTCAAAATATTGAAAAGGAATTAAAAAAAGGTTATAAGAAATTAGGCAAATTCACACAATTATTTGGCTTTAGTATGACCAGCAACCATACTGGATCTTGAAAAAACAACAAAAATAAGAAGACAATGATATAAGACTGAATATTCCTATCTGATGTTTGTTGGGGAACCTTAGGCAGGTAGACACTAGGCTATTTCAGCTTCTATTCTCAAACATATTCAGACAGCCAGGGTAAAGAAATCCTCACATAGCCCTGGCCATCTCAATGCAGAAAATGGCCCAGATGTTCCGATGGCTGTTTTCACACCTAGATGTGCTCATCAATATACTTCTTTATTTATAAAAGTAAAAAAATCATTCATTTGAATATCATGCAATTATAATTCAAAAACTTCCCATAATCATCAAGTCAAGTGAGCCTTTACATCAGATTAAATGTTTAATAGGAGATTTTTTTCTTTATAAAAAAAAAGGATAAAAGCATGGGAGAGGTAAGTGTTGTTGCTTCCTTGTAACAAGTCATAATGAAGTCACAATGGAGAGCTGTGTGAACATGCATCTTCTTTGAAAGGTGAAAAGATTACTTGAAACACATTGGCTTTCTAGTACAGTCATTTCTCGTGTAGAAATAGAATTCAGTGAAGTACTTAGGGGAAAAGACTTTAACTTACACATGGTCTTCAGCTTGTACAGAAAACACCAAAAACACTGTATCTGCCTTCCCATCTTTCTGGATTCTTTATATAACCTTTATAGATTATTCAGTGGTGGTTTTCATTTTCAGTTGTTTTCCCTGGAGAGAGGAGAGAAGTCTAAGTGTTTTTAAACATGAATGCAGTAGAAATAAGAAACAGGAGATATTGAAATGAATAATTTGGTACCAGTATAAAAGTTGGCAAGCATCTGATGGGAAGAACCTTGACAGATAGAAAGTTCACTATATTTGACATTCAAATAAGCAGTCTGTATTTAAAGAAAAAAAAGCATCTTTTTTCTTGTTTTTGAACTACTGATTCACAGAGAAGTAGGATATTAGGAAGAACTCCAGCTTATTGAAGTTCAGATTTGTGCATTTCAAAGCTGTTGCAAAGACACAGGTGTGAGTTTCCTCTCACATAGATAAAAAGCATAAATACACTAAAAACAAGAAATAATTATCTTGAATTCCATGCTCAGTGAAGCCAAAGCTCCATTGATGTGAATATCTCTCAGTCAGTAACCAATGCCAACATGGTTTGGAATTGAAAGAAAAAAATCCACAGAACATAATTAAAACCCTTGATGACTTCCTTGTTGGTAAGAGCAACACTGCACCTGTGCCTTCTTCCAGAGGAGTTCCATAGAAGTAGCTATTATGCATGCAGATACCACCTTTAACTTTATAAAACAGTGTCTTACCCAGATTTCATAAATAAAAGCAAGATCTTGGCTGCTCTGTGAGTTATTTGATTTTCAAACTAAAGCTTTAAAGAAAATCTGTAAAGATTTTTCTTTTTCTTCTACTTCTTTTATTTTAATTCATAGAGGGAATGTCTTTTCCTCAAAGTTCTGAGTACATTTTTGAGTTTCTGGAATATTGCTAATGACTTAAGTAATGAAGAGCTGATCTCTAAGAACTCTGTGCACTTTAAACCAGCACCTTTTTTAAATATAGTGTGGGGTAGCGACACCTGTGAGCAATCAGGCCTTTTCAGTTTCCTTTTTAGACTTTGCACTTTATCTCAGATATGCAAGTAAACCAGATGTGTGGAGTACTAGTTTGGTGGCAGAGTTATGAAAACTTAATGGTGTTTTTCCAGTGTCACTTTGAACTAGCTCTTCATCTCTGCTCCACCACAGATGTTGGCACCGTGTTTCTTGTACTCAGAAGAGAATAATGCATCTTCCCATTGACTTAAAATATTTCCAGAGTGTCTTTGAGAAAAACAAAAATAAAAGAATGAAAAGAAATAATTGTATCTCCCTTACATGATTTTAATTTTTTCTGCCTGCCATTGATTGGTTGTTCTTAATTATATTCACTTATCATTGATATATGGATTTCCCATTCTAAATTTTAATGGGGAATTTGTAAAAAAAAAATTTTAAGAAGCAGTAGACAAATTTACTTTAGAAATATATCAAGTCCATAAACCAAAATTGGTGTGAACTTTTAAGAATAGTCCCCCCAAAAGAAAGAAGATTCCATTTGTCACAAATAGCCTTTTTCTTAATCGTACCAAATTTCCCTGTATCACTTAAGCAGTCAGCTAGAAATTTTAATTAGAGATGAAGATTGGAGCGAATAATGAAGATCATGATCTACTTATTTGTGGCAGTAATTGGAATGAGAGATGACATCAAAGGTTGTTCAATGATATCTGAGAGTTAATCCAACGAAATTGAAAAAGTAAACCAAAACCCAGGTGTCCAAGTGACAATCTAGAACCCTAGAAAATCATCACACCAGTTGATACATATAGACTTGCCTGTCAATACTTGGCAATTATAAACATTTATTTCATCTTATAAATCTCTATATTAATTGGACATGTAAAAATATTTGTAAGAGAGGATATGTAGAGACGTAGGTAGTGGTTTCTCCAGAAAGGAACCGCAAGGAATGGCAGGTAAAAAAAATTTTAAAAGCCTTATAAGGATGTACTGTTTTAAAGAAGAAGAGTAAACTATTCCAGAAGGATGGTTTTAGTGTCTTTAAGGATGCAGTGTATGTTGACAGTCTAAAGGAATACAAGTACAAGTCTCCATTGTGACACTCAATAAGTTTCTAATGCACTTGAGGTATGATGGCAGAACTACAAGCATCACTGATATGGCTACATCTTCCCTATAGGATGCTAAGTGACAGACTTCCTTGAGGAGATGGAAACATTTGTCTTACGACCAGAATTTATGCATTATTATGAATGTGAGGATTATCAACCACAATAGGTATAATGATAGTAGTTATATCCACACAGAACTATGCAGATGATGCTGGAAGTTGTTGCCCTTGGAAGTGAAGTCTGGAGATTCATTTAGCCTGATGAACTCAAACATTCTTGGAAACAGAATAAACATGTCAGAGATTCATTTGAGATGTTATGAAAATTCAAATGATTGTTCCCTGATCCACGTCTGTCTTAAATAAAAGTAGGGGTTGTGAGAGTCTTTCAAGTAAGTGTTTGCTATCTACCATACCTTCAATAAACCACTTTCCCAGTGAGAACACATGTTCTGGTCAAAGTACTCTATCTCTTGATTCTCATGAATAAATCTGAAAATTTCCAAGTGGTGGGTCACGGCTCCATTGAAAGAGAAAAGCTACAACATGATTCAAAACCATGCCTGTCTTGCAAAGTACCCCACAAAAGAAAACAACTGATCTATTTCACTGAAACCCTACTTGGTCCTTGACAGCCCTGTAGGAATCTTCCTCTAAATCTCCCATCCCTTACTAACCTCTATGAAAAACCAGCAGTAAAACATGGCTCAAACATACCATGTAAAGTCTTCACAAGGTGGGGTTCCTCTTGGTTCATTTCCTGGCCAGGGAACAGCCAGGGTGACCGGTCTGCTTTGACACAGTGTTTTCTGGAGATCATCCTGGGAAGGTT
Organism: Peromyscus californicus insignis; assembly: GCF_007827085.1. Classification (NCBI taxonomy): domain Eukaryota; kingdom Metazoa; phylum Chordata; class Mammalia; order Rodentia; family Cricetidae; genus Peromyscus; species Peromyscus californicus. The sequence goes on from NW_026294617.1 coordinate 29,472,192, forward strand.
AATGCACTGGAAGCCTCTTCTGCCCTTCTCATTGTTTAAATTCTCATATTGTTACCTGGGACTGGTAACAGTTTGGCTGTTCGAATACATGCTCAGGCATACAAAGAAGTCTAAGGAGAATACCTAGTGTCCAGCTGTGATTCTCCACCTCTCATCTCTTTGATACAAGGACTTTCTCTGAGCTTGGGGCTAGTCTGAGCAAACCAAGAGATCCTCCAACCTCTGCCCTCTACTGCCCTGAGTTAGAGGAATACACAAAGACACACTTAGCTCTTCACATGGATGCTGGAGACTCACACTAAACTATGGTTGCTTTATAAAATAGTACATAACACAATTGTATTTGTATCTAAAATATCAGTGCAATATAGTTAGGTAAAATCTAAATTCCTTCAGTGTCATTAATATGCATTTAGAGAATCACAGCGAAAAGTTTTTTTAATCGTTTTCTAATGTATTCTATGAAATAAATGACATAGGAAATTGTGGTTATAAACTTGCCTTATATACCGTAAAGGAGCATATGTCTTATACATTGTTCTCTTGGTTCCTTTCTTTCCAAATAATTCAGAGTTCAATCAAGGTCAGTACAGGCCTGTAACATTTTTGCATAAGACCCACATAGTGAAATAGGGAGGCAAATGTTGCATGGTTATGACCTATGTACATCTTGTAAATACATGAAATTAAATGAATAAATAAGAATATTACTATTGAGCTTATGAAATAAAGTAAATTACAGCAAACTAAGGTTATTATTGTAGTGTAAGTGTGCGTTGTTTGTGAGTTCACATCTGTACACAGCCGTGTCCTGGGCTTTCAGGTTCATTTTCTTCTTATGGACTCATCCAAAGCCAGTTATAGTTCCTCAGATTCTGTTCATGCTTCAAGCTCTGTACAGATACAACATTTTGCCACCTCTTGTGCTATAAGTCTATTGTAACTGTGTTTAGCCACACTTGTCTTAAGGAGATCTTAAGTGGCTTTAGCATGCATTACAGCAGAATGCCAGACTGTTTGCATGTGGAAGCTGTAGTTGTCTCTTATAGTCCAGGTGTAGCACATCCTAAATCTTACATATTTCTTTAAGTTCTACAGTGCATACGTGACTAAATCATCTCATGATGAGTCTCTCAGTACTCATAACACTGTTGAACACGCCATGTCAGAGTGTACAGATGCACTGTAATTTGTTTAACCACATATAGATGGTGGCAACATAATTTCTTGACAATATCACCACACAGAATAAGAAATATACTTTTATCCCTATATTTATAGAACATAAACTTTGTAAGATCTCTAGGAATGAAATTTCAGGGTCAATGTATTTGGAAATATTAAATTTACTGCTCAAATTGTTCTCTAGAAGGACTGTTCTGGGTATTATGTTACTTAAAGTGCTGATTTATTTCTTATAATTAATATTTTAATATCAGATTCAATAAATGGGCATCTCAGTATTGTTTTACTTAAGACTCATTGAGCTATTGTGTTGGGTCATGCTTTCATACATTTGATTGGCCTATATCACTTTTATTTTGAAAGCAGATTGTTTCTTGTTTTAAAATTGTAATAACTGCAGATGATCTTACAACATTAAATATAGTAACATTTGTAATAGATTCCAATTATATACACACACACATCTAATTATCTTTTCTATAATTTCTGAGTTTGTATTCACTTTGAAATACTTTTCCACAAAATGACTCTGCTAAATTATATCCCTCTGATCATATATGTTTCCATATTTACATTCAATATGCACTTACACATGTATATATACAGACAGCAAAATAAATTAAAGTTAATTGTCAATTCCTCTATACTTTTCTATATAGTTTGAATAATTAGCAAAACAAGCATTTAGCATCTTATAATTTTCTTTCTGATTTGCAATCCTACTTTCACCATCTCATAAATTTTCGTAGTCAGTTTGTAAGAGTCATTCTGGGTCGTTTTATTTAGTCCGATTACCTGTTTTTTACGTTTCTAAGGTTTCAAATTACTGTCACTTAGTAACATTTGATCATTTTCAAGGATGTTTACTATGATCTTTTCTTTTTAAAATTTGCCATTAATTAATTTATTTAATATGTGTGTGTGTCTGTGGATGTGTGGATGTGGGTGGGTGGGCATCACAGTATCAGTGTGGAGATCAGAGAACAACTTGCTAGTGTTTGACTTCTCTTCCTCCGTCGTGCGGATCCTAGGGATGGGACATAGCTTGTCAGGCTTAGCAGGAAATTCCTTTACTCACTGAATCATCCTGTTGAGGCGCAGGTTCTCTTTTAAAGAAAAAACTGAGGAGTTGACTAGTTAACTTCTCAATTCTGCTGATTGACTTCATGGTATTTCAGAGTCCTGAAACTGTCCTGTGAGGTCTTTATCTGTGTACTCTAGTACTAGATGAAATTTCTAGTATCTCTAGTTTTTTTAGACAGTCATCACAATTTCCTCGTTGAAGATACAGGAAATAATATGTTGGTTCTAATCTTCAGAAGTTTACCCATGACTTCTGGATATTTATAATGGGTGCAAATACAGCTGTGCAAGCAGAACAGACAATTAACTGTTTCCATATTTATTTGACCCCCTGACTCAGGAACAGGTTTATTACACTTGTCTGGGAAACACAGTCCATTTCTGTCATTGCTCCCATCCAGCCCTGCTTCCTATCTCCAAATCAATAAACCTTAAAAGTGCCTTGTAATAGTTACAGTGTATCTCTCCAGGGAGAAATTGTTGTGTTAGGGTTTTGATGGGTTCTGACACGATACCAATTTCATTTGACAACGACCTGAAAGTCGAGCAGTGCACTGAGCCATGCTGGTAATTTAAAACACCAACTTTGGAATATTGCTTTTCAGCCTTGAACAGGATGCCATCATTTGCGAAAAGTGCCCTAAATTACTTATCATACCATCAGTCCGGTTTCTTCATGAAAGAGAGATTAAGAGAGTGTGTTTTAATATGAATATAATAAGAGCATGTTATTATTGTTGTTAGTATTGATTCTGATGCTTAATTTATAAGACAGCATAATGGAAATATTTATTAATGTAAAATAATAACCACAGTCCTACCTCTATGCATCTGAGTCATTTCTCTGGCTAAAAATGTGTAGAAAATAAGAAAATTTCATAAATTTCAGTGTTATCCACCATCTGTTGTGAAATAAACAATTTCAATGCTAGAAAATATATTTCTGTTATAGAGGAAGAAACAATTATGGGAAAACAATGATGGTTGCTGAATGTAAACTATTATACAAATGAGTGCTTGATAATATTGTACCAACCAGTAAAAAATCTTCAGTGAAGAATCCTACCTGGGAAGCTTACTAGTATGTTTCTGTATCCTTCAAGTTTCTAATTCTGAGGACAATCTTCATTAGAAAATTTCAAATTTGCCAACCTGTGGCATAAGTTTAGGTCACTGAGTATATGGCTAAAATGATAGAGCTGTATGACCTAACATGAATTTAATAGTCACACGGTTATTTTGAAAAATAATGTAAATTAGCATATTGCTTGATAGGAAAACACTTGAGTTGCAGGTATAGGGTCCTGCATGGGATTCTCAGCACTAAAAGATGACAAAAGAGCAGCAATATAACAACAATAACAAAAATGGAATGGAAAACTAAAGAAACTCAAGATCCCAATCATAATTCAATGATATCTGGAGGAGTGTGGAGATGTCAATGGAAAAATGTAGAAAACAATAGCTTATTGCTTCCTTTCTTAGGAACTCTCCTCTGAGTCTTATTGTTCCAATGAAGATATGGGAAACCTCATTGTGAGCCCTGAAGATCCTATACACACACTGAAGTGAGGTTTTCATGGAAAATTCATTGATGAGAAGGTCAACTATGAGCAAAAACACATATGGTAACTATTTAAAATTACCACAGTGGTTGGTATTCATAAACATTTGAAGTAAGTTTGGATTTAATTTCTAACTCAATTTTTATTTTGAGGGAACTTTATCAGAAAATAATCTCTATGGCATCTTCACCTGCCCTGTCTTGAATCTGCTAAAATCTTCTCATCTAAGGATATGACAGACAAGGTGTGACCCTACCAAATACAATAGACACCAAATGTCATTCAGGCAGGCATGAGAACATATTGTCCTCACCCATATGGGAATTCATTTCAATGAATAGGGGGAACTCTTAAATAGTTGGAAATGTATTTTTGGAAATTTAGAATCCAAAATACAAAGAAAATGACTTGGAATAATCGCTGCAAGTTGAACTAGTAAAAACAATGAAAGGTTGAAGTAAGTTTCTCATTTAAATATTATTAAATATAATACATAAATATTAAATATTATAATACATAAATATTTCCATTTTTACACTTATGGGAAGAAATATTTGTGTGGTTTGCTGTGTAGCTCTTCATAGATATGCCAAAAAAGACAACACAGATTCAAAAACATCTAAAATAAATAATAAGAGGGCTACATGAACAACTTTTAAATAGGGGAAATTGGGGAATAATTTAGAAAATTGTATCTAAATATATACAGAAAATGCTTACTCTTTCCAAAAGGTAATTGTACCAATTAACATGAAAAAATAGGCTAAATCCCTTACACAACAAAAATATTAGTCAAAATGCACAGCACACACCATGTTTTTAAGTGCACAGGATTTTAAAAATATCTAATTATCACTAAACTTTGCAAAGGAAATTGGTCAGATTCAGTTTCCCAAGGAAAAGGATATAAAATAAGTCAGAATGAATAGTCTAATGCCTTACTTCTCAGTATGCTGAGATCACTGACTTCTAGGATGTTCCAGGCAAAGTATACACAAGTCTATAAAGACCTCTGCTGAACTCTAGTCAACACAGAGTGTGGCCACACTAACGTGAAACTGCACTGTGGCAAGGCTTCAGGGTTCCAACTAGAGAATGGAAGACTAGAGAGTTTTTTGTTTTTGAAAGATTTTATTTATTTATTTATTTATTTAACACTTATGTGTATGCGTGTTTGCCTCCATGTGTTTATGGACAAAAGGCTGCAGGTGCACATGGGGACCAGAGAGGATTTGACTCCTTGGAACTGTAATCACAAGCAGTTTTGAGCCACTTGGTATGGGGGCTGCTTGCCTAATTCAGATCATCTACAAAAGTAGCAAGCACTCTTAACCACTGAACCATCTCTCCAGCTTTGAGTTTCTCTTTTTAATATAATTATATTTAGTATTTGAGAATTCCCTACATGTGTATAATGTATTTTGACTATATCAACCCCACCTTCTTTCAGCTTCTCCTGATTTCCTCCCTCATACCCTCTCAATTTCATTTCTTCTTCTTTTAAAAAATATTTATTTTATAACCCACTAAGTCCAATTAGTGCTACCAGCATGTGCATGCGTGTGGGGTTATACTCTAGAACATTGTATGAACAGACTGTCTAAGAATTCAGTAGTTACTCAGTTCATGAGGCTGTATGTCTCAACTGGTCTTCAGTATATACTGGAATCTCAAAGAAGTAGGCCCTAATGCCAACGAAGGAATGGATTTGCTAGCAAGGTGAGGGCATGCAGGCAAAGAACAAGTGCTTCCTTCTTCCATGTCTTTATATAGGCTTCCTGAAGAAGGTGTGACACACGTCAGAGGTGGGTTTTCCTAGCTCATACAATCTGGATTAAGGGTGTGCCTTCCTGCCTCAATATCTGGATTAGAAGTGAATCTGCCTACTTCAAACTAAGCAAAAATCCCTCAAAGGCGTGACCTCCATTTTCAGGTTTAATTTAATCCCAGATGTAGTCAAGTTGACAACCAAGAATAGCCGTCACAACACCCTTGAATTAAACCTCCTTTCCCTGCCTCAGCAAGCATTAACTGCTTGTGCTGCCTCAGATAGAGGTCAGTATATGTGAGCCCCTCTCCCATTTATGTTGTAATGTTTAATGGCTTTATCTTGTGCAGATCTTTTGCAGGTAACCACAGCTGTTATGAGTTCATGAATGTAACACCCCTTTAATGTCCAGAATGCACTACAGAGTATGAATGGTATTATGCTAAGCAAGGGACAAAGTGCTCCTAGAAGCCTTAAGCTATAAAACAAACAGCCCATTGCCAGGTACAGGATACCTCCCTTCAAGCTGTTGCTAAGAAGACATCACAAAGAATCACAAAACATTGCATGTTATCACCATTGCTCTTGATGATAAGATTCTACTGCTGTAGATATCATATGCTTTGGTCACAGGAAATGAAACCAAGGTGGTAACAATCTGAAGGTTTTTCTCCCTGCTGGCTAGCTTTTGCAGTACAGCAAAGTGCTATTCAGTTGTTGGAAGAGATAAGTCATCAATAGACATACCCATCTGTGAACCTATGAGTTATGATCATAAGTGGCCTGACAGGATATACTCAAGGATGCAAAGTAGCATGAAGGTTGTGAGGGTAATCAATCGCTTTCTGATGGGTCAAGAGACATTCTACAGAAGGAAATTCCTATCTAGTACTGCAAATCTGGCAGAGAACCTGTGTCTGGGGGGCTCACAGGCTCTGGGGAGAACTTATTTATTTTGCTAAATGAACATTACATCAAACTAACTTCTAAATGGTTATTTCTCTATCCATTGATTAGTGAAACTGCCAGTTCTCATCAGGGTTTATTTCTTCGGTGGAGAGTGGTTCATGCAAAGACTCACAATTGGCCAAAATGTAAGAAATAAGTAACTATGTAAAGCTCAGTCATAAATGAGACAGTGATATAAGATTGCTTTCTCCCAAGGCTTGGGATTTAAAGGACAATGGGGAAGAAGGATTGTAAGACCCAGAGGACCAGAGAACTGATGCAAATGAATTTCTTAATTTAAGGATGATGAAGAGTGATATACAGATATTGATAAGTGTAAGAGTACTATTTTGTAAGATCCAATAAATGTGTTCCTTCAAAATTAATTTACTGTAGTCCAGATTCTTAACATCTAAGGATTTGACTGTATTCTCATACAAGGAAATTAAAGTGATAATAAAATTTAAATGTATTAATTAGGGTGTCCATGATCCAGTAAGACTGGTCACTTTATAAAAAATTAATTGACTGGAGAAATTTACAAAGAAAATTTCATATAAAGTAAAACTATTATGGAAATGCAAACATCCCATCAAGAATGAAAGGATGCTCTGGAGAACAGAGAGATATTAGTGACAAAGATAAACAAAACAACTGATATATATATATATATATATATATATATATATATATATATATATATATATATATATATATATATCTGTTGGAAACAAGTAAAAAGAATAGAAGGGGAAACAAATTAGTATGTGTGAGAAAAGGAAACAGACTTCCAAATAAAGCAACTCTGAACAAGTATTGTAGTTTATACTAGTAATCCTAGCACTCAGAAGATGGAGGCATGAGAATCAAGAGTTCAAGACATATAATGAGTTCAGCTACATGGTGGTTCACGGCAACACTGGGCAGCCTGAAACCTTGTATCAACTCAACAAAGAAGGTGGAACAGAAGGAGGAGAAGGAAGAGGAGCAGACAGAAGAAGAATGAATAGACAGGAGGAAAGAAGAAGGATGAGGAAGAAAGGATGGAGGAAGGGAGGAATGTAAGAAGGGAAAGAAAGAAAGGAGGGAGGGAGGGAGGGAGGGAAGGAGGAAAGGAAGGAAGGAAGGAAGGAAGGAACACACTCTTCCCCATCTTCCTGTTTTTATTGGACTAGACTTTTCAGAAGTGTGACAAAATAAATTCTATTGTTTAGGCAAACCTATCTGCTGCATTCTATTATGGCAGACCTGGAGAATCAATGGAGCACCTTTTAAAAGACATCTATGTGACACCTTTTCTCCACAAAGTTCATGGATAATATAGATGAAAGGATGGAAAGATTAGAGTGGTGGGTAGTAGTAAACCTGGTTTTCTAGACAAGATAGGCCCATTGCACACTTGTACTCACAGTGGTGGCAACGGCATACAGAAGACCAGTACAAGGAGTCTGACAAAACCCGCATGTGGATGGAGAAGGCACTCACAAGGTTCCATCCCCATCTGAAGAGCTAGTGACAATTACTGGTTACTTGGACAGGGAAGGTCAGTTTTCTTCAAGATGTGCCTTAGACACTACTCCCATTCCTGCTTGGCCGGTTGCCAATAGAGATACTGGCAGTGGTAAGTGCACTCGGTGGATTTAAAATAAGAGCACACAGACTTCTTTTGAGTAAAGGTTAGTGGATAGGAAAGGAATTGAAAGGGTAAAAATGGAGGTGGATTGGCAAAAAAATTATAAACAGTATGATCTCAAATAAAAAGAAATAAAAGGCAAGAAATAAAAGGCAATAGAGCTTTCAATAAAGGTCATAGAGACCATCAAGATGCTTAGCAATCATGTTTTCAATAATGCTTGGTGGTCCTTCACATTCCCTGTGAAAAAAATGCACCAGAGACAATATTTCGTAGAGTTCTTGTGAGGATGAGATTCCTTTTGGAAGTTGCTGATACAAACACTTTCTGGCACATATTACATAAACTCTTATATATAAGCAAGCAGTTGAGGGCCTAAGCAAGAACTGTCACATGGTGAGCTCAGGGCATATTTGTCAAATGACTGCACAATGAACAATGGTGCATTTTCTACACATATTTTGCTACAAATACTCTATTGAAATAAAGATTATTCTTCATGGAAATACTACCCAAAAAGGTGACTGCAAATGGACTATGGTTTTTATAGCTTTTGAAGGGTCCATAAAATGATATTTTTTTGCCCCTAGCATTACCCCTTTATAATTAGTAATCCTCTAAATAATATGTTGATAATGTATGGCTTTTGTGACTATAATTATGTAAAGTACAGAATTGTTTAAAGAATATTGTGTAAAATATAGGAAAATATAGCATATAATTGAAATATAATTATGCTAACAAACATAATCACAGATGAATTTACAATGAGAAACACTTAATTTTCATTTGTCAATAGGTTTTTTTTATAAACTTTACATAAGGATGAAATTATTTTAATTTACTTGTCTGAGAATTCAGATATAGAATTATACTTATAAATTTGTTTTAATATAAAGTGAAGGCTCTAAAAGAAGAACATATAAATTAAAGATGCTAAGATTTTGTTGTTGTGTACTCAAAGAAGATGAAAATATTTTCAAAGGAAGCCCTGCATATAGATGTTCAAAGCAGTCCTTTTATAGTTACCAATGCTTGGAAAACACTATGTCTAAGTAAATTTTGATGCATCCAGACAATGGAGTACTTTTCACAGCTGCTAGATATGAGGTGTCAAGCCACAAAAAGACACAAAGGAGGATACATGCACACCTAAATGAAAGAATTTAAGTTAAAGGTTAAAATCTGAGCAATTCCAATATTGTACAACAATGGAGAGTTTTCTTGTTTTTGTTCTGTGTATATGCATGTTAATGTGTGTGTATATGTTTGTGTGTGCATGTGCCTGTGTGTTTGGTTAAGTGTTGTACAAATCCTAAATGGTCTTATAATAAAAACCCGGAGCCAGACATTGGAGCAAATGCTGAAAGATCAGACGAAACAAGCCACAGCCACTTCTCACCTCGTCAACTCCTCAACCAATCCTGTCTCCATGAACCCTCAGACTGAATGCCTCTGCGTCCTCAGAGGAAAGGGCTCTAGTACCTGTCACCTCGCACCTTATATACCTTTCTCCACTCAGCCATTTCACTTCTTATCTCAACCTTCCTAGTACTGGGATTAATGGCATGTGTGCTTCCCAAATACTGGGATTAAAGGTGTGCGCCACCACTGCCTGGCTCTGTTTCTCCCCTAGACTGGATCAATTTCATGTAGCCCAGTGTGCCCTTGAACTCAGAGAGATCCAGACAGATCTCTGCCTCTGCCTCCTGAGTACTGAGATTAAAGGTGTGTGCCACCACTGTCTGATGTCTATGTTTAATCTAGTGGCTGACTCTGTCCTCTGATCTTCACGCAAATTTTATTAGAGTACAACAAAATATCATCATAGTTAAAGAATATTAAAAATAATCTAAACTGTCATCATATTGGGTTGCTTATGTTATACTGTTTTCAAAAATATTTTAAAATTATTTTTATGATATTTTTGAGATTATAACATAATTCCATCCTTTCCCCTAAAAAACCCTTGTATTCTCTTATACCCTCCTTTCCCTCTTTCAAGTTCATGGCCTGTTTCTTAATTAGTTGTTACAAACATATATAGATAGATAGATAGATAGATAGATAGATAGATAGATAGATAGATAGATATTCATAAATACGGCCTACTCAGTATGTAAAATGATAATGTTACTTGTACATATACTTTCAGGACCATTTCGTATTGGATAACTAATTGTTATGTTCTTCCCTGGGCAATACTATTTTCCAGCTCTCAGAACTCCATAGTTATTGGTGCATGGTTGAAGTCTTGTGGCTTTCTCTATCCAAGTTAGCATTTCTATTGCTGCTGCCCTTTGTTCAGCTCACATTTAAACAGTCTTGTGGGATGAGACTCTATAGGTGTAGCATCTGACATTACTAGGAGCACAGCAAACTCCAAAATTCCCTGACTCGAACAACCTTTCTGCTCCCTCTTCCATAACATTTCTTGAGACTTGGGTGCAGGAGGTGCTTTGTAGATACCCACTAGACTGGAATTCACAACTCTGCACTTATTTAGCTGTGATTTTCTGTGGGTGTCCATCTACTGCAAAGAAAAGTTCTTCACGCGGGGTAAATAATACACTTGTCTATGGGTATAAAAACAAATCTTTAGAATGTAGTTAGGGATTATGCTTGTTTGGGAAAGTGGTGGTTGTAGGTTCTGAAGTCCCTGATTTTACTAGCCCTGAATTGCTGGCCAGATTTCCAGTACTATGCATGTTTCCCTCTTGTTGAGTGGGCCTTAAGTCCAATTAGAGAGCTGTTGGTTACTACCAAGGTATGTGTGCCACCACTGTACATGTAGGGTAACCTGCTGATCCTTGTGGTAGTTCATAAACATCATAGCTTGGTAGGATTGTTGATTGCTTCCTTCTTTTGGAAGATTGCATGATGCTTTCCAGCTCCATGAAAGGTAGTCCACAGAGAGGAGGATTTCAGGTCAATTCTAGTGAAGGGGCCTTTGGACCATATTTCTGAAGTGTATGACATCTTTAATAATAGGGACCTACCTCCAACCTCTAGGGGACAACCAAGGGAAATATCAACAGCTTGTATTGTTTTGGGAGTTTCTTGGACAAACCTGATGAACAACTCAAAAGAGAACTTGTCATGCCTAGTGTTGGGGGGTTTGTTAGGTGTTTTTTGGCTCTTGGAGGGAGCATTACTAGCCCAGACTTTCATTTAAACTATATATGTATATTTTATACACATTTATGGGCATTACAGTGCTTTTTTTTTTTTTTTTTTTTTTTTGGTTTTTCGAGACAGGGTTTCTCTGTGTAGCTTTGCGCCTCTCCTGGAACTCACTTGGTAGCCCAGGCTGGCCTCGAACTCACAGAGATCCGCCTGGCTCTGCCTCCCGAGTGCTGGGATTAAAGGCGTGCGCCACCACCGCCCGGCTTACAGTGCTTTTTAAAAATAGATAGCCAATAGTATGATTCCTTATGACTTTATTAGATATTCATAATGCTATTTTATCCACCTTCTGTATTTATCTCCCTCTCACTCCCAAATTAGAGACCACCCCCTTCCAATTTCCTTGATCAGATCACTTGTGCCTTGATATTGCATGCTCACTTCCTACCCACTTCTCCACACCAGCAACAATCCCTTTTTATTTTCCTGGTTTCTACAGTTACTCCAGGATTTGTACTCAGTTCTGAAAATTTAGAACTAAGAGTCTCAGATGAGAGATAACAATAAAAAATTTGTCCTTCTAGGTCTGAGTTACTGTGGTGTTTTGAATAAGAATGGCCCCTGTCGGATCCTTATTTGAATGCTTGATCATCAGAGAGTGGCACTACTTGGGAGGGGTTAGGAGATGTGGCCTTTTTGGAGGAGGTGTGGCCTGATTGGAGGAAGTGTGTCACTGTGTTTTGAGGTGTCAAAAGCCCAAGCCAGTACTAGTGTACCTCTCTTCCTGCTGCTTGTGGATCCTGATGTAGAACTCTCGGCTACTTTCTAGTATCATATCTATCTGTGTACCACCATGCCCCCCACTATGCTGATAATAGACTAAACCTCTGAAACTATAGGCAAGCCCCAATTGCTTTCCTTTGTAAAAGTTTCCCTGGCCCGGCGGTGGTGGCGCACACCTTTAATCCCAGCACTCGGGAGGCAGAGGCAGGCGGATCTCTGTGAGTTCGAGGCCAGCCTGGTCTCCAAAGCAAGTTCCAGGAAAGGCGCAAAGCTACTCAGAGAAACCCTGCCTCGAAAAACCAAAAAAAACAAACAAACAAAAAAAGTTTCCCTGATCATGATGTCTTTTCACAACAAAACACTGACAGTTATTTCACTAGTACGATCTTTTCTAGTTCCACCCATTTACCTACAAGGCTTATGATTTCATTTTTCTTTATAGTAGAATAATATTCCACAGTGTATATGTGCTACAGTTTCATTGTCTATTCATCAGTTGAGGGACATTTAAGTTGTTTCCATTTCCTAGATACTATGGCTACAGTAGCAATGAAAAACACTGAGCAAATACCTGTTGAGTAGGATGTTAAGGCCTTAGAAAATATTTAAAACAACTATAAAAGATTTTTACTTAGGATATTGAAGAGTTAAGTATAATTTTGTGGTGATAATTAATACAAAAAGTGCCCTTTCAGCTTCATTTTTCATCTGTGAAGCAGAAACAACTAGCTTTTATGCAACTGTGAAGGGCAAATTAATTAAGACACCAAGAAGTTGTTTATGTTAAAACACAATACATTGCTAATTTGACTGCCATACTTTTTTAAAATGCTGAGCCATTAATTTTATTCTTGATTTGGCATCTGTTGTGTATCTATATCTCATCATGTAACAGAACACAGAGCACAGCATATGAAAGCCAGCAAACCTAGAGAGCATTCTTTCAGCAGCGTAGTAGGTAAGTCAGTGGTGACAATTAACAGAGAAATGCATGAAAAGCTCTGGAAAGCCTAGTAGTAATGTGAGCATGTGATCAGAACTGAGCCTGGAAGCAAGTTCTTCAAACCAAATCAAAGTGTATTCTTTGCCAACATTGCATCCCATGTAAGTTTATAACAATCCTGCAAATGACTGGATCACACAAACCCACTCAGATAAGTGGAGCAGGTGTCTGGCGTTGGGATAGATGAAAATGATCTGCACTAGTCTCCTCAATAAAGTGGAAGAAGACATAATAGGAAGGTTAATTCCAAGGAGAACACTATGCCAATTTTGTCCAGCAGATGGGATTGAGAAAAACATCCCATGTGACTAAGGATGAAAAGCAGTTGCAAGAGAGATGCATGAATCATAAATAAACACATAAATAACTTCATTTTCCCTTTGAACACTTGATATGTTTCACAGATGTTGAGAGCACCAAAATGTGTAGCAAACTGGAGTCTATATTAGCATAACAGTATGTGAGGAAAAGTAACACAAAAAATTAACACAATGAGGAAACTGAGTCAGCCCTGAAAATCTACAATACTGAGTTAGTGAGTAATAAACTGGATTAATCCTGTCTTTGTACTCAAAGAAGTGAAAAGGTCTTTGAGATATCAACATAAAGGTCAGAATTTCAGTTGGATGGAAATTGTGGGAAAGACACAGCTGACATTTGTCAAAGAGATGTAGATTTGAGCTTTGTGATGGCTGATCTTGTTTGTCAACATGACAGACCAGGGAAAAGGGAACATCAGGGGAGGAGCTGCCTCCATTAGATGAGCCTATGCACATGTCTGTGGGATTAATTTCTTGATTGCTAATCGATGTAGAAGACCCCAGCCCACTGTAGGCAGTGCCAGGGCAAGTGGGCCTGGACTGTGTAAGGAAACCTAGTGAGCTCACTTCAGTTCCTGCCTCCAGGTTTGAGTTTCTGTCCTTATGTCCCGTCATGATAGGCTGAACACTGTAGGTAGCAAAAAACTACTCCAAAAGTTGGCTTTGGTCACTATTCTATCACAGCAACACAATGAAAAATAGAACAAGTGTCAATAATGGAAGTATAAAAGTCCAATAAATAGCAGGCAAAATATAAAATTACCCAAGGAGGGTAATGTGAAATGAAGTCCAGTGGAAACCATATTTATAATAAAAATACAATCTTAGATACATAACATAAAGACCCTTTAAAAGGCACTCTGATAAGAAATTTAAGGCAAATTCATCAGCTCTTCTTTGACTCTAGTCTTTCAAATGGGCCATATTTGCAGAGTAGTTTTATGTCCTCAGAAACATAGAAAAAGGGACAGATAACTCCCATATGACTTCTGCCCCCAGCTGTTCACAACCTCCAGCAGCAGCAGTAGCAGCACACACCACCAAAGTAGTACATTCATTTGTCAAGTGGTGTAAGCTTACATTGACACACATTGCTGACCAGAGAGAATAGTTCATATTAAGGTTCACTCTTGGTCCTGAGCATTCATTCATGAAAGTCTGCTAAATACAAGAAGACACAGATCCTCAACAACAGGTTTAGACTAACTAGCTAAGATGCTGTAAAAGCACTTGATACTTCCTGTCATCCTTCTTTCTAATCACTTCCTATAACAGCTCATCTTCTATAATGACACCAGAATCTTGCTTTTCCAGAATGCCATATGGTTGGAATCATTCACATTCAGACTCTTCTGATTCACTGATCTCATTTATTAATATGTATTTGAAGTCCCTCCATATCTTTTCTTGGTTTCATAGCTCATTCCTAGGGAGTTTTGAAAAATATTCCATCATCTTGATGTATCAAGATGTATTTGTACCATGTGCCAGTTGGTTCCAAATATTTGCGATTGTAAAGGACACTGTCTTAGTTAGCATTTCTATTGCTGTGAAGAGACACCATGATGATGGCAATTCTTAAAAAGGAAAAACATTTAATTGTGGTGGCTCAGTCAATTATTGTCACTGCAGAAAGCAAGGCACCATGTAGGCAGACATTGGTGCTAGAGAAGATGCTGAGCATTCTCACATCTTAACTTACAGGCAACAGGAAGTGGTCTGAGACACTGGGTGTGCCTTGAGCATATATGAGACCTCAAAGCCCACACCCACAGTGACACACTTCCTCAAATAATACCACACTCACTCCAACAAAGCCATACCTCCTAACAGTGCCACTCACTTTAGGGGCCATTTTCTTTCAAACCACCAAAGTCACTGCTATAAACATCCACATGTAGACTTAGGTTTGAATATATTTTCAGCTCCTTTAGATAAATCACCATGGCACCAAATTGCTGAATTGTACAATAAGGTCACATTGCACTTGTAAAAGCAACACCAACTGCCTCCCAAAGTTTATCTACTATTTTACATTCCTACCAGGCATGAATGGGAGTCCCTACTATTTCACACACTTACCAACATTTGCTATTGTAAATCTTCTAGATACTGATCATTCTAATATTTGTGTAATGATGTTTCATTGGTGTTACAATTGTGTGTATCTTGTGACATGTTACTCTTGCATCTTTTTATATGGTTAATGCCTATCTATCTGCCTTCTGAAATAATAGTCAAAGCTTTGTTCATAGCTGACTACACATTTTAAACTAGTGTAATTTGTTTTATTTTCACTGAAGTTTAAGAATTTTAATAGAAATCTGTTAACAGTTTGCTGGGTCATTTGCAAATATTTTCTTCCAGTGCAACATGTTTTCACATTTTTCTGACAGAGTCTCTTGCAGAAAATAGTAATGATAAGGGAGTCCAACTAAATGTTATTTTTTTTCTTTCACTGGCTCTCTGGAGCTGTAAAACTAGTAGTAAAAATTAAATAACATCATTATTAAACCCAAGTTCATTTACATTTTCTTATGTGATCTAGGAACTAAGTAGATTTATGTTTTACATTTAAGTATATGATCTAATTGGAGTTAATTTTTGTGGGAACAGTCAGGTGTTTATTTAGAATCATTTGTTTTGCATACTAATATCTAACATTTCCAACATCATTTATTGAAAAGGCTTTGTTTTCTAACTTGTTGTCTTTGCTCTTTTATCAAAGATCACTTGATGACATTTATGTGCGTCTACTTTTGGTATTTTCACTCTGGTCAATTATTGATTTTTTTTTCCATATTTGTTATCTCATCAACACTACATTGATTTAATTATGGTATCTTTATTGTACATCTTGAAGTCAGTTAATGTCAATCCTTCAAGTTTTTAACTGACATTTTTTCAAAATAAGAATAAAAATCTAGGGTAAACATGGAGGATTGGCCTTACCTGACTGAACAGTATTACCTGAGAAATAGTCCCATACTTACTTTGATTATGAATCAGGTGTTATTAACCAAAACCAACTAACCCAATATCTCTTCATCTGAGGACTTTTAAAAAAGACATAGTGGCATTTATTTTCAACAGAAAGCTACTAATACTGAAACTTCTTCAAGAGAACAGAGCAGAAAGATTTTAGAAAGTCATAGTTCTCTTCTAAAAAAATGTGCTTTAACAAGGATGGGCAATCAGAAGTCATTACACATCCATTAAATCACTTCTTCTTTGGTTAAAAAAATATACCTCAAAATATAATCAATAATAGCTGAGGGTAAAATAAAAGCACATGAAAAGTTTTACTTTCAAATATCTAGAGAAGAAATGAAATTTGGCAAGCAATTACTAGTCCCCTAGGATTTCTATTCTGATGGCTAAATATGATATAATGAAGGCAAAAAATAGGGCATCTGGAAAATACTTTCATTGACCTTCACACACATTTCTTTTCCAAATATGATATAATCTACAAATGGTATGGCAGAATCCACATCTGAGTATTAGCAGTTGGATTTCTATTTATGAGTATACCCTGGTTTTGTATGTGTGTGTATGTATGTGTGTGTGTGCTTGATTTATTTAGAACATTTAAAAATAAAAGATCACAGTGGAGTTTAAAGAATATGTCACTTCCTATCTTAAAAGTACAGCAAAGTCTAATTATAAACATCCTTTAAGCTTGGAATTCCAGCTGTCACTGGGAAAAATGAGGGAGAATGTTCTTGGGTTTTAAAGAGCATAGGCTACGTGGCAAGACATTGTCTCAATAAACAAACACATTGGGACTGGAGAGAAGGCCCAGTGCTTGACAGTGCTTTCTGATCTTCTACAAGCTGAGTTGGGCTTCTGAAAACCCACATCTGGCAGCTTACAATTGCCTGTAACTAGAAATCCAGTGTATCTGTCACCCTTTTCAGGCCTATCTGGGGCTCAAACACATGTGCACATATCCCCACACATACACATTTAAGAAACATAAAATACTAATAAACAAACATGTGTATTTAATTATATTCCATATACATAGACAGGTGTATTAAAAACCAAAGTCTTTCTATGACTCTAGCCACTCTAATGCCCAAAGCCTGCATGTTCTGCTAAAACAATGGTGGTCCTTGAAGTCAATCTTATGTTCCCATTATCTGAAATTGTAAGATGGCAGTTGATTTTTCACAAATTTGTATTAAACAGATTTATGACTCAGAGTGCAAGTATATGAAACATAAATTCACACAATCCCAAATTTCATGTGTGTAAACCATTTCAAAACTAACTTATTTTTGTTTGGTTTTTGAGATTGTTATTTAATTTTAACATTTCCCCCTCCCGTTCCTCTCTCTAAACCCTTCCATATATCCCTCCTTGTTTTCCTTCAAACTCATGGCCTCCGTTTTTATTAATTGTTATTGCATGCATATATGTATTTGTATGTACATATATATTTCTAAATAAAACCTGTTGCATCCATATAATGTTACTTGTTTGTATGTTTTCAAGACTGATTATTGGGCACTGGATCATCAATCGGTGTTCTGGAATGCTAACTGCTGTGGAATAATGCTTTTGTATATTGGTTTAATAAAACGCTGATTGACCAGTAGCTAGGTAGGAAGTATAGGTGGGATAAGCAGACAAGGAGAATTCTGGGAAGAGGAAGGCTGAGTCAGGAGACACCAGCCTGTTGTCCAGGGAGCAGCATGTGATGGCAAACAGGTAAAGCCACGGAACACATGGAGACACCTAGATGAACAGAAATGGGCTGAGTATGAATGTAGGAGCTAGTCAGTAGTAGGCCTGAGCTAATGGCCAAACAGTTTTAATTAATATAAGCTTCTGTGTGTTTACTTGGGTTTGAGCAGCTGTAGACCAGGCGGGACACAGGAAAACTTTCAGCTACAGCTAACCTCTACTGTTCCCAGCTTTTCTCAGTATCCTATAGTTCTTTGTATAGGATGGAGGCCTTGTAGGCTTTCCCTCATTCAGCTTGGTATGTTTGTTGGCATCCTCCTTGTTCAGCTCATGTTTGGGCAGGCATATTAGTGAGACTTTACAGGTATAGCTTCTGACATTATGAGGAGATACACTCTCACAGCAAACTCCCTGATCCTCTGACTCTTACAGTCTCTCTGCCCCTCTTTTACAATGTTCATTGAGCCTTAGAGGTGGTGGTGTTTTTAGATGTGTCTATTGGCATTGGGCTCCAGAATTCTGCATTATGATTTCTTATAGGTTACTCTAGTGGTCTCTTATCTGTTGCAAAGACAAGTTGCCTTGATGAAAAGTGGAGACTGCACTTATCTGTGGGTATAAGGACAAATGTTTATCAACTATTGTTAGAGATTATGAAAGTTTGGTAAATTAGTGGTTGTGGCTTCTCCTCTAATAACAACTATTTCACAAGCACTGAGAAGTTAGCTAGATTTCCAGTTCCAGGCATGTTTTCTTTCTTTTTGAGCAGGTCTCAAAACTAAATTTTAATCATTGATTTCTGACATTTTCATGGCCACATTCCTTACTCTCTGTTATGACGAGTTTTTAATTTTTCTGAAGTGGTCTCTTCTTAATGCTCCTCTTAGTGTACAATATTCACACACAATATTGTGTTCCATTACAACTACTCATACATGTTTCCAATGTATCTTTATGTTAGGGAGAATTCTTATTTGAAGGAAGGCTTTTTTTTCATTATAGAATGTGAATCATCATGAACTGAATTCTATTTTCTTCATCTTCAAACAGAAATTGATTCAAAACATCACAGACTTTGACAAGATTTTTTTTAAAAATGTCATGCTATTTGAGATATAAAAAAAGATTCAATTAAAGAGAAGCATGTGAGCAAATAGTTCACCTTCAAAGCATCCCAGTCCCACACATAAAAGGCTCTCTGATTTTCTCCGAATGAATGCCAGCACTGGTGTGCTTCAAGAGGACGCTTATTGCTACTAAATCTTGAAATACAATAAAATGACCCTAATACAAGATCTCTCAACACATTTACTGGAGGCTCAGGAAGCCATATCCACTCCCAAGTTGGAAGCAGTCTAAAAGTGGTGCTTAGTAACTCTTTGGAGAGATTGATTTAAAATAATTTAATATGAATATGTGAATTTCATCTCATTTTTAATGATTCATTACTAAAATATCTTTCTCTTTTAATGAGAGTTCCCATTTCTTCAATTTGTGCTAGGCATTTTCTGAAGATGTACTGGGTTCCAGGAACTTCCCTGAACACCAGTGTGGACTCAGGCCTGCTCCTGGCCACAGTGTTTACACAAACATTTATTTCCTGTCCACCTCATCAGTGAGTTTTACCTAGAAATCCTCATGTGATATAAGGTGTCAAATGACTTTAGACCATCCTGTGTAAAATGATGTCTACAATGGTCATCATGGGACACAATGTGAGAATAAAATTGAAAAAATATTTTACTGAAGAAGCTGTCATATTGAATCAGGACAATGAATAATCACAGATCACAGATGTTCTGGTGTTTGGTTGTATTTTAAACCTGTGAATACCTCACAGATCCCATCAAATCAGATGCATCAACTCAACAGCAAGGAAAGCCCTAATAATACACTGGGAATAAAAAGCACTGATCACTCACTCTTTTGTTTTTTGTACTATGAAGAATCATGTTGACTATGGCAGTGGATCCATTCTACTGCTTTGAAAACTAGGAAATAGGTGGCCTGTTACACCTGAAACAGAAACAGAACTCTTGGCTCGTCTACCCTGCCTGACTCTCTCTCCATTACTGTTGATTGCCATAGAACTGTTCAGAGAACAGGTTTCCAGTGTAAGAAAAGAGAGAAAGTATCTTGAATAGATTATCCTGCTCTAGATTAGTTATAGCTGGATTTCATTTAGAACAGATATGTTAAAAGTTGCCCTGCTGTGCCATAGTCACTCTACTGCTTGCTTCTATCTTTGATAAGTAAAATGAGTGAATCCGTATGAGAGAGAATGTGGCCGTGATAAAGGTCTATTTCATTCTTACCTCAAAAGTGGTAGAACACAACCTGCTTCCCTGTGTAAACCACTGCATGCTTCGTCTTGGGGTGCCTACTTTCTTTCTCTTTCACTGTCTTCTTAAAGGCAATTTCAGTTTCTCAACTGGGCTTTGAAGTTAGTCATTTGTTTTTGGGTTGCTGACTTTGGCACCTTTCCAGGACACATGGAATGTTGGAGGAGTGTCCCAGCAGCCAAGATGACAGACCACCACAGAGCTCTGCCATGGTGGGGAGCAATGTCCTGGCTGCTGTACTTTGAACCCACTGCCATGCTCATACAGAGACCACACTTCACACAGCTGATCATTAGCAGTGATTGATACAGCAAGGGCACAAAAATAAACTCATTTCTAGGGGTGTAAAAAAAATCCATTGATCTACAGATATTTAACCCACTTCTTTAGTTAAGAATTCATTTATGTAACTTTTCTTCCTATCTTCTCTACAGGCGTCAGACATTATTGCCCTCTGATAGCTTTCATCAACCCTTAGCTCTTCCTGTTTTCATTCATAGGAGTCCGTGTGTGTGTGTGTGTGTGTGTGTGTGTGTGTGTGTCTGTCTGTCTGTCTGTCTGACTGACTGACTGACTGTCTGCATATGGGGATGTGCATGTGAGTTCTGATACCAGCGGAGGCCAGAAGTATCAAATTCCCTGGATCTGGAGTTAAGACAGTTGTGAGACACCCGACATGGGAGCCAAACTGAGGTCCTCTGCAAGAGCAGCAAGTGTTCTTAACACCCAAGCCATCTTACTAGCCCCCAAACTGTAAATGTTTAATGTTATGATTGTTATGAACTCTTAAGTTTTACCTACTTTTGTTTCTATGGATTGCCAATATTTATTCATTTTTCTTTCTTTTCTAATTTCAAATGTTCATTATAAAATTTTCATTATAAAATTTTGGTCAAATTTAAAATTATTTTCCAATGGAAGTCAATTTAAAATTGTTGATGTTTTTCTAGATCCATCCATTTGCTTGCAAACCTCATGATGTCATTGTTTTTCTCTGCTGAGTAGTATTCCATTGTGTACATGTACCACATTTTGTTTATCCATTCTTCAGTTGAAGGGCATCTAGGTTGTTTCCATGTTCTGGCTATTACAAACAATGCTGATATGAACATAGCTGAACAAGTGCTCTTGTGGTATGATTGAGCATTCCTTGGGTATATGCCCAAGAGTGGTATAGCTGGATCTTGGGGGAGATTGATTCCCAATTTTCTAAGAAAGCGCCATATTGATTTCCAAAGTGGTTGTACAAGCTTGCATTCCCACCAGCAGTGGAGAAGAGTTCCCCTAACTCCACATCCTCTCCAGCATAAGGTGTCTTCAGTGTTTTTGATCTTAGCCATTCTGACAGGCGTAAGGTGGTATCTCAGAGTTGTTTTGATTTGCATTTCCCTGATGATTAGGGATGTTGAGCAATTCCTTAAATGTCTTTCAGCCATTTGAGTTTCCTCTGTTGAGAATTCTCTGTTTCGTTCTATAGCCCATTACTTAATTGGACTGTTGGGCATTTTGATGTCTAATTTCTTGAGTTCCTTATATATTCTGGATATCAGTCCTCTGTCAGAGTGAGGTAACCCAGACTCAGAAAGACAAACATGGTATGTACTCACTCATAGGAGGATACTAGATGTGGAACAAGGACGACTGGACTGCTACTCACATCACCAGGGAGGCTACTTGGAAAACAGGACCCCAAGAAAAACACGGGGATCACCCAATGACGGAGAAATGGAAGAGATCTACATGAACAGCCTGGACATGAGTGTGGGTAATGAAGGGTGAGGGTCAAGGGAAAGAGAGCTTGGGGGAGCGGGAGATCCCAGCTGGATCAACAACAGAGAGGGAGAACAAGGAATAGGAGACCATGGTAAATGAAGACCACATGAGAATAGGAAGAAGTAAAGTGCTAGAGAGGCCCACAGAAATCCACAAAGATACCCCCACAACAGACTGCTGGCAATGGTCGAGAGACAGCCCGAACTGACCTACTCTGGTGATGGGATGTCTAAACACCTTAATTGTTGTGCTAGAAACCCCATCCAACCACTGAGGGATCTGGATGCAGAGATCCATGGCTAGGCCCCAGGTGGAGCTCTGGGAGTCCAATTATTGAGAAAGAGGAGGGTTTATATGAGCGAGAATTATTGAGACCAAGGTCAGATAAAGAAAGCACAGGGACAAATAGCCAAACAAATGGAAACACATGAACCATGAAACAATGGCTGAGGGGTCACCAACTGGATCAGGCCCTCTGAATGGGTGAGACAGTTGATTGGTTTGATCTGTTTGGGAGGCATCCAGGCAGTGGGACTGGGTCCTGTGCTCATTGCATGAGTTGGCTGTTTGAAACCTGGGGCCTATGCAGGGTCACTTGGCTTGGCCTGGGAGGAGGGGACTGGACCTGCCTGGACTGAGTCTACCAGGTTAATCTCAGTCCGTGGGGGAGGCTTTGCCCTGGAGGAGGTGGGAATGGGGGGTGGGCTGGGGGGAAGGTGAGGGGGGCGGGAGAGGGGAGAACAAGGGAATCCGTGGCTGATATGTAGAACTGAATTGTATTGCAAAATAAAAAAAAAAAGAAAAGAAAATTGTTGATGTTACTTAATTTAAAGAGAGTTTATACTTTTAAACCTAGATACTTATTTCTTTCTTTCTCTTGGGTATCTGATTCCTCTTATTACCTGTGAGAAAGCAACTGATTCTCCAGAAATGGCTTATAAAACCTAAATTCTCCAGATTTAGTAGTGATAGGAAAAATACAACCAAATATAATAAAATTATTTGAAATATTTATAACCTATGAGAGTACAAGAGAAAAGTAATCAATTATATGTAGTGGCAAGAAGAATCTATAGAAGAAGCATTTTGCACATTTTCAAACTCTTTTTGAGAGTGTACTTGGCAGCATCAAAAGTTAATATATGCTTTCTTTTAAATGTAACACAACTGTAAAAATAAAAATAATATCAATAATATAATGTGATTTTTATGTATTACATTATCAATTACATAATAAAATAATTCAGCTCTTAACCAGATAATGGAATGGAATGTATTTCTCTTTAGAAAGTTATCTACACAGTGATGAAAACATTTTATAGTGCCTACTGATTTATAGCGTGTTTCTAATTTTATAAACGAGGAGTGTATATGTGTAAGCAAGTTCAATAATGATTTTTCAAAAAGTTTGGAAATCATTATTTATAGAATAAGCTTATTTTGTTTTAAATAATAGTAAACCTTTTTTGTTGATTTTAAGTTCAGGGTCATATCTCAGGACAGATATGAACCACATTATTAAAAGTGACTAAAGAGTTCATTGGTAAATTTTATTTCATTTTATAAGGGTCTTTATTATTGGAATAGTTTGCATGCTTTGATAGTAAATATTAATCATTTTCATAATCAGTAAAACAACATTTTTAAACCCATTATAATTACATAATTATAGTCTTATATACCTTAATAATTGAGTTATTATCTGGTTATACTTATAACCTTATGATTATATTTGTAGCTCTGGACTCATTCTGTGCGATAATTCTCTTGCTTCTATTTTAATAATTTTTAGCTGTGTCAAAATAGAAAATACAACTAAGTATTAAAAGTCCTAACAGAATAGAGGCTCATGTAACTTATCACATCACTCTCGACAGGTACATATCTATAAGTTATTAATATCATATGTGCAACATACATGTATACACAATTCAAATATGTTGCACTACTTGGTTTTGGAACATTCCAAATCTACTCCTGTGTGTTTTTATGTTCCTTGTAAGTAGTATGTTGCCATGAAGAATTAAGATTTCCTGTCATCCTGTCTAGACTTCAAGAGCCTTTGGCATAGATTTAAATGTCAAAAGTTTGACTGAACTGCTTATTTCTTAGGATCAAATTTTAATATTTATTTCCTTTTAATGATTGAGACAATTTCCTTTCCACCTATGTGTTTAATTTTTACAGGCAACCTAGAAGACCTCAAGGGTCCCTGGACAATTACCATGTCTAAAGGCTGGAATAAAGGTTCGTTTGTGCTTCACTGGGGAGGTCTAATGCAGGAGTTCCTGGGATGTGGGAGTGTCTGAGCCATTAGATTCTGTCACAGAGAAGGCATTATACTGGATGTGCGTCTCCATTGCTTCTCTACAAAAGTGATGATTCATACATAATCAAAGAATGTCATTTCAACACTATGGCTGGAATTTGGGAAATCTTGAAGAGCTTGTATCATTTTTCAATGCCCCAGTATTTCTTGCCGTCTCTTTCATTTCACAGTGTGGGACAGGATGGGTGCTTTGACTCTTACTTCATTGAGATTTATTGAATGGAATAGCTCTCTCCTTACCATGCTGGGTGGGTGGGGAGTGTCGTAGTGAGGTCATTGATAAACAGTGGAGATGAGTGTTGTTAATCACTCCAAAGTGGAGGCACAGAGAGTGAGTTCTTGGAATTTGTCCCAAGATAAGGAAGATAGGATGTTTCTGTTGTTTGGGTTCAATAGATAAAAGAAGGCAGATGAGGGAGACAGAGGGAGATGTGATAGGAAGTACGGTTAGCAATAGCAGGGACTGCATGCTGTCCAGAGTCAGAAAATCCTGGAATAGTTATGCAAATTGAAAACTCCATGTTGAAGCTGGATTTACTTGATCTTATATTATGCAGAATACTATGAATTTCTCTTCAAGGACATGGCTTGCTATGTATACCATGAGGGAAAAAATGGTAAAAAAAAATTTGCTTGCTTTGTTTCACACACAGTCTTTTGTTAAGAATAATATAATTTTTAATTGTCAATAAAGTGTTTTTAAAGACTTATTTAAACTCTATGTTGTGGTGGTATTGTGTTCCCCAAAATATTGTGCACTCTGATAAACTTATCTGGGGTCAGAGAACAGAACAGCCACAATATTAAACATAGAGGTTAGGCAGTGGTAGCACACGCCTTTAATCCTAGCGTCCCAGAGGCAGAGATCCACCTGGATGTCTGTGAGTTCAAGGCCACACTGGAAACAGCCAAGCATGATGACTCACTCCTTTAATTCCAGGAAGCAATGGCAGGAGGCAGAAAGGTATTAAGGCATGAGGATGAGGAACTATAGCCTGGTTAAGCTTTTAGGGTTTTGAGCAGCACAGTTTAGCTGAGATTCATTCCTGATGAAGACTCAGAAGCTTCCAGTCTGAGGAAATAGGATTATCTGAGGAATTGGCAAGGTGAGGTGACTGTGGTTTTTTTCTGCTTCTCTGATCTTCCAGCATTCACCCTAATAACTGGCCCCAGGTTTGATTTTATTAATAAGACCTTCTAACAATTCGTGCTACACTATATAAGCTGACAAAATGTACAAACCTTTTGCATCAGTTAATATGGCTTTAATTACCTTCAGAAAATGTGAACATTAAAACAGAAAAAATGACTACTAATTGCAATTGTCAAAACTCAGCAACAAGACCAGTGAACATTCAATTTGATGTGAATATAGATAATAATAAGTTAAACTAAAAATAACTTCTGCCCTAACTGAATAATAAGATACAAATAAATTTGGGATGATAGGACTGCTTGTATTGATAAAATTAATAATTAATTTTTCAAAAATGTCACTTAGCACCTAGAACATAAACCTACTATTAACCTAATCTATGTCTAATATTTTATTTTAAAATGTTAACCTAACCTATACCTAATATTTTATTTTGTTTCCTTTTTTTATTTAGATAGTCTCACTGCATAACCTTTGCTGACCTGGAACTCATTGTGCAGACCAATCTGACACTGAACTCACAGAGATTCGCCCACCTTGCTTCCCAACTGTTAGGATTAAAAGTATATACCATCAGGCTTAGCATTTCCTCACCTGTTTTTGAACTCTTTGTTTTAATTTCTTGTCAGATTATACAATGAGGAGATCAGGGTCTGTCTACACAAGGTGTGTAATTAACCCCACTCTACCTGGATTGGAGGAGGCACTCAGGCTATGAGAATTTCAGTACTAACAGTGCTGACGCAGTAGGAAAGAGCTGGGCAAACAGACAAATGGCTCAACCTAGTCTCTACACACAGGTCAATGTTAAATGACTGCAACTAAGAATACAACTTTATGAGGTCATTGTAAAAGGTAATTAGCTACTTCAATATAAAAAAGTAATTTGGCTTATGCCAAATTTATAAAAACGTGCTATAGAAGAATAGGAATTCCATCTCCATGTTTATTAGGCACTTTTAGTTAGTCTTGTTATTGGCAAGTATCTTCATCCTTCATCATAGACTTGTGCAGCTCTCCCATTTGCTCACGTGCATCAGTCACTGCAGTGGTATGAGAGTGGATGGGAAGACTGACCTTCTCATGCTCCTCCTGGATGCTTTTTAGAAGCACAAGCTCTTTCAAAGCAGGTAGGACAACCTGCTGTATGGCACCATCTTGGTCCTCATTAAGTGCCCTTCTGCTGCACATTTGTTTCCTGTCAGCTACCCTGCCAATTACTTCTTGTCTACTGCATAATTTAATACTCACAAACGTCCTTCGAGAGAGTCAGAGGTGTGCTAAAGCCAATTGGTCACTGCTCAAAGGAACTAGTGGAGTAAGTATCTTTATAATTCCCTTTCCAGGGATGTCCTGCCAAGAGCTTAAAATTGGTTGTATGAAGAGTAGTTATGTTGCAAAAGCCAGAAAAGCTGCTGCAGATCAAAGATGGTTTATTCTGGTTACTGGTAACATAGCAGGAGGTTTCTTATCTCCATTGTTCACAGGAGCTATCTGAGGTTCAGAGAAGCAAAGACCATGCAGACATTGCCACTTGTGATAAACAGCTCAGTTGGGACTTACATCAAAGTCTGCATGGCTGTAATGTCTACGCCTCTCATAATAACTGTGCTGTGCTGCAGTTCTCTCTTGCAACTGTTCAGTTCATCGTGCCCTGGAATGTTGAGAATGTGTTCTTACAATATGTGACAAAGAAATATATTACCCTTGATATCCCTTCATTTTTTTAGATATTTTAAAATTAATGCCTGCCTCAAACTGCACTTCAGAATAATTACTTTATTTGCATTCTGCTAATCTGCAACAAAATGAATTTCAATCAGTGTAATGTGTAAAAATAACAAAAGCTAAAATGACAGGTTCTCACATGTGAATTTTGCTCTTTTGTTTCTTTGTAAAGATTCTCCTACATAGTAAAGAATTTGAAAGTATATATATAGACCCTGCAGTCAGTGCTGTGGGCTTACTTTGCATTAAATTAAAACAAAACAAATGTGAACTAATAAGCTAAATGCATTGATCATAATACAGTATTTTCAGAAAAAAATATAGTATATACAAAGAGGAACTATGGAAGCAACTGTCAAAACTCCAATTAATAAGACCACTAAACATCCAAAGCAATGATTCCATGCATGGCTTTTCCTCAGGAGATGGGTACAAATGTCTATTCCCTGAAGGCAGGGCATCGTGACAAGCCAAAGTGTGACCCCATCCATTGGATCTGTGCAGACCAATGACTTTATTGGGATTACTTACAAGGGCATAGATGAGTGTTACTCACATGCAAGGTGAATCAAAGGCAGATGAACTACTGAAAAGGTCCTCCCTTCACTCACACTGGTGAGGATTCAGAAAGCTGCATCCCTTGAGCTCTCTGCCCACATGACAGACAATTCCACCAACGAGACTTCTCTTCTCTTCCCAACAAGTATTTACTGCCTTTAAACCTTGGGGAGGGAGCTTACAAATACTGTAAATTTATGAGCTACTATGCTTACTAAATGTCTTAACACTCCTGGGCTTTTTAAGTTTCATCAGCTTCCTGAGTCTGAGGAGTTTCCCACCATTTCTAGGAAAACAATAGATATAGATCATGCCAAGCAATATGCTTCTGCTAGACTTGGTCTTAGAACTGAAAGCTTCGTGTCCTGAGCATCCTCTCATTTCTAGGCACAATAAGACCCTCAGTTACCTTTTGTGCCTTTACAGTAAAATGACATTTTTCCCTCACAGTGATTTTTCATATTTCTACGATGTGTGGTTAACTGCTGAGTTTTTCCCATTTTTATGTTCACTGCAAGCATAATTTTCCTTAAATCATAATAGATACTTTAAAAACTAACTGTGCTAATTAAAAAAGATGTACTTCAGCTGGGAATGACGATGCTGATACATAGTCACAGGACTCCGAAATTTAGGGCAAGAGGATTCTAAGACCATTCTTGGCAGCATAGTAAGACTCTGTCTCAGGAAATAAGTAAAATAAGTCAATAAGTAAATAAGTAAATCTCATATTTTACTGAATGTTTTTTATCAACTGCTGATGGGTAAAAACAGTCTATATTTTATGTGTATTTATGTTTCAAATGTACTCATTTCTATACATTGTGAGTATCATATTGTAAGAAATCAGGATTCTACCATATTCCCCTAAAGTGTGATTTTCAGGGCAGTTTTTGCGATATTGTTTTACTTAACTCATTTGAATAGATTGTAAGCTCTTTTTTTCTTTTCTTTTTGGATGGCATCTCAAATCTCAGTTTACCTTTTGTTAGCATGATTGATGTGAGTTGTACAAAATTTGTGGGTTGAAAGCAGTCAGAATCTGAGTGGAGTTTATATACTGACTTAGTTAGGGTTTCCATTGCTGAGATAAACACCATGAAAAAAGCAGCGTGGGAAGGAAAGGGTTTAATCACATCTTACAGCTTATAATCCACTATCCAGAGAAGTAGAGAGAGGAACACAAGGTAGAAACCCAGAGGCAGGAACTGACGAAAAGTCTGTGACTGAGTACTGCTTACTCCCTTGCCTCCATGGTTTGCTTAGCCTTCTTTCTTATAGTAACAAGAATCAACAGCCCAGAGGGTAGAACCACCCACAGGAATCTGGGCCCTTCCACATCTATCATCAATCCAGAAAATGCCCTACAGACTTGCCTACAAGCCAACCCTATAGAAACATTTTCTCAATTAAGATTATTTCTTCCCAGATGGGCACAGCTATGCTAAGCTGACATAAAAGCTAGCCAGCACATATATAGAATGTCATGTTCCTTCTCTTTAGCTCAACTTTACTGATCTTCCTCATACTCTCTAGTTATTATTGCTTAAAATAATAAAGCTTGTGTTTTTATCAGAGAAGAAAATTCTAAAAGCAAGTTGCTCTTAGGCTTTCCCTTACTCAAAGCATTGACCTGTCCCCTCTACCTTCTTGCTTATTTTCATCCTCATTCCTTTCAATAGCTTGCAATGTGCCTTGGTTTTTTATTCTCTAGTGATAAAATTGCATAGCTTTATTGTATTTCTTATATTCTTAATGGTACCGTAAGACAATTCTTACAAGTCACAGAAACACAACAACCCCCACTTAAGCACAGCAGGTCACTGAATGGCTCCTACTACTGAAATATCCAAGGAGTCATTTCCAGAATAGCTAGAATAAAATTCACTGACTGTTTCAAGAGGAATCTATCTTTCTTTGATTTTTTAGGTGTAAATTCTTATTTTTTTATCATAGTTTTCTTTGAAGAATTTGCTTCTTGTGTAATTAATGAAGGTCCAGGGTCATATGTAATCAAATTAAAGACCTCAACATAGACAAAAATTGACGTAATGATTTAAAAAAAGTTTAGGAAAAATGTATTTGTATATTATTTATTAATTCATTCATCCCTATATGATATATAATGACTAAGCTGACCAAAGACAAATCATTATTTGACTCTTTGATACTGTACTAAATTCAGTACCATCTAAGTCACATGGCATAAGAATAGAAGGAAGTCCTTCCTCCTAGAGGAAATGTCCAGATAATGTTACCACTCGTGACAGAAGGTGTAGTAGACACAAAAGAAGAGCATCAGCCTGAGAAAGGGGACATGACCAATAACAGCTGGTGACAAAAGTGAGTTCCCTTTGTAGTCACCTTTAGAGCCTGTCGAGGACTCCTCCCCAGCACATTTTATACTCTGTTTTTTCACTATAGTTCGTATTTTTCTTTTCTTACATAAGGATTACACTATGTCCTTTCAACAATGTATGCAAGTTTCCCTTATGCTACATCACAGCTAGGAACCTGTCTCCAGTATAAACTTCTGGTCTTCTGAAATCTCTGAATTCCCATAACACCCTGGGAACATTAACAATATACTAAGACAAATTATGCCTGGGAAAAAGCAATGAATAATTTTAAAAGACATTATTTCATATAAATAATACATTTGAGTTACAAAGTGTGGTAGTTTGAATGTAATTGGCCCCCATAATCTCATAGGGAGTGGCACTATTAGGAGGTGTAGCTTTGTCTGAGAGGGTATGGTCTTGTTGGAGGAAGTGTATCACTGTGAGGGTGGGCTTTGAGGTTTTTCTAAGCTTAGGATACAATCGAGTTTGTCAGTCAAATTTCTATTGCCCGCCTATCGAGATGCAAGAACTCTAGCTCCAGCACCACGTCTGTCTGCATGCTGCCATGCTCCCCATCATGGTGATAATGGACTGAACCTCTAAAACTGTAAGGAGCCACCAAATTAAATGTTTTCTTTATAAGAGTTGCTGTTGTCATGGTGTCTCTTCACAGCAATTTAAAAAACCCTAAGACACAAAGTCATGCTTGTTTTGTACATAAGCCATACCATTATGTAAAGGCAATGTTTGAGAAAGCTTGGAGTTAAAATATATTGAAATTTAACATGTATTATAATGGTTTTTAGTCCTCGGTCATTGATGACCCATTATGTCACCGTAGTTAGACTGTTCTAATAAGTATACACTCATAAGGCTCCTTTATTATTTCCTCATTATTCAATGACTTCACATCTAAAACTAGTTACTTATATTCTCTCTACATATCATCTCCACAGATAAAGATGCTTTGGTTTAACCAATACTTGAAATACCATTTCTTTTGTCTGCTTTGATCCATAGAGACACTTTACATACTCAGTTTGAACTTCAGTATACTATTCAGGTCTTCTGCCTTCAAATTCACCCAATTCTTGCATATTCTGTAGCCCATCATCTGCACAGTCCTAATACAACAATCAGAAACAATGACTTTTTAGTCTCCTACTGTTAGGAGCTGTGCATTAACCAGGAGAGTCACTTGAGATTTACACAAGAAAATCCAATCTTATTTCCTTTCCAGGCCTCTGCTACAAATAGAATTCCAAAGCAAGCAGTCATCTCCATCTAACCCTTCTGATGGGAGGAGTCTTTTCCTCTACATGAACTTAAGACCTCTAGTGACGTTTCTCACAATATCAGTTTGGCCTCTATATTTGTTTTTCTAACGAATTAAAGACAAGAAACTAAAGTTGTCATTAAGTAAGACACAGTGAGACACACACACACACACACACACACACACACACACACACACACACACACACACACACCACTTTCCAAAGATGAGTTTCTTAGCCATTCACAATCAGAAATAAATTTTGACACATGGTTTTCTGGGATTTCCATTAATTGCTATATGAAAAGTAACAGAAATCTAGAGTTTAAAAGTAGATGTGTTAAATAAGTGCATTTTTGTCTGTTTCTAATCATTTAGACACTCACACAGCCCGGCATTTGTATAAGACACATCATATTGCTTTGTTCTTAATGACAACATTTACAAAGTCTTGCATCGGCAATTTACTCCTCTATCCAGAGAGCACATTTAATTGTTCCAAGAGTGGTTTATATATAGCCTAACCTTCAAATGGGCTTCATTTAAAATTGGCAGGGGTGACTTAACACCTGCAAAAACTTGACTGTTTTTCTCATAGCTTGGGAATATAGGAAGCTGTTTCTCACCATGTGGCATATGCCTAAGGAATTACTCTTGTATGCTTTGATTATTATTCAAATCCAGAAGGCGGTCTCCATTATTAAAAACAAATTTGCTGAACAACTTTTGGGGAAATTGTGGCTTTCACAAAGCAACCCCATGCTGGACAGGATGTTTATTTAAGACATTTGCTCGAATAACCGTGAGATATACTGAACAGAATTTCAGAATGGTCCTACTTTTAAATTTATCATCCTGTGATTCACATAACATTTGCCAACTTGAAAATACAATGTTTATCTTTATCAAGATAATTTATTAATGGAAACTATTTTCTTACTTTGAACAACATGAACTGAAAACATTCATCTTCATAGTAATCGTTCTCCATGCTTATTTGGATAGACTAAATCATGTTAATTGGAGATATGCAGGTATTCGAATTCTAGCATGCATAGGGTAATAAAGCATTAACTAGCTGCAGTTTCAATTGATCAAGTCAAAGTGGTATTAAATGATTTGCTTTGTACCTCTGTGCTATGTGTCTTTCTATTCTGCTATCCATGGTTTGGATATGGTTTGATTATGGCCACAAAAGTTTCATGTGTAAAAATGCAAACCTCAATGTAAAGTATTAACAGTTAACTTATTAAGGTGAAAGCTTACCATATATATGATATCTTTTAGTGAGGCCACCAGGAGATGATTAGGGTTAGATAAGGTCATCAAAATGAACTTTCTGTAATTAAATTCTATGAATGTGTAAGAAGATGGGGGGAGAGATCAGAAGCTGAACTGCCTGTGATGCCCTGAGCCTCCTATGGATTCTGCCTGCAAGAAACCATTAGCAGATTTGGGTGCATGAACTACTAAAAGTATGATCTGAAATGAATCTCTTTCTTTCTTTAAGCTATTAAGACTCAAATATTTCATTATGATGATGCAAAATAGCCTAGCACATTAAAAAACACCAAGATTATCATGAAGCTCCATGTCAGAATATGAGTTTGTTGAAGGCAGGGACTTGCCTACTTTATACAGAACTTTGTTCAGAATACTTGAAACATAACTTGGTTCATAAAAAAGCCATTTAATGAGTGAGTGAATTAAAAGAAAAGTTCCAAATATTTTGTGTGGATTTTTCAATTGTATGAACATGCATGCATAGAAAAAAACAGATCTCTGGGTGTGGATTTATTGCAACTTCACTTTTAACGTTAACAGTTGCTTTGATCACAGATGAGCAAAATCTGAAATTTTCACAAGAATTGCTGCGTTGATAATCTAAGATGATGAATCCTGACACACTTTCTTCATTTCATAGTTGTACCTTTCTAGAGTTCTCATCAGTGTTGACTTTAATCAACAGCTACCACTTGGCTGCAAAGACCAAGTCTGAGTCTAGGAATAGAAAAGGAAAGGCAGATAAGTTTATCCCATGTTGTCTTCAACAACTGTTTAATAAGCAGCAAAACTAATGATTTTATCTAAGGAGTTGAATGCAAAAAAAAAAATTGTAAAACTCAGTTTTCTTTACTGCAATATTTTAAATGTTCTAGGTTTTGAAATAACGAGGTAAGAGATATTTGTACCTTATGTCATTATTTTACGACTAATATTTGCCCTTTAGTGAAAAGGTGATTGGAAGACAGAAACAACTGCTAGAAATCAACACAGGTTGGTTTTATTCTGATCGGGTTGCATAGATAAGGATGCAGACTCCGAAGACCTCCTGCGCTGTGTTGATTTGAATGGAGAAAATGCATGCACAGATCATAAATTAATGCCTGGAAAATGCCAACAAACTTGTGCCAGCAACAGCTAATTTGCAACAATGGGGGCTTCATGAAAATGCCAGTTTCAGCCGGTGTGGGGAGACAAGCAGAGCCATTTGGGAGGATGGAGAGTAGTGATGCCTGCCAATTGATGTTGGCAGGAGATCGTCAACCCACCAAGTGCCAGGACTCATCAGCATATTTCCTGTTATGAGCACAGACATTGTCTCTAAAAACACGGGCCTTGAGAGGGCAATGTGGCTGCAGACCGCAGAGGGTAGCATTTCAGCAGGTGGATGACACAGACATTTAGAAGAGTTGTGGCAACTGGGAACTAGGAAGAGAAAGAAGTCAGCCAGAGACAGAAAGTGGTGAGGAGCCGAAAGAGCTAGTGTTACAGTCTTAGGACTTCCCTAATTATAAGTGTAATAGATGTTCAGGACAAAAACGTGAAGACAGCAAGTAATGTGATTGAACACAGCAAATGAGACAGGGAAATGCGCTATATAGAGGGAGCACTACCCCTAAGCAGTACTGAAAAACTCAGAAATAGTTTTCAATGGTGTGTTTAGATTAATAATTTAAGCAAAACTATGTTGAATAAGGATTATCGCTTTATGCTGACCTAACGTATCCCAGTGAAGTTAATAATTTATCATGTTACAAAAAATAATTATTTTGAAGTCATGCTAATTGCAACAAACTACTCAAAAGGCTATAAAGACATTCCATTAACTTGCAATGTCATATTTATAGTGTGAACTGGGTGATACAAATAGGTATTTGGACAACAATCTTTCCATTTACTTGGTCTTCAGCTCTCTTCCTTTGGAGTGTGTTGTTTCCATCTTTTTTTCATTTGTTTTTAACGTGA
Source organism: Peromyscus californicus insignis (assembly GCF_007827085.1). NCBI lineage: Eukaryota > Metazoa > Chordata > Mammalia > Rodentia > Cricetidae > Peromyscus > Peromyscus californicus. The sequence continues at coordinate 29,507,051 of NW_026294617.1, forward strand.
TCTCATCAGCATCTATTTGTGTGTATATGTGGAGGAGTGGGGGAAATTTGACTTGAAAATAATTAGTTGTTTCAGTAATTTTTTTTTTTTCTCCTGTGGGATTCAAGGCAACCCAAAACAAAGAATTTTGCTCTAGGAATAGTTTCATGTGTCCCTGTAGGGTGTCTCTAGGAGCTTCCTCAGCTTGGTCATGTTCTCTTTGTACTGTTAACATTTCTGCTTGGAGTTCTCTCCAAACATTCTGAATTCTCAACTTGCAGTATCAGTTGATCAATTTCTGCTTATGTTTCAGTGGTTTATTTAGTCAGGCTCTGGTGAAGAAGATACACCTCCCTTCCACTGCCCTGAACCAAGGGGATGTGGCCCTCTAGTTCCCAATTCACAGCTCATTGACCAGGACTTCTTGCAATTTCCAGATATGTATGAGCATTCCATGCTCAGCTGGACATTCAAGTTCTAGGCTCTTTCCCTGAAGACCAGTATCTAGGCCAACCTCCAATGACTTCCTGACATCTCTGCCTGTGGTCTCCATCTTCACTTGAAGGAGGCCTTTTGTTGATATATACAACTATAAATTAATTGTGTAAACTTTTGACACACATGTGTATTTTTATGAACAGTTAGATACCGCAGTCTACCAACTAAATGGAAGATTTTTTTTAAAATTAAACTTCACTTTTGGATGTGGGTGAAAAATATTTTGCTTAAATTCAAAAAATATAATAAATGTCTATTTTTATAATCTGTGTCTTTTTCATAACTGCTTTGAGTTGCCCTGCTTTTACTAATATTTTTTAATTCTTTTCAAATCCTTGAAGAGTTATCCTGCATGCAAATGTTTTCAAGATAATTTCTAAACAAAGTAAATATTTCCACAATGGGAAACACAAACATAATAAGCTCATTATGTGATAATTATTTGAGCATTCAATAAATCACCACATGAAACCTAGCTAGCACTCCTAAATTCTCAGCAAACATGTTTTTAGTAATTGGATTTTATTAAATTTCTTAGAAAAAGTGGTGTTACTTAAAACTACTCAGAATCTCTTATAAACTGTTAAATCAAGGAAATTCTTAAGGGGAATTTATCATATTATTAAGTGTAATGACAAAATACTTAGTTTCTGTTCCTTAATTATACCAATGAAACTTGCTGATTACATTAATATTAGTAGCTAGTGACAGAATTAATATAATGCAAAACAGTCTCCAATCTTACTGATACTAACTGGTAAAATATAGCCTTCCTCACCCAAACTTACTTGTGCAGCAAAATGAGAATTATCAACTTTGTATATTTATGAAATTCCCATTGATCTGTTCAAATCACATTTGATCACAAAATACAAAATGTGTTTAAAAATTTACCATGCCAACTGGAGCACATTACAGGTTATTTGACATAGAGATCATAATTTTAAACTCTTTAACAAATTACATGAAATTGAGCCATATGTAAGCTTTTAAAAATAATTACCCAGCAATTAAAACCATACTTAGATTTTGGTATGATAAAGTAGAAAAAAACAAAACATTAAAAAACAAAATAAAGGGGCTGGAGAGATGGCTCAGAGGTTAAGAGCACTGACTGTTCTTCCAGAGGTCCTAAGTTCAATTCCCAGCAACCACATGGTGGCTCACAACCATCTGTAATGAGATTTTGTGCCCTCTTCTGGCCTGCAGTCACACATGCTGCACACATAATAAAAAAATCTTTTAAAAAATCCTTAAAAAAATAAAGGAATAAAAAATACTTGAGATAGAAATTGTTACACTATATTCCTGATCCACAAGATGATGTTTTAGTCCATGACAGAACACACATAAGATAAAGGTCCTGTGAAATATTATGGCCTAGTGCTGTCCTAGACTTTGTAGTTGACATAAACAGACGGTTTGACCACACAGCAGTATCACCGAGTAATGCACTGCTCGAATAATTTCCATGGAAGTGTGCTCTATTATTATTGTCTCTGCATTCTTGTCTTTATAAACATTTGACAGGCATACAGAGAAATGGGTTTCCAGTGTACTCACTATTGTTTTTAGTGGTTGCTACTTTTTCTTTTAGCCTTTCTAGTAGGTTGTAATGATGCTACATCCAAGTTTTAAATTTCATTCCTTTACTAGCTAATTAAACAGAACAGTTTTCACATGATAATTTATCAACTGTACATTCTCTCGAGCAAAAAAAAAATGTTCATGGTTTTTTCTTAATTAATCTATATATTTAATCTACTTCTTTTCTAATTATTCCTATGTAAATGTTCTTTGGTCAAAATCTCTGCCACTGTCCTCTTATCCCTTCCTTCCCTTCTTTTTTTACCAAATCCTTTCTTTCCAATCCCATTCCTACTTTGGTGTCTTTTTATTTTGGTGACCCACTGTGTTGAATTAGGGTTGCCTGCATGAGAATGCCTGAGGAGTTGCATATCTACACTTTGGAAATGTATTTGGACATAACATAAGATCACAAAAGGACATTATAATTTCAAACACAGACTTACAACACATGAAATATAATATCCAAAGAAAATGTTCTCCAGTATGAAATTCTGTAGCATATGTCAATGTCTTTGTCAGCACCACGGTATATTTTATCATGTAGATTGTGACAAGCACCGTGATCAATATTCTTTCACTACAGTCATCACATTCATTATCACCATTAGGGGAGAAACAGAAAATTTATGTAGAAAGAGCAACACAGTCATTTCTCAAGAATACGTGTCAAGTCCGGGCTCCCCTATTATTAACTATATATAATGATATTAAGCTACATCTATTTACTCTCCACACTATTTGCCTGCTGGAAAATTGTGATCGCAAACTCACAGTTTTAGAAGAAACAATATGAAAAATACATGACGAAACATTTTGAAAATGTGATATATATCTTCATGCAAAAATAAAATGGGTAGGAGTGAGTCCTTCATTATACCCACAACTTAATTCATGTTGGAACATCCAGTGGGGCAGAAGACTCTTTCATTTTGCCCAACGTAATCGATCTGAAGTGAAACCCCACTTAGTATTTTAAACACTAACGGTCTTGGTTTCTCCTGATTAAAAACCCAGCACATTTGGCACATGCATTGTTCCATCTCCATGGACAAACCATATTTGGATAATGCTGTTACTTGCTTCGTCGGTAGCTGTAAACTGTTTATGTCTGTCCTTATTTGGCTGATTTATCCCCCAGCTGGAGTACTCATTGTGCACATTTTCAGAAAATGTTCCCGAGTGGCAAACTTTCTACGTCTTTGCATCTATCATAATTGACTGGTGTTGGCATGCTACTTGATGTGCAACATTGCTGCATAGGTATTCATTGAAGGAACACATGATTAACAACAATGAAAGACACAGGAAGCTCTCCTTTATTTACTTCTGTCTTGGAGAGTTGGGGGTTGAATTCCTGTTTCTGCTTGTCTCTTCCTTTACGGAGCACTCCTAGAGTGATACTGCCAACGTGTGCAGCTACTTCAGTGAACATTAATTCAATTTATGTAATTCAAAGAATGTAGTGTCTTAGTTGATAGCCACATTCCAAGTGTTCAACAACTTTATGTGTCTAGAAGAAACTGTAACAGGCCATGTAGACACTGTATTTCCAGCATGAGGGACCTTTTCACTGAGTAGCATTGATCTAAACTCTCTGGAATTATCTGAGCATCTCCCACAGACATAAACTCTGAGCTGATCCAAGCTAGATTATACTTTTACAAAGGTTAGGACCTCTGACTTTTTCTAGGCATCTTGTCATCCTCTACAGTGAAGGACACCTCTCTTTGAATTATGTGCAGACTGGTTGACCAAATGCTTTTTAAAACAAAAGTTTAAGTTGCTCTTCTGATCTTTAATTCATTCACTGTTCAATTTCTCACCAAACATACTTTCAAATCAAGGCACTGAATAGGAACAGCAAATTGGTGGGAATTTTCAGATAATGAGGATAAAGAAGATACGAACTTTAATCTAAAACTAGGTAGAATAAATTTAAAGTTTATAACTTCTGATAAGACAAGACTGAGAGACCCATTAGATCATAAATTTTCATGTTTTGACTTGCTATGTTTACACTCATATCTTGTGATATTTTTCAAAAATAAAATTTACATTTGTTTATTCTTGGTTTTTTATGGTTTTTCTATGCTTACAAAATGTACTTCAGAGGAAAAATTATTAAATTTAAATTCACAGATGTTTGTATTGGAGTTACTGTCAAAATCAATGATATGCTTCCTTCCTGGAAGAATCAAAGAGCACATATTGTGATGTTTTAAATAAAGAATGATTTTTAACACAATTTTGGAGAACTGCAATATAAAAACAATTGCATTTTCAACTGCAGATGTATACTGCCATAAACATCCTGCAAAACCAAACAAATGGAATAAAAGTAAAGTTCCCTTCTTGTCAACTAGTTAGGACTATGAGTCTGGATAAAATAAACATTTTAACCTTTACTTATTGATTATATGTGATGCTAAGCTCAATGACACCAGCATTTGCATGAAGAAAGCCTGTTATAGAACTGTGAAGAAAGGTAAAAATTGGCCAGGAATGAGTCAATAGCTCTTTGAACAGCTTCCATTTTTTTTCCAGTGGCTATTATTATCACCATTATTGAACAGAAGAAACTAGAGTTATGAGCACTAAGACTAAGTAAATACATGCACAAAATAATTTGTTAAGCAGTGCTTCTTGGGGCTGGGGAGATGGCCTAGAGGGTAAGAATGAAGGCCCAAGTTGGAATATCTAGCACCCACAGAAAAAAATAAATAAAGTGTCCCTGTAACTTCAGCTTGGTGGAGAGGAAGTAACAGATTTGGCTTGCTCACTAGCCAGCCAGTCTACCCAAACGGCAAGCTTCCAGTTCAGTGAGAGACTCTAGTTGGTGGCAAGAGCACAGTGTGAGCACAGGGTGCTCCACACCTGCACATTCACTCTAACCCTTTCTACTCTCTGCCACACACAAATACTCCTCATGAAGGTGTTGCATTCCATCGATACAGGGCTAAAAGGGAGTTGCCTCTCAGATGTACAAATATGAAGGATTTGTAGCATGGAAAAAATGCTGGCAGTTTCCCAAATTTATTATTAATATTCTTAATTAATAACATTCTGATAATAGAACTTGTCTGTCTGTACTGAATCACGTTATAAAAACACAAGTTTATATAATGTAAAATACTCTTAGGTGGAAGTTCTATAGATATTTCTAAGGACATCTCAGAAAGGGCTTCAAGTGAATCATGTTCTTAGTATTTTATGGCAGATCACATGTCCTTGAGGGATAACAACTGTATTAGAGAAAGTCACACACTGAGTCTAACTGCTATGCCATCAGTATTTCATACACAGCATTTCTTCACTGTGTGTGATCCTTTCACATGTTGTGGAATGTTCTGTATCCTGTTAGTGAGCAGCAGCAGTGTTCTGAGGCCACACAAAGAGAGGAAGTGTTTGTCTATACATACACCCTGTTTCCAAATGCAACTGTCTGTTAGCAGGTGATCTGACTTCACCTCCATCAGATCTACTTAGCAGGTAGTATAGAAGAGATGAGAGTCTAACTATAGTAGAGATTGAGAAAGAAGAGAAAATTGGAGTTAATCAATAATGAACAAGAAACAAGCAAGACCATGCTTTCATTCAGTATTCCTTTTATTGACTCTATGTAATTCCTTAAAATTTTTTTCTAAGAAAGATAAAATTAAAAGTTGAATTAACAGCCTGACATACGAATTATAGAAAAACAAATTTGTTTTTTGTTTTTTTGTTTTGTTGTTGTTTTTTCGAGACAGGGTTTCTCTGTGTAGCTTTGCACCTTTCCTGGAACTCACTCTGTGGCCCAGGCTGGCCTTGAACTCACAGAGATCCACCTGGCTCTGCCTCCGGAGTGCTGGGATTAAAGGCATGCGCCACCACTGCCGGGCTCGAATTTGTAACCCTTTGTTTAAGACAGGAAAATATTTAGGAGTACAAAGCAATAAAGAATAGGCTGCTTGAATATTTTTTGCATATTTTAAAATTACATTTACCTTTAACGTTGACACATTGAAGAATCAAATATATACACATAAATAAGGCAACAATGATGTTTCAATTATATATGTGCATTAAATCAACATATTCTTTCAAATTCTCTTTTATATTAGCATTTTTAATTTGACTTACCAAATAAAAATTGTGTTGTGAGTTTTTGTACACATATGCCATTATTCTTCACTAAAGCTCACCCTCTTGACTAATCCCACCATCTCTCTTGCTCAAACTAGCTAATGCCCTTCCTCCTTCTTAAATTATTAAAGCCCGTTCTCTTGGGTGATTTCTTTACCCACCTGACATCACAGTGACTGCTTATGGCTATTGTTTGCTGGTTTATGTAGATTCTTGTTAGTTTGATAAGTAAACGTATAGCTAGGAAGACCTGAGAGAAGAGAAAGGAAGGAGAAGAAGAGGAGGAAGAGAGAGAAAGAAGGGGAGGTGGAAAGGAGAAGCGGGGTTTGAGGTAGTGGAGAGGGAGGTGGGAGGAAAGGGAAAGGGGAAAGGGGAAAGAAAGATTAAATTAACACAGTTCTCCCTCCGTTCACCCCCTCTACTTCTGCATTTCACGGCAACAGCTTTTCATTGATTTGAAATAACTTTTTTTTAAGGATTATGAGACATTTTAAGCTAATTGAAGTCTCAACTCTGTGCAAAGATATTTACTCTATCTACATAGAACGCTTTCTGTGCAAAGATATTTACTCTATCTACATAGAACGCTTAAGCCATGACATTAGTTGCAAAACTGGCTCACACATCACTGAGGGGAGCACCATTTCCAGAAAGTTGTGACCCTATTAATTGTAATGCTTCCTTCTCCTCCTATGGGGCCTTCTGCCCTGACTTCTCTGGCTTAGGGACACTGTGTTGTGCAAATATGGCCAAGTCCACCAAAATAAGCATCTTTCACATTATCTAGACTTGAGGTGGGCAGGGCCGGGTGTGTAAGGCCTTGAATGGCAGGTTGCCAAATTCCTAGTGCTCGGGAAATGAACAAAGAGTCATGAAGCATGACAAGTGTTATCTACCTGTAGGATGGCTGCCATCACCTCCAATTACTAATCCATTATTATTTGACCCAGATGTCATGACCCACCAGGTTTCCATAGTTCAATTGGGTAATCTAACTTAAATCACAGAAACCCGGTGTTCAAATGTTCAATATTTCATAATTGAATGAAATATAATAAACCTACTTATCACATGTGCATATTACATATGTATGATAAAAATTTATTCTGAGGAAGTTATAAGGCATCCAAGGAACACAGGCATAGTTCTGCAGCAGTCACGTTTTTTGTTTATTTTTTTAATTAATTTTTGGTTTTTCAAGACAAGGTTTCTCTGTGTAACAGCCTGGGCTGTCCTGGAACTCACTTTGTAGACCAGGCTGGCCTTGCACTCACAGAGATCCACCTCCCTCTGCCTCCTGAGTAGGATTAAAGGTATGCACCACCACTGTCCAGCTTACAGCAGCTTCTGAATATTCTATGTTCTGTGTGTGTCTATTTCATGTATTGAGTTATTTTCTTAGCACAATGATGCGCAAGCATTTCAGCTCTGTGTGAGTCCATCTTTGGTCTCTGTTAATACAAATAATTATTTCCCCACTGTAGTCTTTAACTTAAAAAATTATGACTTTTTCAGGTAAATGTATCTCACTGCAATTTTGAAGTATTCATGGTGCATTGTACTACCATATACCTGACATCCCCAACCCATAAAATGCAATCTATGTATTATAATAAAATATGAATCACTGTTGATTGATTAAAAACTCAATAATACTATTATTGTCTAGTTGGTTATAGAGATAGCTGTCTCATACACACATGATTAATTTTATTTTCTTATTATCAGTAGCCTTCTCCACAAAACACTTAGCAACATGCTGTGTAATTTTCATTAAAATAAATTACTTTCTGTGAGAAAAGCTTCCTAGTAGAAAACCTAGACAATAAGCCTTTCTGTGATTTCTCTTCATTACAGCACAAATATTATTAAGAAAAATAGGTGCACGAATATTTTTATTGGAATAAATTGTGTTACTTAGCCAAATCCCAAGGCTTTACATGGTGTCTTGTTTTTCTTATAACTTTGACATCCTATCCAACTAACCACATATGAGTTATATGACAATTATTTCCTGTGTTCTTGGTCTTTTTATATTCTTATAATGTCTCAGGAACTCTGTATGTAAAGTAGAACACATTCTCAAATAAATGTAAGCAGTCACTCACCTCATTGGGTCAAACAGAAACATATTTCCTAGAAGCACTTAATGCTCATTATTATTATTATTAAGTGTAAGTCAATTATGATAATTAATAGAGGTCGTGGTTAAACCAGACCTCCATTGTTATGTTGCTGTGCACTCCATGGGAGATGTCATACTCTACAGGGATGCCAGCAATGTTAATAGGTGCTGAGTTACATCACACAAAATGTATGACTCAAGAACAGTAACTCTGCTAGTGGTCATTATTCATCATGGCTGCACTGTTGGTGTGTTAATGTTTAAGACCAAGATGAAAACGTGTGAGGTGAGTAGAGGCTTGTTAGGATGAATACCTGAGTGCTTAACTGCTAATAGTGGTGAATATTTCAAAGACTATATATATACTGAAGTGATATGGAGAAATGCTTTATGATGCAGTCATTTAATAAATATGAGTAACTAGATTTCCTGTTTATACTTGTGGATAGTGACCACACTGCATTGCCCATTCCACTGAGAGAGAAAAGCTTGTTACTGTGCTATTATGTTATTAAACAATTGAGCATGAGCCTGCTCACTGGCCTTTCTCAGGCCTTGGAGTTCAGCTGTATCTGTGTGTTACCCACTGCGTTCCAATGATCACACAATGCAATGGAACCACTCAGATTCTGGAGTGGATCCCTTCTTCTTTTGAGGATTTTACACTCAGATCAACTTCACCCCCATCTCTCTTATAACAGTGGTTTATCTTGTCACTACTTCAATGAACACAGAAAGAGTTATTAAAAACTTGCTCTAAATGTTACAAAACAAAGATCCTGCAGTCTTACTTTTAATCTACTAAGAAAATTCACTGATCCCCTCCACAGGTGAACAAATGGAAGAATCATCAAGAGCTACTACTTCCCTGTCTCTTCTTCTTTCTTTTATCTCCCCAAATCATTCCCAAATGACTTTACTTTCACACCTATTAGAAGCTGCTGTTATCACAATACATTTGTCAAATTTGGTACCCACTGGTCTGGATCTATGTTGTTGGTGTTTGGACAGCATCAGCTTGATTCACACAGCTTTCAAGTCTGCTGGCTCAGCCTCCCATTTATTTTATCTTTAAATTTTGGTTCATTCAATTGGCCTTTATTTCTCAAATTCTTTCCTGAGTTTTGTTTGTTTGCCTTTCCATTTGACATGTAAATGACATGTCTTATTTTGTAGTTCTAAACCCCCTATTGCTAAGAAATTTTTCTCTTGAAAATCAACCTTATTTAGAACAATGACTTGAAACAATATCTACATGTATCAAACAAATATCTCCATGCCTATGCCATTCCTTCCCTTAAAGGGAACTGTCCTTATTACCATCACCAAAGAATTTTGTATTATATCAAGCTGTGCTCTTGTCTTTATTGGCATACATGTAGGTATTGCTTACTCAGTTGCTCAGACACCAAGGAGTCCTTATTTATATCCTATTGATACATAGTAATTACACACATTTATAGAGTACAATGAGACATTTTCATTCTTATGTTTATATACAAATATATATCATGAGGGGTGATCAACTCTGAATGGTTAGCATATCGATCACCTTAATGTTTCACCACTTCCTTCGGGTAATGACATGCTTTGAACATGAAAGTCCCTGACAGACACATATGTGTGTTTGGCCACCTGGTTCCAGCAGGTGACACTGAGAGCTGTAGAACCATTAGGAAGTGGGGTCTGAATACAGCAATGGGTCCCTGGGATTCAGAACTTGAGGTTTAAAGAAATCCTACCCACTTCTGACCTTAGTGTCTCTCAGCTTCTTCATCTGCTGAGACTGTGAGCAAGCATCTTCACATGCCTGCTGCCCCTGCTGCAAGCCACTTCTGCAGCATGCATTCTCTGACATGATGGATTGCACGCTCAAACCAGGGACCCAAATAAATCTTAATAAAACTCCATTAAAAGTTGCTCCATGTCAGGTATTCAGTTGCAGCAGTGACAGAAGTATTGAGTACAGATAAGTGCAATCAAAGGCTTTCCTCTCCCTACTCTGAAGCATGCACATTATTGTTAATTGTATTTACGTCACAGGACCATAGGACTCGAGAAATTACTCACTTTGTCAATGTGCAGAATTTTACCACGGTTTCATCTTCCCCATTTCCTACTATCCCCCACTCTCTCCAGATTCTAGCCCCTTCCCAATTTCTTTGAAATGAACTTTTAAATCCCTTACGTGTGAGTGTGATCATGTAGTATTGGTCTCTCTGCTCCTGGAGAAGACCTGTAAGTAATCATTGGTTATATAAGAATATGTGTTTATCACTAATAGTTAGAGAAGTTTAAGTCAAATACCATTATTCTGGGTTCCTCTCTTTATCTCACCATAACACTAATCCACTAGCAAATTTCATGGCATTACTTTCAAATGGCTTTTATAAATTTATTCATTTTAAGTGTATGAGACTTGTGTCTGCAAGTGTGTGTATAGACCACATGCCTGCCTGGTGCCAAAAGAGCCCAGAAGAGGGCACCAGATCCTCTGGTATGGGAGTTACAGACTGGTATAAGCAGTTTTGTGGGTGCTAGGAACAAGCCCGGTCCTATGGAAAAACAGTCAGTGCTCTTAGCCACTGAGCCATCTCTCCATCCCCCAAATGTCTTTAAAAAGGTAATTGTTTTCACTTATTCTTCAGAACTTTATACATACATAAAATACATTCAATCCCCTGTCCATTTCATTCATGCCTCTCCTACACCCCATCTTAGCTTCATGTACCACTTTTTCCTTCATCTTCCCTTTGTAATAACCTACTGAGTGTGAATAGTACTGTCATTCCATCCTGTCCACTGGAGTGTTGTCTATCAGGGGCCACACTGCTAAAGAAGATAATAGCTATAATATCAGAACTCAGGGTGCTGATGTGGGAGGAGCTTGTATTTGAAACCAGCCTGAATCAAGCATCAAGCCTCTGTCTTACAAACTGTCAAAAACAATAATAAATTCATAGAAATTTGTTAGAAATTGGAGTCACATATGTAGTAGAAACACTACTGGATAAATCCTTGTGACTTTAAAAAGCAAAGTATTTTGTTGTGAAATTACTGATTTTATTTGTTGCAGATTTTCCTAAGAATGTGATATTACATACCACAGACAACAATAATTGCATCCTAAGTCCTATTTTCAGCAGGTGATGCTAGGCGTACATTACCAAGCATATAAACATACTGTGTCATTTGCCTTTTTGTTACTTGAATGAATTGTGAGAATAAATAATATTAATGTGGAGGAAAGCTCATTTAGGCCACAGTTTTTTCCGTCTCATAGTCAAGTGGTTGGCTCTGTTGCTTTTCTGTGTAGACATGTATTGCCAGAGACTTATTTGCCTCACAGTAAGTAGTAAAGCCAAACAGAAAGAGAAAAGTGAGTGTCCTGGGATCTGCTTCAAAGAACGCCTTCCCAGTGACCCAACGTCCTCTCAATGAGGTCCATCTACAGACATTCCAAAGGCCAGGGCCTTCAACAGTGAATCTAGGGGACTGTTCACGATTCAGACCATAACAGAGTTAGTCATTGACCAAGAAAGAGAGCCAGAGAAGTAGCAAATGCAGGGAGTTTGCTGTCAATTCTTTAGTTTCCCCCCAGGTCACAGGCCTTTTGTATGCTCTGCAATTTTAAGGAAATCCAACATTGGGAAGATTTTATTAATTTTGTTCATTAAACCCAAGAACGTTTGTGAGTTTTCTGTTAGAGAGGTAGGTGGTGGTTTGTTTCTTCTCCATGTTGGTTCTGTGTATAATCCACACCCATCCCAGGTGGTTGGTGTGCAGAACCTCCTGGAGGACAGTGCTATAGCTGAGGACTCTCAGAATGGTCCAGCATTTGACAACCTGCCCTAGGCTTTCCTGCACCATGGCCTCTAGCAACCCTAGGCTTCCTCAAATTCCTGGCAATAGACTGTTTACCTTATATCAAGAAGTTTGGGGAAGTACCACAGTCTGCATGTGGTGTGCCCAGGCAGATGTCCAGGGGTCCATTCTATAAGACCTAAAGTCTTTATGAGATTGTATGAAACAAAAAAGACCATTGGCAGGGCTGTGGTGGTACCATGTGTGCTGTGTCTGTGTGTGCTGTGTCCGTGTGTGCTGTGTCCGTGTCCGTGTCCGTGTCCGTGTGTGTGTGTGTGTGTGTGTGTGTGTGTGTGTGTGTGTGTGTGTGCTGTGTGTATGCTGTGTCCGTGTGTGTGTGCTGTGTCTGTGTGTGTCTGTTGTGTTTGTCTGTGTCCGTGTGTGCTGTGTGTGCTGTGTGTGTGTGTGTTGTGTCCGTGTGTGCTGTGTGTGTGTCTGTTGTGTCTGTCTGTGTGCTGTGTGTTTGTGTGTGTGTGTGTGTGTTTGTGTGTGTGTGTGTGTGTGTGTGTGTGTGTGTGTGTGTGTTGTGTCCATCTGTTCTTTGTACATGTGTGCTGTGTCCATGACAGGACTGATGAGCTTTGCTTATTGCAGAGAACAAGCACAGAGTCAGAAAGTGAAATAAATATGGAGCTTTTTTTAAGGGGAGACAGAGAGAGAGAGAGAGAGAGAGAGAGAGAGAGAGAGAGAGAGGTCAAAAACAACACCTTACTATTTAAATGAATGCGGGGAGAAGAAAAACTGAGAACACAGTCATTTTTGAACCAAGCAAGAACTAACTAGCCCAAGTGGACTAAGTTACACACAGTTCCTGAGACTGGTTACCTAGAAGCAAGCAATGAGAACATATTGATAGGGCACCATTTGGAACACACAAAGAAATGAAGGCACTGACTAGCTTCCATTACTAGAGTAAGAATGCAGAAAAGTTACAGGAGCATCCAGATGTAAACAGAAAATGTGCACAGCCGATCAGAGAGGCATACAACAAGCCTGTTGGATTTTGGTTTACTTTGATAGTGCAGGATGGAATGAGGATGAGAGATGAGTTCACAAGATTTTAAAAGCTGGAAAACAGATACAGGAAAGACCATACAGGATATAATAAAATGAAATTCTAAGCCAGCAGTATGGAAAACCAAGCCCAACGTGATGTGCAATGCAAATTCTCCCAGAGAGTACATGTGGGTACCAGCAGCACTTCTGAAATGGTTGTGGAGACAGGGATGACAGAAGAAAAAGCCTGTAAAGATGAAGTAGGTTTCTCGTTGCTGTGCAAGACCTAACTGTGCTACTGCTCTGCAAGGCAGCGAGGCATTGGGTGGAAGATCTTTGGGCTTCAGGGCTTCACTCTCCATGGGATCTTGCTAATCCAGGAAGAGAGATAACAGATCTGACTTTAGACAAATATTAACTAAATGCCCCAGGTATATCACTCCACAGTGAGGCTTACACTGAGTAGGAGCTATCCACACATTTATAGATTTCCAACCTACTTTTTAATTTCCCACTCTTAATTGGAAATAATCACATAAAATTTATAGGAAGATTGAAAAGACAGAAAACAAAACAAATGAAAAGGTAAAGAAATTGGGGGTTAAAAAAACAAAAACTGCTCAAAAAACCAAAAACAAAACAAAAAAAAAAAAAAAAACAAAAAAAAAAAAACAAAAACTGCGCTGGCAGATTAAACCTTGAAAATAAAACAATATACTGAGAAAGATAAGAGAAAATATTGGATCCAAGAAAAAAAGGATATTGCTTTCTTTAAGAGTGTATCTTCTTGGAAATTAAAAATTATAAGAGAATGGGGAAATCAATAAAAAATGTTTATAAGATAAATTTGATAATTGTATTCTTTCAGGAGGAAAGTTAAAACTAAGTGTACTTGATGTTTTAGCAGAAACAAAAGTCAGAATGGCCCAAATAAGCTAGGTTTGGGGCTGGTGAGGTGGTTCAGGGTCTAGGAGCCCATCCCACTCTTCAGAGGGCCTGAGGTCTGCTCCAACATCTCACTTTTGGTGGCACACAACTTCTGTAGCACCAGCCCTGGAAGATCTGACACTCTTTCTTGACTTCTGGGAGCACTTACACATCCACACACGAGGCATACACCCTAACACGTACACACCTATACACAGAGCACACACTCACATAAACACGCACAGACCACAGCCACAGCCACAGCCACAGCCACACACACACACACACACACACACACACACACACACACACACACACACACACACTCACACACACACACCAAAGAGAGAGAGAGAGAATTCAAACTCAACATCAATCCAGGTAGAGCATTTATCTTTAATGAAATCACCTCGTGTCTCAGATTCTTTCTATTTGTTGCCACCTCATTCTCAAGAATATTCTAGTGGTTTATCTCCTGCAGTACACATACATTATCACTGGATAACAAGAAAAGATAGAAGTATGTAATTTCCTTTTTAAGGCAGTACTGTCTATAAGTGGAGCTGCTGTATCTTCCTCACATGAATTAGCCTCAGACAAACTAATGATATGGGGGTGGAGGTATGTGCCTGGGCATTCATCAGCAAGCGACAGCGTGGAAGCCAGTGCTCAGGAGGCATAATGGACATTCTGCTTCACAAAGACAGGACAGTTAGTGCAATGAGGTGACCTTACAAGGGGTTCTAGCAGACAATTGTTTGAAAAAGGAACTGACAAACAGTGAAAAAGTGGAAAATATTATCTGAAATATTTTTATAAAAGTAGCAACTTGTTAATGAAAATTGGCCTGCATCAAGAGATGCTATTGTGAAAATTCAAAACAGATAGGGCAAAATCCAGTATTTTAAAATAGTTAAGAGAAGGGAGCATATACCAGTGATTGGGAAGCGAAATATATTTGCAATTTACATAGCAGAAAGGGACAGTAAATTCTCAGTGAAAATGCATTTCCAAAGTAGAATTATTTTATCTACTCAATCTGAAAATTACAAGCAAACAGCCTGTACATTTATCTATAACATGTCTATACTGATAAATATGCCAGTAAATGGGCCATTTTAAAGTAAATTAACCCCAGGATGACAAGGCAGAAGAGAGCAGAACTCAGACGTGCACTAACAGAAGAAAGGAATGACAATTGCGAGATCCAGGCAAGTAGCTGGGCATGCGTACAAACAGGTTGTCTCAGATTTCAGGAGCTTGCAAAGTGCAGAAAAGTCCTTAAACAAGGTGAGATGTAAGGGTCCTTCCAAGAACATCTTAGAAAACCTGGCTCTGGTTTACTTAAATTTACTGAGTATACAGCAAAATTAACCATCTCAAAACCAAATGAAATGAGAATAGGATGCATGCCACTAAGTGGATACTGAGAGAGTAGACCAAAAAATGGATTCTAATAGCCTCTGGTGAGTAGATAATGACGTTCAAAAAGCCTGATTGCCAATAAGCAACAATACAGCCACCCCACTATAAGCACCCAGCTCTACATTCTGTAGTCATCTTCAACAGACTACCCTTTTGCCTGCAACCGCATCCTGGCTACATCTAAAGCTTTAGAGAACAAACAAAATCTTTCAGGCAGTTAAATAAGTAGCTTTTAGTGCTTGAACTGTTTTCATTTTTTTTTTCATCACCATGATGCTGAATATGCTAATGGTTTTGGAGAAAAACCAGGATCATTCTAGTTGGCCACTGTCTTCTACCATCTAGTTTGCAACATGAACCACTTCCTCCTGTGATGTGGTCCAAGGATGTTCTCCTCTCAGTATTCACCCTCAGACACATGGCTGTCACTAGATCCCCCAATGCATTACACTTGGTGCAATTCTGGATATGATTTCTTTTGATCAAGTACTTCAAAAATCTTCACCACAGACTCTGATACACCAGGACAGGTTTTCCAAAGGCAACTACTATAGGATGTAAGTTCAATAATGAAATAGTCACCTTCAAGAAAGTCATCACCTAATGGGAAGATAAAATGCTGCAAAAATTTACCATGGTCTCCTATTATACCTTGTTCTCCCTCTCTGTCCTTGATCCAGCTGGGATCTCCCGCTCCCCCAAGCTCTCTTTCCCTCAACCCTCGCCCTTCATTACCCCTACTCATGTCCAGGCTGTTCATGTAGATCTCTTCCATTTCTCCGTCATTGGGTGATCCCCAGGTTGATCCCAGTCCGCGGGGGAGGCTTTGCCCTGGAGGAGGTGGAAATGGGGGGTGGGCTGGGAGGAAGGTGAGGGGGGCGGGAGGGGGGAGAACAAGGGAATTCATGGCTGATATGTAGAACTGAACTGTATTGCAAAATAAAAAAATAAAATAAAAACTTACACTATTTAGTGTTATTTAATAAAGTGGTCAAAATATTTTTAAAAAAGAAAAAAAATGTTGCAAAAAAAGAAGAAGAAAGAAATATTGACTTTTTAAAGTAGCTTATATCAAATATTTAGTAGATATAAATGTGGTAGGTTATAGAATATATACCATTACCCAGATTAAGGAATAAAATTTTACCATTAACTATAAAAGTCTGTCCTTTCTTATCACGGAAAGGTGTCCCACCCATGCATGCTCCAGTTCCCTTCAGAAGTGTTAAGAATCTTGTCTGGAGCTTTTCTGGGATGTGTGGGGTTGGTGGAAGTGGGGGAGCATATCACTAACTAATATGTACGATTGTATCTATTTGTTTAGGTGAAAGGACAAAGATGGAAAAGGGAGGCATGGCCATGAAGGAGAGGAGAAAAGGAAGGGGGCGTGAGGGAAGGACAAAGAGAACGTCTGACATGCTTGAATATAGTGAGTAAAGATTTATAATTATCAAGTATTTGTGAATAATTCAATCAGATAAAACAAAGAAAAGAAATGTGATCATTAGTACCCTAAGGAAAATCAGTATTAAGGAATAGAAATACAATTATAAAATATCATTTGACATGGCTGAGCCAAGAAGTATATTATGATAATATTAGTAAAAGCCATAGTTAAATATATTGATTATTCATCAAGCTGAAAATTATTAGGTCTTTAAGGGCATTGTGAATGATATATATATATATATATAATATAAATTCACATGTATCAGAAGAGAACTCACTTTGCCTAAAACAAAGACTAAAATCGTAACTGCACTAACGTGTTTGGAAGACAAATGCCAAGTGAAAGATTTGAAGAAGTTTAAAACAGACATATTCAGAAGAAAGGTAGAATGTAGGACACAGAAATTGCCATGGGAAATGGGAGGAGATACCAGTTGCCTTCTGGCCCTGCACAATTTTTTGAATTTCTAAATTATATGCACATGTAATTTTATCACTTTCATCAGTTTTTCATTTTTATATATAAATGAAATATATATACATACATATATATCATGCTGATTAAAAATGGAAAGATTCATGCATGTATGCACTCATATACACACAAACTCAAACACACACATCACAATCTATGGATGTTTTCAATACAGAGATGCATCAAATTAAAAATAAGTATTTACAGCATATTAAGCTTTTAGTTGAGAAATAACTATGACAGTTTGTGGAATTGTTTAATGGAGCCATCAGGCTGTTTTTACACTCGTGTTTAATGGAAGTGAACTACCCGTTCTTTAACACAATCGAGAAGACTGGCAGCTGGGGACTTACTGCTTCTTTTATTTATGTCACCATCGTACATGCCTTGGTTGATAGGAATGGGTTTCTATGGAGATAATTGCATGGAATACACCACTTGCTTGTTTACTTTAACTCGATGCAGTGTTCTCTCTCTCTCTCTCTCTCTCTCTCTCTCTCTCTCTCTCTCTCTCTCTCTCTCTCTCTCTCTCTCTCTCTTTCTCTCTCTCCCCTTCCCCTATTCTCTCTGACATAGGACCTTGCTGATCTTGAACCTCTGCCTAAGCCTCTCAGTAAGTGGAGATTACAGATGAACCAGGTTCCCGTCACTTTCCCTAACTTTCTCACCTACAGACAACACAGAGGAGTACATTCAGTCAACAGTGACATGGAAGTGTCAACATTCAAAACCCATCACTGAGACCCAGTCACCCTGAGACTCTTTATCTCTTTAGAGAGGGGAAAGAGAAACGGGGGTCCACACCAGTGAAACAAACAGGAAAACTCCCCAGGCACCTCCCTGCCTGCTCATTTCCCTGTTCTCCTGTGTCTAACTCAAAGCTGTGCATATCCACCACTCCCACTGTTCCTCAGAAGTCTCATTAGAAGCCAACGTGGCTCTGAATTAGATAAGCACAGTGTTTGCCAGTGACGCTTGTGTTTTGCAGGTGTGCTGCCAAGTGCCAATGTTATCCAATATTTGCTTACCACTGCCCACGTGGGACCAAACTAGCACTTAATAAGACAGAGACTGCATTGCCGTGACATATGTGCCATTATATTCCCTGAGTTTAAGCCCCATAAGCACAGTTATTTAGCTAACACAGTCTTCTGCTATAATCATGGCAGTTTTTCTTCCAGCAGTAAAACTCTCACCAACCACAGTCAGGCGTTTTCTACTTTCCAATTACTTGCTGCTGCTATGCCAGCCACACAGTCATATTTTCATGTATCATTAAACAAATGCAGTTGTGCTCCCCAAACAGGCTTCAGTTTGGGCTAAACTACATCCATTAAAGCTTTCATAAATGGCACACCCTTCAGCTTGTAGTTTCTTTGGACTCATAAATATTTAAGCTGCACAGATAATGCCTCAACTTCCCAGCAAGTGCTACATTAGCCAGGCAGTCTTTAAAGCATAGAGTTTTATGGCAAGAGAAAATGAGTAAGAAAGAAATGAGATGTGCTGCTAACAAATAACGCACCAGAATCCTAATATTTCCTTACTTCTATCCATTTCTCATAAACACATATTATGCATGTATATGCATACATAATAACAATCATTTGAAAGATCTTCATATAAGTAAAAGGATTTTAAGGAATACTAGGTACTGTGACTGATCTCGAGAAATGAAAAATATTCTTTCTAAACTTTTATTATTGTCTCAAAAAGTGAACAAAATCAACACAGTCCAAAGGCATAAATGAAGCAATTGTAAGACTGATATGAAGCATAAACCAAGTGTTCTTAAGTTTGAGAGGAACCAGGGATTTTTATACTGTGAGTTACCTGCCATAGCCTAGCAAGTCAGAGAGCACTGGCTGTTAAGGGATCAACTCCATTTCAGGCAGAGTAAGTGGACTGAGATTTCTGAGGAGAGTCCAGGGGTGAGACACAGAAGGTCAATACTGGATATCATCTGTGGCAACTCTCCTCTCTTTCCTTTAGGCAAGAGCCTCAGAGCCCAGCATACTGCACTCCCTTGTATTCTCTGCTAACCTCTTCAAAATATCTGCAGATTGAGTTTGAGTTTAGGCAAAGTTTAAGTTTATGTGGTGTTTTGTGTCAACTTTGGGTCAAACCTAACCACAACTTCGTACAGTCCTATGATTTCTGGAAGATCAACAGAAATGGCTTTGTATAACTCATTTCAAATTCTTGAAAAATAGATTAAGTTAGCCTGTATCTGGTACCCAACACAGTCCCATCATGTAGAATAAACATAGATTTTTGAAGTTGAAAGATTTCATTAGCGACTAGGAAAACTTAAAAGCTCAACACTGATGATGAAGATAGTCAATGCATACATACTAAGTAGTGTTCTAGAAAAAAAAACCAATGTGAATAATTGTGATGAAGAAAGGCATTTTAATTCAATTATATATATATGCATATATTAAGGCATATAATCTAATCAATGCTATGCCCATTTTAAAAGTAGAAGAGTGAACACATATATGTGTGAAAGCAATAGCATTTAGATAAATAGCTTGGATAAGTCTCTTTAAATGCCTCCAAATATACCAAACATAGTATCAACTTTTAACTAGACTTTTACAATTTAGACAAAGCTGTATCAATACGGATATCATGAACAAAGACTGAAATATTTAATCAACTTATTTTTTTGATATTCTCACCCTGGTTCACCTTAATAATTTTTCCAAAGATTAGCAGTTCATTTACCTCCCGATGTAATTCCACGTGAGCATGAACAGTTAACCACCTAGAAATTACTAAAATATAAGGAGTCATTACCCATAATCATTGGAGAATGATGTGAATGAACCTGCCTTGTACTATGCCAACAAGCCATGTGGTCTCTTAGAGTGCTAATCGTTTTTGACAATATATAATACAAACTATTATTTTAGACAGGGTGTCATGCAGCCCAGGCTGGCCTTGAACATACTATGTGGCTGAGGATGAACTTGAGGTCCTGGGTTCTCATGCTTCCACTTCCTGAGTACTAGAATTACAGGTGTGCCATTACATGTGATTTATGCAGTACTGGGATCCAACTTGGGACTTTCTGCATTCAAAGCAAGTAGTTCAACAACTGAGCTGTATCCCTATCTTGGTAATTCATAATTATGGATATGATATTTACATCCTGGGGAAAACTGATATACTGAGGAAAACTCAAAATTCAAGGGTTGAAAGAAATATATGTTATCACAATGTTGAACATTTTGAATGATGGCCAAGCCCAGAACATTCAGTGCTTTCAACAAATATTGCGTGCTAAGATCAAGGCTGATTCAACTGTATAGTGATCTAGAGACAGCTGAGCTGTAATTATGGGACTTGTATGAGATTATGAGTTTGCTATCTTTAACTTGAACAGTTCTGGCCATCCCTTTCTCTTTAACATTGGTAGTTTGGCACTTCTGATTACTTGGTCGGTTTCATTGAAAGTGTTCATATTTACGTGACATTCTCTAAATTGTAGAGGGTTCCAAGGAGAATATGGCAGCACATGAGCTATATAGATACATGCTGACTAAAAAAAAAATAAAACTTTATGTAGAATTTTCTTCAGGAATGACAGCCCTGATAAGTTATGTAATACCATATGGTAAGTGCTAAACACATACACATTTGAGCAATACTATAGAGCAACAGTAAGACTTAATAGGACTCAGATATATAAACATGTGTGTGTGTGTGTGTGTGTGTGTGTGTGTGTGTGTGTGTGTGTGTGTGTGTATAGCAACAGCAATGAAGGAGAGTTTATGAATTTAAGAGAGAGTTGGGGTGAGAGAAGAGTTGAAATGATATAAATATAGTACTTATGTGTGAAATTCTAAAAAGAAATAATGTGTTCAAATTAATAAGTTAGGCAGGATTTGAATGATTTTCTTTCCTTTGGGAACTGTAAGTATCTTGTGGAAGTAGGAGATAAAGCTGAAAAGAATTTGAGCACCAAGATACACATATCACCATTCTATTTTCAAAGAAGCGGGGATATTATCACAATGTCTGGATATTTATACACTAAAATTCATGGCAGAATGAGAATTAAAATGCATGCAAAAATGTACAATCATTATGAAAGTAGTTTTGATTCCTAATATACCTTAATGAGTATTAAAGATTTCTAGGGTTTCCTGAGACGTGACTTAGGGTTTACTGTTGTCATGAATCTCAGTAATTCTTCTAACTCTTCCCTGAGTTGTGTAGACAAGGAGCACTGAGAAATTCTGCACTTATCCCCATTCCATAATTTAGTTCCAACTAATCAATAACTCACAGCCAAAATCGAGCTGTAGAGCTCACGTCTTTCAACAGTCCTGTATTTCAATATTAAGTTGTTGATGTGTCTACCTTATTCCTCACCTTGTAGTACCATGGTTTTGCATATTATAAGTTTATAATACTTTATAAAACATGACCCTTATTTCCAGGTATATAGCCAGCCATCTTTTTATTTTTACTGTTTTTATTTTGGGAAGTTACACACATGTGTAGATTGTATTGTGATCATTACAATCCCTTACCCTATGTTATCCCTCTCTCATGGAGGCTAACCCCACTCTTCTTCCTAAATAGTCCCTGTTCTAACCATACCCCAACTCGCCTATAATTGTTCTAGAGATGGTGATCTTCTCAAGCATGTGCCTGCATGCTTGCCTGTCCTGTGATGTTCTCCCTCCTGTAATCTTCATCTTCTTTTCCTCCCTAAAATTATAAATACCACATCAAGAACTAAAAGTATAGCTCTTAAGACTGTGAGGATTTCATTATACCTATTGGCATGATTCTAAATTCATTGCAAAGTGTACTTCTCTTCGTCCAAACTTTTGGAACCACACCCTCACTGGATCCTGCTTCTAGATTCATAAGCAGAATTTGCAGCTTTAGTCTTCTGGTAATTTTAAAGCAGATTTTCCTTGGTTGAATCTTTATTTTAGACTTCTTTACTAGTAGATGCTTTATCTTTGGTTCAGATCTTTTAGCATCCAGATCCTGACAAGTGTTTGCCACATTGCTCCCCCATGACAGAGCCTGAAATTCTGACATCTTCCTTGTTAGAGCCTTCATTACTCACTGACGTTAGCATATGCACTAAAACTGTAAGACATTATTTCCATTCTTCAGTACTGTCCTTTCCATTTTATTATTGTTGTCTGCTACAATACTGTCAGACCTTGGTCCATGGATGAAGTGGTGATTGCTTGTGAGAAAACAAGACAAAAGTCCTGTGACCTCAGCTCTCCAAAGCGTGAGATTGTTCTTGCAAAGTGCTTTTGTGCCCTTCCCATGTGTAGTAAATATGAGGGCATTTATTTCTGATTAGCCATCATCTTACTATTACTCAGATGATGTTTTCAAGCATGGGACATTCTCGTGATTGTATACAGCTTGAACCCATGTGAACTTCGCTCACATGAACCCTTAGAATATAAATTGCCTGATGCTCTGAATAAAGTTGGCTACTGCATGAGAGTTTAGTATGCCTTATTTTTAGGCTACATTCTTCCAGGTTCATGTCACCAGCTAGAGCAGTGACACAATATCATTTATGAGCATGTGCTATCTACTTTTCTTATTGCTGGGAAAAGTTACCTGACAAAACAGCTCAAGGAAGGGAAGGTTTGGTTTGCTTCACAGTTTGAGGGGACTGTCCATCATGGTGGGAAAGGCCTGGTAACAGGAATGCATCCTTAGTCACGAAGCAGAAAAAAATTAATGCTGTGCTCATCTCCCTTTGTCCTTTTCCTTCTGTCTGAGATGCCAGACCATTGAGTGGTATTCCCTACATTCAGGTTGATTCTCCATTGCTCAGTTAAACCCATTAGAAATGTCCTCATTGATACATCCAGAGGTTTGTCTCCTAAGTGATGATAAGCCCATTCAGGTTGACAATCCCAGATTAATAATTGCAGAAGTAATCATTTTATTCTGAGTTATATATCTTAAGGAAAAGAAATTTATATTCTCTGCAAAAAAAAAAATGTAGTGCTATAGCCAATGGATTTTAAATATTATCCCAGGTCTGCCAGCAATATGTGGTTTTATTTAGAAACTACGTTCATATTGAAATAGGTTTGTGCAGAGCCTTTACACTCCAAACCCTCAGTTTCATGTAATACGTTTTGGAATGACTCTAAATATCCACTATATTGAAAACCTTTCATCACAATGTCACAACAAATGACTTATTCAAAGTAAGTCTCCCCAAATCACATTTCAAAAGTAACATCCATGTTGTTTCTTCCTTAGCAGGAAAGTACAGATAGGGCTTATAGAAGGATGAAAATAGAAATCTACAAAGATTTTACACTTTAGGGGAAAAGCTATTTACTGATATATCTAGCATGTAACATAGCTATCCAAGCTCATCAAAAGTGAGAGTGATATAGGCTAGCCTTAGACAGAGCTGTCCTCTGGAGTCTTTGGTTCTATGACAACTTAGAGTTGTTTTTCTGATAACATTTATATTTTAATTGTTGATAGAAATAAAGTCAATCTGCTAAAATTACTTTATTGTGGAGGTAATAAAGCATACTCTATGTATTGAGCACACTGAGCTACATGATGGGAACCCCTTCATTTTATTTATTTGACTTCTGTCCAGGTTCCCCTTATTTGCTCTTACAACTACTCAGTATTTTAATTTCCTATATTCTGGTACCTAGTGTTGTATAAAATGAGAGAAATAATCTTTGTAAGCTAGAGGGTTGTAAAGAGCAACTTGAAAATTTTTTATATACTTTGAAATTTTATGAAGAATTTTCACATACATTAATACTTTTCAGTGAAAATTATATGATCTTCAGGAGTGTTATTTTCAGATTCATATGGATAAAAGCACATATGTGACATGATTTAAATACTCAAACATCTGTAGCTTTAATAGACAGACATATTATGGTAGACAAGTTGATTGATTGATAATAGGCTTATCTCAGTACAGGACGTACAAAGGAAGCTGTTTTTGAAGGCCTAGTTCTTTAAAAAGTAAATAATAAATGTTTCATTGGAAGGCAAAGGCATAGACCTGATATGACCTGTGTTTACAGTTAAAATGCAGCCAATGTATGTGTAGTTTCTGTTCACAACTGTATTAGTCTGTTTGAGATGCTATAACAAATCACCCCAGACCTGTTTTAAAAAGCAGATATTTAACATCTTACCCTTGTAAATACTGAAAGTTATGGGTTAGTCTGACATATATGCTCAGGTCTTAAGGAAGATGCTTGACGGGTTTTTTCTTAATGTTTCTTTTCCATGACATGTGCAAGAAAAAACCAAGTTCTTGTGTCTCTTTCTCCTAAGGATAGTAATCATATCATTGGGACATCTACACTCATGACCCAATGGCTATATAAATGCCATCACAATGGGGCTCCAATATAGAAACAATTAATTTAATGACAAAATTATTATAATGAAATTCTGATCTTTAGGCTAACAACCTTGTAGAACTGTTTTGTTTCTTCATATTACAAATAATTAATTTATGATACCATCAGAGCTTACTATTATTCAAGTTCAGTCTGAAATTGAGTTTTATGTATTCATCTTTCAGATTGGTTCACCTTTATGAACTGCATAAAGAACCAATTAAGAAAAGCTAAACTAAGTTTGGTGAGGATATTTCATTTAATAAATGATAATTTCCTTCCGTATATAAATTCATCCTTTTTAAATGAGCCTATTGAACAAATCTAGGTAATAATGTAGATAGACTATATCAGTTTTGATTGGTTTTAAGTCACTTTTCATTTTGATTTAATAGATCATTTATAATGTCAACCCAAACTAGATTAATCCTTCATTTCTCTATTCCAATGTCCAAGACTCCAGGTTATTTCTTCCAAAAACACAAATTAAAAGTCATTAATTTACAGTTCCCTTTGTTTCTGATTTTAATAATAACATTTACTGTTTCTTGGCTCTGCTGGATACACTAAGCACTTTCCACTTATTGTGTATGATAGAATTAGCATGCATACATTAGAGATGATGATGCTCCTTAGTATTTATATGTGTTTTTAGTGGGACAAAATCATTAGCCTCAGTGATATCCCATGAATCTCCCACATTGATGGACTTTTACCATCATAAGCACATCATGTTGGCATGGTGTTTACATACAACTGGGTCTAGAAGATTTTCAGTACCAATGTGATTCATTGATGAACAAGTCATGGAATGTGCCAATTTATAGTTTATTTTTTAATTGCACATAATGTTGTGGTGTAAAAGGCAGTTCACATAAATTAATATAACATAGTGCTTATAAAGTAGAGAATGAATGAAATGGATATGAAGTCATTTTCAGTAATACTAGGTTTCCAAATGCTAAGTTAGAAGATCCCATGTACATAAAAGCTTGAATGCTTTCAACATAAAGAGATGACAGTTGCCTGAAGAGAAAGATATATTTATCCTAAGTTGAGTGTTATGGTGCCCATGGTTTGAGGTATTATGTGGGCCCTCAAACATGCAATTTTGATTTAGCAAGAGGAGAACTTTGTGGAGGAAATATATTTGCTGTTTTCTGTAAAAACGAATCAATCACTGAGTATTTCAGACTTGTGATCCTTAGATATTAGCATGTGATTAATCCACTTTTAATTTCCCCATAGTACCCATTATCTGAAAGCCAAGATAATTCTTTCTAGTACAAATAAAATTGTTATTCACAGAAACATGATTTATTCTGAAATTGGTAAACACAAAAAAATCACAAACCAATGTTTAATATATGCAACCCATTTATTTGAATGTGTTTATATCATTGTAAATCATTACAGATGGAAAACATACAGTTAAAATAATTTATTCAAATGGTTCCTCTAAATTACATATGATTTAAATTAAATTGATGATCTGAATAAAGTGATTGTTATTCACAAACTTGGTAAAGCAATGTTGTAACTCCTATGCCTGTTGTCTCTTTCTGAAATTATCTTGTTCTTATAGGCATAAGCTAAATTAACCTAATGTTTATAGCAAATCTCATGTATTTTTATTAAAAATATTTGTTCAAAGAAGCTTCTTTTTGCAGTGGACAGCAGTCAACAGAGAGAAGCACTGGTCAATGTGTTGAGAATAAGAGGCTCAGCCCTACATCTACATCAAACCCCTCATAATGTACTAAGGAAAACATCAAAGAAGATGGGAGGAGGGCATGTAAAAGCCTGAGGGTGTATGGAATACTGTGCATCAGGACATGACATAGCTGTCATGTTCTTGAACTCAGAGCAGCTCTGTTTTCCTGCATGAGACCTGCACAAGATCAAGCCATCCAGATTTATGGCAAAAGTGGGATAAACAATCTCCAGGCCCCACATGTTCTGGGGAACTATTGACAGTGGATAGACAATCTCTAAGTCCCACCCATACTAAAGAGCTACTAGCAATATGTAGACAATCTCCAGGGCCCATCCATTCTAAGGAACTATTGGCAGTGGGTAGCCAATCTTCAGGCCCTACCTATACTAAAGAGCTATTAGCAATATGTAGACAATTTCCAGGCCCCACCCATTCTGAGGAGCTATTGGCAGTGGGTAGCTGTTGGAGAAGAGAATCATTCATTTTATAAGATATAGCCAAAGGGAGGATTCTCATGCTCTAATGGATTTGCCACACCCATATACATATGGGCACTGCTAATTGCAATTAATGGGTATTCAAAAAAAGGACAAGAAGGTGAGAGGGAGATATGTTGTGAGGGCTATATTTCATTGTGCACCTCTATGAATTCTCAAGAAAGATAAAATAACAAATAAATATATCCTGCCTCAAAAATATTTCTTTAATGTTATAGAAAAAATAACATGATTTTATTTTGAAATCAAATATTCAGTTGTATAAAGAGATCTCAGTATATTAGACCTAGGACAATAGTTAGAATGGATATAGTCTATTCCCAAATGTAAGAGAAAATAAAATGAAATTAAGCAAGACATTTTTGGTTCAATGCTTTTGCTCCAGTTAAAAATCAACTTGGTAGAAATGTAAACCAGGATGCTATAGCCAAGCATATGTTGAAGGACTCCAGGGCTACCCCAGCAATCTGTCAGCACATAAAGCTCTGTGTTCTCAGCCATGTGGACTGGGTGGATATGCGGTGACACTGAAGTAGTGTTAGTTTCAAATAAAACTCATGTGTGCAGTCACGACCACTGTGGCGATTGTTTGACTTTTCCAAACTGTTACCAGTCACTTTTTATATTGCTTATAAAAATGGTAATTTGACATATTTATTCAGCCAGTCAGTCTCAAGGTTGACTGACAAAGAGTGCAGAGAATTTATTTATTTTACATCCATATTTCCTAACTCAAGATGTGGTCAGAATGTAAACGAAGCAACATAGATTGCAAACAAGCTCCTTGTAATTCCGTGGGGCCTACTTGTGGGAAATATGTCTAAATTCTAACACGAAATTGCACATTTTTAAACCACTCAGCAGCATTGTGGAAGCTTGAGATATTTTTCCCTTGAAAAGTGTTAGACTGACCCATGAGACAAGAAGGTAAGTCTATCCCCACTTTCCCAAGGACAAGTCAAACGGTGTGGTAGAAAGAACTACCTCTCACCCTGACAGCCACACCACTCTGTTGAAACTGACTATGAATTGAGGTGACGTTTCCAACACCCAGTATCTGAGTTTTCCCACCTGTAATGCAAATAAAATTAATACATACCATACATACTGTAAAAATTGAGTTAATATATAGGAAATAATATCACTGCAAATGTATATATATATAAATTAATTCTTATATAAATAATTAATTATATAATAATTAATATAGCAATAATATTAATTTCTAAGGAAATGAATAGCTTTTCCATTTTCACTCCCTTGGGCAGAGACAGACTGGAGACAAGGGAATATTCTACCAGGGGAGTTGTATGTTTAGGGTTGCAGTCTTCAGTATGAATCTATGAAGGATTGCTACAATTACTTTTATTTTGCAGGTAACAGACTAACTGGAATTGAATCCAAGTTTACCAGTAAAAAAGTGATATTTCCTTGGGAAAATTCATCTTAGTTTCATCACGGATAAGGGTAAATAATGGAGCAGGGAGGAGGCTATGGCTGGGATGTAAAATAAATAGATGAATAAAAAATAAAGATTGTCGGAAGGATCAAAGGGGCTAATACATGTTCATGTATATTCTAAAGGTGAGCCAGGCAGCGGTGGTGCATGCCTTTAATAATCCCAGCACTTGGGAGGCAGAGCCAGGCAGATCTCTGTGAGTTCGAGGCCAGCCTGGTTTACAGAGTGAGATCCAGGATAGGCACCAAAACTATACAGAGAAACCCTGTCTGGGGAAAAAAAAAAGGTGGTATGTGAAGTATTTCTAGGAAAATGCAAGCATTAAAGCATGTTGCCAAATGAGTGTGTTCAATAATTGTGAGATTATCAGGTAATGATGATGCCAACTTGCCAACTTAGTCAATAAGTTAATTCATTGATGGAGTCATACTGAATGGCTGAGGAGGCCTGATTGGAAGATGTAGATCATTGTGAATTTTGTCTTCTGAGTGTCCATAGGGCAGTTCACACTTCTGCCTGTTTCTCTCAGTTTCCCTGCCATCATCTTGTTCAACCACACACTCCTGCTCCCAAAATGTTCTTCCTGACCACAGGCCTGTAACTGTGGCAAAGCTGGCCAAGTTCTGAAATTTCTTAACCAAACTTCATCCTTCTTCTCTGAAGTTGCTTCCTCAAGTATCTGTCACAGCCACGGAAGACTGACTAATACACACAAGCATAATGAGAGTGAAGATGTTGGCAGTGGCACTAAGTAGGAAGGAATGGAAAGTGCAAGAAATTAACACCGGGACAAAGAGAACAGTGATAAGCAGAGAATGCTACACACTGGCAGAAAGAGAGACAGGGTTAAGTGGTGATGGAGATAATCTGTGTTAAAATCACGAGGGTACTCAGTCTCAATACTGATGCATTAACGTGTCACATTCTCTCTCTCTCTCTCTCTCTCTCTCTCTCTCTCTCTCTCTCTCTCTCTCTCTCTCAGTTTCTCTCTCTCAGTTTCTCTCTCTCTCTCTCTCTCTCGTTCTCTAGCAAACTACGTCTATGTAAAAACTCTTAAACAGTCTCTTGATCTTTCCAAAGGCAATTTTCAACCTAAATTTATATTCTAACCACTACATACACATATAGGTAAAAGTACTTTGTTTAAAATCTTGGGCTATAAGATGTCTGGAACACATGGGAAAGAGCAACACATGGTCTATAAAGGTAAGCATGATATTCTATGTTCACAGCAATGCCTCCTACTGCTATTCCTGACAAAAAGGAAACCCATACACAGCTATATTCAAAGAGAACATAAATTGAGATGGAAAAGATGGTTCAGTGTTTAAGAGTAATTGCTGCTGTTACAGAGGACCAGGGTTTGGTTTCCGGAAACCACATAGCAGCGTACACTCCTCTATAACTACAGCTCCAGGGAATCTGATGCTTTCTTGCCTGCCTCTTAGGGCAATAGGTATGCACATTGTCCATATACACACGCAGGCAAAACAATCAAATATATAAAGCAAAAAGGAAATATTTTAAATAAAGATATTTCATATCGAGCTCCATTGCACACATGTTTTTGCACAAACAAATTATTTTCCATTTAGCAATAAATTCAAACCCTAAGCACTTGGGAGAAAAAATGAATAATAATTACTCAACAATTTAAAACATATTACCAATGATAATGATGTTGTTGGATGACCACAAGTCAAAAGGTTTCCTTGAATTATTAATTACACCCAAAGGCTACATTCTAGTATTTATTTAAGCTATGTACTTCAAAAAAGATTGAAATAAACTATAATCTCACAGCTGGTTGTTTTCATTTAAGCTTCTCAGAGTATAGTTTATAGCCAAGTATTTAAAAAAAATACCTAAATGTTTATTAGAAATGAAGAATCTTAAAGTATAAGTTACTGCCACAGAGTCTGCATGATGATCAAATTTGAAAATAATTTTATGCTCATTTAATTTAGAGGGTATTAATCAAGAATAATGATTTTCTTCTGTACATCTTCTCTTAAAATCATCTAAGATAAGAACAGTAGTAATGTCTAAAGTTAACAGTAGAGATTTTTTCATTAATCTACCATTAATATCATAATTATCTTAGATATTTCTGTTTTGCCACCATTGAGAAAAAATGATCTAGGTAAATAAAATTAATAACTATTGTACTAGTCAGGGTTCTCAAGGGAAACAGAACTGATAGAATTTCTCTTCTATGAGAGAGAGGAAACTGTGGTCTGGGTGTAAAATAAATAAATAAATAAATAAATAAATAAATAAATAAATAAATAAATAAAAAGAATAAATTGAGGAAAAGACAAACAAAAAATGGAGAAAATTAATAAATCCCTTAAAGAAAGCCAAGAAACAAACAAACAGTTGAAGAAATGAATAAAACGGTTCAAGATCTGAAAATGGAAATAGAAGCAATTTCTCAATTTCACAAACTAAGGGAATTCTAGAGATGAAAAATGTAAGTAATCAAATAGGAACTATGGAGATAAGCTTCACCAGCAGAATACAAATAGATGAAAGAGAGAATCTCAGGTATTAAAGATACGATAGAACTATGAAATAGACACATTGGTCAAAGAAAATGTTCAATGTAAAAATTCCTGACACATATCTAGGAAATTTGTGACACATTGAAAAGACAAATCCTTTAAAAAAATGGAATAGGGGAAGGAGAAGAGTTTCAGCTCAAATGTCCAGAAAACATTTTAATGAAATCATAGAAGAATAAACCCCTAACCTCCTAAAAAGGAGATGCCTATAAAAGTACAAGAAGCATACAAAACTCTAAATAGATTGGGCCAGAAAACAAAGTCCCCTTAGCATATAATAGCCAAAACACTAAATATACAGAACAACAACAAAATAAGAATATTAAAAGCTGCACAGGAAAGAGCAAGTAGCATATAAAGGCAGACCTAATAGAATGATACCTGACTTCTCAATAGAGACTCTAAAAGCCAGAAGGGTCTGCAGAGATATAATACAGACTCTTAAGAAAATGCAGATGTCAGCCCAAACTGCTATACTCAGCAAAACTTCAATCACCATACATGTAGAAATAAGATGCTCCATGATAAGCCAAGTTTAAAAAAATAATGTATCTACAAATCAAGCCCTAGAGAAGGTGCTAGAAGGAAATCTCCAACATAAGGCAGTTATCTACACCCAGGAAGAGACAGGAAATAAATAATCTCACACCAGCCAAACCAAAGGAAGGGAAGTGTGTGCACAAGCATGCGCGCGCACGCGCGCACGCGCACACACACACACACACACACACACACACACACACGCACGCACACCACTACTACTGCCACCACCACCACCAACAAATCATCAGAATTAACTATCATTAGTCTTTGATACCTCTCAATATCAATGGACCCAATTCCCCAGTGAAAAAAAATCACAGAGTAACAGAATGGATGTGCCTCAACACCAAAGAAAGACATAACCTCAGAGTAAAGGCTTGGAAAGATTTTTCTAAGCAAAGCCACCTAAGAAACAAACTTGTGTAGCCATTTTTATACCTAACAAAATAGACTTCAAACCGAAATCATTCTAAAGGGACAGAAAAGGACACTTATACTCATCAAAGGAAAAAAATCCACCAAGATGACATTTCAATTCTTAACATCTGTACCTTAATGCAAGGACATCCATGTTTGTAAAAGAAACATTACTAAAGCTTAAATCACACATTGATAGTGGGTGACTGCAATACCTCACTTTTACCAATGTATAGGTCATCCAGACTGAAAAAAAAAAAACACATAATCACCTCAGTAGATGCAGATAAGGCCTTTGAAAAAAATCCAGCATCCATTCCTGATAAAAGTCTTGGAGAGATTAAGGATATAAGGGGCATTACTAAACATAATAAAGGCAATTTACAGCAAACCTATAGCCAACATCAAATTAAATGGAGAGAAACTCAAATCAGTTTCACTAAAATCAGGAAAAAGATAATGCTGTCCACTCTCTATGTATCTATGCAATATAATATTTGGAATTCTAGCTGGAACAATAAGGCAACTGAGGGAGTCAAAGGGATACAAATTGGATAGGAAGAAGTCAAAGTATCATTATGGGCATATGATATGATAGTAAACAGAACTGATTCCAAAACTTCTACCAGGGAATTCCTCCAGCTGATAAACATCTTCAGCTAAGTGACTAGATACAAGATTAACTAAAAAAAAAAAAAAAAAATCAGTAACCTTACTGATAATAAATAAATAAAAAACAGCTAAGAAAGAACTCAGAAAGTCATTACACCCTTCACAATAGCCACAAACAATGTAAAGTGTGTTTGGGTAAGCCTAACCAAGCAAGTGAAAGACTTGTATGACAAAAACTTCATGTCTCTGAAGAAAGAAATTGAAGAAGATGGAAATATCTCCAGTGCTCATGGATCAGCAGAATCAACATACTAAAAGCGGCCATCCTACCAAAAGCATTCTACAGATTCAGCATAATTCCCATCAAAATTCCACTACAATTCTTTATAGACTTTGACATGACAATACTCAATTTCATATGGAAAATGGAAAACCCAGGAAAGCTGAAACAATCCTGAAGAATAAAAGAACTTCCAGAAGTACCAATATCCTTGATTTTAAGCTGCACTACAGAACTACATAGTAATATGAATTTCATGGTATTAGCATAAAAACAAACAAGTTGATCAATGGAATTGAATTGAAAACCCAGAAACAGTTCCACACACCTATGGACACCTGGTTTTTGAAGGAGGCCAAAAATACGCAATGGCGAAAAGAAAGCATCTTCCACAAATGATGCTAGTCTAACTGGGTGTCTATATATAGAAAAATGCAAATAGATCCATATTTATTACCCTTCACACAACTCAAGGCAAAGTGGTTCAAAGACCTCAACATAAAACCATATACACTCATAGAAAAGAAAGTGCTGAAGAACCTTGAATGCATTGACACAGGAGATAACTTCCTAAACACAGCACCTATACTACAGGGACTAGCATCAACAATTAATATTTTTTTTTTTTTTAGTTTCATGGGGCTGCATGAAACTGAAAAAAAAAAACTTTTGTAAAGCAAAGGACACCATCAATAGGACAAAATGGCAGTCTAAAGAATGGGGAAGTATTCACCAACTCCACATCCAAGACAGGGCTAATATCCAAAATATAGAGAGAGTTCAAGAAATTAGAAATCAACAAATCAAATAATCCAATGAAAAAATTGGGTGCAGATTTAAAGAGAGAATTCTCAGTTGGTTGAGAAACACTAAAAGAAATGTTCAACATCCTTCATCATCAGGGAAATATAAATCAAAGTTACTTTGAGATTCTATCTTACATCTGTCATGCTAAAATCAACAACACAAGTGACTGCCCATGTTGTTGAGAATGTGCAGCAAAGATGACACTCCTCCATTGCTGGTGGGAGACCAAAAATGTACAACTACTATGGAAATCAATATGTATTTTAATTCCTCAGAAAATTAGGACCTGATATACCTCAAGACCCAGCTATACCACCCTTGGGCATATACTCAAAAGATGCTCCATACTACCATAAGGGCATTTGTTCAACTATGGTGATAGTGGTTTTATTCATAATAGTCAGAAACTGGCAACTGCCTAGATGTCCCTCAATAGAAGAATGGATAAAGAAAATGGGCATAATGGTGTATTACTCAGCTGTTAAAAAATGCTGTCATGAAATTTGCAGGTAAATGGATGAAATCAAAGAAAAATCACACTGAGGCAATCCAGATGCAAAAAGATAAACATAGTATTTACTCACTTATAAGTAGATATCCACTGTTAAATAAAGGATAGTCACATGCTGTGGGATGTCCTATATGCTGTGAATATATGTTGCTATGATTGGTAGATAAATAAAACGCTGATTGGCCGGTAGCCAGGCAGGAAGGATAGTGTAGGCAGGACAAGCAGAAAGGAGAATGCTGGGGAGAAGAGGGCTGAGTAGAGAGACTCAGCCACCATGAGGAGAAGCATGATGTAAGACAATGGTAAGCCATGAGCCACATGGCAACTTATAGATCAATAGAAATGGGTTAATTTAAGATATAAGACAGATAGCAAGAAGCCTTCTATGGCCAGACAGTTTATAAGTAATATAAGTCCCTGCGTGCTTAATTGGGCCTGAGCGGCTACAGGAGCTGGGTGAACACAGGAATACTCCAGTTATAAATGGCACCCAACATGGGGCAAGAGTTTCCACCTAAAACCTTAGAAAAAAAAGATTCTAAAATGGAGCTAAAAACAGCTTCCTAGTTGTCTCTCTCAAGTTAGTGGCAGCCTGTGGGTTTGAGCTACAACTATAGTCACACTATACAATCCACAGACCCAGAGAGGCTAAGTAACAAGAAGGGTTCCATGGGAAGAACACATGGATCTCCCTATGAAGGAGAAATAGAATAGATTTTAAGGGTGGACTTGGGGTGGGTAGGAATGGGAATAGATGGATTCTGGTGGAGGAAGAAAGTATAGAGAGAGACAATTCAAACTGGGGGCACTTGGGGGTAATGTAGAAGAAACCTAGTGCAGTGGAAACTTCCTGGATTCTATGAGGGTGACCCTAATGAGGACTCCTAGTAATGGAAGATACAAAGCCTGAACTGGCCATCTTCTGTAACCAGGCAAAGTTTCCAGTGGTCAAACTAAGACAACAACCTAGCCACAAAACTTTTAACCTACAATGTTTCTTGCTTGCAAGAAGACTGGGGCAATATTGGTTCAGAACTTGTGGGAGTGTCAAATTTCCTGCTTCAGTGAAAAGTCTGTCAGATATTCTGGGCCTGTGGCTGAAGGTGGCTGGCCCAACATTGCAGAGGAACTTTGGGTGACTATCTAGGCAGCCAAATTTCTATGTTGTTAGATAATATTACATTCTTCTGAGTGTATAATGGAGTTAAAGACTAATAATTTACCAAGTTATGATAGAAAATAAATTTTATATAAAACTTTAGAGTCACTAAGATGTTGGATGGTCGAGTGTTTTCTCTGAATTTGCTAAATACAAATAGACTGAATATTGTAAATATTCAGTAAAAAAGGGGAAATGTATAATATTATTTTAAGATGTGTTACATTTGTTTATACTGTGGAATATTTGTTTAATGATGCAAAGATGTGTTGCATTCTTTTATGTTGATTTTGTTTAACTCTGTGAAGCTGTGTTACTTTGCCTGTCTAAAACACCTGATGGTCTAATAAAGAGATGAATGACCAAGAGCAAGGCAGCAGAAAGGACAGGCGGGACTGGCAGGCAAAGAGAATAAATAGAAAGAGAAAAAGAGAATAAAGAAGATATGGAACAAGAAAAGAAAAAGATGAAGGAGTGAACAAAGAAGGGGCCAGCCACCCAGCTATACAGCCAGACATGGAATAAGAAGAAAAGATATACATAAATAGAGAAAGGTAAAAGCCCAGAGGCAAAGGGTAGACTGGAAAAGTTAAGAAAAGCTGGCTAGAAATAAGCCAAGCTAAGGCCAGGCATTCATAAGTAAGAATAAGCCTCCATGTGTGTGATTTACTTGGGAGCTGTGTGGCAAGCCCCCCCAAAAAGTAAAGAGTAAAAAGAGTAAAAACAACCAAAAACAGATCCTTCCAGCCTTGTCCAGCCTTGATATGAGGGTTTGTGCCTAGTCTTCTTGCATATTGTTATGCTATGTTCATTGATATTCCTGGAATTCTTGGTCTTTTCTGAAGGGAAAAGGTGAGCAGTGTGTCTAAGGATATGGGAGTTGGGGAGGGACAACTAAGAGGAATGAAGGGAGGAAAAACTGTGGTCAGGATCTGTTGTACAAGAGAATAAATAAATGAAAATAAAAGTCTGTAAAAAAAATAGTTTTGTTTTTGTGTGCTTTCTAAGCCAATAATTTATTTTGGGTGTTCATGTAGCTCCTTGGATCATATATATGAAGAAAAATGGCTGAGTGTATGTACATGCTTTATTTTATAAATGAAAGCTCAATATGTGTATAGAATTACTAATTTTGGAACAACTTAACTATGCTATGTAGGTTGGTTTTGTCTAAGATGTCATATAGAAACCTTTCTAAGCACTCCTATTTGTAGCCAAACCATAATTGACACAGACCGAGCAGGTTATATTAAGAAATATGTATGTATGTATATACACATGTTCATGTAACTACAGTTCATAAAAAAGGAGGTCATAAGTTTGAAAGAGACCAAGAGGGGTATAAGCAGGAATTAGATAGAGGAAAACCAAGGAGGAAAGGTTTCAATTATATTATAATCTCAAAATTAAAAACAAGTTATTGGAAAATACTAATTTTCTGAAAGTTGTTTAAATACTTGATAGAACATTAACATCTCTACAAAGTTTAGAGAAAAGCTGTTGAGGAATATTATTTTAAGATGTGTTATATTCATTTATGCTGTGGAATATTTGTTTAATGATGCAAAGATGTGTTGCTTTCTTTTATGTTGCATTTGTTTAACTCTATAAAGCTGTATTACTTTGCCTGATTAAACACTTGATTGGGCTAATAAAGAGCTGAATGGCCAATAGCTATGCATAAGAAAAGATAGGCAGGGCTGGCATGCAGAGAGAATAAACAGAAGGAGAAATCTAGGCTTAGGAGGACAGCAAAGGAGGAACTAGAAAAGGAGGAGAGGAGAATGCCAGGGGCCAGCCCCCCAGCCATACAACCAGCCACGGAGTAAGATGGAAAGAAAGGTATATAGATTAGAGAAAGGTAAAAGCCCAGAGCAAAAGGTAGACTGGTTTAATCTAAGTTAAGAAAAAAAAAAAAAACTGGTTAGAAATAAGTTTAGCTAAGGCTGGGCATTCATAACAAAGAATAAGTCTCCATGAATTTATTTGGGAACTGGGTGGTGCGCCACCAATGAACAAAGAGTATAAACAAACAAACTACAAAAAGCTTAACTTTTTTCAATTATTT
Organism: Peromyscus californicus insignis; assembly: GCF_007827085.1. Classification (NCBI taxonomy): domain Eukaryota; kingdom Metazoa; phylum Chordata; class Mammalia; order Rodentia; family Cricetidae; genus Peromyscus; species Peromyscus californicus. Next base: position 29,544,529 of record NW_026294617.1, read on the forward strand.
TGAGAATTTTTTATATTAGCTATCATAAAACAGCAACTCTGGAGTCAGGGTGATGGCTCGGCAGGTAAGAGTGCTTGCCTTGCCAGCCTAGTGACCTGAGTTCAACGGTGGAGTCCTTGTAGAAAGCTGGGAGTGGTGGCATTCCTGGATAATCTCAGCCCTCCTACCATGAGATAGGCCAGAAGCTCGCTAGTCTGCGCATCAAAAGAAACAAGAAACCTCAAAAAAGTAGAAGAGAACTAACTCCTGAAATGTTGTCCTTTGATGTCTACACTCCAGCCGTGCCATGTGTACTCAGGCTCATGAACATGCAAACACACACACACACACACACACACACACACACACACACACACACACACACTAATAAAATACATTAAAAGATAAAGTAAAATGTGCTGAATATGAGTGATCACGGGCCCAGAACATGGATTTAAGTCAGTCCCAATGATGTACTCTGGTGATAGAATAGTAAATGCATGTGTATATTAATTGCATTGGTGATTCAGGAGCTGAATGTTGGTGAGTAGGAAGGTAAACAGAACCATGGTAGAAACTGTGAGTTATTCAAACATTTTGCCATAAGAACATAGGTTTGCAGTTAAAAGCGAGATTAAGGATGAAAATGACAGTTTTGAATACTGAAGAAAATGAACTGGAGCACTGGTCGTGGAGAATGAGGTACCAAAATTAGATGGATAAAGGGAAGGGTAGAACTTGGGGCCAGTAATTGTAGTCCAGTTGTCTCATCCCCCTCCACAGCCTTTGAGGGACATATATGAGGCTCTGTTTCCTGGTTACATTTTTGCTTCTAATGTAGGTACTTACAGAATAAACTACTCTAAGTAAGCAAGTCTTCTAACAATAAGCTTCCAACTGGGATATTACCTCAGACCCCTCCCAGACAAAGAGCTAAGTATAAGGCCAACTGGAAAGGCTGCAGCTATATCCTTGTAGCTGTGATGAAGTTCAATCTATGCCATTGCAAAGCTACCAGCTGGTCATGTGATTGTAATAATGAAGAGAGCTGGGTGTAATTATCAGCACTTGAAATATCTGCAAGATTGCACCAGCAGCAAGTGAATAACAACTAGTAGACAGTCAGGGTCAACAGTGCAGAAGTCACAGTTTGGACAAAGAAGACCTGGATGTCAGACTGTGAACATCATGTCATCATATCCCTCGGAGGACCAAGGGGGCAGTTATACAGGGTGTGGACCCCACATTGGCTCAGTCTAGGATAGCCCAGAAAATTAACCAATCTCAATACAGATAAATTGTCCAGCTTCTGCTGTGGCCCTGTAAACTCCCCAGAGGTCAAAGATCACTGGCTTTTCCCTCCCACTCAGGAATTTCTTTCACATTTCCTCAATGACTCCCCATTTGCCAGGCTTTGTACCAAAGTTAAGGTAAATGACTATTAAGGACTTAAGATGACCCAAGATAATTTGTCTCAACCTACATCACCCAATGTCCCTTGTCAGCAGAAGTCAGACAGTCTGCAGGGCCTTCGCTATGGAACCTGCTTTCACAGATGACTGCAGTTCACAGTGCAGAAAGAGACATGTTTGAAAATGACTTCTGCGATGTTCTGAATTCTTATGTAGCCATAAGCAATTATGATAAGTATGTTCACTGACAGTCTAATACTACATGGTACTTTACGGGCTAGAGAACTTTCAATTTGCAAGTTCTCTTTTAGTAATAAAATGTCTATTTTACAAATATAGATGACTGTAAAAAGGAAGATATAAGTTCTTATTTTCATTCTACCCAACCTTAATATTTACAGTGCCTTTTTTTTGCCTTGATTTCCCTTTAGTTCTTATTTACTCACAGTCTTTAAAAGTTTTGTAGAAATTAATCTGCCTGTGCCTTTTGAGCCTCTGCTATGACACATTTATACTAAGATTTTTTTTAATCTTCCCCTAAGTCTCAGTTTAAATTCAAAAAGTCCATTTCCTGTAGTGAAAGCAAACCACAAATGAAATTAGCATGGTAAAGTTTGCTTTTATAGTAAGATAGAAACTTCATAGTCTGTTACTGCAGTTGCACATTTAACCTCTGGGACTTTCTGTAAATTATCTTCAGAGAGAAGAAGAGCTCATATTTTGAATATAAATGCTCACAACCGTTAAAGAAAATGGCTGTGGGCTATTTAACACTATTTTTCTGATACAAAGGTCTAAACATGTTTGAAATCCAGGAAGACTTGGAATCAATAAACTCTGTAGCTTGAATAAGATGTACATGCAAGTAAAGTTCTGCTTCTTTTGTATTCATTTATTTATTTAGTGATCTGTTAGTGCACTCGTGTGTGTGTGTGTGTGTTTGTGTGTGTGTGTGTGTGTGTGTGTGTGTGTGTGTGTGTGTGTGTGTGTACACACGTCACAATACATGTGTTGAGTTGTGAGAACAACTTGCAAGAGTTGGTTTTCACCTTCCACCATGCTATCTATGAGGGTTGAACTTAGGTCAGTCTTAATGGCAAACACCCTTACCTGATTTTCCCAGGCATACATTCTGTTTATACAAACAAATACAAAAAAAAAAAAAAAAAAAGTTCAAAAGAAAGAAAGAAATGAGGCAGGGTAGAGAGATAAAGGAAATTGTTGGGACTTGAGAAGCAGAAAAGAGTCTCTCACCCAGGAATCTAGTTGAATTAATTATTTCATTAGTGGATGAAGGGGCTCTAGCCAGCCTCGGCCTGGAAAACATGGCTCTGGTAGACCTTGCCCTTCTCTCCCTTTCCCTCTGCCTTGCTAAAAACTGTTAGATTACATTCCTAAAGCTAGCTACCAAGGTCTGTTCCCTTATTTGGCCACTCGCTCCTCCTGAGGCTGACTAACAAGGTCCAGCTATCAAAGGATTAAAGTCCAGCAATCAGAAAGCCACTTTGGCTCACCTATTAACATGTCCAATTAAAATTAAACACCTCATCCTAACACGGGGTTTCCAATTTTTCCTTTATAAGCCATCATTTGCCTATGTACCATGTGTGCCTCCTCTCTATCCAGAGGCAGTGCTTTGTCCCCCAGGACAAATACCCCTGCCCCCTTTCCTTTGTTCCCTTCCCCTTCTCCGTAGGCCTCTATCTCCTCTTCCATCACATCCTATCCCATCCTAAGACAGACCTCCCCTTTTTCTCCTCTTAAAATTATACCTGCAAAGTCATTTTCTGCTGCTTTTTTTTTCTGCCAGAGTCAGAAAGCAGCCGCTTTAACTTTTCTTCCCTGCTTAATAAAGGAGCTCTCTGTGAAAGCAGGTGTTTGGGTGTGGTTTGTGCCTAATCTGGGTCTGGGAGGGAGCTCCAGCTGTGTGGGGTCCCTTAAGTGGAGAAGCAAGAATTTCAGCACATTTAGTATCAACTTAAGTTTCCCTCCCTTCCCAGATGAGAGCCTGCAATTTGTAGGAATCTCATGAGATATTCTATTTACAGAGCAAAGTATGGGTACTAAGCCATTTGTGTAACCTTAGTGGTTCATTTCATTTGAGGTGTAATTTGAGAGCCCCCATAACTGTATATATGGCAAAAGCCAAGGCAATGAATTCAGACATCCCTTGATGATCCCATCCTCACACTTGGGTATGTCTGACTTTCTGTGACTCTATGTTTTTTTTATTGAAAACGTCATGCATGCATAGAATGTACTTTGGTCAAGTCCACCCCCATTTTCTCCCCTTCAATCACTTTCCTGTTCCCCTCACCATTATTCTAGTTGGTAACTCTGCTTTTCTTCTTCCCAGAGCTCTCTCTGTCCACAAGTCCCAGCTATACCTCCTGCCTATCTATTGGATATTTAGCTTTTTATTAAACCAATCACAGTGACATACATTGTGTAATCAAATATCTCACAACAGGGTGGCCTCTCAAGGGCCTCATCATTGAAGACAGCTGGCTTGCCCTCCCCAGTAGTCATCAGTTACTAAAAGTTCCTCAGCTAGGGTTGGCATTTCATGCTTACACTCCCTCTTTATAGTGTGATTTTGTTTAGCTTGATCTTGTGCAGGTCTTATATACACAGTTACAGTTGCTGTCAGTCTACATATGCACCTGCCCCATTGGGTCCAGAAAACACTGTTTCAAGCTTCCACAAGCTTTCTGCCCTTTCTTCTGAAATGATCCCTGAGCCTTAGGGGAAGGCAGTGTGTTTCTGACTCTTTTTAAAGGAGTCCACATCTATCTATTGGGCATGGTTTTCTTTCTGGATGCTTCTCTTTCTCTTTCAGTCCTCATACTTAAGTCCATATGAATATATATTTAATAAAATCTCCAATTCTGCTTCATACTGACTAAAACTGAAATTTTTTTCTATTCTGAAGTCATAAATTCAGTTTTGACATGAGTTGAGGTTCCTAAAAGATTAGAGGAATCCCTTAGGCTGCTCAGGGTGACAGTGTAGAGTTTTGTCTTTTTCCTTGCTGCTGATAGCAATGTCACAAAAGCCCTAGGGGGAAAAATCACAGAAAGACTATAATTAGTAAAGTAAATTAAGCTCACATATTGTGAAATCAATCAGCCAAGCAACAAATAAATAGAAATCCCTGGAAATCGGTAAAAAGAGGAATTAGAAGAAAGATTAAGGCTATGTGGTAATGTTACCAGAGCCAAATGTCTAGGCTCCCTTCTATTTAAGTACCGATACTCCAGACAGAGACTCTTGTATATAAGAAGGAGTCAGGTTGACTTAAGGATTTGCATGGAAGAGTAGCTAAATCTGAGATGGAGAACCCTCAAGTTCCATCTGAAAGCAGACAAACACACACAGAAACTTGCCGGAAACTGGTCAAGAGAGTGACCAGCAAGATCATGATAAATATGTGATGGAGAGCCAACCTTCAGCTCCATTTTACCTGATGACACACGTTCACTTACTCAAACCTAAGGTGGGGAGAGCTACCACAGGAGGAGAGGCAGATTTTGAGCCTTGTGCAAATTGACACACACACTACAGTTCCTCCTTTTCTGGAAAGGCCTGACACCCACACCCTTCCTCCAAGTGATCATAGTACTCTGTGCTCAGGCTGCTCCGCTGCAAGTGGCCTGTGGTGCTTCTTTGCTGTCTTTATGTTTGCTTCAGAACTAAGTCCATGTCTTATTTCTGCACTTCATTAGAGGATGTCATCAAAGGATGATGTCAAAGTCATCAAAGGACTGTTCCAATGGATGCTTGCCCCCTTGCCCAGCTTCAGAGGTATATGAGGACTTTATAGGGAGGCAAAAGCAGGGAGACTGTAGGTGGGGTGAGGTCTTCATTCACAAGAGCCTCTCTCTACCCACCACCTGCACCTCAATTCTAAGAAAGGTATAAGGAAGGCTATCTGTGTATTTTTGAATTCTCTAATTTATATAAGTGCATAAAATCATGAATCTATACATGGCATGAAAATAGAAGTGAAATTGCCTATGGAATCAGAGGTGACAGATGGAAGTCAAGAGGGAGGAGGGAGTATGGGAGAACACAGTCAAAGTGCATGCAATTACATTTTATACTTGTAAGAAAATGTCTATATGAAGCCCAGTTCTTAGTGTAATGAGTATACCAGTAAGATTATTTTTAAAAGTCTTCAAACAGTTTTCTTAGGGATGTGACAGACAGCTCAGAATATAGAAAGACTAATTTTTAAAGGATTAATGTTAGGATGGCAACACAGTTCAGTGGGCAGTGATGCTTGCCATCAAGCCAGACAACCCAAGATTGAGCCCCAGAACCTGCATAATAGAAAGAACTGACCCCTGCAAGTTTGCCTCTCTCCTCCACATATAAGTCTTGACACACATAAGCCCTCACATATATATAAATGTAAAACTTAACGAATGCTATAAATCTTTTCTGATCGAGAAAATTCTACTTATATTCATATAAAACCCAGTCAACTTTCAGGAAAAATACTCTGGTCCTTCCCATCCTCCTCCTCCTCCTTCCTCCTTCTCCTCCTCCTCCTCCTCCTTCCTCCTCCTCCTCCCCCTTCTCCTCCTCATTCTTCTTCTCCTTCTCCTCCTTCTTCTTCCTTCTCCTCTTGTTATTCTTCCTTTTCTCTCTCCTCTTTCTCCTCCCTTCCTTCTCTTTCTTCTTCCTCATGTTATCCTTCTTCCTATCTTCCTAACTCTCCCTCTTCCCCATGTGATGCAGATGTGTGAGCCCCAGCTTGTTCTCCCTCTGCATGGGAGTTCATAGAGAAATGTCAGCACAGTCCATTCTGCCAAGGTCCCTGATAAACCTGCACTTCACCACCTGGTCTTCAGATTAACAGGACCACACTTTGGAAAGGGCTACTTCTGAGGATCCTTATTGGAGAAGCCTGGCCTGTGAGTGCACCCAGTTTAGTTTTAAAACCCTGAGCTTTGACTCTGAGCCCCAATAATCCAAAAAGAAGTTTTAAGGAATTAAAAGAAGAAAAGCACATTTTGCACATTCAGCTTATTGTTTTAAAATAGACCGTTTGAGTTTACTTTTGTCAACCAAAGAGGTCTTTACATCCATGCATCTGTAGCCCTTAGAGCCCAGGAGATTTAATGTGAATTTACTGCTAATGTCCCTGCTGACTGACAGGCTTTGTTGATGCCCACTGCTGAAGTACATCATTTCTTATTTTTTTTTAAATATACACGTCACTGTTTGTTTTTTTTTTTTTGTTTTGTTTTGTTTTTTATTTTGCAGTACAGTTCAGTTCTACATATCAGCCACGGATTCCCTTGTTCTCCCCTCTCCCTCCCCCCTCACCGTCCCCCCAGCCCACCCCCCATTCCCACCTCCTCCAGCACAAAGCCTCCCCCAAGGACTGAGATCAACCTGGTAGACTCAGTCCAGGCAGGTCCAGTCCCCTCCTCCCAGGCCAAGCCAAGCGACCCTGCATAGGCCCCACGTTTCAAACAGCCAACTCATGCAATGAGCACAGGACCCGGTCCCACTGCCTGGATGCCTCCCAAACAGATCAAGCCAATCAACTATCTCACCCATTCAGAGGGCCTGATCCAGTTGGGGACCGCTCAGCCATTGGTTCATAGTTCATGTGTTTCCATTCGTTTGGCTATTTGTCCCTGTGCTTTATCCAACCTTGGTCTCAACAATTCTTGCTCATATAAACCCTCCTCTTTCTCACTAATTGGACTCCCAGAGCTCCACCTGGGGCCTAGCCATGGATCTCTGCATCCAGATCCCTCAGTCATTGGATGGGGTTTCTAGCACGACAATTAGGGTATTTGGCCATCCCATCACCAGAGTAGGTCAGTTCAGGCTGTCTCTCGACCATTGCCAGCAGTACATCATTTCTAATAAGTCTTTATATAATATATACTATTTACACATATGATAGGTTATCAAGATTTAAACAAAAGAATGCTGTCTAGAATTTGAATACAAGAACATTCACTAAAGACCCGATAAAAGATTTAGGACATAAACATATAAATGAATTTATTTATTTTAATCAAGTATAACTCTTGAAGGCTTGTTTTATTTTTTATTTATATATTTGTGAGTGTATAGATGTGTATATGTATAATAAGGCCAGAAGAGGGTGTAGGACCCTCTGGAGATTGAGCAGCTCTATATGACATAGGCGTTGGGAACTGAACTCAACTCTTCCACAAAAGCAGTAAGTGCTTTTAACTGCTGAGCCATCTCTACATCCAGATAATACATTTAGATGCATTATATATGTATATCTACATATGTAAGTAGACATTATAATATGTAATTAGTTTAAGAAGTAGTTTGCTCATTCAACTATGGAAATCTGCAAGGATGAATGAATGGATTCTCTGAGAGTTTGAGAGTCTAAAATCTGGAATGAGGAAGAGTTGGTATTTGTCTTTGAAGATATTCAAGTATTTGATTTCACTCATATTCAAGACACTAGCTTTCCAAGCTTCCAGTTGATTCAACACTAGTGTGAATGAGGTCTATCCACACTAGTGAAGACAATTTGCTTTACTTGGTATACCAATTTAAGTGTTAACACCCTACAAAAAAAATACCTCAAATAATGTTTAATCAAATATACAAGAACTTCATGACCCAATTAGGTTCACACACAAAGTATCATGGTGAATTTTATTTCTTTATTTTTAAATGAGTACATATATTCATATGTATGACATATGACATTCATGATTGTATGTTTGTGTATATGTACTTAAGTAGTTAGTATAGCCAAGAAAATTCAAGTACTCATCACTTCACATGCTGGATCTTCAGACCAAGTGAATATTCTAGGAAATATACAGCACATAGAAGTTTTCTTTTTTCCCAACAATTACTCTTCATATTTTGCAGTTATATACCCACTGTTCCTTTCCCACCTCTACCCTAGGAAGAAGAGGTTCATTTTTTCTAACCCTAGGAGAAATACTGCCATCTAGGGAAACCCCTCTGTGTCTGTTCCTTCATTCTGTGCTTGCATAGCTCCCCGACTGGCCGTGTTTAATTGGAAATCCTCTCGTGTCATCATTGTCCTGCAAAGTACGGCTCAGTCTTGCAACTGGATTCACACAGAACTTTCCTACTAATGGAAACTCTGTAGGTCATTGGGCACATTTCCAGTTTTCTATAACATTTTTAGGTGAAAAAGTAGTTCAAGTAAGCGTAGTCTTAACTATTCAAACCTCTTATCCAAACTTATTTTTACATAAATAATTCAGTGAGGTAATTGCCAATAGCTAAAACTATCTGGTGATTACCAATTAATGTTTTCAGTCATATTATAATCTCTTGAAGATTTTATGTTGCCATGGAGTGTTTATTACAAGTGACTCTCATTTAAAGGGCAACAATGTAAATATCACCAGAATTCTGGACATAGCACAGGGGAAATTACAGTTATTGTATCTTGCTTCAGAATCAGGAAAGATCATTTCTATTTTTCAAAACTGGAATGTGGACAATCATTCACAATAAGTACGGAAATTATAGTGTGGAATAAAACTGCATTCTCCATGAATAAGATCATTTGTCCAAAGCCAGTTTAGTTGTTGTGGAAATTCTCAAAATCATTTTCTGCCAGTCTCCCTCTGCTTGGTCATGACCATATGTCATAACATTGAGAGGTTCACGTGGAATTGGAACAGCTTCCCGAATCTGTCACTTAATCATGTGACATCCCCCAACACACACACATACACACACACACACACACACACACACACACACACACACACACGCACACACACATTACTTGCCCTCTCAAAACTCCACTTTCTCAGATCCAAAATGAAGATCATTATAGTTTGGACCAGAGAGAATGACAGCACAAATCAGGGAGGGAATCAGAGACGTTAAAAACGGTATCCAAGGCACACTAAATTTTCAGTGAGTCCTATCAATAGTTATCTTAATATGATATAGCATTCTTTGCAGAAACAAATATGAGAAAATGACCTTACTTGGAGTCCTTAGTATGTTAAGCCTTATTTTTCAAGAAAGGATTGAAGTCCCTTGAAGAAATCTTGGGCACTTATTTTTTTTGTTTGTTTTTTTAATGCATGAAATCACAGAGGGCTTTATATCCATTCTCCCTAGCCTTTTTTTTTAATTTTACAATACAATTCAGTTCTACATATCAGCCACTGATTCCCTTGGGCACTTATGATCACCTGGTTGTAGTGAATGTTGATATTGACAAGTAAAAACATAGATCATTTAAGAACCCCTAAATCGTTTCTGTGCCTCTTCCTTTGTGAGCTGGAGCTTTGTCCATGAAGACTTTCTGATTCTCCTGTTTGGACCTCTTCCTCCCCACTTGTTCCTGTTCTGTGTTATTTTATTCCTATTCAAACTTCTCTGTCAGGTACATAGGGGAACAAATTTCTCTTCATAAATAAATGCTGCTTTCTAAAATTAGAAAGGGAAGCATGGGGTCATTAGAAATACCATGGAATAAAATAAAGCAGTTTATTCTTCAAATCTCCCTTTGATAGAGGAAAACAGAGGATAAGCATTCTTCACATGGTGCAGTTTGTAGTTCTGTCAAGCTGATCAAACACCGATTTAAAGATAATTTAGATGATAAGCATTATTACAATCAATATACATACAACATAAACACACATTGCACACACAACACATAGATGCATTGCATATATAAATTCAACATGCACACACCACATACAAAAACACTATGTACAAAAATGACACCACACACATACACATGCATACAACATACACATATACATGACAGAAACAAAAACCTCAGAATAAAAACACTCCAGACACACCATATATACCACACACATACACCACATGTTATATGATCTCCACATATATCACATACACGCAACATGCACATAATGTGCATACATATACACAACACACATGTAATACACCTATATATAAACTGTATATATACATATAGTTCCTCATGCCTTAGAGTTCCTGGCCCATGAGACAGTTGCTTCATATCTCATTTTCAATGAGTAGAGTCCCTAGAGAGATGCGGTATTGATTGTCAATACAGTATGTAACCTTTCCAAATGCATAACAACCTTGGGGAAAATAAAGCAATTTTCCTTCTGGAAAACTGAGAAGATGTTGTCTTATTAAAATGTGTTTTAAAAGTAAGAAAAAATGAAAATCAATATTAGAATATAAGTTATCCACATGGTAACCTAGTACTGTAAGCATCACCCCCCTCACCAGCCTGGTCCCATATGACTACAAAAGCCCTAGCAATAACAAAATATTACCCACCCCTATTATTAACTTAGTTTTAAAAATATATTTCCTTCAGGATTACATATCCAATAATGGCAAATTATTACTATTTATTGGCAACATGGATTGGACTGAAGTATATACATTCACATTGAACAGGATGGTCTTAGAAATGATGGACTCTGTCAGTTATGAGATCTTACTGTTATCAATGAAACTTATATGATGTATAAGATGGCCCGATATAAGAAAAGTCCAAAATCACCATAAAATAATTCCAATTCATTAAAAATTAATTTAATGCATATGAAATACTTATTGTGGGCTAAGCTATTGGCTTTAATTCTTCATAAAGAATATTGTAATCAACTATAATCAATTTTGTCATCATTAGCAGTTTGGAGTTGCAAAAATTACAAATTGAAAGATTTAAAGGATTCTACTAGGTCACAAAGCAAGTAGTGGGAAAAATCAAGGTTTCGTGCCATGTGCTTGCTGTAATTTTATCCCTTTTTGTTGCCTAGCAAAATGCCATCATGTGTCTATACTACTCTTTCTTCAATTACTCATTGTCATTCTTTTTCTTTTGTGGAGGGTCTCTCTTTTTAAAAACATATAATAAATTTAGTACTGCTAACATAAAGAAATATAATCCATCTGCATGTTAAATTCCAGTTGAAAATCTGTCTGTTAAACATTTTCTGATAATGACCTTCAGGAATGGTGAAGCAAAAACCTATTAAGAGGGCAAGAGGATGAACAAGTGAAGCAAAGCCTCGTAGTGGTTATGACTGGAATAACTACAATATAAAAATATACTGCTGTGAGAACCATTGCCCCTACGGCACACTGGGGAAGTTGGGAACAATGACCTAAGTGCACAACACTGCCTCCTTCAAGGACAGACAGGCAAGCATCAAGATTATCTATAGTGTCTTTTGAGGATGTGCTCTGTCAATTACCCATCTCACCCTTCTATCCCATGTTTCCTTGAAGTGTGTCTTCTAAGACTTGTTTTAGGTCCAGCACATGACTGGGATTTGCCTTCTTTGACAAAGTTCTTGATAGTTGTGTTTGATTTTTTGTGAAGCTAAACTGAATCTTTAACTGAAAATTACTAACCAAGAGAGCATTGATTATCCTAACTTACAGCACAACATACCAAGAGCAAGGATTTTTGTTATTGTTGTTGTTCATATTGAGATAATTATGCCAATTTCCCCTTCTATTTGTTAATGTAGTATATTATAATAATAGGTTATCTTTGAATTGGAATATGATCCTCACTTGGTCATGAACACCAAGTTTTAGTTTTTAGATTTAGTACAGTGTTTTGTACAGAACTCTCAAAGCTTCACAATTGTCTAAAACCTTATTTTTAGTGGAAGTAATTATATCTATTCCAATATACTTCTCTTTATAGTTACACAATATGCATTCCTAACCCCTGAATGGATGTTAGTACAAATGAAAAACACATTTTTAAATCCAATGGGTGCAAGGCTCCCTATGATGTGTAGAGGGGTGCAGTAAAATCCAGAGACCACAAAAGTCAGCAAGTAGGTAGTGAGGCTGACAGAGGTTACATTAGCTTCCAGGAATGCTGTAACAAAATGCCACAAACTGAGTGGTTTAAAATGACAGAAAGCCAAGGAGTTACCAGGTCTAAGATCATTTTGAGACTCTAGATAAAATACTTTTTCGGTCTTCTTGCTTCTAATGTTTAGAGAAACTCTTAGAGCCTTATGGAACGTAGAGACATCCTTCCACTGTATGGTCATTTTTTTTTCCATGTGTCCTCGTATTGTATTCTATTTCCCAGTCTCCTCTTGTTATAGAGACTCTACATATTGAATCAAAGGTACCTGGGTATTCTTGTCATAACTTTGTTCAACCCCTGAAGACATTTTCCCCAGTTACTAGAATGGTAGGATCTCATGATATCTTCTGTGGAAAATAAGATTCCTCTCATAATGGTGCTATATATACAGCTCTGGTGTATATATAGCCCAAAATATAATACCCATTCTTAAGATTTTGTTTCCCATCAACAAAATCATGAAGTAAGAAAGGCATGTTCTTAAATCACACCATATATCATATCATAAAGGTCTTTATATATATATATATATATATATATATATATATATATATCCCACCATATATATATATATGGTGGGATATTTGTACACTGTGAAATATATTGATGTAAAAGGTATAATAAAAAGCTGAATGGCCAATAGCTAGGCAGAAGAGATAGACATGACACATGACTTCTGGGAGAAGAGATAATGCTAGGAAGGATAAGGTGGAGTCACCAGCTGGACATTGAGGAAGCAGGACGGGTAATACAGAGTAAAGGTAATTGAGCCATGTAAAAGAACTTAGATGAAAAGACATGGGTTAATTTAAGTTATAAAAACTAATTAGGAATAAGCCTAAGCTAAGGCTGAGCTTTCCTAATTAATAATAGGCCATTATTTGTGTGCTAGTTGTCCTGACAAGAAAGAACTATTATACATGGTATCCAACATGGGGGCATGTATTTCCACATAGGCCCTGAGAAAGCTTTTTTAAGAAGTTCCAAACACACAAACATGGGTACAGCTTCGTAATCCTGCAGTCTCTCAGGCTGGCCACTGTATACGAAGATGTAGCTCCTGGCTGCTGCCTGTGGGCTTGAGGCAGCCAATGCCATGTGTGGAGCTGCTTGGTGGATTCAAGGCTTGACTCACATAGTTAGAGAAGGTTGCAGGCATGCAGTAAAATAGTCCAGACCAAGAAAACCTTTAAACAGACACAGTAAAAAATGAGTATAGACAGTCATAGACACAATAAAGTTTAAAAATAATAGTAAAGTCTTTATAGACGGAGTAAAGCAGTATAAAAAAAAGCCACACAAAGATGGGAAATACACAGGTCAACTGGATCCTGTATGGTGCTTTGCTGACTGTGAATTTTGTGAACGCTGATGAGCAAATGGCAACTGCTGAGAGACATTGGATTATTAAAGAGACTGCTGAATTAAACCGGATTTTATAGTTCAGAGGTGTCTTGGCTTCAGAAGAGAAGTTTGGAAGTGTGTTTCACTAGGGGAGAGGTTGTGCCTTTGTTTCCACAGGAAACAAAAAATTAAGGTTCTCTTCAAAATTAATGAAGATCAAATTGGATTGGGGGAGACCTCCTAAGGATCTTGGTTGCAGACATGAGGAAGGAAGTCAGGAAAGACTACAGGACAAGTGATGTATCCGCTGATCCCTCTACATGGGAGAGGCTCTGAGACTGAAAGAGACATGATAAATCTTGTTGGCTACAGAATCTTCATGATCTGTTATTACATACCATCCTTTCATATGGCATGGATAGAGGTTTATATTATAGTTTGGTTATGCAGTCCAAATAGACTTACAAAGTTGACAGATGCAATTTACCTGCTCAAACAGAAAACAGAAAAACATTTTTAGCTGATTTATATACACTGCACATTCCACACTTGTGTTAATATAGATATATATGTGACCTTTAAAAGTTTGTGTGTTTTGAGAAGGCAAGGACCAGACAAAAATAAAGTCAAGTAGCCCAGGTAGGTGCTCCAGCCTCTCAGAATACCTCTGCTGCAGTTTTCTCAAAATTCTGCATCCAGAAAAAATTTAAAGCTTCTAGCTGAGATGGTTCAGCCCTACTGACTATCCAGACAAGACTTCAGATAAACTCTACAGTCTTCTCATCACATAGAGACTAAACAACACCAACAACAAAAATACAGCTAGCTCTCACAGCACTTGACCATTATCCCAGTTTTTTCAGGGTCTTCTAAAGATGCCATCAACCCCAGACAACAGGAAGCAGTCTAGAGAACATGACACCCACGTTCCCAAGAGGTGGGATAGATTATTTTTTTGTCATTCAGTAGGTTATGGATGTTTGTCATTATTTAAGGGGGTTGGTTACAAGTTGTTATTGGTACTGGCCAGGAAAAAAAAACTGAACAAGAGAGATTAGATTCAGTGATCTCTTTCTGAAGGGAAAAGGGGGGAGTTGTGAATATAATATAGGAATGATGGGATAAAAGGGTGGATTTTGTTGAGTCTACTTTTGAACAACTCAGTCTCAAATACTTTACATTGGTATGGATTTTTATATATTTTGTATATTTGATACAAATTTAAGGTTATTTTTGTTATACTGTCTATATAGTTCTACTCTTATTTAAGGCATTGTACCTATGTAACTCATTTAAAAATGTAATGTAAAGTTTTAGTCCTTGAAACCTAGTTAGGATAATAAAGAAAGTCAGGTTAATGGTTAATCATCTGTAACAATCAAACTTATATTTATGTTAGGTATGTTTACAGGGTCAAACAGAAATACATTTTAAATATATAGTCTTCAAACATTTCAGAAACCTACAGAATATAACATTTAAAATATTTTAATAACATAAGGCTTTTCATGACAGTGAGACATGTCTGCTCCTGGCAGTACCAATTTACTTCAAAAGAGAATGACAGGCATTGAAGAACTTCCATATGAGTTTGCATTCATTTGTGGCAAAGTTAGCCACTGGGAAAAGAAACTGCCCTGGCTTCGACTGCTGACAGATCGCCGTCCAAACTGGACAAGCAGGGCATTAAAGAAGGCAACTGCCAAACTTTGCCAAGGCAATATAGGACAGTCTTTCAAAATTCTTGCTTCACAAAACTGTTTTTCAGATATTCTAGACCCATAGGCTGAAGATGGATGCCCCAATGTTGCAGAGAAAATTTGGAGTAACTGTCTAGGCAACCAGATGTCTCTGTTGTTTCTTAGTTTTGAAAGCTGCTTGCTCTGCACTTCCTGTTTAATGGAGTAATATTATATCCTTCTTGGATCTCTGGTGGGGTTGAAGATTAGATAGTTAAAGTTACAGTTTTCCATAATTTTTATAGAAAGTGAAAAAGGTATAAAACTTTGGACTCACTAAGATAGGATAGATAATGGAGTATTTTCTCTAACTTTGCCAAATACTAATAGACTGGACATTGTGAATGTGTTTCTTACTTGGTAATTATTCTCAGTGTATATAGTTTTACTGAGTTAGAGTTAAAACCTTCCCTTTTTATTTAGACCAGAAGGGGGAAATGTTGTGAGATATTTGTACACTGTGAAGATGTATTGCTTTGATAGGTGTAATAAAAAGCTGAATGAGAAATAGCTAGGCAGGAGAGATAGTTAGGACTTCTGGGCAGAGAGAGTGCTAGGAAGAAGGCAGAGTCTCCAGGGAGACATTGAAGAAGCAGGATGAGCAGTACAGAGTAAAGATAAATAAGCCATGTAAAAGAAATTAGACTAAAAGATATGGGTTAATTTAAGTTGTAAGAGCTAGTTAAAAAGAAGCCTAAGCTAAGGCTGAGCTTTCATAATTAATAATGTCTCTATTACATTATTTTTGGGCTGGTAGTCCAGATGAGAAAGAAATGAGCTGGCTTTCTGGAGTCCACTACCTATGGTGGGACACCTTGCACAAACTTGATGCAGGGGGAGGGACTTGGACCTGCCTCAGTTGAATGTATCAGGCTCTGCTCATTCCCCATGGGAGGCCTTACCTTATTGGAGGAGGGAATAGGGAGTGGGTTGAGGGGGAAGGCTGGGGGAGTGGGAGGAAGGAAGAGAGGGGCATCTGTAATTGGTATGTAAAATGAATTTTAAAAAATTTCTTAATTAAAAAGAACTACTAGTAGGATTACTATTACTACTACTACTACTACTACTACTACTACTACTACTACTACTACTACAACAACTACTACTACTACTACAACAACTACTACTACTACTACTACTACTACTACTACACACACACACACACACACACACACACACACACACACACACACACAGATATATTATTTATTTTCTTCTCTCCTTATAGACAAACTCACTCATAAAAAATACTTTACAGATACAGTAATATGTGAATTAAAAAGGAAACCTTAGAAGAGAGAAAGAGAGTATCTCCATACTAAAGTAGCTTCAACTCATATGAATATTCTCCCCAAACACAAAGAAAGTTGTATAGGAAATGCTTGCCAGTCTGAGATGTAAATGTCATCTTGATGTCATTATGAAAGCAGAATGAAAATAATTGATCCTTTCTACAGTTACAATGCACATGTAGAGGAAAAAAAATCTTTATATCTGAGTATTATAGTGTAACCCACATTATATTCCATCTCAAGCACATTATCTCATATGTAAAATCCCCTTTAAAATTTCCACCACATTCGTAACTAGTTACAAAGACTTACCTGTGCAGAGGCTCAGGTAAATGACTCTTGCCTAACTACCTCTTTAGCTCTACCTTAGACTTCTTTCAAAGGCTGTTGAGTACATGTACCTATTGGATTTGTGTTATCTTGGGTAATCTTCAATAATCTTTAAAGTGAAAAATAGTTTTCACATACTATTTTCAAAGCATGTACCTTATTATAGAAGTATGGAAGATAATGTGCATTGTTTACAGCCACTTTCAAAATAATTTATTCCTTATTTTATTCAATGTAAATGTTAACAGAGTAGATTCAACTTCAGATATATTTTTAAATGAATATGCCTTTATTTCCCTTAAACATAGCTATTATTGTAGTATTTTTCTCTGTTTCAGATAATTATTAATTTTGATCTTTTCATTTCCTTTTATTGAAAATATATTTTTTCACATATATATCCTGATTACAGTTTCCCCTCCTCCTCCCAGGTCCTGCCCATCTCCCCCTCACATGCCAATCTATCCCCTTTCTGTTTCACATTAGAAAATAAGCAGGCTTCTAAGGTATAATGACGAGACTAAAAAAATATAATATGATAAAACAAAAACTAATGTATCATAATAGGAAGAAAACAAAAGGAAAAGAGACCAAGAAACACATATAGACACAGAGAACTACCAGTTTCAATACTTAGGAATCTGTAAAAACACTAAACTGGAAGCAGTAATATCTACTCAAAGGACTGTAGAGTAAAAGGAAGAGAAAAAATTTAAAATATGTAAATAAGAGAAAACAAAAATTAAAAAAAGAAAAACTATGCTGACACACCGTCGTGAGACAAGGACTCTCCAAAAGTACTGTTGAGGTTGTTTTCTGTTAGCCCCCTACTGCTGGGCGTGCAGCCCACCCACAAGAGTAGTTTGTTTCGCCAATGAGACTCCATTGGAGAAAAGGAAGTTTCCATTTTCATGTGATTATCAGTTACAGATAGCTTTGGGTTAGGGCTGGAGGATTGTGTCTACTCCTTTCAGCTCTAGGACTCCATCTGATACAGACCTATGCAGGCCCTGTGCATGCTGCTTCAGTCCCTGTAAGTTAGTATGTGATTTGATCCTGTTTTATTTAGAAAGCTTTGTTTCTTTGGTGTCCTCCATCCCCTCTGGCTCTCACACTCTTCCTGCCTTCTCTTCCATGGACTTTACTGAACCCTGAAGGGAGGGATTTAATGGAGACATCCAGTTTAGGGCTGACTGTTCTGGGTCTTTAACTCTCTGCATAATGTCTGACTGTGTATGTCTATGTACCTGCTCCCATCTGCTGCAGAAGGAAGCTTCTCTGATGATGGTTGAGCAAGATATTGATTTATGAGTATAAGAGAATGTCATTAGGGGTCATGTTATTGCTACATTCTTTTAGTGGAACAGTAGTAATTTAATTTACCCTAGGTCCCTGGGCTATCTAGTCTCAGGTGCTTGGTCAATCAAGCAGTGTTGGGTATAGATTCCATCTTATGGAGTAGGCCTTAAGTCAAATCAGATCTTTGTTGGTTACTCCCACAAGTTTGTGTTATCATTACACTAGTATATCTTGCAGGCAAGATACCGTTGTAGACCAAAGGAATAATGACTGAATTGATGGTTACATGTCTCCTTTGATAGTTTTCAGAGTACTTCTATTCCAAAGACACTCACCATTAGGTGTGAAGGTAAGCACCTGCTGGATGTCTCCATATTTAATGAGTTCTTTATATATTTTGGATATTAGCCCTTTATTAGATATGTAATTGGTAAAAATGTTTTCCCATTCTGTAGACTGCTGCTTTGTCCAATTATTGGTGTCCTTGGCCATGCAGAAGTTTTTAAGTTTCATGAGGTCCCATTTATTAATTGTTGATCTTAGTGCCTATACTAACAATGTTTCATTCAGAAATTTCTCTCCTATGCCACTGGGTTCAAGACTATTCCCCATTTTCTTGTCTATCATATTCACTGTATCTGGCCTTATGTTGAGGTCTTTGATCCATTTAGACTTGAGTTTTATGCAGGGTTCGTTAAGTATGAATCTACTTGAATTCTTCTTCATGCAGATATCCAGTCTGACCAGCTCCATTTGTTGAAGATACTGTCTTCAGTGTTTATTTCTGACTTCTCTTTTAAAAATCAGGTATCCATAGGGGTATAGATTTATGTCGGAGACTGCAATTCCAATGATCAACACGTCCGTTTTTGTGCCAATGCCATGTTGTTTTTATTACCAGAGATTTGTAAGACAACTTGAAATAGAAGATGGTGATGCCTCCAGCAGTTCATTTATTATTCAGGATTGTTTTATTTATCCTGTTTTTTGTTTCCACATGAAGCTGAAAAATGTCCTTTTAAGGTCTTCAAGAATTATTAGAATTTTGATGGGAATTGCATACAATTTGTAGATTGATTTTGATAGGATGACCATTTTTGCTATGTTAGTCCTACCAATCCATGTGCATGAGAGATCTTTCCATCTTCTGAAATTGTGAATTTCTTTTTTTAATGACTTGAAGTTTTTACCATACAGGTCTTTCACTCAATTGCATAGAGATACCCCAAGATATTTTATATTACTTGAGGCTTTTGTGAAAGGTGTTGTTTCCTTAATTTCTTTCTCAGAGTGTTTGTCATTTGTATGTAGGAGGGCTACTGATTTTGTGAGTCAATTTTTTATCCAGCCACTTTGCTGAAAGTGTTTGTCAGCTATAGGAGTTCCTCAGTGGAAGTTTTAGGGTCATTTATGTAAACTATAATATAATTATATTATATATAATATAATTATATAAACTATAATATAATCACTTCTTTTCCAATTTGTATCTCCTTGATCTCCTTCATTTGTCTTATTGGTCTAGGTAATATTTCAAGCACTATATGGAATGGGTATGGAAAGAGTGAAAAACCTTGTCTTGTTCCTGGTTTTAGTGTATTTGCATTGCCTTTCTCCCCATTTAAGTTGATGTTGACTATTGGCTTGCTTGCTGTAAACTGCCTTTATCATATTGAGGTATGTCCCTTATATCTTTAATCTGTCCAGGACATTTATTATGCAGTGGTATTAGATTTTGTCACAGGTGTTTCATGCATCAAATGAGATGAAAATGTGGATTTTGCCTTTCAGTTTGTTTATATGGTGGATTAATTTATCATTTATCAATTTATGTATGTTGAACCATCCTTGCATCTCTGGAACAAAGACTAGTTGATCATAGTGGATGACATTTTCAATGTGATTTTAGATTTGGTTTGCAATTATTTTATTGAGGATTTTGCATGTATGTTCATAAGGGAAAATGGTCTGTAATTATTTCTATGTTGGGTCTTTATGTGGTTTGGGTATCAGGATAACTGTGACCTCATAAAATGTATTGAACAATGTTCCTTCTGTTCTTATTTTATGGAAAAATGTGAGGAATATTGTCAGTAATTCTTCTTTGAAAGTCTGGTAGAATTCTGCAATAAAGCCATCTGGCCATGGGCTTTTTTGGGGGGGGCTTGTAAAACTTTTATTTATTCCTTCTATTTCACTAGGTATTATAGATATGTTTAAATTACTGTCTGATGGTGATTTAATTTTGGTAAGTAGTATGTACTGCTACAATCTTTTATTTCTTTTAGATTTTCCAATTTGGTGGAGTACAGGTTTTAAAGTATGTCTTTATGATTATCTTGATTTCCTCAGTGTCTGTTGTTATGTCCATCTTCTCTCTCTGCCTTTTAGTTCATTTAGATAAGGATTTGTCAATCTTATTGATCTTCTCAAAGAACCAATTCTTTGTTTCATTGATTCTTTGTAATTTTTTTCATTTCATTGATTTCAGCTCTCAGTTTTATTATTTCCTGCTGTCTACTCCTTTTGAGTGTGATTTCTTCTGCTTACTCTAGATTTTTCAGGTGTGCTGTTAAGTTACTAGTATATCTCTATTTTGGGGGGGTAGGCACTTAGCGCTACGAAGTTGCTTTCTAGAACTACCTTCATTTATGTCCCATAAGTTTGGATCCGTTGTATTTTCATTTTCATCCAACTGTAGAAAGTCTTTAAATTTTCTGTCTTGACCCATTTTTCATTCAGTAGTGAATTGTTCTGTTTCCATGAATTTGTAAGATTTCTCTTGTTTCTCTTGTTGATATCCAGTTTTAATCCATGGTGGTCAGATAAAATGCAAGGTTCTTGTTCTGTTGTGATTTCTTATAACTTTACCATGAGTATCTTTTTTTAAACGTCCTTTTGATTTATTCTTTGTTTCTTCCATATTATGTATCTTGATCCTAATCATTCCCCCTCCTTCATATCTGCCCTCTGCCCTTGCAATACCCCCTCAAAATAAAATAAAATTTAAGAGAAAAGAAAAGGAAAGGAAAAAGGGAAAAGTCTCATCAGAGAAGCTGTGGTGTGATACAATGAGTCACACAGTATATCCTTCAGTCCATATAGCTTTACTTGCAAATGTTCATTGCAAAGAGTCATGGCTCTGGTTCGGAGCCTCTGGCTTCTGCTACACTATTGATGCTGAGCCCTCACTGGGACTCCTCTTGGATATTCTCGTTTTCTCCTGTGTCATGGAAATCCTGCAGCTTTGGGTCTTCAGGACCAGTCCCTTCACTCCAGAAAGTGGTCCCTTCACTCCAGAAAGTGGTCCCGGCACTTCACCTGGGCAACACAACAGAACTGACCCTCTTGACAGGAGGTACGGGTGAACTGGACTGAGAACATGAACATGGGAAATCTGGCCTCACCCCTCATCTGCCATATGGTGGTGTGGGCAGGGGAGAGATGTCCCCCTCCCTGACACTCACTGTCTATGATATATAGAAGAGCTGACCCTACCCCTCACCACCTGCAGCACACCAGAGAGTGGCCCCTGCATCTCACCTGGGCAAGACAGTAGAGCTAACCCTGATGGTCCAGGTTTGGGAGTGCTGACCCTGAAGGTTTGAAATCCAGAGACCTGGCCCTGTCGCTTGCTCATTGGGGCAGGGGGTAAACTAGCCTGGGGCAATACTGGAGAGCTCATTCTAGTGGTGAGGACAGGGAAGAGCTGGCAGACTAACCAACCCTGGAACCACCCAGGCCCTGAACCAAGGTTATGAATTGGCCTATTGATTTCCCAGGGTCCAGGGATTACACTACATCTGGCATGGGATATCTGAGGGAAAAATCTATGTACACTATGATTTTATGTCTGTTAACATTATTCCTCTTAGACAAAATTCTGTCAATACAGCTATAGCTCTGTCAGGCATTCAGAGCAGGAATAACTCTAGACATACCAAGCTCTATACCCATCTACTTTATTTCTCTGGGATGAAATCCTGTCTACATAGCTTCAGTTCCATCCAGTTCCTTAGCTCTTAGTCCTGCTAATGACTAAACTCCTATGCTTCTACCCTCATCTTCGTCCTCTGTTTCCTCGTTCTCCATTTCCACTACTCTCTACTCAGAAAACTCTACCTGAGATCTGCTTACCCTCTATGGAACCTCTGTCTTCGTCTCTTTTCTCTCACCATGCCATTCTGTTTGCTCTACAGAAAATGCCTGTCTCTTCTCTCTCTGGCCACGCAGTTCTCTGCCTCCTCAGAAATGTTCCTCCACCCTACCTTCCACCTTGATATGTAAAAACCTCTTTTGTTCTCAGTCAGTTGATCTGGAGAGCCACTAGGTCTCAAGGCAAGGAGATGGTCTGAGCTTCATTTTCACAGGAAATAAAGCTATGCTCTCCTGCCAGCTTGTCTTTGCCTATGTGATGTTATCCAAGTACTGGCTCCAGCAGGGATTTCAGCAGGTCTGGGGAGCTGAACTCTTAGCCAAATGGTGTGGAAATATTTTGGCATGAAAGAATTTCATAGCAGATGACAGCTGAAATATTAAAGTCTGGATTACACCAAATACATTCATAATAAATGGCTTGCCTTTTGACAGACCCTTGACCAGTCAAAGCATAGCTTTAATACACAGCTGAATCTCTATAATATATTCTTGTGGTCCATAAGATTGGCCCACCCCAACATCCATCCCATCTATGATCTGTGAAAAGTATTACTTCAATTTTATTGTACCTGATGAGATTTGCTTTGTATATGAGTAATCTGAAACTTTCTTTTGGAGAAACTTCCATGAGGTACAAAGAAGAAGGTATATTCTTTTGTGTTTGAGTGAGATATTCTGTAAATATGTTACATCCATTTGGCTTATAACATCTGTTAGCTACAGCATTTTTTTGCCTAGTTTTTATCTGGATGACCTGTCTATGGATAAGAGTGGGGTATTGAAGTCTCCCACTACCACTGTATGAGGGTCATTATGTCACTTAAGCCACAGTAGTGTTTCCTTTACAAAAGTGGGTGCTGTTGTGTTTGGGGCATAGATGTTAAGAACTGCAATGTACTCTTGGTGTAGTTCTCCTTTGATGACTACGTAGTATCCTTCCCTATCTCATCTGATAGTTTTTGTTTGAAATGAATTTTGTCAGATATTAAATTGGCTGTAACAGCTTGCTTCTTTACGTCCATTTGCTTGGAATAACTTTTCTAATTCTTTTACCCTAGGTGATGTTAACATGTGTTTCTTGGATGCAACTGAAGATTGGATCCCAACACCCATTATGTTAGTCTGTGTCTTTTTATTGGGAAACTGAGAACATTGATGTTCAGAGATATCAAAGAACAGTGCTTATTGATTCCTGTTTTTGGTGGTATTGTTGTTGTTGCTGTGGTGGTGGTGGTGGTGTGTGTGTCCCTTCTTTGATTTACTGGTCTGGGATTATTTATTCCTTGTGCTTTCTTGGGTGTGGTTAAGTTCTTTAGTTTGGATTTTTCCTTCTAGCACCTTCTGTAGGGATACATAAGTATTACTTTCTAGATAGGTATTATTTAAATTTTGTTTTATTATGGACTGTCTTATTTTATCCATCTATTGTGACTGAAACTTTTTCTGTGTACAGTAGTCTGGGCTGGTATCCATGGTCTCTTAGAATTTGTTAAACATCTATCCAGACCCTTCTGGCTTTTAGAGTCTCCATTGAGGAGTCCATTGTTATTCTAATAGGTCTGCCTTTATTGTTACTTGGTCTTTTTCCCTTGTAACTTTTAATATTCTTTCTTTGTTCTGTACAGTTAGCACTTTGATTGTTAATTGCAAGAGAAATTTCTTTTCTGGTCCAGTCTATTTGGTGTCCTATATGCTTCCTGTACATTGGTAAGCATCTCCTTCTTTAGGTCTGGCATTTTTTTCTATGATTTTGTTGAAAGTATTTTCTATGTTTTTGACCTGGGTTTTTTCTCCTTTCTCTATGCTTATTGTTATTAGATTTTCCCTTTTCAGAATGTCCCAAATTTCCTGGATGTTTTGTATTAGGAGTTTTTTTAATTAACATTTTCTTTGTCTGAGATATCCATTTCTTCTAGTTTGTCTTCAATGCCTGAGATTCTCTCCTCCATCTTTGGTATTCTGTTAGTGAGGCTTGTCTCTGACATTCCTGCTCTAGTTCCTAAATTTTTCATTTCCAGATCCCTCTGTTTGGGTTTTCTTTATTGATTCTGTTTCTACTTTCATGTCTTGAGCTGTTTTATTAATTTCCTTATACTGTTTGCTTGTCTATTTGTAGATTTCTTTAAGGTGTCTATTCATTTCCTCTTTAAGGACCACTATCATATTCACAAAGGTTATTTAAAGGTCTTTTGTCTTGTGTTTCAGCTATACTGCAATTCTAAGGGCTTAGTAGAGACATATTGTCCTATCCATCATTGATTATGTTTTTATGCTGATATTTAGGCATCTGGGTTGACGAAGTTTGTAATTCTAGTTGCTGATATTCCACCTTGTCTTTGTTTGATGGGGTTTTTGTTCCTTGATTTCAGTTACCCTTTTTGCCTTTTAGGAGTGTGTGGTGGCTGTGTGCTTTCTGGGATCTTGGTAGGGATCTTGGTAGGTGTGGCCTTTGGGGGTTATGGGTAAAATGTGTTTCCAGGGGTATTTTGAGCTGACACACAGGAATTGGGATAGGCCTCAGATGGGGGAGCTAAGGGAGTCCACAGGAGAGAGGAAAGTGGGGTGGTCACCAAGATCTGATTAGTCCCTTGGGAATGGGTGGATCTAGTGAGGAGAATGCTACAGAGCTGGGGGTGAGACTGGAGAATTGAACTTGGAGGAGTGGAGTAGTGAAGATCTAAAGCTCGCTTACCTGCTTTGGTAGTACTTGTTCTTCTAGCAGGTTTGGCTGAAAGATTCCCAGACAATGCCTTCTGGGTTTGGGCCTGGGATAACAGGATGAGTAGGAAAGAAAATTGGAGAAGATTTGTGTGATCAGTTGGAGATGGGGCAGAGAGTAGGGGGAGGCTACAGCAGGTGGTCTTCTACAGAGTTGGGGGTAAGACTTAGGCATTGGATTTAGAAGAGGAGGGAGACATGAAGATGTGTAGTTAGCCTACCTGCTTCCCTGGCTGGAGGGCTAATTTTGAATCTTTAACCTTGAAAAGCATATCACATGCAGAAGATCATACACTCTGAGTTAAACAACAACTCCCAGTTGTATTGAAGTAAATTCAATCTGGCAATGCATACAATGCTTAAATTTAGAGAGACTCAACTGAGCTTTTAAGGAGTGATTTCAAAATATCTCTCTGGCCATTTATGAGAATGTTGTGAATGAAGGAAGGTGAAATTCATCTAAATGATCAGACTGTGGAAGCTTGGCAAAACCTTCTGATAAGACAGAGCAGGTATAATAAGAAAATGAGCCAAATATGGAGATATTAAGCCATTTAACAGTGATTTATGTAGTTCAGCACTGACAAAACACTGTGATCTTAGGCAATCTAGGGGTGTGCACATATTTACTTCTAGATACAGATGCTGAAAATATATTTTTAATGAGTCTGTCTCTTTTATGGATCTTTGATATGGATGAAATAAATCTAAATTTCTAGCTCTCTAATTTCTTACCAGTTTAGCATTAGTAAATATCAGATGCATAAATAATCATCATGCATAAACATTATGTTCAAAATAACTTCAAATTTTCACTGTTCCTTCTCTTGTCCTGCTAAAATTCAAATCTTGTCTGCAGATTGGAAACACAAATTATTATTTAATTTTTTGTAGTGGCCACTCAAAATTCATTTTTTCTTAAAAATATTATAAGAAGCTTAACTTCACATTAGTCCCTGATATTTCTATTATCTCTTTCATGTTTAAATATGCTATATAATTTACTGAAACAGAAATAATCACATTCTATTTCTCTGAAAGGTTGAACATCATCCCATTATGTACATGAAGATAATATGATGACCAAGACTTGTGCCATTCCTCTCTGCTTATTAGGGAACAAATATCATTCAGGGAACAGGTGCCTGCTCAGCTCTCTCTGCCAGCCTCCTGACTGCTGCCAAACTCAGAGTTGGAAATACATCTTTTAGCTATGTACATGTGCCACAGGTTTGTGGTCATCCTCACATTTTACAAGATTTCCCCCTTATATGGATCTGAGGTGGGGAGGGCAGTGAAGAGGAGGGGAGGAGAGGAGAAGAGAAGGAGAGGAGAGGAAGAGAAGTAATTAATTGTGGTTGATATATTGTGTACCCCAATAAACTTAACTGGAGTCAGAACAGAATAGCCACTAGATAGACATAGAAGCCAGGCATGGTGACTCACACCTTTAATCCCAGGAAGTGATGGCAGGAAGCAGAAAGGTGTATAAGGCATGAGGACCAGGAACCAGAGCCTTTTTAAGTTTTTAGCTTTTAGCAGCAGTTCAGCTGAGATTCATTCAGATGAGGATACAGAGGCTTCCAGTCTGAGGAAACAAGATCAGCTGAGGAATTGGCAAGGTGAAGTTGGATGTGGCCTGTTCTGTTTCTCTGATCTTTCAGCATTCGCATCAATACCAGCTCTGGGTTTGTTTTTATTAATAAGATCTTTTAAGATTTGTGCTACAATTAACCTCTGGGGAAAAGTTCAACTTGTCTGATAACTATGAAAGGTGTCAAGCCATGGTTCTGTCCTCTTATGATACAGGGGGAAAGACAAATAATTAGCCTGTTATGGTGGCACACACATTTAATCCTAGCACTCTGGAGGCAGAGGCATGAGATCTCTGTGAGTTCAAGGCCATCCTGGTCTACAAAACAAGTTCTAGGACAGCCAGGGCTACACAGAGAAACCCTATCTTGAAGGTAAAAAAAAGAGAAACAATTACTTCAGATAAATTAAAAAGGGAGTCATCATATGTCTTTATAATATCTTTTGCCATATAAATATATATTTACTGCATATATATTATTTACCATATATATGGTAAAAGGCATTATATATTATATATATAGTTTAATATATTATGAACAGAAACATATTCTGAGAATTTTAAATCTTTCTGTGAATATGGTGTTAAACCATTTTCTAAACATCTATTTAAGGCTACTTAGGTATACTTTCTGTGAACCTATCTCAAAATAAAAATTGTATTTTAAAGGAACCATTTATTGAGAGTGAACCAGATGCATTAAGATGAGCAGTAGTTCAACAGAGAGTGAAAGGGAGACTGGCATACATTCAGAGTTGCAGGATCAAAAGGATGGGGTGAGGTGGACAGGGACTTGTCGGGGACTGTGGGAAGAAGGTCCTTATGGGCAGAGGAGACAAGTGGGAGGAAGTGGCAGGTGGTAGCAAATATCACATGTAGTTTTAAGTGTTTATGGAATATTTCAAATTGACAAACGGGGAGAGAGAAATTCATCAATAGAGTTCGCCTGGAGTAGAGTAAGAGTGGTACTTAGCAAATAACAATGCATTACAGGGAAAGATAAAGGAATAGAGATCACTTAGCAGATTACTCCTTATTGTTTATGCAGTAACATTGTTAGCAATATCTAATTTCACCAAACTCTAAAATGTCAAGGGGTAACAGTTGGTTTATAGTCAAGAGTTAATAAGCCCCACCTCACACTTACATGCTGCTGATTTCAGAAAGGTCTCATTTGCAGGTGTTCAAATGTAAAAGTGAAATTACTTAATAGGTGACACAGTCATAGAATGTGTTTACTTGTCAAGAATTAGACTAGTAAACTATATGTGTGTGTGTGTGTGTGTGTGTGTGTGTGTGTGTATTCATTTTAAGTCTATATTAACTTGAAGTCAGAATTATTTGGTAGTACTAATGTACCATTTTAACATACTGAGTGATAAAAAGTTAGCAATCTACCATTGACTATATAGCTAAATAAAAAGTCAAGACTATTACAATGATATTATTTAAAAATAGAGAAAGAATGATGAGCAACAGAATAATCATTTGAAGTGAAAAACCACTGAATATTAACATAATTTCTATCATGAATATAAGAAAAATATTTCTGAATTATTCATTGGTTAAAAAAAATACTATGTATTTTCTGAATTCTCAAGCACAAGGAACTAAATCTCCAGAGAATACAATGGAAATGTAGATATGAGAGTCTGGCTTGTTTCTGTCAACAGAATAGTTGTTAGGAAATATTTGGTTTCAAATAATAAAAGTATAATAAATCTATAATGTCAGGGGTTTATAATGTCAGTGCTATTAGAAGCCAAGAGAGGAGTAGACAGTTCATGTGAATATTTAAGAAGAGAAGCAGAAGTAAGGCCAGAATTGAAGTGTAAACTGCATTTATGAATCAAGGAGAAATGTTTATGGAACATTCAAAATTTTAAAAGAGGGAGAGAGAGAGTCAGAAAAAACGTTCACCTGGAATGAAAAGATGGGAGGGATACTTAACATGCATTACAGGGAAAGATAAAGGATTAGAGATTACTTAGCAGTATACCCCTTATTATTTATACAATAACAACGTTAGCAATATCTAATTTCACTGAACTGTAAAACACCATGGGGATAGCAATCATTTTATAGAGCTCCTAAGTAGAACAAAATACCTGGATAGAGCAGAAGCGGAATAACAAAGCTTCTAGATCAAGGGAGTCTGAAGCATTGGTGAGATTTAATAAGTGCCAGTTGAGAAAAGGTTATCGAATTTCAGGTAGGCAGGTGGTGATATTAGCAGAGTGATTTCAGTAGCTGGGGGTTCCCCAAGCTGGATTTGCAAGGGATTAAAATGAAAATGAGTGGAAGCTGTGTCCCAGGTAGATGTCGCATATTTCAGGGATAGGCAATAAAGAGAAAATGGAAATAGGATTGCAACCAATATGGAACTTAAAAAAGGAGAAATCCAAATGGCAAGGTGGTGCCGGCTAGCAAATTTGTTGAACATAAATTGAAAACGTGTTCTAGAGAGACGTTTAAGAAGTTCACTAGCTCTGTATTTGTGTAGCTGCTGTCTTCAGAGCGTCATCGTTTCTGCACTCGAGCTGAGTAAAATCTAGTGAGGAAAGCAAATGGTGAAGGTTGTATACAAGCTTAGCACATCATGTCTGGAGTAAGGATAAAAGATTCGGACAAAGGAAGAACTTAGGGGAGGAGCGTAACTCGGGCAAGTACAACTATCCGGGCCACTATACAGCACGCTAGAAGTGGAGACCTGTCCAAATACCCTAAGTAAAGAGATGAGTATTGTTGAGAAGCAGAGAGGGGAGACTTAATCAATATGTGGAACAGAGAGACAAATGAAAGGGTTGTATGATCTTTATGTGTAACACAGGAAAATGAAGCCAGGAGGCAACAGGTTTGCATTATTAAGCAATTTTGCTCAAGATAAGGTCCTGTCCACCATCATCTCAGCCCTGCTCTTCCAAGGTGGTCTTATAAATTTCTAATAAATTATTAATCTATAGTTCACAAATTGCTATCTAGCAAAGGAACTGATCAGATTCCCACAACACAGCCTGCCCCAGAACAAGGCCTCTGCCAAGATCAGTGTTCTCTAGGGTGGACTTTCGAGAAGGTACTACTATTCTTGGAATGCAATGTGACTGTGGGTGCAGGATAATGGCATCTTCATCTTCTTGCTTCATGGGATGGGGTGGGTTAGGTGGACAGATACTCCTTGAGTGCTTCCCTTGAATCAGAGATACCAGGTTTCCCATCTTTAGTTGCTTATGGAACCAAGTGAAAACTTGGCTGCTGAGTGCTTGTCCCAGAGGGTGAGAAGATTGAGTGTTGAAAGTTTCCCCAGACGAGGTTTTCAGACCAAAGAAGATGGAAGAAAAAGGGAGAAATAAGGAAAGAAAATAGTACATGGGAGTTATGTCTCCAGTAAGAAGAGAACAAAGAGAGATGCCGTGGATGAAGTCAGCAAGGGCCTCCCTGGTGAACTGCCTTTAGCTGAATGACATTCAATACAGGCTGTTTGGTAATCAGGTTGCCTGGACACAAATCAAATATTTGTGGAAAATTTTAACTGAGCAAGAACTTGCTCATCATCTGCCTTGGCAGGAAAAAAAAAATCTCAGATTTCTCACAAAAGTTAAGAGGCACTTTTACAAAATGAATTTTATATTAGTGACTATGTGTTTCTTGAGCTTACTATGGTTTAAAAAACAAAACAAACAACAAAAACTCCACAAATACAGCCAATTAAAACCATGTAAACTGATTTATCCTTTTCCAGTGTGAAGTTTGTCTCCTGGGCTCATTGCAGTCTGTCCTTCTGAAGACTCCAGACCAGTGCCTCTTCATGCCTTTCTAGTTTCCAGAGACCATCCACATTCTTTTCTCCATGGCCCTCCTTATGCACAAGTTATGATGGAGGAAACTGTTAGTTTTAATTCTGTCATGGATTTTTCTGTGTTGGTGCTGGGTAAGTGCATAAACCATATTCAAATCTGGAACTGTAAAATTTAATGGGAAGCCCCTCAGTTTCTGTTCTGAGAGCTAATTCAAGCTATATAGAAGCCCACAAAGGTCTATAGACTTTGGGTCTGATTAATTTTGGTGTGTGACATTTTTATTTATTTGCAAGTTTTTGTTTTTAAGAACAAAATTTATAGAATTAAAAACATGTTAAAAAGAACGAAAGCAAAAGCAGAGGATTGTGAAACAATCTCTGGATTGTTTACATGTAACACTGGAAAATGAAGCCAGGAGAAAACAGGTTTGCATTATTAAGTGAGAAGAATTCAGCAAAAGCTGAACACAGAGGTACAGGAGCAATTACCTATGGCATTGAAAGTGCTGAAAACTCTGAAACTGAGCCAGAGCTGGCTCTGTGAGTGAAGGTACTTGCCACCAGGACTGGCAACCTGGGTTCTTTCTCTGGTGCCTATACTGTGCAAAGAGAGGACAGATTCCCACAAGTTGTCCTCAGTCTTCCACATGCCTACACACACACACACACACACACACACACACACACACACACACACACACACACACTGAATTTTAAATGTGGCCAAGTAGCCTACTATTCTGAAATGGAAATGTCACTCTAGTAGCATTTTACATGTAGTGGCAGTGGAATTAATTCCAGCCATTTGGGAATCAATGTTTGAAGGCAGAAAACCTGTATTCATATGGGATGATATCCCTTATCCAGTTCTTGATGGGATACCATTATTTCTTGTATAAGTAATACAGAATACCTACTCTCAATATTAATAACATAATCTTAATGTGAAGAGTATTTACAAACTTCAGAGTGCTGCGTGTTGTTGAATGGGTTTCCACTGGTAGACTGAGGTTTAGGTTGTGATGTTAAGGAGAAAGAGGTACCATTGTTCTTCAGTCTGTGCCTGAGGTATGACAGACAGTTCTTATAGAAGTAAAGGGATTAAATCAGAGACTATTTTGACATCCATAATGGAAATAGAAGAAGGAAGAGATGAAGACGCAGATTTAGATGAAGGGCTGTGAACTTCACAGACAGCAATGCAATGAAGCCTAACAAGGAAAAACAGCCATGGGAATCAATGGCTGATTTGTTGGAAATAGGAAAGAGAATAAAGGTGAACCTAAGACTTGAAACAGATATTTTGAAGTATGGCTGAAAAAAGAGTAAGGATATGTCACTGCAAAAATAGAACTGAAGGAGATTAAAATGGATATGTAGATATGGATATCCTTACATATATAAAACACTGTTCTACGAAGGGAAAGTGAAAAAAGAAAATAAATGATAAATTAGATATAGAGATGGATGATAGATATAGATAGATAATAGAATGATGATACATTAGATAAGTAGATGATAGGTAGACAGAGAATAAACAGATGATAGATAGATAGATAGATAGATAGATAGATAGATAGATAGATAGATAGATAGATGGATAAAGAGAACAATATACTTGACACAGACAAGGATCCTGGTATGTCGTCCATTTCCTTTGGTTCTTTGTAGCCATTTCTATAGTCACTGTGTGTTTTTTTAAATGTATCTAAATTTTGATTAAAACAAGTCTAAGGGTAAGCCCTGTGTCTGTTTGTTCTTGTGTATTTGTTTCTGTCAAGCATCATTTTATGTAGCCCTTGCCATATAGTAGAAACTGAACAAACATACAAATGAATCAATCAGCTACAGTACATTTTAGAATTTGTCTTACAGCAAGCTATTTTGCAGCAATTAATTTCTCCTCCATAAAGTAGTGAGAACCATTTCTAATCATTTTTCCACCACTAATCTTTTATGATAGTATGATGTTCAAACCCTTGGTTCTTAGTAAATGATTCCTCAATTGTGTTGAGACCACATACCATCAAGAAAGTGAACTTTTTAATAGTTGCATAGAGGGCCACATTGTTTTTTTTTAAGTTTGAAAACTACTTTTATTGAAAAAAAATAATTCCATAAATTGATTGGCTATAATGTACATGCACATACATTGTGGGATAAGTAAAGCAGTCTAGTACAAATCTCTTGTCTTTTATGAATATCGCATATTTTACAGCTTGATATTTCTCTATGTACATTAAAATTTAAACTTACATTTGTAATGTACATATTTTTTTAAAAAATATGGAACGCTTCACGAATTTGCGTGTCATCCTTGCGCAGGGGCCATGCTAATCTTCTCTGTATCGTTCCAATTTTAGTCTATGTGCTGCCAAAGTGAGCACGAGGGTCACATTGTTTAATGAAAGTTATATAATTAAATTTGTATATCAGGTTCACCTGAGGAATGTTCTGAAATCTTAGTTAATACATATAGGGATGCTAGCATGAAAGGAAGGAGAGGAGAAAGGAGGGTGGGAACGAAAGAAGGAAGAAGAAGGAAAAGAGAGGACTTTTGTAGAAATCATTTTTTCTTTCCTATCTATAAAAGCTTTTACCGTTGCAACAGTATAACAGATAAAATTGCCTTTTTAAAATTGTATTTTTACAATTGCCTGCCACAAATTGTCACTGACACTGAATACACGATCTATATTTTTGCTTCCTCTGGCACTTTACTGAATTCATATTGTAATATGAGTTGAAAATTAGGCAGTGGCTTGGCTAGATAACTTGATAGACAGTTCTTCCCTCCGCGTCTACGAGGTCGGAATAACCTAAGACTAACAGTGGGAGAATTCACAAGAGATGCTTCTCTTTACAACATGATACAACATTTTCTTTCTATTTATCAGTGAGAGGCACCTAATGAAAACGACAGACTGCCTGGCAGAGTCAACAAGACTCCTTCCCATAGGAAATAAAAGAAAAGCGAGGGATTGCTTGAATACATTTTCAGAAACATTAGTCTTTTCATTCCGTTCCATTGGAAATAAACAAGGAGAGATCTTTGTGAGATGCAGTACTGAAGAATGAACTCCAGTGGCAAGACCAAATCATTAGCAAATGGGCCAGTCAGTGGGAAGGCCAAAATTAGACAGTGGCGAAGGCATGGGGGGCAGTCATTATAGCTGCTGGAATAGGCTGGGGATGGGACTGTCAACAGGAACTCATGCAGATAAACTGGTGTGCTGCTAGACCACAAATGAAAGAACTACATAAAAATTTCCTCACCTGGCCAGTTTTCCAGGCAGCTTCACCGTTTGCTCTCAAGTATCAAGTTTTGAGAACTTGCTCGGCTGACTTCTAAGTATACCATTGCGGCTTCAGTGATCTCTTAAACCATGAGCAGGCCCTCTCCAGGCTCTGCGTCAGATTGATTGTAAAGCCCGAGCTTCATTGTTGAAGAATACCTTGAATAAAGGGCTCCTGCTCACAGTTCATAACTTCCTCAGCTCTCTTGGCACCCCAGGACAACAGGCAAAAGACACAAAATCTCAGAGGCTGCATCTCTCTTGGATGCCTACTAATATTGGAAGATCTCGTAGATCAATTTTCTACTGGCCACTTGTGGTGAGAGATTATTTGAAAGGAATGAGTTTTTCCAATTTGATTCAAATTTTCTTGGATTCCCAGAAAATTTTTGTCTAGACATAAAATGATGGTAATGATTAAGGGCTGCAAAAGGGGAATTTTTGTAGTTGATTTCATTCATGTGTAGTTTCTATTGTTTCATTTATAACAAATTTATTACATAAATCTATAACATGTAAAGGTTAACATATTTTCAAAAGGTCACATTTCTACCATTCCTTTTTTATATAAAGATTTTGCATGTGTTTGTGATATACATGCATAAGCATATGCATCTCCATATGTATGTGAGCATGTGAACATGCATATGTGTGCATAGACATATAGAAGCCATCTTGACATGCTAGAATGTTTTCCTTAGTTGCAATCTAATTATTGAGGCAGGGTCTCATGTTTGGCTAGTTTTCCTAACCACCTTATCTTAGTGGTCTTTTCTCACTGCTTCTCCAGCATTGTGATTACAGGTGGACCACTATGCCTGTCTGGCCTTTGTGTGGGTACTGAGACACCAAACTCCGGTCCTCACATTTGGGGAGCAAGCATTTTATCCTCTGAGTCAAGTATCAAGCCTCAGATTTATTGTCTTAATGTGGTCCATTTTTAAATGAGTTTCTACAAACCCAAGATCAAACTCATTTATTAATGTAAGACCTTGATTTTCAGAGAGCAGACACTATTATATTTGTGTGTAAAAATATTTACACTCATTTTGCACATTTTCAGTTTTCACTTTAAGTGAAATCAAAAGGTATTATATGGTATTATACAATTTTGAGCATCAGAGTGCCTTGAGAACACAAACATTTCAAAAAGAGAAAAATCAAGAAATTGAGCATATTGTTTTCTGTATTCTCTGGACAGAATGAGCTCAAATAATGGTTGTTGAAGATGTTGGCCACTGCTATATTTTGAATGTAATATGTTCTCATGAGCTCTTATGTCTGGACACTGGGTCCCCAGCTAGTGGTGCTCTTTGGGATGTTTGTGGAACCTTTAGGAAGTGGAGCCTCCCTAAAGGAAGTGTGTGTGTGTGTGTGTGTGTGTGTGTGTGTGTGTGTGTGTGTGTGTGTGTATGTGTGTGTGTGTGTGTGTGTGTGTGTGTTACTATATCACAGGACCCATACTGAATGAAAAGGAGAAGCAGGCTGAGTATGAATGAATGAGGGTTACTTCTAGGGACAATTACTTTCTGTGATCGAGACAGAAAGTTTTGAATTTCTGGTGATTGATGTGAAGTGAGAGTTGAGAATATGAGCAACTGTAGAAACAATATGCCTTGGCTTTATAAGTATGTTGATATTAGTTCCCAAAGTATGTCCCCATCATCTTTACAACAGTGATGTTGGAGAAGCAAATTTAAAACATCAAGATTCCACACTGGCAACGATACAAGTAAGAAGGGGCACGGATCATTTGTACTTTAAGGAAAAATTATGTCTTTGAAATGAAATGGAAATCTTAGTAGAGGTCCTGTCTAGATCATTCATCTGGTTTATAGCCACTTTTCATCATGTCTAAGATGTTTTATAACTGTGACTTATAGAAAACTGATAATCAGTAAACATCCAGTTTTGTTATCTCTGGTGAAATGCAATTGACTATTTCTGGAGGTTAGATGACTGCATCTTCCATGGTGCATTAGAGCACTCTTTGATGTGGATGAGGAAATAGGTCTTCAAAGTCAACCTCCAACCAGTAATAACATCTTACTGGTTCATCTTTTTTAAAGTTAAATACTTAATGATTTTTTGCCTTATTTTTCTAAGAGTCATACTTTCGCCTTAAATAAACAATGCTCTTTAACAAAGACAAAACTCTCAGAAGTGAAGTTTTAGGGAAACATCGTCATTCATCTGCATTCAGAAAAGAACATGAAAAGAAATAATTCTTGTAACATCCAAAATACATAAGAGAAAATCCACCTTTGAAAATATAAAAGAAAACAGTTACTAAGAGGCTGTGAGTGAAGACACATAATATACATGACTGGGTCTATAGTGCATGGCAAATGTTTAGAAGTCTTTTTCATACTGCCGGCTCTTATCTTGTAACCTTTTTCCAATATCTAAGCAATATTTTGTTATTCCTCTTTTTTGCAGTAGTATTCACCTTGGAAGATCTCAGTAAGTCTGGCTCAATGTAGCAGCAAAAGTCAGGGCTTGCAAACTTTTTCTACAAAGGTTCACGTCTTAAATATTTTATGTTTTGCAGGTCATATGATCTCTATCACAACTATTCAGCTTCCTTCTTGAAGCATAAAATCAGCTATAGATAATACATAAATAAATGAGAATGGCTGGGCTCCAAGAAAATGCCATGGGCATGAAAAGAGGACTTGACTCATGGGGCATAGTCTGCCAACCTTTAATATAGAACTATTAAACTGATGACTATGCAGAAAATTTTGATTTAAAATTATTCATTACATATTTATGATGGATCATAGAGGATGTTGTGCTTGTTACAACTTGACTTATGAAATAATATTCATACATCTCCAAAATTTAGCAAGGAATTATTAGTAGTCAATATATAAATCTTTGACTCATAGAAAGTAGTAGCAACAACACATGACTGTAATTAAGACATAGTTAAAGAACACTGTTTCATGATTTTTCCTGGAGAGACATGAGAAAGCATCTATTCACCTCAAGTAAGGCACCAATGACAGCCCATAGGAATGATTCTACCAGTGTCTAGCTTAGTGACCCACAGTTCAATGGAGTTCCTTAAAGTACCATGGGTGAGAGTTACTTACAGAATGATGGGCCACGTGGGCTGCTGTGTCACTGAAAGGCCCAGACTAGTGTGGGTGACGACTCATGAAAGCCATGTTACCAGAGTTCCATGCCCAATCTTCGGGCAACTAAACGAAGCAGTGTCTTCTCCCCTAACAGTTGTGACTGCTTTTATAACCTTGGCAAGGAGTCCCAGGAGTCTGTACGCTTCCTGAGCCTTGTAAATTTCATGAGCTTCCTGAGTCTTATGAGTTCTCTTTTTTTATACAGTAAAGGGATGCTTTGATTTAGAGGAAGTAGCTACATAACACTTTTGTTTGTTTTTTAGGCAAATTAAAACTGTAATAGAAATGGCTTCTCTGAAGGATTAGCAAAATCGATATACTTTTGAGGCTCTAAAGCTGAAATTTATGATTTTGGTCCACATCTTGTTACATATTTGAAGGTAGAAATAAAGACATAATTTTTTCAGATTTATTTTTCACTATCTTATAATTATGTATATATGGGGAAATCTATGTGAACATGAGTGGGGATTCCTGAGGATTCAGGGAGAGGGTGTTGGGTCTTTTGGAGCTTGAATTACAGGTGATTAGTTAATTAAGTGAACATTAGTACTTCAAACAGAACCCAAATCCTCTGTGAATGTAGTATATGCGCCTAACCACTAAGCCATCTCTTCAGCTCCCATATTTACCCATTGTTTGTGTTACATTTTTTTATAATACTTAAAACAATGTTGTTGTTTCATAATAACTTTTAAAGTTTTGAAATCATAATAAAATACATCATTTCCCTCCTTCATTTTTCTTCCTCCAACCTCTTCCATGAAACCCCTTAAATTTGTGGTCTCTTTTTATTTAACTGATATATAATATATATGTATATATATGACTACATACATATAGAGAGATCATATATAGATACCCCAATACATAAATACAACCTGTTCATACTGTACAATATTACCTATATGCATATATTCATAGGGCTGACCATTGATAATTTCCATTTGAAATTGGATAACCAATTGAAGCTTAATTTACTTAAGTTTTGGAATAAGGTATGAAAATGAATATCTTTCATTTTCCTTATTGTCAAACATTTTCCAAATTCATTGTTGATTTACCTAGCTCAAGAAACCCACTTCCAACCTGAGGAAACGATGGCACCTGCCGCCCATGGTGCCAGAGCCTATGAAATGATTCCTACGCCCAAGTTACTTAGAACTGCTGATGCATGGATAAGTATGAACACTAATACTCTTATGATCACCAAATTACACCACTCAAGTCAACTTCTTGACTTTGTGCTCCATGACATTGGAAACCTTGTTTAAATTTGTCCAACTCTTTTCCATTTAGCAAGCATATCTTTTTTTTTCCCACCCACATAACATTTTTATTGATTCTCTGGGAGTTTCACATCATGCACCCCGATCACAATCCCTTCCTATGGCTGCCCCCCGACTTGTGACTCCCCGCCATGCCCTGCAAAAGATGTAAAAATAAATAAATAATTTTTTAAAGGAAAAAAAGTCCACTTTGTGCTATCTATATATTTGCTGGGGCGTGCTCAAATTCTTAGTGGCCTGCCCCTTAAATAGAACTGAGTCCCTTCCCCTCCCACACTTCTGCCAGAAGCCATCAACTGTGGAGAGCTACTCTTCAGCATCTCTGTCACACTTTTTAATAGTTCTCTTTAGTGGCTTCCTGTCTAGGCTCTTTTTTTTTCCTCTGGGGGGTTAGTGGGGATAAGGATTATCACAGAAGCCTTCCATGTCTCTCCCTCTCAATTGTGCATCTGCAGTCATTGACATCACAGCAAATGTAGCCTCCCGGCCCTTGACAGTCAGTGGGAGCACAGATCCTGAGCCTCCACTAGGTTTCTGGAGACAACACAGACCACGAACTCAGCCCCCTGCTGCAGTAGGACCACTGACACTGGCAAGGCCCTCTAAAGAAGCCGCTACCACAGACATCAACACGGCCTCCGGTGGCAGCGCAAGCCCCTCAAATCAATATGGCCCCCAGTGTTAGCATGCCCTACGGGCTTCGATGTGGCTTCAGGCTGCAGCGCAGACTAAGACATCAGCATGGCCTTTGGTGGTCATTCGGGCCACGGACAGCAAATGTATCTTTAACGGCTGCAAAGTCCCTAGTTTGTCAAACATATTCTGGATAGTTTTTAGTAATTATACTTTTGAAGAAATTAAAGCTCATATCATGAAATTCAAAACAAAAAATATCCTTATTGTTATTGCAATTGTGTTAAATATATGAGTTAATTACCAGAGGCTGCAGAGGCTGTACTATTGTTTATTCTTCCTGCCTAGGAGCAGGACGTATTCGTTCCTGTTGCCAGCTTTCCTTTTATGACTTTTGGTAAGACCACACAGTTTTCTTCAGAGAAGTCTTGCGTGCTCCTGTTAAGTTTATTGCTAGAAAAATTTTACATTTTTATTGGGTTGTCAAAGGGTTCTTTTTCATTATAGTTCCTAACTGCTTATACTTCGTATGCACACATAACAGCTTTGTCTATTTATTTATAAGTGGCTTGCTTACTCTATGAACTCACTGAAAATCATAACTCAAGGACACTATAATTCAAGGCTACTCATCCTATCAAGAATGCCTCCTGTTGCACTTAAATTTCCATTTCATTTCATTTGAAATTAGAAAGGAAAAAGTAGACCAGAAATTAACCACTTCTGTTTTCCCGTTAGTAATATCTGTCTGTCATCCCAGGCTGGTGAGATGGCACCTGCCAGCAAGCCTATTGATTTGAGTTTTATCTTTGGTATTCATGTGGTGGAAAGAGAGAATCAATTCCTACAAATTTTCCTCCAACTTCAAAACGTGCTCTTGGTACATGTATGTACGCAGATACATAACACGTGAACATGAGCAAACAAACTAAACAAATGCAATTTTTTGTAATGTTTGTCTTCCCTTGAGAGATAAATATAAAAAGTCTTATTTTTAAATTATAAACTAGGGTCCCAGTAACTCGAAAAGATACATTAAGTAAATCATTACAAAATGTAATCACCATCATTCTGTTTCCCTAGCAGCTGTAGACAACTCCATTCCTAAAACTTTATTCAGTATATCTATAAAATAAAGACAGTGCTCAAAATACACTTCAGTGGACTCCTAATGGTGCCTAAGTTATTTGAGAGAGAAATCTGTGATATGAAAACATCTTTCACAAAATTATTAAGCTACTATTGTTCGGTAACTGCTGACATTTGCCCAGGGTTTTCTACTAAAACCAGTATATTATTGCTTCAGTTTAAATCAAACCTCTGAAATGAAATGGCAAGTTGTCCCTCATCAGCATAAATATGCAGACTAAAAAGAAGATTAAAAAAATAAAGACAATTTAGGTTTCACCTAAATTTTTCCTGTTGAATCATAAAATATAAATATTAAATCTCAATTCCATGGCTATTTATTTTCCAACTTTTTCTATCACAACACTTCAGGACCTTAGGGCACTTACTCTTGAGAGTGATCTGTTGGTTGACTGAAGAGAAAGCACTTTTGTAATAGTCTACTTGTTGGGATCAATTAGACACTTTCTCCATAGGAAGGTGTTTCTTTATCAAAAATGACTCTCAGGCTTATCATCACTCAGATTTCAATATTTGGCTGACAGATTCTTTAAAATGAATTCAGTGAATCTGTGACTTTAGAGAAAGCAACTGGTAGTATTTGTTTCCAAGCATATGACTATGTCAACCAGACTGCCATCAAATGTCTTAGTTCATTTAATCTTAATGCTAGAATCCTTGATTCCATATCTCAGCTATGGACAGCTACATTACTTTTACTGAACCATGTTCCTGGTTTGCATCCAACCTTGCTTAGAGCTGTCATGTCCAAAGAGACAGAAAATAGATCTGCCTTAAATAAACCACATCAGTTACACCAAATCAGAATCTGCTTCCAAGTCACATGTAACTTCTGCTCTGCAAACGGTGCACTTGGCCAGGCCTGGAGCTGCAAGCCTGTAATCCTAGGTACCCAGGAGGCTGAGACAAGAGAATTCCAGGTTCAAAGTCTGCCTGGCTATAGAATCAATTCAAGGCTAGACTGATTGTTCTAATTAGGTCCTACCTCATAATAAACTAAGAAAGAATTGTGGCTTTATAGCCACAATTTTATAGCCCAGCGTAAAGCACTTAAACAGTGTATATTAGGATCAATTCCTCATACAGCAAAGCAAACAACAAAAACACAAAGTGTGATATTAACCTCTCTAAAACTTAATATTTTAACTTTAAAATGGGCTTAAATTACCTCAAAAAAGCAAATGACAGTTTTCCCTAGAATGAAAATTTATACAAATATTAATGTATAAAATACATGATCACATTAGAAACATACTGTAGCCAAGTGCTTAATTCACAATATAAACCAAGACTTTCTGAAGAACATGATTATGATTTAACCATTAATAATAATGTTCTGTACATTTGAACAAGTAACTCAATCTATGTTCTTATAATGAAGGATTTCTTGGTACTCCAAAGTTATTCAGCTGGAATGTTGAAATGGCCATGCCCAGGAATGTGATATATTTTCTCACTTACCTTCCTAATCTCACAGGTCATTGTCTAGATACTATTTTTAAAAACCTCATCATATTCTGTCCATAGCTTGGGGTAAAATTTCCTGGGATTTGTCATCTCATGATCCAAAGTCAGGTTCAAATATTACCATTATTTTAATGATTATTGTGTGTTAGACCTTTAACAGGCCCTACACCTTCCTATAGACAGTACGTAAATCCTGTCATCTGATATGAATCTAACTTATAGGCAGAAGAAAGTGATGTAGAAAACTATTTTTAAAAAAGAAATTAGCTCTATGAAAGTCATGTTGAAATGAACACAAACACTCAGATATGTAGACCAGCTCCCTTGAGCCCATTAAAGCAGGAAGGGTGTCTCTGATGGTGTCCACGAACCCAGCCCATTACTGCTGGGATGAGTGAGTGTGCAAAGGGCAGAAGTTGTGAGTTGACCTTCGACATTTGTTTCCCTCTAGCCATCAGCCCTTGCATTTTCCAGACACACTGCTTGGGTGTACTGAGCTCACCAGACACACACATTTAAAACAAAGGATGGGAAGAATACTTTTGAGAGGCCTTGCCTTCTGAGGAAGAGAAGACACATGATCTCTAAAACTGGTGAAGCCTTGCTGTGAGCCACAAGTGATCAGCAGGCTGTGTTCAGTGAGCTAAGAACAATCTCCTGTAACATTGCTGGTGTTCCTGCCCTGAGACAAGTTCTCACTGATGATACCCAGTACCTTTATTTGATCACTTCATTGTTAATGTTTGCTTCCTGAGACAGGTCCTCACTGATGACACCCAAGCACCTTTATGTGATAACATATACCTCCTTTTAAATTCCTTATATTAACCATTGTTTCTTCCTCTTAGTTTTTGTGGAACCTTTAGTCCACGAAATACCATGACGATTAGCCTGTAATACATTGAGCCCTGATATTTTCTTGATGTCCTATAAATGGCGTATTTTGTTTTCATTTCCTTTTCTTACTGCTCTTTGGTTTGAAAAAAAAAAGCTATAGAAGTAATGAAAGCATTCATCTGAATACACATGAGTTGGAGCAACTGAGATTCTTTTAAATGAACTGTGAGTTTCTTTGGGTGAATGCCTTCAGTAGAAGAATTGAGAATACATTCAGATAAATATCACATCTCTGAGGCTCGGGCATTTAAAAAATAGACATATAGAAACATTCTGAGGGAAAGTTAGACCTCCAAATTTATCTTATGCTGCAGTAAGCTTTTATGTTCTATTTTAAGAACTAGTGCTAGCTCTCGAGTTTAATGAGCAGTTTAATTTAAGGCTTCAAATTATTAAGTATTCCAATAGAGTCATAAATAATGCAGTTTATAATATTCTTATCAAGCATACGAAGATACATTTGTCTTCCATTAACGACATACTTTTTAAAGTAGCCTGACCTCTTCAGATATATAAGAGCATGCAATTAGGGCAATTTGTCACAGGCCTTTTACACGTTAATAAGATGTAATTAATTGTCTGTTTTGTCTAATTAACTTTTCAGACACTGGCAGCTCCTGTTCTTTTGCTGTAGTTCAAGGAAGCACGAAGACCTTATTTGCAATTCTAATATTTGACCAAGAATTCTGACCCTACACTCTAATACACACAAAAAAATTAGAAGAGAAGGCAATGGAAAAAACTGAAATAGGAAATACCACATATTTTCAGGCTATTATATTTTAACATAAAAAGTAGGAGAAATGCTACATTAAACAAGATTCAAATTAGAATATAAATGACATGAAAACAAGTAGAAGCATATTTAAGACTTTCTATAAAATGTATCATATCTCCCCATTTCTTTATGTAGCCAATCTCATTTAATTCCTTCACTTTTGAGAGCCAGCTATCCCCAGACAGTTCATCAGGAGTTAGAGTTTCAGAAGAGCTGTGATGAAGATCTTGTCCTTGGTGAACTGCCATGACATCAATGGTTGAATTAATTAAGCCCTGCAGAAGATT
Source organism: Peromyscus californicus insignis (assembly GCF_007827085.1). Lineage (NCBI taxonomy): Eukaryota > Metazoa > Chordata > Mammalia > Rodentia > Cricetidae > Peromyscus > Peromyscus californicus. The sequence continues at coordinate 29,587,990 of NW_026294617.1, forward strand.
CCTGCACTAAATTCATAATCTTTTTAATTTTTGAAATGAAGATGAGAATCAGTTTTATTAGCATATTTGTTCAATACATGCTAATGTATTTACCCATTCACATCGTAAAATTATGGTGTTGGTTACACACTTTTGAAAACCTACACTCATTTTGCTGTACATCATTTTCTTTATTAGTTCTTTCAGGCAAAGTGTCAGTAGCCCAGGCTGGCCTCCAACTCCTTTTGTAGGCCAGGTGGGACTTTATCTTCTGATCATCCTGCTTCCACCACCCAATGCTGAGATTGTAGATGTGAAGCACTACACACATGCACAGTTGCTTTACATAATATTTTTAGACATTTTTTTAATTTATGATTTTAATGGATAATATAAATCTCATTATTTAACCAGAATTTACTTAATATTTACTGTGAAACAAATCATTCATGGTCCTTTAAAAAGTTCCAAGTCTGTGATACTAGGTAGAGCCTCTTTAGATGATTGTAATAGACTCTCAAGGGTGGAAGGTAGTTTTTCACTATAATATATTTAGTTGCTCACAATTTCCAAGCCAAATAGTACAACATTTTACATTCTTTATTGCTAAGGTTATTTTTGTTAGTTTAGTTTTTGTTTTTAGTTGTTCCCCTTACATTTGAATTCTGTGATAATAGACCAAGTGTAAGAATTTTGGGGATTATTTTATTTTATGTGTATGAATACTTTGCCTACATGTATATCTGTATACCACAAGCATGCATGGTACCTGTGGAGACTACAAGGGGATGTTGGATCCTTCGGAACTGGAGTTACAGAAGGTTGCAAGCTTTCATGTAGGTGCTGGGAATTGAATCTTCTAAAGGAGTAGCTAATGTTTTTAACTGCTGAGCCATCTCTCCAGCCCCAAATTAACAATTTTAAAGCTTATGTCATATAGAAAAATATCTAGAAATATTATTCCTCTTTGTACATACCAGCCTACTGTAGGATTGTTTAATTACTTTTAAAATTAAGAATAATATTTGCATGGTGCAATTTTAAAGATTTCTATCTAACACATTTAAGAACCATGAAGACAATAATATTCAAAGTGAATGTTTAAAGTAGAGGGACCGTGGGAACTTCTCATGAGACCTTTGCTAACAAATCTTAATCTATACCTCATTTGAAAACTATAAAAGTCCCCTATCATGGTAGTAGCAAACACATTTTTCATTTTTTTATTTTCACTGTGATAAAATGAATGCCTTAGTAGAAGATCCTTTGCAGTCCTATAATCACATCTCCTGAGTTCTGATTCAACCTTTGCCCTCACAGTGTGGTCCTGCATGAACTCCTCAAATGTGCTGGCCTCGGTGTCTTCAACAGAAAAGTGTCTCTCTCATTGAGGAAGCAAGAAGATTAGCTGTATCGATTAATGCAGAACACCTAGACAGCTCTTCCATGGTGGCTACTGGTCCCTAAGCAAGCATATCACTAAACTGGATTAACATTCTCTCCTCCTCAATATTTACTCACTTGCATCTCAATCAATTCTGATTGTCCCTTTAAATTTTTGCTGAGTCTTGTACTATTATTTCAAGTTTATGCTTCAAAGCCATGACTGGATTCCCCATAGCTTTCTAATCTGATCTTTGTCAATAATCTATAATTGAAAGCTTAAAAAAAACTGTTAATTGTTTCTCTATTTTGTCTTGATTCTATTTGGATTTCTTGAGTTCAGCTCTCCTTTAATAGAGACCATATCTTTTAGTAATTTTTTTTTAATTTTTTTTAAAGCATGTGCATTCATTTCCTGGTCTAAATTAAGAAATTCATTCTTATAACTATAATTAGCTCCTGCTTTTTTTTCTGAATTTTCACAAAACAAGTTGTGCTGGTTCCTTGCTTTGTTTCTTGTTTTTATTTGTTTGTCAACTTGACACAAGGTCAAGTTATCCAGGAAGAATGAAACTCAATTGAGAAAATGTCTCCTTCAGGTTGGCCTATAGACAAGGATGCAGAGGCATTTTCTTGTTTGGTGATTGATGCAGGAGAACACAGCCTACTGTTAGTTCTGCCACCCATGGCCAAGTAGTCCTTGGTCATATAAAAAGGCAAGTTGGACAAGCCATGGGTGAGCAAGCCAGTAAGCAGTGTTCCTCCATGGTTCTACTTCAATTCCTGCCTCTGGGTTCCTGCTTTGAGTTTCTGCCTTGATTTTCCTACAATAATGGACTCTAACATTGGAGAGAAAATAAACCTTTTCCTCCTCAAGTTGTTTATGGTGTTTATGACAGCAGTAGAAATAAAATTAGGAAACAAGTAATATTTTTTTAAATGACTTCAAGGACTGAGCTATCTATAATTTATACACATTATGAACTTTGCAGAATCAAAAATCACATTGGACAAAAATCTTTGGGTATGTCTGTGGGACGTTGTAGAGATTAGGTTACCTGAATTGATAGGACCCACCCTAAGTGTAGGCAGCATCATTTTCTAGGTTGAAGTCCTAGACTGGATAAAATAAAAAAAGTAGATAAAAAGGAGAAAGCTAGATGTATATGAACATACATCAGTCTCTCTGCTTCTTGATTGTGGATGCAATGTAACAAGCTGGTCATTGGCTCCTGCCATGATGCCTGCCCTGACTGCCAGCATGTCTTTCCCTCCACAGTAGAATCCTCTCAAACCACAGAAAGAATAAACCCTTCATTGCTTAAGTTGCTATTGTCAGGTATTCTTTTACAGCAGAAAGAGAAGACAAAACATTGGTACCAAGAAGGGGAAAACTTGTGCTGATACATGTGACTAAGTAGTTTGGACATTTACTCGTGGTTGGAAGGGGGAATGTATAGAACTCGGACTAGGAAAGCCAAAGAGTGCTTTAAACAGAGCTTAGTGGACCATGCTGCTGGGATCTTTAGAAAACAGGAAGCCTAATGAAGTGTGTTCGGTGGGGCCTAGCTCATGAGGTTTCAGAAGGGAACAGAGACTCTACTGGGAATTGGGCTAAGGGTCGTTTATGCAATATTCTGCATTTATGTGATATTTTGGTGAAGAAACTGGCTTCCTTATCCTGATTGCGTGAGACTTTGGTGTTTTAGTTACTTTCTTGTTGCTGTGAGAAAATACTTGACTGACGCAGTTTAAAGGGAGAGGTGCTCCTTTTAGATTACGGTTTGAAGGGAAGTCCACCTTGGAAGAGAAAGCATGGCAGCAGGCAGGAAAAGTTTGGTGACAGAGTGAGAGGCTAGCCATGCCTGTCCACAGTCAACGAGCTGAGGCAGAAGAAAGCTAGTGCTCCGTTTACTGTCTTTTTCTCATTCCCTCCAGCAGGCACAATGGGTCTTCCCAACTGAATTAGCCTAACCAAAAAGACCATATGGGCAGAGATATGTCTCTTCGTTGATTACAGATCCAATCAAGTCATCAACCAGAATTAGCCATCACATTGACTGAGGCTGGAGACAGAATTAGGGAATTCATTTGTTTGGTGAAGAAAAATGTAAGATAGGCTATCATTCTGGTTATTATTCATTATTCTCATCCAAGTCTAGGGTGAGAAAGAGTAATCAATCTGGATGTCTCCCCTGAAATGTGGGCAGCACTACTCTCTGAGCCTGGGTCCTGGACTGCACAACAGGGAAAAAGCTAAGGGTCCGTGAGCTTTCCTCACTCTGCCTCCTGATTGTGGATGCACTGTGACAAGACAGCCTCCTGCCATTGCTGACATGTCTCCCCTGACTCAAAGAAAGGATCGTTGTAAACTAGAATAAACCCTTCTGCCTCAAATTCCTCTCATCAGGTATTTCATCACAACAATAGTGGAAAACATCATGCACAAAGACCTAGGTTTAATCCCTAGTACCACAAGATGATGATAAAATAATAACAATCACCATCAACATCATCAACTTCAAATTCTAATATTTGAATAGGGAGATGTTTTTTCTGGCTCGGCTGTTTGCCTACAAAGCTGGATAGAGTAGGTAGTTTACTTTCAGTCTTTCCAGTTGCAAAAATGGACCCTGGCAACCGGCTGACTCTATCCCCAACACAGATGACCTACTGCTCTGGTTTGGGTAGGTGTTCACCGAAGGAACATGTATTAAAGGAAGCTGTATTCTACTCCCCATGCTACTACTGTTGAAACATGGAAGCCTGTGAGAAGTAAGACCCACTGAGAGAAAGAAGGCCCCTTTAGGCATGGCCTGGAAAGGGGCTGTGGTGTTGGTCTCTTGCCCCACTTTTTGGCTGTTGGCCATCGCCACAGAGTGAGCAGCACTCTGCATCACTTGCTTGTTTCCCTGATGTGCTGATTCCCGACGGGTCTGAAAGGAATGGACAGAAACCTCCAAAGCTGTCGGCTAAAGCAAACTTTGTGTATTTTCAAGTTGGTTACATGACTCCAAAATTCCCTGGGTCTCCTCATTCAAATGTTGTCTTCACCCACTGTGATTGAAACTTGTTTCAGCATGTATTTAGACTTTGTGGTCTCAAGAAATAGCTGAAGAAGTCCATTGTTAAATACCACATCAAGGCATAATGGAATAATTGTTATAAACTTTTTGTGTTGTCAAAGTAGACTACACACATCCAATCTGTAAGAGTTCAATAAAAGCCTTTGGCAGCTGAAGTCAGTTAATATTGAAGCTAGAAGGGGCTTCATCATTCAGGATGGTGTCCAAATTGTGTATTTAACAGAAAAGTTGGCCAGGGAACTGAAGCAATGACTGTAACACAGGGGAGACTGGAATCCAAGGGAGGCTCACGTAGAACAGAGATTGTCGAAGGTGTTTCTCGGGCTCTTGCATCAGCATAGTGAACACATAAAGCACAGAATATTCACTAATTTAGGAGTTAATTGCCATCAAACAAGAATATACAAGGAGTAACCAAGTCAACAAAGACCACACACACACACACCCCCCACACACAAAATGAACTGGACCCTTTTCTGTGTCCATGTAAAACTGTTTCCAACAACTTCCAAGCAGATTCTACTGGTTGGGAAGTAACAAGATGCCCATCTAGCCACAGGAAGAAGAGTGTTCATGAGCCTGATACTAAAACTGGAGATTTAGAATTCAACTCTTGCCTGAAATTCAGTATTAGTGTACAAGATAAAATTGACAAAGGAAGAAAAAGATGAACATTTTTTGTTAGATTCATACATAAAGTACATCACTTCAGGAGTTGTTGAAGATCAGTTTCTTCTTCCAGTAGCATAGAAAAATGGGGTAGTTTCTCTGTCATCAACTCACTGTGGATAAAATGAGCTTATCTTTGTAAAACACATGAAATTCCATTTGCAAGTTCCTCTCAGCAAAGGAATGTGTCCTTTCTTCTATACTTTTAGCCAAATATGGCTGAAAGTACCAGATTTCAAGGGAATATCTGTTCTTTTCTAATATATTATTTATCTTCAAAAAGGCCCTATTTTTGTAACTAAAACAATTGTTAATTGTTAATTGACTATTAGGGAAAAGTGTCTGTTTGGCAGTGGTGACACTACTGCCACCTGGTGGTTTGTTACCTAAATTGCGGAATCAGGTCTGGAAATAAAAAGGTTTTTTTGTTTTGTTTTGTTTTAATTCAGTTATTTAAAGAAAAAAAATTCTGTCACGCAAATATCAATATAATTTCTACATAAAGTAAATAAAACACAATACACACAAATGACTGGAAAATGCCTCAGAAATGAAGAACATCCCAGTTTTATCATTACCAAAAAAAAAAAAAAAAAGAGGTGACCACACTTATTTCACATCTGTTCCATATTAGGCTAGGTCAAAACTTAAAACTACATGTTATTAGTGACAGTGAGGCAGGCATTACTATTTTCACACATTCACGTAAGCATGGAAGGAAGACTCAGAAACAATACTACAATTTTTTACAAGCTAGTTTGAATATGTTTTTTCTCTGCTGCTAGTTCCCCAAGTGGAATAATCAAACAGAACAGTAACAGGGAAAGGTGTCATTCTAAGCAGACACTAGATTCACAGGGTTTGGTGAGACTTGATCATCCCAATCCAGCCCTGAACGTTCAGGTGTAATCATTTACACCCTCAGCAGTCCTTGAGGGAAACGAATCACTCCATCCAATGTCATTGTCTAAAATTGCTTCATTGTCCCTCCATTAACACAGAAATGTCAATCAACAGGACAGATTGTCTGATTAATACTACAATGTATGTGGAGCCTATGTTTTCACCAAGCACTGTAGACGGATTTCTAAATAGTCTTATTAAATAAGAGACACAGAGCCAAATACAGGGGTCAAATCCTTAGAGATCAGAGAAATAGGAATAGCCACCAGCTACCCTTAGCTCACCACGCTGCCATAGCTTCCCAAGAGAACCAGATTTTTCTTGTCTAACCTGTGCCTTTATTGCCTTGCTGTTCCGCCTTCTCATTGGCTCTTAGCCCAGCCACCTCACTTCCTTGTCACTGCTCGTCTGTACAGACCTCCAGGTCTCTATGGTTGGTACTGGGATTAAAGGCTCGTGTCACCACGCGTGGCTGTGTCCTTGAACACACAGAGACTCTGCCTGCCATGTGATCGCATTCAGGGCGTGGGCTACCACTGCCTGACTTTTGTTGATGGCTGGCTGTCTATGTCCTCTGATCTTCAGGCAAACTTTATTTATTAACATACAAATAAAATATCACCACAAATCATTTTAATCTCACAACATTCCCCAGAATATATAATTAGTCCTCTCATGCTTTAGCTTTCTAAATGTTGGGATATAGCACCTGTGGGAAGAAACCGTCTCAAGAGCATAATCTCCTGGCTCTGGAGAGATGGCTCTGTGGTTAGAGATAAGTACTGTCCTTCAAGAGGATCCAGGTTCAGTCCCCAGGACCCATATCAGGCAACTCACAAACACCAATAAACCAGCTTCAGGGGAATCAGACACTTCTGGGCTCTGTGAGCACCTGCATTCACATGCACATACCTACAAAAGGTGCACACATAAGAAAAAATAAAATATTATACAATGAACAAGTAAGGATATACGTCAATACTGAATATTTATTTACAAAAATTGAAGTGAAAAGCAGCTATTTAGTGAAATCACACTTCATAAATATCTTGACACTGAAGACTATCATGAATTAATACTAAGCATAATTTCCAAATGATCTGGTCACTTTCCCCAAATAGCTGCTTTCTTGAGGAAGTGAATTTATTCTTTGTTGAGTCTATTATAAAAAAAACTTCATATACACATAATTTGATGATGAAGAAGTAGATGGATAGATAGATACATAGATAGATAGATAGATAGATAGATAGATAGATAGATAGATAGATAGATACATACATACATACATACATACATACATACATACATACATACATACATACATAGGCAGGCAGATAGATAGACAGACAGGCAGACAGACAGACTTAACAAAAGTATTTATGGCAAAAAAGTAAAGTTTCCAGAGAAAGAGCACACAATTTTAAGAATAGGATTTCTGTTTTTGTATGAAATTCTGTAGTGGGAAAACAGCTGAGGTGAAGGCCCTGTCTGGTTGTGGAACAGCCAAATGATCTTATATAAATCTTCCCCTGCTGTACTGCGTATAGACTGACAGGGATAGAATAAAAACCAAAGCAAATATGAGGTAAAAATGATTTTTTATTACTTTAGGTATTTCTAGATGTCAGATAAAAATGAGAACATTGCTAAAAATTTTACAGAGTGACAACTCTGCCTTATGGATAAAATTCTATAGTTTGATGTATGAGGCAGAAAATGTGAAAAATATTGTGAAGTACTGCCCTGACATGATGATGGAAGGCTGCCGAGTGAGTGCAAGCACCATGGAGGTTTAATGGAGCAAAGTCAAACCAGAGAAGGATCGAGTCCTTTGGAATTCTGCCTACTACAGAAACACAAGTTTGGGCCTTCAAACTGCAGACTGTTCACTTTCGGTTTTTTATGGACTTCTAAATATGCTCCTTTATTGACTTCCTTGAAGAATAAATAGCTTCTCAGTTCATACCGTTGCTTATTTGTTTTCCAAGTACAAAACAAATCTGGAAAGTTCTTTAAGAATGGAGATGCTGTCCTCTGCTGTTGTGAAAAGATGACTAATATTCTGTTCTTGCGCTGTTTATGAATTTCTAAGTATACCTTGGCCCACGTGGAACCTCCTACGCTGTATGTTCATGTAGTAAAATTTGCCATTGAGGAATGATGTAATATAAGAATCCTGTCTCCTTCCCTCTAAGGGATGAGAACCTTACACGTAATTCAACCAACTGAAGCCCTTGCTCCCAAGATTTTGCTCTTGCTGTGGAGCCTGTATGTCTTGGTTTACACTTTTTAGACTCCTGGATAAGTCCTGATTCCTAAATCTTCCAATGCCTGAAAAAGAAAAACCATGACCTCTGGTTCTGTACAAAACACCTTTTACTTCAAATAAGTTTTGTTTTTGTTAACTTAGCTAAAATAATTTCCAAAGTGGAATACTTAATGGTTGAGCTGTGTGGTAGAGCACACCTGGGCTAGGAAGATGACAAAGAGGGTGAGTTTGATCTCCAGAAGCCCACAAAAAGCCAGGCAGGGCTTGGGGCTGCCTGCAGTGCCTGATCTCAGAAAGCAGAGGTGAGGAATTCCTAAAGCAAGCTGGCTAGTTAGAGTAGCCATTTGGTGAGCTCTGTGGCCAACTGAGTTCATGACTGATAACACAGGCTGAGACTCCACAACTAAGGCAAAGAACAATCAAGGAAGACAGAGGCCTGGCATCAACTTTGGAATTCCACATGTCCACATGCCCATATGCACAGGAGTACCCATGTGCATAGATGACCATGAATCCACACATGCAGATGCCACACACACATACACAAATACACCATATAAATGTGTAGTAAGCTTAATGACATATGGATATACTTGGACATGGCAGGGCATTCCTGAATTGTCCAATAAGATAAAACTTACTTCCACACACAGAGATGAGATGCCACTCTACGCTCACAGAAACACAGTCATCCCCTCACTGTATTTCTTTTTAAAAAATCTTTCTTGATAGAAGTATTTATATTCCTCGAAATACAATCCACTGCTAATTTTTCCTTTTTTGAATAAAAATATTCAAATACATGTGTAGTACATCTAATACATCCTCCCCACATCCCTTAATGTCTACTTCTTCCTCTCATCAGTCCCCTTTGGTTCCCCTTTCACTTCAACTTTCATGTCAGATATACACACATGATTTCAAGTCTGTGCATAAAATTTAGGATGACAAATGGGATAAAACACAGCATTTGTCTTTCTGACTGGTTTAATTTGTTGACTATGACAATCTCCAGCTGCAACTTTTCTTGTCAAGCAACATAACTTCATCTTTATAGTTAAGAAAAAGTTCCACACATATATACATATATGTGTGTGTGCATATATATATGTGTGTGTGTGTGTGTGTGTGTATACATACCACATTTTCTGTAACAATTCTGCCATTTGTTTTATACACCTAGTTTACTTCTATAACTTAGCTATTGAGAATATTGCTCTAATAGATGATATGTAAGTGTCCCTGGGATGTTTGACTTGATTAAAATGATAATATTCTCTATGGATTGATGAAAGGACAAATAAATGTTATTTAATCATATATATATATATATATATAAAATGAACAATCTTTTTGCATTAATTTTGATTTAAAATGATATATATCCTTATAACTGTCATTAGTATAATTATGTGTATTAATATTAATTCCAACTTTTCAGTAGAACATGGTGTACAGAACAAATTTATCTTTCACATTAATTGCAAGTTTAATGCATATTTGTCTAATACATTACTAGATATTAATATATTATACTTACTAATGAGAATACTAGTTACAAAACCTTAGTGTCCTAGATTGACTACCTATTGTATTTATTAGCATAAGTATTGAGATCTGACACTAAATAATTATTGCACTGTTTTTAATACTTAAATTTGTTGAAATCATGATTAATAAGATTGTGTCATAAATAGGTGTGACCAAATAAAAACTAAAGATTAATTTCAATTTTGAACTCCTTTATCTAATTTGCTTTACATAATAATAATTCACAAGTCCATTAACTGTGACAACTCATAGAAAGTGAAACATAAGGATGAAACAGATTCAATTCTCCACACACACCAGTGGGTTTACTGGAGTACCAATAAAGATGATGAAGGTGGTGGACATCAATTTGAAAACAAGTCATGGTTAAACTTTTATTTTATTTTTAGGCAATAACCTTGCTTATGTTTTGTTAATGTCCTATCTGGTCAAATCTATGCCAGGAATTTGACTCATTGACCATTAGAAGAAAGGCCTCTAAAAGCATCTTCAGTAACTATCAATATGTTATATTTAATATACAACAACTACTGTCACTATTTGAGGTGACAAGAACTACTTATTTGTTCATCAAATATCTTCAACACAGTTCTACATAGTAATACAAAGATTAATAGATCACAGGAATTATTTTTCAGAAGTAAATTAATCAAAGCTCCAAAATGAGTTTTTGCAATTAGAGACTGGAAGAGAAATTTCATTTGCAGATGTGGTGTATATACTAAGACAGGGGCAAAATGGTTTTTTTTTAATGTGGAAATAAAAATAAAAAATAAAGCCTATACTTAAAATCAGGGCTACTGACAAGGAGTGGATATGAGATCATCATAAATGAAATTAAAGGCAAAATAAAATTTAGACATTATTCCTGTAAATAAACCATCTATTCAAAATAGAAGACTAACAATGAAAATGCTTCAAATTGAATGTCCTAAAGAGAAAAACGGATACATTTCTAATAAGGTTGATCAACAACTACAACCAAAACCAATCCAATAACCATCAATAGTATGTAAGGATATTTAGACACACTCTCACCTACACCTACACCCTCACGTACCCAAGAGACTAGTCCATACTTGACCATGTTGGCTTTGGGCTTCAATTTATCACAAAAGCATCTTGTGATAGACCTCTTTGTGTTGTTAATTGCTTCTAGCTGTAGGTTAACATTCTTTATGAATATTGGGAAACTAAGATAAATATTATTAGTACACTGTAGGGAAGATACATATGAAAAATGAGTACATTTCTGTAAACAAAATTATTCTTTATAACAACAATATTGAATGTTCTTGATAAGTTAGACACCCACTAGAAACAAATTTGCCAGAACTAATGCGGGTTAAAACTGTTATTATAATACAAAGGGTTAGTTGCCCCTCAGCTGCCTGCCAACAATGCATAAGTAATGCTGAGTAACACTCGTCTGTGTCTGTATTGTACTGGAGTGAACAAGGGGTGTCACCATGCTAAGCTCAAGGTCTGCCACTGAGTGACAGCCCAAGTCCCACCTCTACATTTTATTTTACGACATAGACAAAGTTGATTATGAGTCGCACAAGCTTGATGATCTAAGTTCCATTTCTGGGTTCCACATAGTAGGAGGAGAGAACTGACTACAGGAAGTTGTTCTCACACCTGCATGTGGCAAAGGCAGACAGATACATACACACATGCGCGCGCGCGCACACACACACACACGTGAATATATGTGCGTACACGTGAATAATAAAATTTGGAAGGCCTTACCTTTTTGTAGGAGGGAATGGAAGGTGGGTCGAAAGGAGGAGGCTGGAGAGGTGGGAGGAGGGAAAAAGGGGATCTTTGGTATGTAAAATGAATAAAATACTTTTTCTTGGTGAAAAAATTATAAGAATTAAAACTAATATACCTTATACGTCTATCACCATAAGATTTGCATGAAATGGATTTTGGCCTATTATTTTTAAAATACCTACACAAAATGCCATACATACATGATTTGCTAGTGTTAATGCTGTGGCTTGTTAATAGAATTGGCTTTTTAGTCTCCTTAGCCTTCAGAGACATTTTTGCTGTGTAAATGGTCCTTCTGCTTGATATGTGTGACTCTTTCCTTGGAGTCAATCTGTTACAATGAAATTTGGAATTCCATCTGATACTATCTCAGTTCAATATTAGTTGATCACATATTTCTCTTCACACTGGATGTAAGATGAATGAAGAGTTCTGAATGCATCAATACGCAAAAGACAGTACATTTTCATGGAAAATAATCACAAACAACAGATTTAGAGTAAAATTACGAATGATTCTTATTTAACTAGAATGGCATTTGTGAGCTCAGTTGTCACTATTTTCTCCAACATGACACAACAGTTCAATGGGACAATCTCTAAGTTAGGACTTTTAAATTACAACTTTATAGAAGTACTTTTAGAAAGTTCTAGTAGTGGAAACTATAGCTGTATGAAGATGAAAAGAGGAATAGCTAATGCATTGCTTACCAAAGTTTATATTATTGTACCTAGGATAATGCTGTCTGTTGCCAATGGTTTAGAACATAACCTTTGGCTTCTTTTGGCTCATGGCAGTTAACAAGAACTATCTTTTTGTATCAGAGGAGACCCATCTATTCCTAGGCTCTTAAAAATAAATTTATATGACAAAGGAGACACTCAAAACCACTATGCACAAATAACAGTGGACAAAATAGAATCCACCCATGCCAATATTCATAGGGCTTCCCCTAACATTTCTTTCAGTGGTGTTTTCATTTTAAATCACACTGTTTATGCTTTGAATGTACTTATACCCCCCCCCTTACTGCAATTATACCCTTAATCACACCCTTCCCTCTGGTAAACAGCTACATTGGGGATGGACTGTTTTTGTGAAAATGCTACTTACAATGCCCTTCCTGCAGGTTAGAAAGGTTTATGTGGGATAGGTTGTATTCTATCCATTTTTCTCTTTGCTATAGATCAGTAGAATTAAGACAGCCCTCTCCAAGAATCGTGATGGTTCTTTGCATCTATTAGATCCAGTAATATTGTAGCCAAAATGTTTGTTTTTTTTTTTTATTGCTTAAACCAAGAATAGTTACTGGAACACAAAGAGAAGTCTCAAAATGCTCTGTATGATTAGCAATACTACTAATAGTACAGCAAAAAATGTTAGCAGACATTAATCAAGAGATGAGTGAATCAAAAAAATCACAATTTTACAAAACAGAGCTACTATAGATTATTATTTGTTTCTCAATTATAGTCTTGGTTGTCAACAATTTTCTGGCATGGCTTGCTTTAATGTGTCAGATTTTTTCCCATACTATTGATGTTTAAATTAATGATTTGCATAGAGAGATAGACAAAATCTCTCTGGTGACCTTTGAATGGCCATCATAGCTAAGTTGGCTTTCTCCTTTCCTTGGTCCTCTGCTAGCTATTATAACTCTTTTATGCTTGCCTATATTAATTAGACTATCCATAAAGGTAATGAATTAAACCATGGCTTCTATTATAACCACACTTTTTCTTTAAAAAAATTAGAAATTAGAAAATGTAGAAGGATGTGAGGTCCACATGCTTATAGATAGAACTAGAGAAACCAGAATTGTTAAACACACAGGCTTTTTGCTTTAATTAAAAAAAAATTGACACCTATTCACCAGGAAGAATGGAGTGGACACTGTTTAATAACCTGGTCATCTTTTGTTATTGTATGGATCCACCCCTCACCCAAATCCCCCAGACTCCTGAGCATTGTTACTCAGTCAATATAACCCATCCTTGGGGAAGAGATCACAGGTGCTCTGCAAAAGTCATGTACTTTACAAGAAAGCTTTGATGTAGTCATGCCTTGAGCTTTGTTATAATTATCATGAGAAAAATTTTCCCAAAGTTTTACTGTGCTTAAAAATGAAAAATAGGGCTGGAGAGATGGCTCAGAGGTTAAGAGCACCGACTGCTCTTCCAGAGGTCCTGAGTTCAATTCCCAGCACCCACATGGTGGCTCACAACCATCTGTAATGAGATCTGGCGCCTTCTTCTGTATACATAATAAATAAATAAATCTTTAAAAATGAAAAATAAGTAAACTGCTTAGTGTCAGACCTCAGAAGTTTGAACCAGCCTGTCTAAGTCAGGCCAAACCAAGTTTCCTTCTCATTACATGAGGATCATTTCCCTCCCAACCATGATGCTTGCAGGGACCTCCCACAAGATTTACTCCTAAATTTTTTGTTACTTCTTCTTTACTATATAAAACACAATATAAATTTTTTGCAGAGGGTTGGGGCAGAAGTTACCAGGCACTGAACTGGCCTTATACATGCTGGTCTTGAACTCACAATGTCTGTATTCCAGGCAGGTTTTGGATTTGCAATCCTCCAGGCTCAGCCACTCAGAGAGCTGGTATTACAGGCCTGCATCACCAGAGACTGCACAGCTATTATGTTATATTGATGTTTTATTCTGTAACTTTATTCAATTTACCAATTATAGCAGGTTCATATACATGTGAGTGTTGTCTTTAAGGTTATATATATATATATATATATGACCATGCTGTCTAAGTTACAGTTTCTATTGCTGTGAAGAGACACCATGACCATGGCAACTCTTAAGACAGGAAAATCTTTAACTGGGCCTGGCTTACAGTTCAGAGGTTTAGTCCATCATTGTCATTGCAAGAAACATAGCAGCATGCAGGCAGATATGGTGCTGGAGTGGTAGCTGAGAGTTCTACACCTAGATTAGTAGGCAGCAGTAACAGAGTGACACTGGGCCTGACTTGAGCATCTGAAACCTCAAAGTCCACCCCCAGTGACATGATTCCTCCAAGAAGGCCACATCTGCAATGATGCCACTCTCTGTGTGTCTATGGGAGCCATTTTCATTCAAACCACCACACATGCCATTTATAAAGAGAGACAATCTTAGTTCCCTTCTAACTAATATGCCATTAATTTTTTTGCTGTTTTTGCTTTTTCTAAGACTTGATCTTCATATGTAGCTTAGGTATATCTCAGACTCATTATGTAGCTTAAGATGATCTTGAACTTCTGAGTCTCTTGTCTTCATCTCCTAAATTCTGGGATTACAAATAGGCACCCTCACAACACTTAGTCTGTTAAAAGCAGAGATCATTGGTATATGATAACACATGCCTGGTTATTATGTGCTTAATTTTAAAAAGTTCCATTTTGAAAGATAGAAAGTTAGTAACAAGTGAAAGTATAGAAACAACAGGATGTGTTAAAGTGAATGTTCACAGACCATCTGCATGTCCCTTTACGAAGTAACACTAACAGATGGACTCCAAAATGGGGAACAGTGATCCCTGCCTCCTGGTACCCAGGATCCTCTCTGTATGGGATGAATTTATCCAGTCTCTTCTAATAGAAATAATACAGTGAAAATAGCAGTACAGTATTCTTGTGTTAGACAACACTGTGACTCTTAGACACCTGCACTCATTCATTTTGCATCCTCAATCTGGAAAAAGCTAAGTACCTCTTTTTCTTTCATTAAGAAAAATTTTTTATTCACTTTACATAACAGTCAAAGATCCCCTTCTTCCTTCCTCCCACCCCTCCAGCCTCCCCCTCCCAACCCAACACAATTATCCCAAAGCCCCACAGATTATTTACATCGACTAAACTCAAATGACATTTGAATCCACTAGACCAGTGCCCAAATAGGTAGCAAAGTCAGAAGCAACCTTTGAAAACAAATATGAAAGGGTTCAAAATATTGGATGAAAGGCTGCATTAATTTGTAAATAAGAATTCAGTTCAACCAGGTGATTTGCTTCCATGCAAACTACCTAGAAACACTGGTCAGTTAGTTTTATTAGGTCTAAACTATATTATAGTAATATATGTTGTGGCTATTGCAAGGATTTGTTATATTATTCCTTTTGTTTATAATACATGGATTTTTCTTTTCTTTGAATTTACATAATGTATGTTGGAGTGGATTAATATGCAATTGGAATTGTAATTAACATAGTTTAATACAGAATTAGCTGAGCTTAATATAGTGTTATACTTTATACCAAATAATGATATCTGATAATGTCATCATCCGACAAAAATGCAAGCCTAATGTCTTTGGGAAAGGATAGAATTACAAATGCTTTAATGCATTCAGCTTTCACTTGCACATCGACTTCATTTTGTCTTTTAATTACTCTGTGTCTCAGCCAGTTTATAAGACATGTCAAAGTCTGTGTGTGATTCCACTTGAAGATGCCTTTAAGGTTATTCTGCCCACTCTTCTGAATCCAATTCTCCAAGACAGGAAAATTAGAAATAAAGAGAAAGTTCAGTTTTATATGCATATAAAATGAAGACATTAAATTTAACAATAAGACACTATAGGATAGGATTGCCAACAACAGACACTCTTGGGCAGAGGAATAAAGGGAAATGTGAGATAAAATAGCCATTGTGTGTCTAGCTCGGAACAAGAGGAGCAGAGAGACTCAAAAATTTACTACCTCTTCCTGAAGTGTCATTTCATGCTGTCCTTGACTGAAATTTCAGAATCTGGGTCCAAAGGGGGAAAAAAAAGTCAGGAGATATAATTAAACTTTGTTGATAATAGAGTATCAGATGAAAATGAGCTGTAGTAGAACCTACTCAAACATTCCAACTCTACAAGAATTATGTGGTAAAGAGCCAAGATGGACTGTAACTTCAAGTTTCACTGCTGAAAATAGAGAAGTGTCACCAAGGAACCTGTGAAGGAATACTGGGGACTGACAGGCCTGCCTACTACCTCAGTGACAGAGAAATTGGAAACTACAGAAGTAATAGTTTGCCATTGACTACTTGCTCTCAGATGCTTCTGCAGAGAGCAGACAAAAGCATTCATCTGGAGATAGGAAACATCCATCCAGGGGTGGGAAACAGCATCCATCCTGGGGTGGGAAACAGCATCCATACAAGGATGTGTGAACTCAGATGAGCCTGTTCAGAGGGCCTGTGCTGGGTGGGGTCCAGCAAAAGTGGACATAATTGGGCTGCAATGCTGATTGCATTATTAAAACCAACAATGGAAGCAACAAACAATCAAAAAAAAGTATTCTCTAAAATAATTGCTCAAACAACAGTGAAAGGATGTGAAAACTAATCAAAACCATCTCAGAGCAGGTAATGAAAATTCAGTCAGTATTAGCCCAAATAAGGACCATTTGCTAAACAGTTAAAAGTATAGAAAAACATACTATAAAAAGAGCCTACAGTATAAAAAGTGACATGTAACTGGTGTTTATAAAGAAAATAACCCAAAAAATTTTAAAATATGTAAATAATAATATTAAACAAAAGTTTATCTATATTAGCAACTCAAAAGAATCAGGACTGTGCTAACTGGAAATCATTGCAATGATACTATAAACAATAACCTTGCAAGTTGGGAAAACGTATTCTGAAAGAAGTATATGATCTCCTCTTATGAAAGACTCAAATTAAGTTCAAAAGTAAAAATATATGATTTCAAGTTTAAGAAAAATTTCAGAGGTCACAAATAGAAGGCTAGAAAGGAAGTCCTCAGTCTGGCTAATTTCAAATTTCAATGTGTGATGCTTTTTATTTGCAAACTCTTTACAATGGAAATGAATTTTACAGGACAAACATCATCACAAAACCTGAGAGTTCAGATCCCCAAGGAATGCCAAGGAGTAACAGAAATGTAAAAATGGAAAACTTAAGTATATAAGATGGTTGGCCAACAGCTAGCACATCACTAAGTGAGGGACAAAACAATAAAAGTTTAGTATTTGCATGTGCTGTGTACAGTAGAGGTCATAATTTTAGTTTGAAATAGTTATCAGTGATAGAAGGTCCAGTGCTAAGTGCACTCATGGTGCATGTCTCCAGTTCAGCTCACTGCACCTGTGAGCTGATGTTCCCATCAATGCCATCTGAGAAGACACAGCACTCACATAAGCTGAGACAAACAGGTTCATTAATCATAGGCAGATAGCAAATAGAGAAGACTAACGTTTGGGGTGAGGTGGTTCCCGAAGGCACAGTAAGCTACCCATGCCAAACAGTTACTTCTGTGAATGCCCTAGGTTTAGTATTTCAAGGGCAACAGAACCCACACTGAAGGATCTCCTATTTCCAGGATGGTCTATTTCAGGCCCCAAGATGTCCCCACCAGTTCCTTCCTACATCTCCAGATGCAGCATTTCCAGAACGTTCCAAATAAAGAAATAAAAAGTCTAAATAAATAAGCTCAATGGTCACTAATACTCTAGGCATTCTGGATCAAAATGCAAGGAGATATCATCTAGCCCATTTAGGAAAGCCATAATTAAGAGAAACAAGTGTTGGTAAAAGTGTGAAGGAGAGGAAACCCTTCATTTTACTGGTAGACTAAACTAATACAGGCACCATGGCAAACAGGAGAATTGTCTCCACAATTTATTAAACTCATCTACCATGTGATAACTCACCTACTCACCTCTCTCTCTCTCTCTCTCTCTCTCTCTCTCTCTCTCTCTCTCTCTCTCTCTCTCTCTCTGTGTGTGTGTGTGTGTGTGTGTGTGTGTGTAGAGGGGTTGCCTGTATTCTCACGTTTGTTGTATTACTATTATTCAAAGAATCCAAGATTCAGATACAATCTACTGGCCTAATGAAGACAGCTGAATAAAGGTGTTATATTTACAAATATAGTGTTACTCTCCAGTCATGAAAATCAGAGAGAATCTCAGTTTTGTTAACCCAGATGAATTAAAGGCCATGCATTATGGAGAGTAGGCCAGACACAGAAAGAGAAATACTATCCAGACTCTCTTAGATTAGAAATTCAGAAGTAGCAGAGCTGACAGGAACAGAGTAAAATAATTGTGGTTCCAGCAGGTGGGGTTGAATAAACAAAGATTTAGTTGTTCAAACCCTGTTAAATCTGGAGAACTATGCAGACTATTGCCTATAATTATTAAGACTTTATTGTGAATTAAAATCACCAATAAGGAAGTTCTTGAGTGTCATCATAGGTCTGAGGCTGAAAATTCCTGGATAATACTTTGAAGAAAGAATTTTTACTTAATTAACCATATACATGTGTTGACTTCCCAGTGTAATGTTGGTAATAAATATTTGAGCATAAATAATATCTTCAGTTGATCAACCTAAGCAAATTATTTTAGTTCACATCATAACAAAATGCATAGATTGATGGATTAGACCACAGACATTTCTTTCTAACAATGTCATAGATGGAAGTCTCACGTCAAAGTACCAGGAAGGATAAATTCTGGTGAGGGTCCTCTCCATAGCTTCAAGATGGTCATCTTCTCATTGTGTGAACATGTGGTTGGGAGAAAGAACTCCTCTGAAGTCTTCCTAAAACTTAGTAAGTCCTAATGGGACCCCTACCCTCATGACCTCATGTAATGTCAATTATCACTCTAAGCTACCACTTTTAAAATTCATCACTTTGAGTGTTATGATTTCAACATATGATTTTTTATGGGAAAGCACATAAATAGTTCTCAGTGTAGGTATACACACAAATATATATATATATATATATATATATATATATATATATATATATCTTGTGTGTCCTAAATATCAATAATTTCATGCTATGAATAATGTATATATATTGTATGCATTCATATATATGTACATATGAGTGTCATGTGTTTAGTTTTGGCTTTATAAAGTTTAGCAAAAACATTTATAAGTACATGAATAAACAAAATTGGATAGCAGTAATAAATACAAGAGGAAAATCCCTGTAAATTCAAAATAATCAGTACCACCCTCTCACACACACACACAAAAAAAAACCTTTGAGGCTTCAGAATGTTGTGAGAATCTCCTCAGCTGCACAAAGATAAAATATAATTGATACAGCTTCTGGCAGGGTGTGATAGAATCTTCACAATGTTGAATAAGTTTCATGACCCACAGAACATGTGATAGATGTAATCTCCTTAGGTGGTGTCACTGTATCTGGTAAGATTGTTGTCATAGTTAGAATCTGCTGTCAACTTGACACAAATAGAGAGTCACTTGGGAAGAGGGAAACTCAACTGAAGAATCACCCAGTTTAGACTGTTCTGTGTGCATATCTGTGAAGCATTGTTAAATGGTAATTGATTTGGGCTGGCCCAGCCCACTGTGCCATCCCTAAGAAGGGAGGCTGGGCTGTATTAGAAAGACACAGCCATGTTCATCGTAGCTTTATTCAGACTAGCCAGAAACTAGATGTCCTTCAACCAGAGAATGGATAAAGAAAATGTGGTTTATTCACACAATGGAGTATCACTCAGCTGTTAAAGACAATGGCATCATGAAATTAGAAGGCGAATGGATGGAACTAGAAAAAGTATTCCAGAGTGAGGTAACCCAGGCCAGAAAAATAAACATGGTATTTACTTACTCATAAGCTGTTAAGTAAAGGATAATCATGCTACAATCCACAGACCTAGAGAGGCTAAGTAACAAGGAGGACTTAAAGGGGGATACATGGATCTCCCTGGGAAGGGGAAATAGAATAGATTTTGTGGGTGGACTGGGATTGGGTGGGGATTGAAACAGGAGAGGTCAAGTGGGGGACAGAGAGGGGGCAGAGGGAGAAAGTACTGGGAGAGACAACTGGAATTGGATATTTGGGGACTTAGGGACTATGCAGAATTCTAGTACAATGGAAATTCCCTGGAATCTACAAGAGTGACCCTAGTGAAGTTTCCTAGTAATGGGGGACACAGAGCACAAATAGGCCATCTTCATATAAGACTCCTAGCAGCAGGACTAGGACATCAATAGACCATAAAGCCTTCAACCTACTATCTGTCCTGCCTGCAACATGGTGCTGGGGCAATGGTGGAGCAGAACTGTGGGAGCGGCCAACCATGATTGATCCAACGTGAAGCCCATGAAATGAGAGGGAGCCCATGCCTGGCACTGCCTGGATTGCCAGGAACCAGAGGCAGGACAGCCCAGAGACCCAGGATAGAACCAAACAAGATTGGCAAATATATATGTACATATATTCATAGTGGAAGCCTAATTGTCATCAGAGAGGCATCATCCAGCAGCTGATGGGAGCAGATACAGAGACCCACAGCCAAACACTAAGCAGAGTCAGGGGAACCCCGCAGAAGAGGCGGAGAAGGATTGTAGGAACCAGAGGGAACAAGGACATCATGAGAATACGGCCCGCAGAATCGACTAAGCAGCACTCATACAGGCTCACAGAGACTGAAGCAACAGACACAGACCCTGTATGGGTCTGAGCTAGGTCCTCTGCATGTACCCTATGGTTGTGTAGCTTGGTGTTCTTGTGCGACACCCAAAAATGGGACCCTTTTCCTTCTACCGGGTTGCCACGTGCAGCCATGGTATGAGAGATTGTGCCCAGCCTTATTGTGTTTTGTTAGGCTATAATAGGTGGATATTCTTGGGAGGCCTGCTATTTTATTTTAAAAGGGAAATGGAGGAAGGAGAAGGAGGTGATCTGGGGGAGAGTGGAGGGAGGGGGAGGGACTGGGAGGAGTGGAGGGAGGGGAACCTGTTAGCTGGATGGAATGTATGAGAGAAAGATAAAAGTTAAAGGGGGGGGGGAGAGGGAAAGGGAGAGAGGGAGGGAGAGAGGGAGGGGGAGGGGGAGGGGGAGGGGGAGGGGGAGAGGGAGAGGGAGAGGGAGAGGGAGAGGGAGAAGGGAAGAAGGAAGCAAGCAAGCAGAGCATGCCAGAGAGAGCAAGCCATAATCAGTGCTGTGCCTGGTTTCTGTCTTCAGGTTCCTGCCTTGAGCTCCTACCTTGGCTTTCCTGGATGATGAACTCTAAGCTGTATATTAAAACTAACCCTTTCCTCCCCCAAATTGTGTTTGGTCATAGTGCTTCTCACAGTACAAAAAGCGAACTTGAACCACGGCTCTGGAGTGGACTTCCGCCTACTGCTTTTGATTACGGTGGACTTCAGATGGTCACCTTAGCAACCCTCAAAGGAGCCACTCTCCTTAAACTCCATGTGTATATTATTTCTCATAGTATTCAAGGGAGATGGGTGTTTCTGAGAGTTTCACTAGACTGTATTATTTCTGATACAAAAATGCAATCATCAAAATGGCAATCAATTTCTAGTTTCTTTACAACAATCTAGCAGTCAATTTAAATTTTAATAATATTTTAGTCTTAGTATGTGTGTGACTGTGCTTATGAGTGTGTGTGTATGTGTGTGTGTGTGAGTGTGTGTGTGTGAGTGTGTGTGTGTGTGTGTGTGTGTGTGTAGGCGGTGGGGGTGGGCATGGATGTGAGTGGGTGTGTGTGTGTATGTATGTGAATGTGTGTAGGTGCATGTCTTCGCAAAGACCAAAACAGGGCATGGGGTCTTCTGGAGATGAAATCACAGGCCACTGTGAGCCACCTTACATGAGACCTGGGAGCTGAACTCCAGCCCTTTGGAAGAACACCAAGTACTCTTGACTACTGAGCCATCTCTCCAAGCCCAGGTTTAGTTGTTCTTATCTTACTGTAATTTCACCCGCCTCTTCCTTGCACACAATTATATTTTCCTAATTTATCATTTTATTCGTTTTTTGCCAAGACGCTTTTCCTACAGAGTTCAATGCAAAGCCTCATGTTCTATCAGGGACTTTGTTAACATACACTTGACTAGAGTCTGTCCCAAATATTAGTCCTGTAAAGTTATCACACACTGGCTTCTCCTCCTGCTGTTTAGAACTCTCAGACATCGGTGCTGATGAGATCTGTGTGGTCTGGTACAGCTTCATTAGCGAAGGACCGTATTTTAATTTTGTTTAAATTTTTGAAAGGAAGAGCTACCAAAGCTTATTAGTGATAATTTCTTTTTACAGCATAGGAATCTGAAATTTGACTTTATATTAAATAAAATTGTTAAAACTGCAGATTTGTAAGGTGAATGAAAGCCATAAGTCTAGCCTCGAGCAGAGCTGCCAGGCAAGCCAGGAGAAAGTGGCTCCTGTGGACATTTGCCTCTAGGCAAAGCTCTTTGTTAGAGCTACTGAACAAGAGTCTGAATAGCCCACGGGCTCTGGAACAACTGCAAAAGAAACCCAAGGTTTGACTGCTTACCCCATTTTCTCTACAACTTTCCTCTTGAGTTGGGTGGGCTAAAATAAAGTCATAGCCTTGAGAAAGAAAACTGTTCACATTCTACCACTTTCAACTTTAGAAACTCCAAGCTAGCACCAACTTGTTGCAAAGGTTTTCATTAGAAGTGAAGGGGGAAAAAATCAATACTCTCTGATTCCTGTGATTCCCTGTGATTGCAGTAACACTGCATTCACTTGCCTCATGATGAATAAAACCATCATTGCAGCTGAGCAGGCCAGATAACTCGTGAGTCAAAAAGCCATGCCTAAATTATGACATAAATGCAAAAATGAGATTTTGCTTTTTAGCCTTGCTTCACATTGCATCTGTTCTAATGAACATATAAAATCTGAAACATAGTCACAGTTCCTGTCTTCCCAGAAAAGGACAGACTGTGGCCCCACACTGCAGAGGAGAAAATTGGCTAAATGGTAGCAGTGGTACTGGAGTTCATCCAAAGAAATCCTGTGATTTAATGCTGGATTTGTTATCTCAGGTGTGTTTTGGTTGCTCTGTATTCCGAATGTAGAAAACAATGCTAAGAGTGGATAGAAATGGTAAATCACAGATGCAGCAAATCCTGATGCAATGGTTAAAGGGAAATACTGAGGCCAATAATATAAAAAACCCTGGGTCCATTTAGTGTTGCTTGTGTGTATATATTTCTTTTCTTTTCTTTTGGTTTTTTCGAGACAGGGTTTCTCTGTGTAGTTTTGGTGCCTTTCCTGGATCTCACTCTGTAGCCCAGGCTGGCCTCAAACTCACAGAGATCCACCTGGTTCTGTCTCCCAAGTGCTGGGATTGAAGGCATACACCACCACCGCCCGGAGTGTGTATATATTTCAAGGCTGACCACTAGGTATTGGATAACCAAATAGGGAGACAATCCCCAGGGAAGACTAATTCTCCCTCTCTTAGCCATCATTAGTTGCCTGTAGCTCTTTGTCTAGGTGTGAGTGCCTGTAGGATTTCCTCTTCCACCTTAGTAGGTCTGTGGGTGCTGTCACTGTTCAGGTCTTCTTTCAGGCAGCCATATCAAGGTATCATGGTCATAACTTCCCTTTCATTTCTAGGAGATACATCTCATGGAAGACTTCTTAATCCTCTGGCTCTTACAGTCTTTTTGCCTTCTCTCTTTGATGGTTCCTGAGCCTTAGGTGCAGGAGTTGTGTTGCAAGTGTATTTTCTAGAGCTGAGTACAGCAGAATCCGTTGATCTCTATGTTTTGACAAGTTACGGTTTTCTGTGATGCTCAGTCTGTTGCAAGAATAAAACGACTTTGATGAGGGGTGAGAGCTACACTCCTCTGTGTATGTAAGGGTAAGTGTTAGATTATAGTTAAGGAACTGTGCTGTTCTAGTAAAGTAGTAGTAGTAGGCTCTCCTCTAAGATCTAAGACCTTATTAGCCCTGTGTCCTTGACTAGGTTTCTAATACTAGGCATGATTTCCTTCTTGTTGAGCAGGCCTCAAATCCAATTGGACTGCTGTTTTTTTACTGCCAAGATATGAATACCACCATCTTACCTTTAGGGATATCTTGCTATGGCCATCGTTGTTGTAGATACTAAGCAACGAGACTGGGTAAGACTATTGATCTCCTCCTTTCTTGGCATCTTGAATAGCAACTTCTGGTACTATCAAAGCTAGACCTCAGGGAGGAAGCTTCCAGGTCAGATCCCCCATACATCTGAGTCATGTGGCTGGTGATTTCTGCAATAGTACTTAACTTCAACTTCTAGGAGGCAACCAAGAACAACAGCAATATCCTATATTGTTTTGGGTATCTCTTGGACATCTCTTGGACATCCAGTCACTGAAAGGAAGGTTTCTCATGTCTGATACTAGGATTTTTTATTACTCATGACATATATATATTACTCATAACATATGATATATATATATATATATATATATAGATAGATAGATATAGATATAGATATATAGATATATATCATCCTAACATTATTTCTCTGTAGCTCAGGTGTGTAATTTTAGGTAAAAATTAAATAATATTCCTTAAGACTTTTTCAGTCATCTTTATTGTTCTTTGTCTCACTTCTCATCCTTTCCTTCTGTATTGACCTCCCTTCCCCTTCCCCTTCCCATTTTTCCCATTCTTCCCATTCATATTACCTATATCTTGCTATTCTCTTTTCTTAGTCCTCTCATGGTCAAAGAACAAATTGAATTAATAAAACGTAAGTATAAGGAAGAACAAGCAGGGAGAGATGAACACACACACACACACACACACACACACACACACACACACACACACACACACAAACACAGAGAGACCAATCACCCTGGGTGGGGAGGAGAAACCACGGTCCACCTGCTGCCACACTGGGCAGTCAAATGCTATTATGGTGAGCAAATACATAAAGGAGTATGGGAGAGAGAGAGGCAGAATGGTTCATGTCCTGTGGAGAGAGACAAATCTGAAAAGATGAAGATGGTGAAGAATGGGCTGATGTGGAAAGCCTGCTTGCCACTGGTGACATCTTGTTCTGGGATGCTACCAAGGGCCATGTCTTGGTCTTTGGCCCAGTGGCAGTCTGTATTGATGTCCATGGCTCCTGTTACCACAGAAATCCCTGAGGATGCGTGGGGTCTAGGGCAATGCTAAGGGTGATGTTGGTGCCTAAGGGTCATGCAACCAAAAGGGCCATACAGATATGAGTGGCCTGAGCTGTCACCTGGGGCCATAGAGACATTGGAGTTTGAGCTGCAGCCAAGGGCCATGTCTGGGTCCATGGCCCTACCACAGCCACAGTCTGTGTTGATATTCATGGCACCTTTTACAATCAAAGTTTGTGTGTGTGCCCAGGGTCTAGCCCCCTACCTGGGGCAATGTTGGTGTCCCAGGGCCACCCTGAAGCAGGGTTTATGCTGATCTGAGTGGTTTGCACTGCTACCTGGGACCATGGTGACATCTAGGCTTGGGCTGCTGCCTAGAACCATGTCTGGGTCTGTGGTCCTACTACAGTTGGGGTCTGTGTTGATGTCCATGGCCCCTGTCACCACAAAAGGGTAAACAGATGCCTGGGCTCTGGGCTGCCACCTGTAGCCATACTGGGAACCAAGGGACATTGTGCAGCCAGGGCCATGGTGGTCTGAGTGACCCCTACTGCCACCTATGGTCATGGTGTCAAGCAGGCCCACCTAAGATGCTGCCAATGGCCATGTCTGGGTCGGTGGCCCTACTGTAGCCAGGGTCTCTGTCAATGTCCATGGCTCTGGTTACCACCGAAGGCAGTGCAGATCCTTGGGGTCTAGGACAACACCTAAGGCTATGTTGGTGCTACTACCAGGAAGTCCAACAGGTTGTACCTCCACTTGTAGGGTTACCCAAGGCTTGAGGAGGAGCTTTGAGCTCCATCCCCTTCGGTCGAGTTCAAGGAACTATTGGCCATCTTTAGGTCCTTTTTGTCCTTTCTTTCTCTGAGGACATTCCCTCTTTCAGTGTCCCATTTTCTTGCAGTATGCACATTGATTCTTTTGGAGATGGGAGTGCTTGAGGCTCTCATTATCTCCCATCCCATTGGCTACTTGGGACAGTTGGCAGTCCCTAAGTTCAGTGGACCCCAAACTCCTGTCTGCTACCAGTAAGACCTTGGCCAGACCTCAAGTTTGTCTGTCCTTGAGTGTCTCTTTTTGTTATAAACTTCGGTGTCTATAGCCACTAATTCGGACAAATTTTTAACCTTTGAATCCATTGAGGTGATGAAGTTTCCCTTTAATATCTGGAGCTGCTTGGTTAACAAATGCCAGCTTGAATGCAACCTGATTTTCTGGTACCTTAGGATCCAAAGGCATCCATCAGGTGTTCAAAAATGCACCTGGTGGTTTATTCTTTTCCTGTACTACCTGACTCACCTTAAACAAATTTGTGGGCTGTCTAGCAGCCGCCGGAAACCCTCCACAAAAATCTGGTGATAGACTTTTAGCCGCTCTCTACCTTCAGCTGTGTTGTAGTCCCATCCCTCATCAGGCTGAGAAGTGGGGAAGACAGCGTTAACATTTACTTTATCATCCATGGGGCGGCCATCTTGCTCGCGGCATTCCCACCAGATTCTGTCGCTATCCCCAGTAGTGAATAGAACCTGGAAGAGCTGTTGACAATTGTCCCAGTATCAAGAAGAGCTATTAGGGCTTGTGGCTTTGCAATAAAAGGGGGAGTTTGGAGCTTCCACTTTTAGAGGTCACTGGTACTAAAGGGAAAATAGGCCAGGCAAAGGTTGTCATTTGCATCGTGAGGCCCCACGGTGCGGAGGGGGAGAGCAATGGAAGCCATAATTTGTGGCTTTCCCAAGCAAGTGTGGAGCAGTCCCAGCCCAAGGGGTGACTGGTGAGGGAAGGCAAGGAGGAGGGGCTCCAGGAGGAAATAGGAGTTCAGCGGAATGTAAGTCAGTATGGGAGATAGCAGCCATGGTATTCTCCATCAGAGAGGAATTTCCCACTTGTCTATGGGGTGGGGGGTTATAGGAAGGAGGAGGAGAGTCATCCATCTCAGGATCAGAAGAGGAAGGCAAAACTGCAGGAGTATTGGACCAGCTAGGCTTTCCATTAGATTTCCTCAGATGAATGGGAAGAATGCCAGTCTCGTTCTCTGAGGAAAGAATGAGGGACTTTAACCAGGATGGGGGACTGACCAAGAGATAGCACCAGGCCACGATGTAAAGGTCCTGGTAGAGATGGCCTGAATGGCTAAAAGTAACATCCTAGACCCTAAGAATAAGTTTAGGATCAAAGGAAACTTCAGGAGACCATCCAACTTGGAAAGTTGGCCATTCTAGTGAACAAAAGACCTCCAGTAGCTCTGGTTCCACATAGGTAGCAGAGACTTCTGCAGCATCCCTGAAGTCCTGAAAATGAGAAAGGACAAGGTCCAAGGGGTTCTTAGGTTTAGAGGAAGTTTGACCCATGGTGGTAATTAATTCACGAACAAGTACAACAAGGAAACCAACAATAAACAGACACCAACCAAATGAAAACAAGGAGACGAAAATCTCTCAGACATGGATGGAAGAATGCTATGCCATGGGCCACGTGGTTATGAACCAGTTCCAAAGAGTTATAAATGAATGTCCCAGTGGCCAGAGGAGAAGTCGAGGTGTCACTCTTTCTCCTATGGCTCAGAGGTCAACAGCATGTCCACCTGTTCTCTATTGAGCCCCAGTTTGTCTATACACCAGATACAGAGACCAAAGAAAAACCTACCGATCGGCCAGAATCCATAGAATAAAGTTGCCAGAGACTGGGATGTCCTCCCAGAATCACACAAACCCGGATGAGCCCCCAAAATGCTGGCCCTTGGGGTTGTGCAAATCAAGGAGACCAGACCACTGAAGTTTATTAACCAGAAGTAAACTTTATTCCAAACACTGTGGGGTTCTAAAACTTATAATTAGCTAGGGCCATAGACAGTCAGGATTCTGACACTGTGGCATTGAGAAAAGGCAATCAGCCTCTTTGTTTGTTTGTTTTATGAGACAGGGTTTCTCTGCGTAGCTTTGCACCTTTCCTGGAACTCCCTCTGTAGCCCAGGTTGGCCTTGAACTCACAGATATCCGCCTGGCTCTGCCTCCCGAGTGCTGGGATTAAAGGCGTGTGCCACCACTGCCTGACAACCAGCCTCTTCTTATAGCAAAAACCATGCACCAGGTGGTGAGCAAAGGAATTTTTGCAATCTTGAGGTTAGGCTTTAGGGAGGGTCAGAGGAATTTTTATAATCTTGAGTTTAGGTCTTAAGTCAGGGTACACTCTCTAAGATTCACAACTTTTGATTCCAGGGTGTTAGTTCAAGATGTTTGAGAACCTGTAACTGTCTTGACACAACTAGTTTGCCCAGTAGCTGAAAGCGATGTAGTACAGAGTCACACAGAACCACTGTTAAAGGTTAACCTTTGTCCATAGCAACTGTCAGCTCCAGATTTGCTAGAATATGTGTATAGGCTATGGGTATACAATTTTTCACATTCCTGGGCTCTTTGCATTTTTATTTATTTCTAATTTTTATCTTATTTTTATTATTCCTTTTTTAGTTTTCCTGTGCAGGGGAGGGGACACTACAAGGGTGAAGGGAAGATACGGAGGGACTGGGACATGAGTGGGATTGGGGTAAAAAGTTATGTTAATAATAAAAAGTAAGTATAAGAACAAAATAAAAATTTCTAGTAAATATCAATTTTCAGAGTATCCAAGACTGCATAACCAATGTTAATCACTTTAAAATATTGTCTTAATTTATTTCACTTGTAATTAATGAATTTTTAAATGAGAATTTTACATTCCATTCAATAAAATGAGGGAAATTGAATATTCTGCGTCCAAAGTTAATGTCTACCAGTGTATTAACATAATATTTTTACTTCAAATGATTTTGGCTGATTTTTCAGCACCCTCAGAGAAAATAGCATGTATTATGACCTGAGCTAAGAAGAATAAACATTAGGATGAGGAAGAAATCATTATATATTCTTATGATAAATCCTTCCTATTTTGTGCATATAATTAAAATAAAAAGTCAGCATCCTTAGAAACAAACACATATGCCTTCACTCACTGAAACACAATATCAGGCCAGCTCTGACTGGGTTCTATAATTGCTAGCTCCATGAGCAGGCAGCCTTCACAGGATTCTGATGCACAAATTCTTCACTCTGATTTTAATGCTCTGTTGTCATGTTTAATTTTAAATGATTTTTAGCACCTCACTCATTTTCACCAAGTACCACAAACCTTGAAGGGAACCCTGTCTCCAGAATCAACATGTCCTGTGGAGAGGCAAGTAGAGGGCATGGAATACTCCAAGACCTACTTATGTGGTTCAGGAAACATCAGTGTGTAGCCACAAAATCCCACGTCGCTTAAAGAGAGAGGAAATGGTCCCAGTTTCTAGAGAGTGGAGACACTTGTATAGTCACTACCTGCCATATATTATGAAAATATTCAAATATGTAGCATATTGATTACCATGAATAACTCAAGTCTTACAGCTCAAACAATGTTGAGAATACTCCACACAGCGGAGAGCAGTAGAGGCAGAGGCTTTGCATTCAGGTCCCTCTGTTTGAATCCAGTTATTGCTGAGATCTGTGATGTGATAATTTTCATATCTGAGTTTCTTAACTTTGAAATGACATTAAATTTAGAAATTACCTGTCATGATAATTCATGAAAGAATTAAACATTTGTGCATTTAAGACTATTACCCATTAGTATTTTATTATCTGATTAAGTTAACAAAATCTTAAGAGTGAAGATATAATGAAAAACAATTAAACATATATTGCTTTGTGGTCCCAATAGCATGAACACCATTCTTGAATTCATGATGTTAATTACATTAGCATTACAGAGAAGAGTGGATTAGCTCGCCACCACTGCTACCAATTCTGTGGCTTACCCAGCAGACATTTATTTTCATGTTCTAGAGGCAGAAGTCTGAATTACAGTCGGCAGGGTGGCTCCTTCTGTGGGCTCTGAGGAATGGATCAGTTTCAGCCTGTCTCCTTGGCTTAAAAATGGCTGAATTTTCCCAGGGGCATTATGTTGTCTTCTGTGTCCAGATTTATTCTTTTTATAAGGAAGATGGTCCTACAGAAGGAAGGCACACCTGGATGACCTCACTTTAACTTAATCATCTTTAAAAAAAAAAAATTCCCAACTGCAGTTTTATTTTTACTTCAGAAGTAGATTTCCTTCAAACCACATGAGATCTCTGCCACCCACCCACAAAGCAAGCCCTGTATTTCTAAACTGAGGTTCCAAGGAGAATAACTCCAGGGATCCTCCCCCAGGCCATTACTGTATTCTGGGTGACCCTGAGCACTTGGGTTTGGGCGGGGGTGGGGGGGGGCATGACCCGCCTTGAGAAATGGAGCTGGAGTTACAGCCTGGCCAGCACCCCCAATGCTCATGGGAAATATAAACCCCAGGTTGGTTGTTTTTACAAATCTCTCTCAGATGTATTATTTTGATGACAAAAAGGAAGGAGCTTTGTAAAAATTTTTAAATTATGAATCATATTGATCCGGCCTCAGGGATTTCTTCAGCCCATACGGCCTTAGCCCGGGACATGTACCTGAGGGGCTACCAGCTAGTAGGCAAAGAGCATCCAGAGATGTACTGAGTACCTTCGCAAACACAACAGTGGTAGGCTGGGATGTCTCAGGCTGAGACAGGCTCCCTTCAAGGTGGCAGTGGTGATGGAGGTGGGACCTCCCGGGGGAGATGGACAATGACCTGGAAGAGAGACCCTCTGCGGCTGCCTGGGGCAGTGACTGTACCTCTAACTGCTACCCCTTCGGGCCCGTTCTTTCCACAGCCCTGTGGGCTGTCTTGGCAGGGCTAACTACTGCCAGTGTAGGGCCCCTGGGGTCAGACTGCACCCTCGGAGACCAGTCCACCTCACTTTAGTCTGACCTGTACTACAAAGCCTCCCCCCAAGTTGGCAGAAGGCACCCGCCGGTTCTCAGCAGTTCCTTTCCACAGCTTGGAGCAGCACTCTCGCCAGTGTGGACATCTTACTACGCACAGTAGCTTCCCTTTGGGTCTCTCCTGCCCAGGATTAATTTTTCCCACACTTTTGTTAGAAGAGAAATTTAAAAGTGGATTAGTCCTCACAGTCAGGTCTTTTTATTTTTATGTTTATTGAAAAATGCCATTCAAGAAGCAAGACCAAACACTACAGCCACATCTGTCACTATGGGTACAGACAGCAGGCCTGATTACTGCCCATCTCCCTGAGGGTTTTCTCAGTTCGACTCTGCCGCCATGGTTCATATCTTGTCACGTGCAAAAAAATTAATCATCTCTTTAAAGTCCTTTTCTCTACAGCTTGAGAGATTCTTGGTGATTAAGAGTTAAAAGATTCTTGATGGTTCAGCTACATAGAATTCTCGAATATTGATCTGTTAACCGAAATATTATTAATTTTCTTCCTGAAAAATTTAAAACTGTGTTCGAGGGCCACCTCACCAAAGTCCATATCAGACGTCTCAGGAACTATGGCACTAAAGTGCTCCTATTATTTTTCATAAATCCAGATTAAAACAGGAAGACTGGAGGAGTAACCCAAAGACCCAACTCCAGTATCTCCCCCCCACCATTTCTTTCTTTACTCGGATGGCATTTTAAAAGGATGAGTGACCGTTTCAAGTCTGGCAATGTGTTTACTTCTCTAAACTGAAATTAAAGAAGTTCATGTAATAATCAATTATTTGAAAGTATTTAGAGTGAGATTGTTGAGGCTCATACAGCAAAGACTGGCCTATAACACCCATGTAAAAGAGCCAACGTGGTAGTGTGTGCTAGCGATCTCAATGTTGGAAGCAGGAGATAGGCAGATTCCCTGGAATTCATTGACCAGGTATCATAGTGTAAGGATCCATGTGAGATACTCTTTTCAAAAAATCAAGGTGGAAATACCTAAAGAAGAAAGATCATTGAAGTTCTCTGGGATCCTCATATACACACATGCCTGCATACCCACACATTCCTGCATACATACACACACACACACACACACACACACACACACACACACACACACACGAATAAATGAATAAATGATTAAATAAATAAGTGAATTTCTCTTTAACCTGCATTACTCCAAGAACATCTGACATATTAAATCACTAGGGGAAAAAAATCTAATGAATTAGCTGTGCTTTCCACCATACATTTATAGCAACATCATTGGATCATTTGCTTTCTTATTTTTTATTCATGACTGCAATTGAACCATTTAGGATCAGTGAAATGACTCATTGGGAAATGCACTTGCTGCAAAGCTTAGTGAGCTGAGTTCGATCACCCTAGGGTCCACATGGTGGAAGAAGGAAATTCCTGTGGTAGTTGTCTGACCTCTACATGTGCACTGTGAATGATGTGACACACACATACACAAAAATAAATAAAAAATAAACAAACAAACAAATGAAAGACAAATAGTACTACTTGTTAAAAGATGAACATAATTTGGCAAGAGATTGCCTATATTCAACCATTAAGAAAGACCTGGCAATAAAATAGAGTTAAGTGAAAGACTTGGGAGGGTGAACCATCTACTTAGGTATCCTGCCTATACCTTTAATATCTGCTTGAGCACTTTTTCCCTTCTGGGCTTTGAGCAACCAGAAGTGATACATGAAGTTTACTTTTTAGGAGATACAGGCATTCAATTAAACATTTGTTTTCTGTATAATGGTAATAGGTCTTGAGAAGAAAAATAAAGCAGATATGGATAATGGTGAGAAAGACTCAGGGACAAGATGATATTTGAAGGAAGTAAATGACAAGGGGGTAAGAAAAATGATGAGTGTCATGTCAATGGCAACAGCATTGAATCTAGGAGAAATGTCCATGGAGAGACCTTGGGATCTATACTGAGGAGATGAGTATCATGCCAATGGCAACAGCATCGGATCTGTAGGAGAAATGTCCATGGAGAGACCTTGGGATCTATGCTGAGGAGATGAGTATCATGCCAATGGCAACAGCATCGGATCTGTAGGAGAAATGTCCATGGAGTGTTTGCAATCTATACTGAGAAAGCAGAATGCTTAGCATTCTTAGAAAGCCAATGGCAATGAAGTTATGTGACTTATAAATCACTGTGTGTGATTCCTCATGTCCCTGGGTGAAAACAGAACCTCAGAATGCAGAACAGAGAAAGGGATAAAGAGAGATGTGGAGAGAGTTAGGAAGCTATGAATACATTCTGAGAGTGTGATAATGGTAATGGATAAAAAACGGTAAACATAACCATCTGAGAGTGTAACAATGGAAATGGGTAAGAAGATATAAACATAACCATCTGAGAATGTGATAACAGTAACACAAGCAGAGTGGTTAGGTGTGGAATGTTAGTAATGGCTAGATCCTTAGAGAAACAAGATTGTTCTTAATTTTAATGTTTTAAGAATTTCAAATTTGAGTACTATCTTTACATCATTTCCACTGTCCCTCTTCCTCCTCAAATTCATTCAGTGTCCTCCAACTTTTTGTTTAAGCTCATAGTTTTTCTATGATTTCTTTTGCTTTACACACAAACACACACACACACACACACACACACACACACACACACACACACACACACACACATACACACACACACCCACCCTACTGAGCCCATATAGTGTCGCTCTTATGTACAGGTGTTTGGGAATGATCACTTGGGTTTGAGTAATCTATCAGCAGATCCCACCTTTAGAAGACTGCTTCTCCTTTTCTCAGTAGCCATTGATTGCCTATAACTCTTCATCTAGGGGTGGGGACTCATGAAATTTCTCCTATCAGAAATTTTGAACATGCTGTTTCATAACATCTATCAACTTCAGTCATTTGCTACAGTTTAGGCATCCTGTTTATCAAACTTGTGATAGCTATGACTCTGTCCTATAACACACCTTTGCAGTGTTTTGTAATGTTGGATTGTGTGCTTGCTTGCATAGAATTTTAAGACTCATTCAGTCAAAACTCATGAACCTTCCTATTATCTCACACCTGTCACTGCTCTTTAGGTGAATGTTTCTTTTAATTTCTTGCTATAGGAATTCAAACATAATTTGGTTAAAGCAAACTGAATCAAATCAAAACAGAAACAAACAAAATAAATAGTAGATGTAGATAGATATATAGACACATATATCAGGCTGTGCCTAATATGCATCCCGTGTTTCCAATAGATTCAGTATGTTTTTGGAGGCCAGCATTAGGGAATGATCAAGCTATCAATTTCACAACATTACCAACAGCAGTAAAACTCTGCATACATTTTGATCTAGAATATAATGCCAATAATGAATAAAAAAATTAGTAACAGTCACAGTTAAGGATACAAAGAATATAAATTCAAACTTTCATAATTGGGATTCAGCATTTAATTTTCAAATACTTGTAAGTAAATTTAAAATCTCTAGGCAAGCGAAGACATGAAAAAGAATGATGTATATGTTTAACTTTGGAATCTGCTCTATCCTTGAAACCAGATTCCTGCAGCAGAGAGCATGGCTTTTCATTACACTTAAAGGACATCAGATAGACAGAGCAGAAACAATACATTCTCCACAAAGTGGCTGCAGTAGCCTTGCAGGTTCCATTTCCAGTTCATAGTCTTATCTGTGCCCTGGCATTCTTAAAGTAGTTTGTGACATATTAAACTCTAAAAAAGTTTAAAAAGTTTCCCAGATTTGATTAAGCTGCAGAGAAAACAGAGCCGAGAAAAAAATCTAATTTGCTTTTACTTTATCAATCATTTTTAGAACTGTATGCTTGCTTATATTGAATTTTCAATACAAATATCAAAGATAATTTCATTCCAGCAAGAAATTGTCTTTGACTCACTATTAAGAAGAGCCTTGTAATTTGTGATGCCATTTGCCCACTTAGGAAGCCAAAAATGTACCAAGCGAACAACAACAAAAATTGTTACATCACATCCAGCTTCATTTGAACTTGGCTGGTGAGTCAGGGAAACACATAAAGTAGCAAGGCAAGAATGAGATTTGCCTTACTCTGAATGGTGTCCGTGTTTAGCACATCTGTGCTATATTTGATAAAGCCATGTGTATCTAGTTCTATCCCATAACCACAATTCTAGTATTTTCAGTGTGTTCATTATAATATAAGTTAATATACAGGAGAATATATTTGAAAAAACATTTGATTCTGTATGACATTAAGTCATTATTATACTATTTGTAATATTTGCATTTGTTGCCTTCGTGACAATAATTAACAAGATTATGCCATAAACACAGTGTGAAGAAGTTACTAAGAAAGGCAAGCTGACAATTATACAGAGTTCCACTTAGTTTCAGAGCAGAAGGATAAAGGAGTATTATCCATGACAGCCCAAGTAAATTTGAATTTTGTTACATTGTTCTATGTTTGCTAACTTTTTCATCTTCAATCAAAAATATGTATTGTTCTTAGTTCATTTTCTACAAAATGTTATAGATTCCTACCTACTTCTCAACTTGTTCATCTATTATCACTATTAGCAACAATCTCCTTAGCTCAGCAACTCTACCTGTCAACATTATAGATAATGCTCTAGGTTACCTGATAAGCCAGGTAAAGGCTACAGACTTCTCCAAATAGCAGTCACATATATCTGGTTTCCAGGCTATCATCCCATTGATCATGCAATTTTGTGAGTAGAAAAGGAGGGTCTTCCATATCTTGTATTTTACATGTGTATAATTTTGTGACAGCTTTAGCTCCTTTATAAAGCTATGCTCAAATATTTTGATAATTCAGAATATTATCACTTTATATATTTTAAATTTTGAGAGTAATTACTTTGCTCAAGCAAAAGCCAGCTTATGCATCTGAGAATAATAGCCCACACCTATAATCCCTGCACTCAGGTGGTCTTAGAACCAGAGCCATAAGTTTAAGACAACCATAGATTGTAGAGTGGGTTCCTTGTTAGGCTGGGCTAGAAAAAGATCCTACCTCAAAAGCAAATAAATGAATACTAATGAATACCACATTTCAAGGATGAAGTTTTTTTTTGTATATTGAGGTGTGGATATATGCAATATATAGAAACATTAAATTACTTTTTCAGACTTTATTCTTGTTGTTCCTTTTAATATTTTTTCATAGCTTAAAAGACAAAAAGGTAAGCCAAATTCAGATTAGAACTATATTTAATAAAATGCTTTGATTTCTTGGTACAAAAGTAATTGTTTAGATTTATAGCTAGAATACATTCTCTGCCATTTTTCATACAATTCTTAACAAGATTGTACATTGATCAGGATGGCCTCTGGCTTCACATTGCTTGTCAATGTTATCTGAATCATTTCTATAATGAAGAGAAAATTACAATAGTTAAAATCTTGCCTTGATTACATTTCGGTTTAATGAATAACTATTTAGCTATTAATTTCAAACCCATTCTGCTCCACAATAATTAAGATGCCCCATTGCTGCTGTACAACTATTTTGCTATAGCCAAACTTTTGTTTCACCATGATTAATCTTCAACATTTTTGTTTTTCTCTCAGAGAAGCCATCCCCATTGCAGCAATAAATTTCAAACCCCAAAACCAGTCATTCCCAAGACAACACTGTATTTCTTCCACAATGTAAATGTCACATACTATAGCATTTAGGTTCAGACCTTCTACAAACATTGAAATAGCAGTTATATATCATTTTAATATGCTTATTGAAAATTCGACAGTACATGAAATGGAAATTCCTTTTGTGGAAATTGAAAGCTTCAATGAAGAATTGAACTCAGTTTGAATGATGAAAATTAGCAATATCAAGGTTGAAGCAATGGCTCAGAAGGACCTAAATTTAGAACCCTGTCACCCATATCAAAGTGAGGTGCACTGGGATAGGTCTGTAACCCAGCACTGTGTTGAAATACAAGTGGATCCTGGGAGTTTGTTGACGATCCTATCAGGCTGAAACTGCAAGCTCCAGGTCCAGTGAGACACCCTGTCTCACAAAATAAGGTGAAGAATAATAGAGGAAGATACTCAGGTCTGGCCTTTATAACACACACACACACACACACACACACACACACACACACACACACACACACACATATATATAAAATACACATATATAATATATACATTATATGTATATATATGTATAAAATCTGACACTATAAATCTGAGAAGTCACACTCTAGACTGAAATGAAGATTCTATGTGCAACTTTTAAGGCTTGACCAGAGGAAATTACATAGGTCCATGGAGAAAACTGTTGTGCCTACACCAGATTGCTGCCAATGCACTGCTGTCTTCTGGAAGGAGTTGTTATAGCAAGAACTCCAGGCCTTGGGCCAAGCATGTTCATGGCTATCCCTCATATTAACCTCCAGCTGGAGACTACTATCAGGGAATACCACTGAAATATTCTTCTAGAGTCTCTGCCAAGGTCTTTTTCATAACTAAGCTGCTTTTCTCAGTTCTGGTTCATTACTTTCCCCTCCTGTTTCTTCCTGTTTCTTTCCCTCAACATCCTGGGGTCTGTAAATGGACAAAGGGGCATGTCCTGGGGCCCCTGGGCACTAAGATAGTCCCCTCTGCCTAAACTAGTGTTATCTCTGCAGCAGTGCTGGTGTGTCAGAGGAAATGAACCACAGTGAGCCAGTGCCTATTCCCATGCCTTGCAATCCTATTACAGCAGGTCAATAAAGACTTCAGAATCACACGAGGTTTCACACAGTGTCTTAACTGATCACCTTGATGCATGAGGGCCCAAGGGGGTTCATGATTTCACTTTTCACTTAGCTGTTTTCTTTCAGCAAAGATGAGGCCAGTAACAAGTCAGTCGACATTTGTGTATCTGGGAATTTCCTCATAGAACACAAAATTATTCTTAAAATAGAGTTTCTATGGATATATATTTATACACACACTATATACATATATATTGAATATGAATATGTATGTGTGTGTTTGTATGTATCTATGGGTGAAAAGATGATATACAGGTAGGTAGGTAGGTAGGTAGATAGATAGATAGATAGATAGATAGATAGATAGATAAAATGGTAGTTTGAATGTAATTGATCCTCATAATCTCATAGGGAATGGTACTATTAGGAGGTGTGGCCTTTTTAGAGTAAGCATGGTCTTGCTGGAGGAAGTGTGTCACTGTGGAGGTGGGTTTTGAGATCTCATATATGTTCAAGATACTGCCCACTGTCTCAGATGACCACTTCCTGTTTCCTACAAAACAAAATGTAGGACACTTGACTATTTCTCCAGCACCACGTCTGCCTGCACACCACCATGTCGCACCATGATCATAATAGACCAAACCTCTGAAAATGTTAGCAAGCCATCACAATTAAATGTTTTCCTTTATAAGAGTTGCCATGGTCATGATGTCTCTTCACAGCAATAGAAACCCTAGGAAAGATAGATAGATAGATAGATAGATAGATAGATAGATAGATAGATAGATAGATAGATAAAAGATAGGTAGATGATAGATTGATAGAGAGAGAGAAAGATAGAGATGGAAGACAGTTGTATTTCTATAGAAACAGCAAAGGATGATATTGATCAAATTGTTCTATTTGAAAAGAAAGCACAGAAAATGAATAGTTATGTGATGTCAGTCTTTGTGATGTCACAATGATGCTACTAATGCAGCATTTTCTGTGTTCAAATTTACTCGGTTTTGTTCCCATTGTTATATATTAAAAATACGTGATGATGCATATCCTAGTCTCCTAATCACACCATAACAATTAATATAATGTAAATGTTGACTCTTCCTTCTTGACATTTTAAACATCCAATTAATCTCTCATGAGCAAGAAGTTGTTATTACCCAAGCTACATTAGTAAAGAGACCAATATACTGAGCAGGAAAACAAAGCTTCATTGTCTAAAGGCTGCCTAATTAGGGAGTTGAGTGCTTAAATCAAGTGAGGCATGGAATGGATTACACAGCGTTTCCATGAGCAGCACATTATTTATCAATAAGTGCAGGAAATGCTGCTTTGAAGGAAAACTT
Organism: Peromyscus californicus insignis; assembly: GCF_007827085.1. NCBI lineage: Eukaryota > Metazoa > Chordata > Mammalia > Rodentia > Cricetidae > Peromyscus > Peromyscus californicus. Next base: position 29,627,438 of record NW_026294617.1, read on the forward strand.
ACCAAAGCTTAGTTGAACTCTGAGCTGTTCATTCTTCTTATTCTTTTTAAGTAATTTAAGTGGTAGGGCATATCAATGTTACCATTATAGCTTCTATTAAGTTAAACAATTCATTATTTCCCTAGCGGGGCTTGAGGGGAGCACCACACAATGACCATAAAACTTGATCCTTGTAAAGTTTCATTTTCAGACGCATGCCATCAATTGCTAGTTTTAATGAAAAATCTGTGAAATGCTGGGGAAAGAATGCACATTTGCCGGCACCACTGGAACCCACAGATGAGCTGTGTTAGAGATGGGATTGGGGGAGATGGAACATGCCCTAAGTAGCAGCTTTGTGCAATGCATGTCTAACAAACAGAGGATGGCTGCATTCTGTTCTCATCTTTATATCAAAATAAAAGAGGGAAAGTGTTGAATGGATAGCTGGGCTGAATGTATCAGTACTCAGCTAATATATCAATACTTGATTTTGTGAACAAAGAAACTCTTTATAATGACAATCAAAATAATCATATTTCAGATGTGTTTGCAAGATCACGGATAACATGATTGACAAGAAAAAGCCATTGTTCTACCATTTAGGAAATGTGAGGTGACATTTATCTAACTTTAGGTAGAGGTGAGGGATTCATTTGAACAACAGAAACAGGGACATAAAGCAACTTTTGTAGTTTTAGAGACAGTCCGTTACATATATATGTATATATATATATATATATATATATATATATGTTAATATATATTTTTCCCAATTAAGATTTTACAGAGATCAAGCAAACAAAACAAACAAACAAACAAATAAACACAAAGATTCCTCTTCAATCTGCAGTCCTCACATATGACACATATCTACAACTTGTCCTTTACTTATCCTCTCATTTTGTTAGACCTCCACTTTATTTTCCACTTTGGTCTATTTCTGATGACCTTGATTCATGTATTTTTTACACAAACTCACCTCCTTTGAAGTTTTTTTTTATGGGTATTTGTGTGTGTTATCTGTAAATGTCTTTACTGTCAGGAGTTTAAGGAAAAAAATATATTGCCTATGACTATATGATTATATTCTAGGAGTATAGCCAATTCTTGGTAAAGACCATAAACTGAGCTCCCCAGAAAAAATATAATCCATATTATACATTCGACATGGTTAATTGACTTGATGAGAGTTGCAGTTACTGTGGAGAGCTTGAATGTTGCAGGTCTGAACCCAAATGACCTGTGCTGTCCCAGCCCTAAGTAGTCATTTATTGCACACTTCTGTGTGTGATCTAACAGCCTTGTGACTATTTAAGTCAAATCCTTTTTGGAGTGTACAAACAGATCCCTAACTTTCGTCAACCTAGAGGCTAAGAGCGTCATCAGATAGCATCTGAGGACTATACCACATGTTTTCCTGGCATGCTGTGACCTGCTTACCTCATGTTCCCAATGATGTATTTGAAAAGTACTCTGATTTAGCACATTCTTTGTTCTGATATGTGTATGTGTATATATACATATCATATATACTTCATAAACTTGTTACCCCATTGGAAAACAATATTTGGGGTAACCAGAATTTATGTTTCTGGGCTATAGAATATTCATTTACAGAATAAACTCTCTTAGTCCCTTTGAGGTGAGAGCATTAGGTTTTGTACCAAGAGACAATTAAAACTATAATTTTTCTTTCAGAATATTAGTTGCAGGAAGTCAGGTGAACCACCAAGACTTTCTCTATAGAATTAAGTGCCCAAGGGAACAATAGACAGCAGATATTGAAATGTGAATAATTCATATTTAAGAGTACAACCCGCAGTTTACAAAGCATGCCATAGCACCCATCATCACTTTAGTTACTAAGACTCTGGCTGCTAAAGCTGAGAGGTGCTTCTCCCTCATCACCCCTAGCTTCTGAACCCCCAACCCAAGCTGTGGATACTGACTTCACCTGACCTTACTTTCCCTCACACTCGAGCAGCTTCCAGAAAAGGGACCTGACACCTAGAAGGCTCCCAGCGTTAGTTCTTCCATTCTAGAATGGTATAGGGGGACGGAAATGAAATTAGTGGAAAGGACAACTTTATTCACTCCACGGCCCATTTCCTGACCTTCCATTAAAGGTTGCTCTCTGACCACTGATGACTTCTGACCACAGGTAGAAAGCCTGGCTCTGTCTCCAAGAGTTCCCTTTGGAAGCCCCCGAGGTGATGCCCAGATGGAGTAGTTCTACTTCTAAGGCAGCCGTGGTAGTACTGGTCTGTGCTTAGGCCATTTCTGCCCTTGACAAAGCTTTGGAGTGCTATCTGGGTGTGTTACTGGAAGCCACTTTTGGAAGTGGAGCAAATCAAGCCTTCTTGTCCTTAGGGGTCAGCCCTTGATTTCAACTCAAAAAATGCCCTCAAAGTCCCACTGAAAGTTCATCTTATTTCATAAGGATTTTTCCTTTAAAGTACTCCGGTATGATGAGCGAGGGACTGCTGTGGCTCTGAAGAGGACAGTAGGTAAAAGTTGTGCAGTGAGAAACACAGAGGCATGAGTCTTAACAAGGAATTTAACAAGGATCCATTTAATTTTCAAGGCATGCTTATAATAAACTACAGACATCTGAAACTGAAAGAATTATGACACTTGGGAATGTGTGAGTGCATGCGTGCGTGCGTTTGATGTGTGTGTGTGTGTGTGTGTGTGTGTGTGTGTGTGTGTGTGTGTGTGTGTGTGTGAATACTGAGTCTCTGTGCACAGAGACAGACAAGCAAGAGAGGGAAAAAGAGGGACATGGGAAAAGAGGGAAAGAGGGAAGAGAGAGGTAGATAGAGAGAGATGGAGAGCAAGAAAGAGACAGAGAAACACATACACACACAGAGTGGGGTTGTATTATCTGAATTAAGGAGTCCTAAAAATGAGAGAACCATCCATGTCAATGGTTCTCAACCTGTGGGTCATGACCCCTTTGACAAACCTCTGTCTCCAAAAATATTTACATTGTGATTCATAACAGTAGCAAAATCTCAGTTATGAAGAAGCAATGAAAATAATTTTATGGCTGGGGATCACCACAACATGAGGAACTATATTAAAGGGTCACAGCACTAGGGAAGTTGAGAACCACTGGTCCATGAACCGGTGTTCATTCACTAAAGATGTTTTTAGCTGAGAATCCTCACTTGGAAATCTTACCAGTGTCTATTTCAAAGTTGAGTGCTAAGGTAACTCTCACTGAATCATAATGTAAATTGAAGACATTGCAAGTTAGTTTTTCAGATATTGCTAAATGCTTCAAAGAAACTAAAATGAGAAGTGATGGGTTTCAAGATGGATTAGATTTATTTTTAATATACTCAAGTAGGAATAAAATACGTGTTATGGTGACAGCTAATCGTCCATTTTAGTGAAAACCCTTGCGGAAAAGTGAATGGAGTGTTCAAAATTTGATCAAGTATGTACAAGACATTTTCATAGACTAAGATGGGATATTTCTACTTGACATAAAAAGCAACTGCATCTCCTTTTTTGTTATTACATTCTGTCCTGCTGTGTACAGGAAAAAAAATCAGTCTCTGAATTTCCTGTTTGTCCTTCTCCTCAAATTTACTTTATCTAAAAATATATTCTTGGATAGACAAATACTTACTAATTTACTTAAATCATGATCTACATAGACTTTTACTCCAAAAATGAAGATACTGTTTAATTTGCAAACTCCCTTAGCTTCCCTTTCCTCCTTCTATCTCTAATAGAGTTATGTCATTATCCATAACTCCACTGTGAGCAGCTTTAAATAAATTTATTGGACAAATATAGATAGTATAATTGCATGCTTATTTTATTCTATCAATTATGCAGCATGTCATGGCAGGCGCTGTTGGCGGGTAGATTGCATCAATTTCTCCTATTTTTGTTCTGTTTACAGAAATCTAATTTTATCTTCTTCTGAAAACTGGGGTAGTAATAGCAGTGCCTTGTGAAGTTGAAGATTACAAGAGTTAAAATGTACATAATTCCCAATACAGTGTCTGATATAGAGGAAATACCTGCTTGTGATAGCTAATACTGTTGGTGAGTCAATTACTAGTATAATTATTTTGGTCTCAGAGGACTAGGCCAAACCCACAGGGCAAATAAGAGAATAGCATTCCCCTTTGCCAATAATCAGCTGGTAAATAAAATGCTATGGGATGTCTACTTTGAAAGTAGGACTGCCCCTGGGAGTACACACATCCTTGTGAATGCACAGTCAACTGCAGTAAAATTCAACTTATATAAATGTTATAGGAAAATATTCAAGCTATAGAAAAATCGGCACAGGGACTGGACAGATGGCTCAAAGATTAAGAGGACTTGCTGCTCTTTCAGAAGACCTGGGTTTGGTTCTCAGGACACACATGACAGCTCACAACTTACTTTGACTCCAGATCCAGAGGATCTGATGTCCCTGTCTTGTCTCTTGCACTGACTTGTTTTGTATCACCCTGACACAAGCTAGAGTCATCAGAGAGGAAGGGACCTCAGTTGAGGAAATACCTTTATGAGATCCAGCTGTAAGGCATTTTCTCAATTAGTGATCAATGGGGGAGGGCCTAGCCCATTATTGGTGATGCCACCCCTGGGCTGGTGGTACTAGGTTCTATAAGAAAGCAGGCTGAGCAAGCCAGTAAGCAGCACCCCTCCATGGCCTCTGTATCATCTCCTACCTCCAGGTTCCTGCCCTTCTTGAGTTCCTATCCTGATTTCCTTTGGTGATGAACAGCAATGTGGAAATGTAAGCCAAATAAACCCTTTCCTACCCAACTTGTATTTTGGTCATAGTGTTTCATTGCAGCAATAGAAACCCTAACTAAGACACCTCTGTAGGAACTCTCAAACATGTGACATACAAATACAGACACACATTCATACATACACATAAATGAAAAATAAAATAAATCTTTACTAACAAGAGAAATATTTCAAAATGTGGAACAAGGGAGGACTCCTTAATAAAAATGAGGGGAAAAAATCATAAACTACCAAGGAAACATTCAACACCTTGACTATTGTGTGGAGGCCCACAAAGGTTTCCTAGTGAAATCTGAGCTTGCTTTACCTAGGAGGGCTGCATTAGAGGATTGCTTGACCACATGTGTGGTTTCCAGGGTCTGCACTTGGCTATGCTAGGGGGAGGTCTTTTGCTCCACCCCTTGGCATTTTATAGAAGGCCCTTTAGAAGAGACAGAAGGGGCCAAAAATAATGATCCAGGCCCTCCTGAGGCTATTCTGTGTTTCTGTTTCTCTCCCTTCTATCCTTCTATCTAATATCTCTTATCCCTCACTCTTCAAGAGTACCCTGTTGTAAAATGTGGCTACAGGTCTGCAGCTGGGCTCTCACACTACTGTCAACCTAATTAAAACCTTCCCAGCAACAAAATCAGTATCAACGACAGTCAATTCACGCATAAGAGAAAGTTGTAACTCCTATAAGTGGACATCGAGATGCCGCATAAAAGACCCTAATAGATTGTAAACAACAAACAAGCAGATAATTAAGCAAAATGTATTAAGGAAAAATAAACTCCAGCATTTAAATGTATTTGCATAAGAATGGTCAGTCTTCTGTTAACCTAGAGACTGTTACGTTTTCCTATCAAGACTAACCATGTTCCTCATCTACAAATAGGCAGCATCCAGGTGAAATGGCTCCCTTGTATTTTCATTCTCCTCTGTCATGACTTCTGTTATATCCTCCCTCTGGGCTTAAGTCATGCATTTGCAACTGACTTTAGTGCTTCCTGTACCATTGAGTCAGTTGGATTCATATTGCTCATCTGTGTTTTTCAACTCTAATTTTGATTGCTAATCCATCTACAGCACTGATTCCCTTCTCTGGGGAAGAGAAATGGTCCAGTTAACCAGCTCTCCCTACTTCACTGTGCTTCTTGTGAAGTACTCTCTCTCACCTCCATTAGATAGGTGCATTCTTATTTAATGAAGTGCTTTGGTTCTATATAAGATTACTGCAGGAAAATCTAGAAGCAGGAGCTCTTTCATAAATGGCAAATATTACTTCTTTGTAAATGAATCTGCCCTATATATTCATGTCTCTGAAATAAAACTTGTAAAGTTCAGTGTACAAAACAAATGTGTTAATGTTTCAAAATATAATGAACATGAACTTGCACTGATTTTTATTGTATAAAGAAGTAATTATTTTTCCACAAAGTAATTTTCTTATAATTCTCCTCTTGTTGTAAGCAAAAAATTAACTAAAAGAGTGATTAGTAGTTTTTGTAAATTATCCTCTCTCATGTAGAAATAGGTAATTCTCAATTCCAAAATTTAGTAACAAAGTAGATCATATTTTCTAATTCTGGGAAAGTCTTATTCTTCTTCTTCAAGAGCTGTAATCTGATGGCCAAAAAACAGAGACATATGGTTCATCTCCACTCTGCAAAAGAACAATCTCTTGGATGTAAATCCATAACAGATGCACCAGAAGATTTTTATTAGAAATAAAACAGAGGAAATGTTCAGAAAAAAGCCCATTATTAAGTGTGAATTAAGCCACACAAAACAGTGAAAATCAGATATTTAGCTGTTTATTTGCTAGGTATCTTTGCCATACTTAAGTCACTCTCACATACAATGCCTATCTGATGAAAATGTGCAAAAGACTTCAGAATCAAAGAACATCATGAAGTTTTCAATGGTTCTTTTTTTGTATTTTATTAGATCCTGATCATAAACACCCTCTTTTGGGATATTAATCTGTCAGTGTTTCTATCAGTGACTTTGTTGATAAAGCTAAGTTAACCAATGTAAAATGATAGACAAAACAGCCTTTGTTCATTACATTTCTCTTCATTATGATAAAATATTTGAAAGAAACCACCTAAGAGAGAAATCATTTCTTTGGGCACACAGTTTCAAAGGTTTTAGTTCACAAAGTTGTTAGGGCCTATGTGCTTGGGCAAAACATCATAACAGCAAGGGGATACAGTGAAGGAATTGATCTCGCAGCAGACAAGGAATAGAGAAAAAGACAGACACCAGGACTGGGAACAGCCTTCAAGGCAGGCCCTCAGTCTCCTACTTCCTGCAGCAGGCTCTAAAGTTTCCAGAACCTCCTAAAAAAAAAGGACCACAGCCGGGCGGTGGTGGCGCACGCCTTTAATCCCAGCACTCGGGAGGCAGAGCCAGGCGGATCTCTGTGAGTTCGAGGCCAGCCTGGGCTACCAAGTGAGTCCCAGGAAAGGCGCAAAGCTACACAGAGAAACCCTGTCTCGAAAAACCAAAAAAAAAAAAAAAAAAAAAAAAAGGACCACAAACTAGGAAGCAAGTGTTCAGTATATAAAACTGACATTTCTAGTCAAACCAGAGTACCATTTAATATCTAATCTGCCCTGAGCTTGCAAAAAACTGTAGCTAGTGTTGAATGTTAACTAGGTTTTTTGGGACTTGTGTATCTATCGACTGTTACTAAGTCCTCATTGAGATTTTAATTAACTGTTTCGTCAAAACCTGAGAAATATCAGCATTCCTGTCAATGGGCAGTGGAGTAATTTCAGTTCAGAAACCGAACACTAATATTTAGGCTCAACTCAGAAGGATGTTGGCATCTAGCTTCTGAGTAAGGCTAAAGAAAAACCTGGCTTCATTTATAAGTAACAAGTGGTTAATCTGATCAATTACAAAATTTTATAAACCAAAGGTGTCCTAAAATTTTGAAGGTTAAAATGAAATACCTCCCTGGCATAAATGAAGTTTTAGAGTATTACAGTGCTGGTCTAGGGGAGTATTGTGAAGTGTTTTACCTGCATGTGTGTGTGTGTGTGTGTGTGTGTGTGTGTGTGTGTGTGTGTGTGTGTGTGTGTGCACTACTTGTGTGCCTGGTACCCCAGAGGTCAGAAGAAAGCACTGGATCCTTGGAAGAAAGAACTGGATCCTTGGAACTGGAGTTATGGTGGCTGTGGAGGTCCCAGCAGAACCTGTCCCAGGTCCTCTGTAAACAAGTACTCTTAGCCACTGTGCCAGTGACTCAGCCCTCCCTGCACATTTTAATGAACAGCTTTATTGATTTCCATTGTCTCTTGATTTTGTTAATATTTTTCACAAAGTGAAAATTTTCAAAACCACCTCCCAGACATAATAATCTAAAGAAATTACTTCCTAAAATTTGGATCCTAATTCTTATGTCAGTCAGCACCCTCTGATAACCAACAGACCTCTGTGAATCCATAGTAATCATTCCAGACACATGGCTTGGTAATTACCACTCCAACAATTATTGTTACTCAGAAGTCAATATGATGGATGACGGTCAGTCTACTCTTGCCCAACTCATTTTTATTAAAGGACTTTATTTGCAACAGCCTTATAAACTCTCAGTTTTTCACAAGTACTTTTTGTATTTGAAGTGTCACACTTCCACATTACAGGAAGAAGTTCAAGAGATGATTACAAAAAATTGTATTCGATACAATTTTTAACGTGCTCAAAGTCAGCAAGGCATAGAAAGTTCATTAGCAAAAAGAAGAGGAAAGATGCGGTGAATAAATGACTTATTGTGAGAAAGAAACGTTTGAAAAGAAGGTAATCTGCCACTGTGTTTTCTCATTTATAAATATGAATTTTATATCTTTTGTTGTTTTAAGTTTGGGAATCCAGGGCATTCAATTTACCTGGGCTTTGAATCAATATAAAACATTGGCAAGCCAATATACACAACACATCAGGACATAGAATTGTGACTCATTTGTTGAGTCCTGAAGAACTATATGAGTAGTAACATGTAAGAGATGTGGACATAGCTTACTGATAGAACATTAGTGTAGCATGCACAAGATTCTGGGGCTTGATCTCCAAAAATGAATAAAGAAATATTCCAGTAAAACTTAACATCCAAGATTGCTACAATAGTTTAAAACAATACTGATCTAAATGTGAATCTTACCCTGTCACAATTTAAATGCAATACTATATTTGTAGTCACAGCATCATGTAAAGCACATGTAGAAGAGCTGCTTCACACAGTAGAGCAAACTATTCAAGCCTGTGTGTGTCTGATACACTGAAGCAGCATCTATACTATAAATACAGACTATTATTACCTTCTGAAATTGCGTCCAGGCATGGCTGACGTGTGGCTTTGGTAGAGCTTTTTTCTTCTCAATTTTAAGATATGTATATCTGTATCTATGTAGAGAATATAAGAAATATACAGCATTGTAGTTACATTAACAAAATACATGCTCACAACTTTATAATGAAATCATACCCAAATTCACAGTACTAACAAACATTTTAGGAAATTCATAGATTTGGATAAAGTCTAATATTTGATCAGAAAAAAATAATTATAAGTACAAAGACAATTAGAATACAAGAAAGTGATTTAATTCAGACATCCAAAAAATAAACCCAGAAAAATAACCCAGTAAATGTATAGTACCTGTGTTAGTCAGTGTTCTATTGCTGGTTTAGTCTATTGTCATCATGATGGGGAGCAAGGTGGCATGCAGGCAGACATGGTGCTGGAGAACTAGCTGAGAGTCCTACATCCAGATCCACAGACAACAGGAAGAGAGAGAGCCCCTGGACCTGACCCGGGCTTCTGATACCTCAAAGCTCCCCCAACCTCCCCAGTGACATACCTTCTCCAACAAGACCACACCTTCTAATCCTTCTAAATAGTGCCACTCCCTGATGACTAAGCATTCAAATAGATAAGACTATGAGGGTCATTCTTATTCAAACCACCATAGTACATGTGCACTATATATTAGCTTTCTCACGGTCCTCATGTGTCAAAGGCATGTTTACACTGTACAATTTAAAGATACACTTAAATTGAAACACACATATATTAACTGCAACATCATTACTATGGTATTTATGTTACTATACTATTTATATATTATATACTACTTATGTATTTATACACATAATGTTCAGATGCTAATGCAGTGATCCAGCAGAAAAGGTTTCTTACATGCTAAAAATCAAATGTGTCTCTCTTTACTTATTTTTATGCAACATATTATTTTATATTTGTATATGTACGTTTCTATTTCTGTGAGTGTATGTGCACATTTGAGACTTTTTTTATAACTAACAACCAACGTATCTTCAAATATGGCTCTAATTGGTAGCTATATGAACTGGGTTAATTTTTCTATGATTCTGCTTCTTAGTAAAATGAAGATAATAACATTGCTACACTTTAATATTGTGAGAAATAAATGAATCTATATAGGTAAAATTGTTCTGATAAGTAATGTATTTCCAATCAATGTTGGCTGCTGTTTTTGTTGTGACTTTGTTAAAGCCTTTTTCAGGAACACTCCTTGATAACCACCCTGTACTAAGGGACCTGGTAGAGCAAGTTAGCTGACTGAGATGTGAGGGTTCTGGTCCCATGTCTCTGCTCCCTTCAGGCTAAGAAAGTAAGTGACTAAGGTTGCTTGATTAGGTGAAGTTTAGGGAGTAGCGCTTCATTTCACTCTCTTTATGTCCCTAATCTTACCATAATACTGGAGATTTGTTTTTCACTTGAAAAGGACCTCTAAGTGGATGCACACTGTAGACATGACAGGAAATATCATGAATATCTTCAGTCTAGTGCACAGTGAGAGGATCCCCAAACAGAGTCAGGTCTAAAACAGAAAGAGTGACGTTAAGGTGACCACGGAGACTGCTGTGGTCACTGGACTAGGGAGAGCTAACACAAACATCTCACTTTGGCAGCCAGAAACAACAGAGACAGAACTGGCTGTACATTTGTAATCAAGTCAGTCTTGAAATACTTTTGAAAAGGCATGAAGATGAAGGCCAGAATGTCACGTTCAGGGTCATATTCAAAAAGGTTTCCTAGACATGAAACAATAGAAGAAATATAACTTTCTGTATCAATGTTAGTTTGAGATATAAATCATCTTATTTGTGTAGCACTAAATTATTCATATAAATGTGATGTGTGGGCAAACTCTCTTAAAGAAAACTAAATAATTATGGAGCATTTGATATATCCCAGGCACCAAATTAAATGATTTTTCATTCCTTAATCAAAATAATTTTGTTTTATGTTATTGGTGGTATTTTATTTTATTTTTATTTTATTGATAGTACTATCATTATCTTATATTATTGAATAAAAGATGAAACACAACTTTGGATTTGAGGTAGTTTTGAGCAAGGAACAGTAAGAAAAGCTGGTGGTGAGCCCTGCTTGGTGAGTTCATTATCAGGCACCTCTCAGTGTCCTTACCTGGAAAGGTACTAAGGCAAAATCAGATGAAGACAGTTGCTGATGGTCAATGTGATTTTGCCAGCTATGTCCCAGAGCATTCATACAAAGCATATGAAACAAACAAATGTCCTTACTATCACTTTGTTACATTCTCATATATTTTCCCTCTATACCATTTTAATTAAAAAATAAAACAGTCAAATGATAGCAGCAAAGTTATGTTTTAAGTGAATTCAGATCCACAATCTTTAATTGATTCTGCCTCAGTACTTTGACTTCCAAGGACATGTTTAGGATGTCTCTTTTTCCTGAACACTATAGATGTTCCTTTGGTTAATTACATTGAATATTTTTATTATTTATAAAAGTATCTTATTACTTTTATTCAGTATCTTATATACTTTTCTTCTAGAAATCCACAATTCTTTGTTTGATTCCATTTGTTTTTCCAAGTTTAATCATCATACCAACCACATTTATTTATTGACTTTTAGCAAATTTGCCTTGCATATATTTCTCATGCCTATTTTTAATTCTATTTCAAGTAGTATTCATTCCATTTTGCTCTAGTACTAATCCAGGTTTTATTTCTGTGGATTTATTTTATTTTGTATATTTCTTAAGGTTTGCTGTATTCTTGCCTGCTAATCCCTCTAAAAAAAAGAAAGGAAGAAAGGAAGGAAAAAAGAAGGAAGGAAGGAAGGAAGGGAGAGAGGGAGGGAGGAAGGAAGGAAGGAAGGAAGGAAGGACAAACGAACTACTAGTACTACTGTGTAGGTGCAGTTTTCTGTTTTTGTTTTGTTTTGTTTTGTTTACTCTTTGGGGATCCACTACCTAGTTCCCAAATAAATACACAGAGACTTACTCTTGTTTATGAATGCTAGGCCTTAAGCTTGGCTTTTTTCTAACTTGAATTATCCTGTTTCTCTTTAACTACACTTTGCCTCTGGAATTTTTACCTTTCTTTATTGTATATATCTTTCTTTCCTTCTTACTCCATGGCTGGCTGTGTGGCTGGGTGGCTGGCCCCTGGCGTCCTCCTTTTCTTACTCCTCACTCCTCTCTCATCTCCTGAGCCTAGATTTCTTCTCCTATTTATTCATTAGACCAATCAGGTGTTTTAGACAGGTAAAATAACACAGCTTTGCAAAGTTAAACAAATGCAACATAAAAGAATGCGACACATCTTTGCATCATTAAACAAATATTCCACAGCATAAACCAATATAATGCATCTAAACTAGTATTCCACAACACTACTATCTCTTTTATAATTTTTTAAATTTACATTTAAATTATAAAACTTTTTCCTTATGCTTAATATGGTAGATTATGACTGTAATACTAGCAATTGAGAAGCTGAGGCAATAGGAACATGACAACCATTGTGAGACTTACCAGGTCTTTGAAGCAAGTTTCAAAACCTGTCTGGGCTAGTGAAATCATCTCAGGAAAATAAATGAATAAGTATATTAATTAATTAACTAGTTAATTAATTAGTTTCTTTATTAAAGATATGCATTTGCAAATTCCTTTTGTAATCCTGAAAAATCAATTGTCTTCAGCATGTTACTCTTGAGACTTTTTATTACCACGTTTCCTGCTCTTTCCCTTGTCCTTGGAGTCTTTGCATTCCCAGGGTTTAGATGTGTTTGCTTCTGAGTTTCTTTTGGAAAAAAGGTACCTGAATCTGGGGTAGTTGTTTGCTCAGTAGTGATGAAAGCAACAGGTTGGTATTGATCTAGGATTGCAAGTCCAGCACGAAAATGCTGATCCAGCAACATTTGACATTTCCTCTCTGAAGTCAAGCCAACATCTAGACAGGAGGTACCAGCTCCTGTAACCTTTAGATATTTTGTTTGATGATTCAGCTCTGCTCAGCCAATTCAGTCCCTGGCTATAAAATCAACTGTGACTCAATTTCTGTTCTCTGTTATGGTGTCCACCATGATGCCCTTCCTGAATTGCAAGCAAGAAATGAAGATTCTCTCCAACAACATTCTTCATCTTTAATGTTTCACTGAATTTCAGAAGGTAACAATGTAACAGGCCAATACTTTTATTCCTCCTCCCCATTTTTACCATTGAATATATCTCTGCTTTTTGTAAATTTAATATATATCACTAAATTTAACATGTTTTCTTCCTTGGTTGGTCAGGTCAACTGCTTTTCAGTTGTAAACACTCTGTGAAGAAATTTTAAGATTGGATTCTTAGCACATGATGGTCCTGAATTTTCTCTTCCAAATTTAAGAAATTCTACTTTAGCAATGAAAGAACACTTGTATGTGTGAATGTGTGTGAAATGCTGTGTATGTGTGTGTGGTTTACATGCACAAGTGTGTGCAGAGGCCAGAAAAGGGTGGTGGATGGTCTCCTCTGTCACTCTCTGCATCATTCCTTTGAAGCAAAATTTCTCTCTGAGTCTAGAGGTGGTTTTTTCAGCTAGGCTGAAAACCAAAGTTTCCAGCAATCCTCCTTTCTTTGACTCCTAAAAGCATTTTGTTATACGTGCATATAAGTCTACACCTGGCTTGTTAAATGGACATGGAGATACATGGGCCTTCACAGTTGTACAGTAAGCACTCTTAACTGCTGAGCCATCTCTCTGGCCCCCAATAGTAGTTTAAATCCCTTCAATACTCAAGTTTCTTGTGAGTCTTTATTTGTTTCCTATCTACATGGATGTATGAATGAAACTGTAAGACTATGTAAATGCTTTCAAGTTACTTTTCTTCTTTTTTGTCAACTGAGAATTCGATACATGTATATAACGTGTTTTGATCAAGCCCACCCTATACTCGAATATTATATGTTCTAAGTCAACAACAGAGAAAAGAGAATGCTGGTTTAAGATTTGCATATCAGACAGTGATTGGTTCATTCTAGCAAATACTGGCCTCATTGAGACATACCAATTGCTTCTAAATTTGTCCTCATGGTGCCATCTACGCTTTCACCTACCAGGTTTCCTGTATCAGTGCAGTACTCTGTAGTGTTAGCAAAGCTGGGCCTGCAAGCCAATGGGGCCAAACACTGAGTACTCAATGACCCATGAGAAAACAATTATTTGTATATTGTCAAATGGTTGGAGATGAATCAAAGTGAAAACAACTTTCCATGACGTGTGAAAATTATATAAAATCCAAATGTCTCTGACCATAAGGTCCTGTGGAGTACTGCCATGCCCACATATTGTGTAGTTCCTGTGATGTTTTCATGCTATACAGCATAATAGCATGCTTACAAGGGAAGAGCTGAATAGTATAAACATTTGCTATGGATTGAGTATGTGTTCAGACAGGTTTAATGATTTTCTCATGGGTAATGACGAACTATCCCTCATGTTCTGCCTGCTTTTAGATTGAACTTCCTTGTCATTCCATTTTCTTTCATGGTTAAAAGCAGCACACAGCCCTCTCTCTAGCACCATCCTCATAGATTTCCCAGCCTCCAGACCCAGGAGCCAAAGTCAGCCTTCTTTCTTTATAAGTCACCTCATCTCAGGTATTCTGCTATAGCAATGGAAGACCATGACAGTATATTTTTATGACCAGCATATGTAATTTATTAATTCTTAATGATTTCCCTACATCCAGAAATCACTTAAATTTGTATTCTTAAATTTATAACTGAATGAAAATTCTAGTTATCTATTTTTGATTATTGTTTTAAATTTTAAGTCATGCGTGATATGACAATCAGTTTCAATTACTAGAAATGTGCATACATTTCCATGAATGTATAATCTGTTTTCACAAGTAATTACTGGAGAACATGCTCTTTTCCACCTATGGTGTAAAAATACTACATTTGTTCTTTAATTTCTTAGGCACGTTCCACATTTGGCTGATGGACCTGTCCAAGAAAAATGTGTCAAAATCTATTTTCCGGTGAATTTGAGAGTTTTGCTTTGTAATTCTCTCAGTTGATTCTTACTTTACAAAAGACTATTGCTTGAAAGACAGTGTAATAGCCTTTTCTCACTGGAGAATTGAAATCATTTGTCAATATATGATTATTTTCGTTTTTAACATTACATTTTGCTCAATATTTAGTTTTCTATGTTCAAGGAGCAGTAAGTTTGTTTTGGGTAGATTTTACCTGGTTTATGTTTGCCTGGTGGCTGTCAATGTAGTTCTATCATTCGGATGAGATTGGGAGTGTTTGGGTGGTTATGGCCATAGATCTATTCTCATGGCAGTGATGACTATATTTGGATTTATTATATCATGTTCCTTTTGACTTCACATGTAGTATCCGAAATTCCCAGTAGAGAGCTCTTGATCTTAGCAAGCTCACAGACGTAGGACTCAAAGATGTCCCTCCAGACTACCCAAAACTGTGGACAAGTGCAAAGAACCCGTGGAAGCTGTGAGAGACCCTGCAAGGTTCTCTCTTACCTGAGGTTTGCTTTGCCAGCTCTAAGAACTTAACAACTGAAAGATGTTAGGAGAAGGTTCTGGCATAGCGTGCTCACATGATTTGGGAGTACTGAGATCTTGGACCAGTATTCCTGAGAGAGAGAGAGTTTGACTGACTGTTATATGTGCAGGGTTTGACTCAGGCCCACTGTTTGTGCCGAAATTCCCTTGGCGTCTTCGGACAGAGGCGACACTGCTGAGAGCCCTTCCCAGCCATCCTCAGGCTTGCGGCTGGCTGCTGCTTGGCCCAGGTTTAGAGCTGTTCTGCTTCGCGCTATCATCCCTGCTTTCTTTCTCTCGTCTATGCCAAGAATCACAGCTGCTGCTGCATGTTGCCTGCTTTCCCAGGTGTTGTTTTATAGTCAGGATGGCCATGGAATTTAAAAAGTGGTGGCAGCTTGAGTGTGGATAACCGAGCCAGAAAAGCAAAACCCGGTGCGTTCCAACCATTACACCCCGCCTCTTGTTTTGATTACACCAGAGGGAGACATCGTATTGGTGAGCCCTAGGGAATGATTTCAGAATCTTCACTTCCACTGGCTCTTATTTTGTGACTTGGTCTCTTTTCATTCACTTCAAAAGCAACAACTTCAAAATTGATCCATGGACTGCAAATCTGAAATGTACTGTAACTGGGTACTATTAGTCACCTTTTTTTACTTTCTCTTTTTCAACTTTAATGTCTAATCTGTTAAGATGTCCAACAGCCTAATATATAGTTTGATATATTTCTACTATTTTAAAACATACATCTGTGTGTACTTTTCACTTAGATCAAGGCACTGGCTTCTGATCTTATCTCTTTGGAAGATTCTCCATGTTTCTTTCTGGCTTATACACCATCACGTATAACCAATTTTCTGACTTTGATAATGGCTAATTAGTTGACTTGCTTGTATATTTCATATAAACACAGGATTAGTGGGGTGGAATTTTTTAACCATATAAAACCTTAGTCCTCAAACTTTAATGGAATGTGAAGAAAAAAGGAGAAATAATAACACACAGCACTAGAACCAAGCTTTCTAAAACGTAGATAAAACAACACTTCCCAGAAAGCACGGACCTCAGTTCTACACAGAAGAGGGTCTATAGGTTTGCCACAGGCTACAGGAACTCAGCAAATGGATATAAAGGATTAACCGGAAAAGGAATTTACGACTGCCAAGAAAAACCTTAGCCTAAATATTGGTGCAACTGCAAAAGAAAATCCCATGAATATTATCTCATTACTGAAGAGGGAATTTAAAAGCAGAGTTGAAAGTAAAATATTAATATGCAAATACATTGATTGTTCAAACATTATTTATGCTAAGTCAAATTCACACCTCACTAAAAAAAAATTAAAATGGGGGCTGGTGCTTCTAAATGGCTTTCCTAAACATCTAAATATCAACTTGCCTAAAGAAATCTCATGAAAACTTCATAGCAGTTATGTAGACCTTGACCCACTTTTCAAACTGCCTGTGATTTCATGCATTGGCAAATCCTTGTTGGCTAGTTGAACTGCATCACATGGCTCATCCATTATTGATTATTTTCAGTTCTGAACACACACAGGAAGAAAAGTGTTGTCTTCAATCTTCTCTCCTGTGGCATTGAGACTGTATTATCTTTCATTGTGTACGTAAGGTTTAGCCAAGTAAGTTAAGGAACATAAATGTCATAGACTTGTACTTTTGTGCAGCCCCCACATCTGTCAAACAGTGGGAGGTTGTTCTTTTCTGCTGCCCCTTTGTTATTTTTAATTCTTCAGCTGCTACATTAAAATTAATCTTGTTCATCTTTTTCTATCCTTAAGAAATATTCTGTGGGATTGAAAGATGGCTTGGCTGTTAAGAGTGCTTCCTGCTCTTCCTGAGAATTAGAGCTCTGTTCCTAACACCCACATTGGTAGCTCCTGACCACCTGAAACTCTACCCACATTTGGTGGATTTGATGCCCTCTTCTGGCCTCTGCAGACCTCCACACACATATGGCATGTACTCATAGACACAGACACAGGAGAAAATAAATAATGAAGATTTAAAATGGAAAATACCCCAATATGTTAAGTTTTATATAGGATAGCAACATTTTTAACTTTTATTTTTATTATTTATATGTGTATGAGTCTAAGTGTATGCACATGTTTGTAGATACCTAGGGAGGCCAGACAAGGATGTCGGATCCCTTGGAGCTAGAGTTAAAGGTCTTTCTGAGTTTCCTGGCTTAAGTCCTAGAAACTGAACTCTGAGTCTCCAGGAAAGCAGCAAGTGCTCTTAGCCACTGAGCCATCTCTCTAGCCAAGGATAGCTGTTACAGTTCTTACAGCTGGGATGGTGAGATGGCTCAGCAGGTCAGGATGATTGATGCCAAGCCTGAGGACTTCAATTTGATCCCCAGGACACAGTAGAAAGAGAGAGAGTCAACACCCACAAATTATACTTTAACATTAATATCTCCCCCACAATAAATAAAAATATTGAAGAAGAAAGAAAAGGGGAGGGAGAGAGGGAGGGATGGAGGGAGGGAGGGAGGGAGGGAGGGAGCGAGGACTCAGACATGAAACTATTAAAGAGAGTCCTTTAAAATTGTGATAAAGATGCTAAAGTTTAACTCTTCACTGTTTATGACTTCTGGTGCAGGGAGAGAAAAGACTCAGTTAGCTTTAAGGGACTGGTCACTAGGAGTTTGACCATGCTCCAGTGAGTACGTGGCAGCACAAATTGGACCTGGTATATTGGGGGGGAGGGGCACAAGGCTGGGAGTGTGGACTTGGGAAGAATGGGAAGTGAGTATGATCAGGGTGCGTTGTACAAAATTCCCAAATAATCAGTAAAAATATGTTGGTAGAAAAATCATAATAAAACAAGTCAGGGACGCACAAAGAAAAAAAATAAAAAATAAAATACATTATCAATTGCAAACAACAAAAGGGTCTTTCAACCTTCTGAAACACCATAATGACAATTACAGGTGGAATACTGAGGCAAAAAGACAGTATGTAATAACCCAAAATCACAGATGGTGGTTGGAGGAACCAGTGTTCAATACTCAGACCTGTGCTTCTAGGAGCTTTTTACCTGTTAATAAACAGTAAGTGCAAAATTTGAGAACCTTTTCTTACAGTACAGGTATCAGCTTTTTTTTTTCCTTGCAAGCATCCTATTCTGATGCACAGTGTAAAACACCATAGACAATACATAATGTGCAGGTGTGTGTGTGTGTGTGTGTGTGTGTGTGTGTGTGTGTGTGTGTGTGTACATGTACACAAGTGTCAATTCACATGTGGGTCTGCTACTATAGAGGCAAGAAGTCAACATTAGGCACTTTTTTTTCAATCGTAATGAGCTTTAGTTTTTGAGACAAGATATCTGACTGAACTCTGGAGCTCACCAATTCACCTAGACTGGCTGACCAGCAAACCTCTGGGATCCAAGTTGCCATGACCAGCACTGGGGTTACTGACATCAACCAGCATATCTAGATATTCCCATGGGTGCTGTAGAACCAAACTTAGGTTCTCATGCTTATACAGCAAGCATTTTAGTGCCTAAGCCAACTCTAGATCCCAAAATATCTTTTCATTAGCAGGTATCTTTTGATCTAGTTATCTTTTGATCTGTTAGCCTTGAGATGACTAAAAATAATAAAATGTATTTTAAATTATTGTTTAGTTTAACATGACTAGTAGTACGATAACCATAATGTGTGGTGATATTTTATTTGTGCTGAAATACGCTGATATTTTATTTGTGTGTTAATAAATAAAGCTTGCCTAGAGATCAGGGGGGAAAGACCAGCCATTTTAAGTAAACAAAGAAGTCAGGCAGCACACCTTTAATCCCTTAGCAGGCAGGATCTCTGTGTGTTCAAGGCCACACTAGGGAACAGAGCCAAGCATGGTGACACATGCCTTTAATCCCAGTACCAACCATAGAGACCTGGAAGTCTGTACAGACAGACAGACAGTGACAGAGCTGTGTAGGAAGAGGAAGTGAGATAGCTGGACTAAGAGCCAATGAGAGGGCAGAAAAGCAAGGCATATAAGCCTGGGTAGACAGGAAGTCTCTCTCTTTGGAAGTTGTGGAGTTGGTAAGATGAGGTTAGCTGATGGCTTTCTGTATTTTCCTGATCTCTCTAAGGCTTTAACCCAAATTTCTGGCTCCGTGTTTTTTTATTTAATAAGACCATTTAGAAATTCATCTACTCAGTGAATGGTTACCACACTGAAGAATGTACATAGAAGAATCTCCATGACTGCCACAGGTTAGACTCGATATCCTTAGATTTGTCTTAAGTATTTGAAATGCTATTGGAACAATATCCAGAAAGGCCCATTTCAATTGCTAATCCTCACCAAACTCCATTTATACAAAAGAGGGAATTCTGGGAATTTTGAATATTATGTTTTTTACTTATAATGGGTATTTATAATATTTGATTTTTTTATTAGAAAACCATGAAATGTAACTCAGTCTTCTTACTGTATGAATTTTACAACCTGTAATTGAGTATATGATACAATGTAAAACTTCAAAGTATATTAAAATAGAAAAATGGCAAAAAAAGAAATTCATCTAACAATAATAGTTTACTTAATTCATGCAAATCTACCTTACTAACTTACCACTGCTTATTTTTTTTTTTTTAGTAAGACTCATTTGGCTATTAATGAATGCTCAAGATATTCAGACATCATTGTTTTGACCATTAAGCAAAGTCCTGTGCTTTGAGTTCCTGGTTTTATAAGCTGCTGATTAAGACAAAGATGGCCACTCTACACATCTTTTAAGCCTACTTACACCTGACTAGCCACTCTACAGTGCACTTTCTCTCCACTCTGCTGGTACCCTTGCAGGACGTTTGTGCCATGAGCAGATAAACCTGGAGCAGCTATGAAAGAAGGCTGTTTTAAAGTTGATTCTTATTCCAGGATCCCATGCACCAAGCCTTTCTTTTGCATGCATTAAGCAGAGGAAATTTTAAAATCCCTCTCAGACATCACTTTCCAGCAAAAATTATGACAATTACCTACAAGGAAAGACTATCTTGACTTGGCCCATCCATCCCATGGGTTTCTGAAAAGCTTCCCACATCATGATATTTTCAAACAGTTCTCTGTTGTGTACTTATCCTAAATAAGATGCAAACTAAGGGGAAACACTGCATGAAATTGAACTAGATTGGGTAGTATATTTTACAGACTGCATCAAACGACTTGGTCAGATCACAAAATTCAGATACTGATAAATATAATTACTCAAATCATTTATTTCTCCTCAGTACTAAAAAAAAATAAACATCAATATATCCTTAGTGTCATAGCTACTTAGGTGATTATAGTTCTCAGTTGCCTAGTTACACACTAGTATACAGATATTATTTTTTGGTCTCAGCATATATAATCTGACCTTCAGTCAAGAGAAATCTTTCCTGGTGAAAATGTTTCTTGTCACAAAGCTTCATCAACCTGACTTCCCCAGTGGGGTTGGAGATTCTTGAAGATACATCTTTGTCAGTGAATTCCATGGAGCAGTCCCAGGCATGTGACAAAATAATGTGTATTATACCACACATTAAAAATTAATGTGTACAGTTTGTAAGTAGGTACCACTAAAAGTAAATATATACAACAAATAGGACAATAGATGGGCACAGTGCTGAGGAAAGAAAAATAAGATCAAGCCTTCAAGACCCAGAGGCTGTGATTATTAGTCACTGTTCTAAAAAAGGAAATTCCATCCATCATATCTGAGGGCAGATGCAAATTGCTTCCATGAATGTATGTCTTAGTTGCTTTTGTGCTTCTGTGACAAAACAGTTATAAAGTAATTTAAAGGAGAAAGGCCTATGCTGACTTGGAATTCAAGGTCCATCATAGGCAAGCCAAGGTAGCAGAAGCCTGAATATCACACCTACAGCTGAGAGGTCACACAGCACTGACAGATAGGAAACAGAGTGAAGAAAGCATGCTCATGCTAGCTCACTTCCTGCATTCCATGTAGTCCAGGATTTGCTGTCCAAGAAATAATGCCTTACACAGTTATGATGAGTCTTCCCACATCAACTAACCTCATTAAGATGTCAAGATGATGCTCATAGTTATGCTCAGAAGCTCATTTTCCTTGGCTATCCTGGATTCTATCATTAACACTGACCAGCACCACAAGTTGATAACTTACTCATTCAGAAAGATTGTGCTTAGAAATGTATTCAAGGATCCATGCTGTCAGAAGACCCATCATCCCAACACATATGTATTGAACTGAGAGATAGCTCTGTTGATAAAGGATGGAAATTCATATCCAAGAACCCACATCAAAAATCTAGGTATACGGGTTGGAGAGGTGGTTCAGAGGTTAAGAGCACTGGCTGCTCTTCCAGAGGTCCTGAGTTCAATTCCCAGCAACCACATGGTGGCTCACAACCATCCGTAATGAGATCTGGTGCCCTCTTCTGGCCTGCAAGCATGCATGTAGGCAGAACACTGTGTACATAATAAATAAATAAATCTTTAAAAAAAAAAACAAAAACAAAAACAAAAAACAAAAAAAAATCTAGGTATGGTGGTGTGTGCTTGCAATCACAGTGTAGGGGAAGTGAAGACATGCTGACTCATGATGCTCAATGGCCATCCAGCATAGCCAAATTGGCAAGTTCCAGGCCAGTGACAGACCCTTGCTGAAAAAAAAAAAGGTGTGTGGCTTCCTGAGGAAAAATACTAGAGATGATTTCTGGCCAACACACACACACACACACACACACACACACACACACACACACACACACACACCAATAAGAGAGAGAGAGAGAGAGAGAGAGAGAGAGAGAGAGAGAGAGAGAGAGAGATATGATAGACAGACAGACAGATGGTAGATAAATGATAGAGAGAGAGATGATATAGCTACCTGATAAATGGATAGATGGAATGACTATAACACTTACTATATTAAAGACTGGTTAAGGCAAAACCAAAAGCTTTCATGGACCAACCCTCAGAAGGGCCAATGATTAATATGATCCATATGCTATTGGAGGGAACTTGGTCATGGGCTACCATGCATTGTAAGAATGTCCTTTACCTCTGAGACCAAAAGACTTATAACTGAATCTGATGAACACTCACCAGTATAATACACCCAATTTCTCACTGTTTACTCAGAAAATAAGAGTCCTTGAACAATGTTAACCATAACAAAATGCTTAATCAACGGTTTATGTGCTAATAGTATTTTACTGTGAGCAAATAAAATTTCTCTGTGAATATCAGCCTCTTAGACCAGGCAGCTAAATATACTTCTGAAGCGAAGAAAAAAATGTGTAAGGTCAAAATGTTTTCCCCAGCTTTCTTGCTGATTTAACAAGAAAACTTAATAGAAATGCCTTTACTTCTCACTTTATGTACAGCAGAGATAAATTCTTACAAAGGAAAGGAAATGCTACAAGTGGAGAAACTAATGATATAAGGAGCTATTAACGATTATAAACTGCTATGTAGGACAGATATTCACAGCTGCTAATGGAAGTCTTGAAATGGGAGTTCTAGTGTCATCCTGGTTGCTAACCCCTTTTGGAGGGCTCGACACATTGTTTTGTGATTAATACCTAATTGGAATATGCCATAGCAGATTCATTCCACTGGCTTCTGAGAGAGCTTTTCAGTTGACTCTTTTCATGCCACACATTTGAAATTTACCTTTGAATAGTTAAATATCCTTAACTTAAACCTGAGAACACATTCTCATCACCATGCCTTCCGTGAGTTTGTTCACATCTAGTGCGGTGCACTTTCTTCACAGGTACTAACTTATCCAGGTTTATTCTAGCAACTGGGGGATTATAAATAATCACAAAAGGTCAGGACAAGGCAAGAAATTTATAGATTCCTGTGTTCTCCATTTGTTATGAAATTTGCATGATAAATTTCTTCATAATACAGATGAACTTTTTTATTACAACATTTACCTTGCCTTTGGCATAGTTTAAACAAGATTTGAGAATTACTCATCTATTTCATCAGCCCTTAAAGTAATACTAAACATTATAAAATATCCTGGTCTCATAATTGACTCAGTATGTTTAGTTCATATCAAGAGGCCACCTAAATAGTGTGATTAGGCACTCAGTTAATATGGTGTGGACCGGGTAAGCAGGCTCTTCTCATTCTGTGTGGGGTTTTCGTGTGTGCTGGTGCACATGCATGTGTGTGTACTCCTGTGTAGGTCATAGGTGGATGTCAGATGCTCTCCTTCACCACTCTTTGTCTTAGTGTTTGACAAGCTCTATTCCTGACATATCTTGCAAGGTTGATTAGCCTGGCTGTCTAGCAAGCCCCGGGTATCCTCTTCGCCTTTCCAGTTCTGGGATTACAAGCACATTCTGGAACACCTGGCTTTTCAGGTGGACGCTGTGGACTCTAGTCCTTATGTTTGCACAGAAAACCCTTACAGACTGAGTCATCTCTTTAGACCCCTCTCTTCTCACTCTTTTTCTTATACGTTTATTTATTTTTATTTTATGTGTGTTTGTGTCTGTGGGTGTGTGTCTGTGTGTCTGTGTTTGTGTGCCTGTGTGTTACATGAATTCCTGGTTTCTGTAGAGGCCAGGAGAGAGCACTGGATCCTCTGGAATTGAGTTCCAGATGGTTCTAAGCCATCATGTGGGTGCTGAGAGCCAAACCTGGGCTCCTTAGGAGAACAGTAAGTGCTGCCAACTGTTGAGCCACGTCTCCACTCCCTCTCTTCTCAGCCTTTACACACGTTAGTGTAATTAAAGTATTTTCATTCTTCATTACTCTCATTTCTATGTAAGGTAGATGTTGGGGGCCTGATGACCATGAATTCTGTCCAGTATAACTCATTTGGCAGTTTTCCTTAAGACTAGTTCTAATCCATAAATATTTAAAGTATTTCCATGGACTAACTCATGTGTCAAATTCAAAGAGCATAATATTTTTCACACATTATGCTCAGTGTTGATTTAAAACAAATTATGATTTATGTTTATCCAAAAACTGATTTTTTTGCCTGAGCCTTGAATCATAGTATTAGAAAATTGCAAGAACATTTCTCCTGCACTAAAATGCACATTCATTAATCAACATGGAAAACCCAAAATTATCAGAAACACAAGGAGTAAAGCACCCTATTGTTAACTCTGTGTTCTCTCTTACTGCCTCAGCACCAATCAGAATAAGCTCAAGTCAGACAACAGCAAAGTCCTAGAAATCATCAGTGAACAGATATATCTGACTTAGGTAAAGTGTGTGTGTGTGTGTGTGTGTGTGTGTGTGTGTGTGTGTGTGTGTGACTGTGTGTGACTGTGTATGTGTTTAAGTGTGTGTGTAACTCTGTGTGTGTATGTGTATGTGTGTAAGTGTGTGTGTGACTCTCTCTCTCTGTGTGTGTGTGTATGTGTATGTGTGTGATGTGTTTATACTTGAAAATACAAAAAAAACCTAAGGAAATTACTAAAGGTTTTCTCTCATTTTACCAAAAAACCATTCATGAAAACATAACATAAAGGAATACCATTGTCTTATCACAGGACTGCTAGAGGATACCTTTATATAAAGCAATCATATTTTGTGTCTTTGCATTATCCTTGAACTAATAAAACAATGGAATTTGATTATTTATAGTTGTAATAAAAATTTTGGCAATGAACACAACTTATTCATATTTACAAAAACACATGGCACCTGGCCCTATCTGGAGGGGATCTGTTCTCCACTTCAATCTGAGTTCCTTATAAGTATATCCATAAATCCCCAAACAGCTAATCGTGAAGATATTAATGCAACAAGCACATGCTTTATTTATCAGACTTGGCTTGCTAGCCTCTTATGGTATTGCCAAGAAAAGGAAATATTAAAATAAATGATATCTGTGTTCAGCTCTGGCAATAAATCAAAGAAGGCAGAATTCTTGTTATAGCAGATTCCAACCCAGTGTTGTTTTATCACTTTAAACTAAGTTGACATTTTCAACATTTATAGAATTACTACAGTTAGACATAATTATCTGGGTAGAATTAAAAATCCCAAATATATCAAATGTTTTAGTATATATTTTGTTATACAGCCCAAAGTAAGATCCATGTTTTAGTTTTCCAAAACGATTTGTTAGAGATTTTACACACTAAGACATACATTTTTAATTTATTAAAACATGCAGCTAGAACCATTTACAGGGATAACTAGCATGACTTGTGATAGTGTCTTGTAGCAGCTCAATTTGCACTATATTCTGAGCTTGTTTGTGAGACACTGTCTCACGGTGTTGCCCAGGTTGGCTTTTAACTCCTGGACTACAGTGGGTCTCCTGCCTCACTATCTGAGGTAGCTGAGAGGAAAGGCATTCAGTAGCAAACATATCTGGACAAATTTACTTCCTTAGTTCATCACTTACTGAAAGGAAATGTTTGCCTAAAGTAAAACAAAATAATTGTATGCTGACAAAATTCTTGACAAAGTCATAAAGGAGCCTGGGACCAACATTGTGTATCCCTAGTAAATACCATCCCTATTGGATACTTGAACATTTTGCAGCCTGCATACCACATCTGCTCTTGAACAGAATTACTCCTAGGATCTGTACCATCCCTATGTTTAGTGTAGTCTGCTTTCTTTATTTCTTTTTTTAAGTAGTCATTATTTTTCCCATTTATTAAAATAGATTCTTTTCTCATATAATATATCCTGATTATTGTTTCTTCTTCTTCTACACTTTCCAGTGTCCCCACCTCCTCTCCCATCTGGGTCCACTCCTTTTCTGTCTGTCATTAGAAAGAACAGGCTTCTAAGAGTCAACAACAAAACCTAACAAAATAAAATATAATAAGATAAACCAAAATCATCACATTGAAGTTGGACAAGGCAAGCCAACAATAGGAAAAGAGCACCAAGAGAATGCACAAGAATCAGAGACCCATTCTTTCACACACCCAGGAGTCCCATAAAAATACTAAACTGGAAGCTATAATATATATGCAAAGGACCTGATTCAGACCTGTGTAGGCCTTATGCTTGCTGCTTCAGTTTCTGTGAATTCATATGAGCTTTACTCGGTTGATTTAGAGGACCTTGTTCTCCTGGTGTCCTCCATCTCTTCTAGCACTTACACTCTTTCTACCTCTTCTTCCACAGGTTTCCCTGAACCCTGAGGGGTTGGATTTGATGGAGATATCCATTTAGAGCTGTGTGTTTCAAGGTCTCTCTTTCTGTGTAATGTCTGGCTGTGGTGACAAGAGATGGCCAACTGGCACTGTGTCTCCCGCATTGTTTGGAGACTTCATTAGGATTGCCTTCATATATCTTAGGAAGTTTCCACTGCACTAGGTTTCCATACAACCCTTCAAATACCCCTCAAATCTAGCTTTTCTTCCCACATTCCATCCCTCAACCCCATTTCTCACCTTCTTCCCCTCTTGATATAGTCATTTCTACCCTCCCCAGCTCAATCCACTCATAAAATCTATTTTATTTCCTTGGGGAGATCTATGTATCCTTCTACACCTAACTGTAGTGGGTAGCTGATACAGCTTTGACCTGGAAATACTACCCCCAGTGAGGCTTCCAGTAACTGTCACTCCTACCTATGACCTACCCCTGAGGCAGGGCCAAGATGGAACCCCTTAAGATCCAAGATCAGGATAACTAGGAACCAAGACAGCTGGCACATCCGGATCTTGGTTCTTAAGGGCTTCCCTCTTGGCCCTGCCTCAGGAGCAAGTCATAGGTAGGTGTGACAGTTACCAAAAGCCTCACTGGGGGTAGTACTTCCAGGTCAAAGCTGGAACAGCTACCCACTACACCTAGCCTCTCTGGATCTTCAGATTATACTATGGTTATCATTTCTTTAATAACTGATGTGCAAATGTAAGTAAATACATACCATATTTCTTTTCCTAGGTCTGTGTTACTTCACTCAGGATGATGTTTTTCTAGTTTCATCCATTAGCCTGCAAATTTCATGATGTCATTTTTTAAGAGCTAATTAATATACTGCTGTGGGATGGTCTGTATGTCAAATGTGTTGCTAATTGGTCAATAAATAAATCACTGATTGGCCCGTGGCCAGGCAGGAAGTATAGGCAGGACAAGGAGGAGAATAGAGCTGGGAAGTGGAAGGCTGAGGGAGAGAGACACTGCCAGCCGCCATGATGACAAGCCGCATGTGAAGATGCTGGTAAGCCACAAGCCATGTGGCAAGGTATAGATTAATAGAAATGGATTAATTTAAGCTGTAAGAACAGTTAGCAAGAAGCCTGCCACGGCCATACAGTTTGAAACCAATATAAGTCTCTGTGTTTACTTGGTCGGGTTTGAGCAGCTGTGGGACTGGTGGGTGAGAGATTTGTCCTGACTGTGGGCCAGGCAGGAAAACTTTAGCAACAAATGGCGTCCAACGTGGTGGCAAGAGTTTCCACCTAAAAACTAAGAAAAGATTCTAAAACGGAGCTAAAAACAGTTCCTAATTGTCTCTCTCAAATGAGCGGCAGCTGCCGGTTTGAGCTACTGGCGGGTTCCTAGCATGCGTGTATGTTTGACCTGCAGTATGGCGGGAATGAGGCCTCTGCAAGTGGCACATTAAGCTGTGTGGTGGATTTAGCCTTTGCTAGTACAAAACAAAACAAAAAAAAGAGGTTTCTGGGCTACACGCTACTTTGATAGAAGCATAGACCCACTATTTCTGAGAGTTGATGGCTCCCAGAGCTGGCGGAAAACGTATCACCGCCATGTTGGGAAGATGAAGTGGGCGGAGCCAGCAGCCACAGCGCCAGCGCCGTTTCAGGTTTAGAAGGCTGCAGTTCAAAGCAATAGGCTCAAGCTAATATAAAATATAAGCCACGAAAAGATGGCTACCATACAGAGAATCTGGATTATGTTCTCTTTGATATTCGTAACTGAAGAAAAACATTTGATTGCAAAAGCTGTTGAGTTATGCCAAAATGTATATTTTAAAGGTGCCTTGACTTCAAAATTTGGATGTAAGGATATGTTGCTTTGGAAAGGAGGCTCTGCTTTTGTTTTCACAGAAAGCCAGAGGCTATGGATTTGTTCCAGATTAAGATACATCAGGTTTGACCAGCCAAGACCACCTGAAAGGTCTCCAATGACACCATGGCCCAGATGATCCAACATCCAGAACTGTTTCAATGCAACTGGCTCAGATGATACAGCCTCACGGACTACTCCATGATCCTAAAATTTTCTTTGTTTCCCCAGAAGATACAGCGCCCCCCTCCAGCAGGAAGTAGTAAGAGAAGCTACGCCCAAATTCCCAAATATACCAAGCTGACTTTGGAGATGTGTAAAGGTTAAACCTTCCTTTTTAAGAAAAGAAAAGGGGAAGTGCGGTGGGATGGTCTGTATGTCAAATGTGTTGCTGATTGGTCAATAAATAAATCACTGATTGGCCCGTGGCCAGGCAGGAAGTATAGGCAGGACAAGGAGGAGAATAGAGCTGGGAAGTGGAAGGCTGAGGGAGAGAGACACTGCCAGCCGCCATGATGACAAGCCGCATGTGAAGATGCCGGTAAGCCACAAGCCATGTGGCAAGGTATAGATTAATAGAAATGGATTAATTTAAGCTGTAAGAACAGTTAGCAAGAAGCCTGCCACAGCCATACAGTTTGAAACCAATATAAGTCTCTGTGTTTACTTGGTCGGGTTTGAGCAGCTGTGGGACTGGTGGGTGAGAGATTTGTCCTGACTGTGGGCCAGGCAGGAAAACTTTAGCTACAATATACCATTGTGTAAATATACCATATTTTTGTTATCCATTATTCTATTGAGGGACATCTAGATTGCTTCTGATTTCTGGCTGTTATGAATAAAGCAGCAATGAATATGGTTGAGCAATTGTCTCTATGGTAGGATGAAGTGTCTTTTAGGTATATGCCCAAGAGTGATAGAGCTGGATCTTGTGGTAGATCAATTCCCTTCTTTCTGAGGAACTGCCCTATTGATTTCCATAGTGGCTATACAAGTTTGCATTCCCATGAGCAATGGATGAGTATTTGCCTTGCTCCACACCCTCACCAGCATGAGCCTTCACTTGAGTTATTGATCTTAGCAATTCTGACAGGTATAAGATGGAATCTCAAAGTAGTTTTGATTTGCATTTCCCTGATGGTTAAGGATGTTGAACATTTCCTTAAGTGTTTCTCAGCCATTTAAGCTTACTCTATTGAGATTTCTCTGTTTACATCTGTACCCCATATTTTAATTGGATTATTTGGGTTTTTTTTTTTTGATATCTAGGTTCTTGAGTTCTTTATATATTTTGGTTATTAGTCCTCTATTGGATGTGGAGTTGGTACAAATCTCATTCTATTCTGTAGGCTGCTGCTTTGTCGGTATGATGGTGTCTTTTACCTAACAGAAGCTTTTAAGTTTCCTGAGGTCCCATTTATTAATTATTGAACTTATTGTCTGCAATAAGGTTGTTCAAAAAGTCTACTCCATTTCCAGTGAGTTCAAGGTTATTCTCCACTTTCTCTTCTATCAAGTCCAATGTATGCAGTGTTATGCTGAGGTCTTTGATCCATTTGGAGTTCATAAATATGAATCTTTTTACATTTCTCTACATGTAGCCATCCAGTTGGACCAGTACTATTTGTTGGAGATGCTGTCATTTTTCCCCAGTGTGTGTTTCTGTCTTCTTTATAAAAAATCAGGTGTCCATAGGTTTGTGGGTTTATGTCTGTGCTTTGAATTTGACTCCACTCATCAAGTCTATTTTTAAACAAATACTATGCTGTTTCTCATTACTATAACTTTATAGTACAGCTTAAAATCAGGAGTGTTGAGACCTCCAGCAGTTCTTTTATTGTTCAGTATTGTTTCAGCTAAATAATGGATTTTTTGTTTTCCATATGAAACTGAGAATTGTTCTTTCAAGATCTCTGAAGAAATATGTAGGAATTTTGATCAGAATCGCAACAAATTGTACATTGCTTTCATTATGATGGCCATTTTTATTATATTAATCCTACCCATCCATAAGCATGGAAGATCTTTCCATCTTCTGATATCTTCTTCAATTTCTTTCTTCAAAGATTTAAAGTTTTTATCATAGAAGTCTTTCTCTTGTTTGGTTAGAGGCTATTTTGAAAGGTGTTATTTCCTTAATTTCTCAGTCTGTCATTTCTGTGTAGGATGGCTACTCATTTTTTAAGTTAATTTTGTGTGTAGCTACTTTGCTGAATGTGTTTATCAGCTGTAGGAGTTTCCCAGTGGAATTTTTAGGGTCACTTATATATACTATCACATCATCTACAAATAAAGATACTTTGATTTCTTCCTTTCAAATTTGTATCTTCTTGATCTCCTTCAGTTGTTTTATTGCTCTAGCAAAGACTTGAATGGAGAGAGTGGACAAACTTGCCTTGTTCCTGATTTTAATAGAATTACTTTGAGTTTCTCTCAACTTCAGTTAATGTTGGCAGCGGGCTTTTGTTATGTTTAGGTGTGTCCCTCGTATCCACAGTTTCTCCAGGTTCATGAACAGGTCTAAGATTTTATCAAAGGCCTTTTCTGTATCTAATAAAATGATCATGTAGTTTTTGTCTTTCAGTTTGTTTATTTGGTGGATTACATTGATAGATTTTCATATGTTGAACTATTTCTGCATCTCTAGGATAAAGCCTATTTGATCATGCTAAATTTCTTTTTGATGTGTTCTTGAACTTGATTTTCAAGTATTTTATTGAGTATTGTTGCATCTATGTTCATAAGGAAAAGGGTCTGTAATTCTCTTTTTTGTTGGTTCTTTGTGTGGTTTGAGTATCAAGGCAACTGTGGCCTCATAAAGTGAATTGAGCAATGTTCCTTCTGTTTCTGTGTCATGGAATGATTTGAGGAGCATTGGCAATAACTTTACTTTAATAGTCTGATAGAATTCTGTGCTAAAACCATCTGGCCCTGGGGTTTATCTTTTTTAGTAACAGCTTCTACTTCCCTAGGAGTTATAGGTCTATTTAAATTGCTTATCTGATCTTGATCTATCTTTGGTAAGTGGTACCTATCCAGAAAATTATTCATTTCTTTTAGATTTTCCAATTTTGTGGAGTACAGGTTTTTAAAGTATGTCCTTATGATTCTCTGGATTTCCTCAGTGTCTATTGTCATGTCCCTCTTTTCATTTCTAATTTTGTTAATTTGGATATTCTTTCTCCACATTTTAATTAATTTTGAACAAGAGTTTGCCAATTTTATTGATTTTTTTTCAAAGTTCCAACTCTTTGTTTCATTATTATTTGTACTGTTCTCTGTTTCTATTTTATTGAATTCAGCCCTGAATTTGATTATTGCTTGCCATTTATTCCTTTTGGGTGTGATTTACTCCTTGTTTCTAGCTTTCAGGTGTACTGTTGACTTGTTAGTATGAGATCTCCCCAGCTTTTTCATAGACCCTTAATGCTATGAGTTTGCCTGTTAGCACCACTTTCATTGTGCCCCATAAATTTGGCTATGCTGTGTATTCATTTTCACTCACTTCTATAAAGTCTTTAATCTCTTTCTTATTTCTGTCTTGATCCACTTTTCATTCCTTAGAGAGTTTCCATGAGTTTGTAAGTTTTTGGTTGTTTCCTTTGTTGTTGATATCCAGTCCTAGGGAGTCTGATAAGATACAGGAAGTTATTACAATTTTCTTGTATCTGTTGAGTGCTGTGGAATAATCCTCTTGTACACTGTAAAGATTTATCACTCAAATTGATTTAATAAAATGCTAATTGGCCAGTAGCCAGGCAGGAAATATAGGCAGGACAACCAAACTAAGAATGCTGGGAAAAGGAAAGAGTGGAGTCAAGAGTTGCCAGCAGATGAGGAGGAAGCAAAATGAGAATGTCGTACTGAGGAAAGGTACCAGGCCACATGGCTAAACACAGATAAGAATTATGGGTTACTTTAACTGTAAGAACTAGTTGATTATAAGCCTGAGCTACTGGCAGAGCATTTTTAAGTAATATTAAGACTGCGTGTCAATTATTTGGGAAGCGGCTGCTGGGTATTTGGGAGTTGCTAGCAGTACAGAAACTTCTGCTTCAGTTGAGACTTACTTTGTGTCCAAACATGGTAAAATTTGGGAAAGTTCTGTGAGGTGCAGAAAAGAAGGTATATTCTTCTGTGTTTGGGTGAAATGTTCTATAAATATCTGGTATGTCCATTTAGTTTATGATGTCTGTCCAACATTTCTTTGTTTAGTTTTTATCTATTGGTGAGAGTGAGGTATTGAAGTCGCCTACTCTCAGTGTGTGAGGGTCAGTATGTGATTTAAGCTGCAGTAGTGTTTCTTTTACAAAATCGGGTGCCCTTGTGTTTGTGGCATAGATGGTATGAATTGAAATGTCATCTTGGTAGATTTTTCCTTTGATGAGTAAGATGTATCCTTCCCCATCCTTTTTGATTAAGTTTGGTTTGAAGTCTATTTTGTTAGGTAATAAAATAGTTACACCAACTTGCTTCTTAGGCTCATTCTCTTGGAATATCTTTTTCCAAGTATTTACCCAGAGGTACTGTCTAATCTTGATGTAGAGTGTGTTTCTTGGACACAGCAGAAAGATGGACACTGTTTTTATATCCACTGTGTTAGTCCTGTGTCTTTTTATTGGGAAATGAGTCCACTGATATTGAGATACTTCAGTGTCCAATGATTGTCCATGTTATTTTGTTGTTGTTGTGGATGGTGGTGGTTGCGGTAGTGGTGGTAGTGTGTGTGTGTGTGTGTGTGTGTGTGTGTGTGTGTGTGTGTGTGTGTATGCTTCCCTTCTTTTGGTTTTGCTGGTCTGAGATTATTTATTCCCTATGTTATCTTGGTTGTAGTTAACCTCCAAAGATTGGAATTTTCCTTCTAACACTTGCTGTAGGGATGAAATTATGGGTACATATTGTTTAAATGTGGCTTTGTCATGGGATATCTTATTTTCTCTGTGTATGGTGACTGAAAGTTTTTCTGGGTATAGTAGTCTGAGCTGGCATCTGTGGTCTCTGAATCTGCAGCACATCTGTCCAGGTGCTTCTGGCTTTTAGAGTTTCCTTTCATAAGTCAGATGTAATTTTAGTAGGTCTGCCTTTATATGTTATTTGGTCTTTTTTTCTTGCCACCTTTAATATTCTTTTAATTTTTGTTGTTCTGCATATTTAGTGTTTTATGTGCCCTGGGGACTTCATTTTTTGATCCAATCTATTCAATGTTCTGGGTATTTCTTGTACTTTGATAGACATCCCCTTCTTTAGGTTGGGGATTTTTTACCTATGATTTTGTTAAAAATATTTTAGAGGCCTTTAAGCTGGGTTTCTTCTTCTTCCTCTATTCCAATTATTCTTAGATTTGATTTTTTTTCCATAGTGTCCTACATTTCTTGGATGTTTTGTGTCAGGAATATTTTAGATTTAACATTTTCTTTGACCAATGTATCCACGTCTTCTATTGTGTCTTCAAGGCCTGAAATTCTTTCTTCCATCTCTTGTAGTCTGAGCTTGTCTCTATAGTTCCTGTTTGAATTCCTAAATTTTTCATTCTCAGAGTTCCCTCAGTTTAGGTTTGATTCATTTTCTTCTACTGTTTCTTTATATTTTCCTGGATTTTTTTAAGGGATTTATTCATTTCCTCTTTAAGGACCTCTATCATCTTCATATAGGTGATTTCAAGGTCTTTTCTTGTGCTTCAGCTATGTTGGAATATTCAAAGCCTGATGCGGTAGGCTTGCTGGGCTCTATTAGAGATGTATTGCCCTGGCTAAGACTGATTGTGTTTTTCTGCTCCCATCTAGGTATTTGGGATTGAAATGATTATTACAAGTGCTAATTTCTGGCTTTGTGTTGATTGAGTGGGAGTTTTTGTTCCTTGGTTTGTGTTTCCTCTCCGGATTTTAGGAGAGTGTGATGGCTGTGTGTTATCTGGTAGGAAATTCTTCTGACATCTTAACATATGTGTTCACTGGGGATTCCAGATAGAATGTGTCTCTGGGTATTGGGAGTTGACACTCAAAAAAGGGGATAGGTTAGGAGTCTGGAGGGTTTCATGGGAAGGAGGAGAGCAGAATGTTCAACCAGAATCTGTTTGTTTAGTGTCCTTGGAGTGGGGGTAGACAGTGTAAAGAAGTTACCCCAGATGTCTGTTATTGCGTTGAGGATTAAACTGCTGTGTTAGATCTAGTGGAACAGAAGAAAAGGGGAAGATCTGCAAACAGCCTAGCTACTTCCCTGGCAGAAGTGCCCTTCGGGTTAGCAGGGGTGCCTACAGGATTTTGTGGCTGGAAGAAAGCAACAAGTATGGGGAGAGAATTTAGGAGGGGGAAGTCTATGAGATCCACAGGAGATGGGGTCATAGTGCAGGGAAGCTGCAGCCTGTGTTCTGTTGAGGAGCTGGGGGTGAGAGTAAGTCTGGGAGAAGAGAAGGAGAAGTGAAGATCTTCCCTTAACTTTTCTGGTTCCCTTGTAGAAGTGGCTTGTGGGTCAGCAGGGGGTACCTATGGGAGATGGGGATGGAATAAAGTAATGAGTGGCTGGGAGGGTGGTTAGGAGGGTAAAGTGTGTGGGAAGTACAGGGAAAGCGAGCAAAGTAGGGGAGAAGGAAGGCTGATGCAGGTGTTCTGTTGGAGAGCTAGGGATGAGACTGGGGGATTGGATTTGGAGGAGCAGAGGAGGGAGTGGTGAAGGTCTTCAGTTAACTTACCTGTTTCTTTGACCTGCTCTGCTGGTGTGTTCTAAGGTGATGTCTGCTGCTATTGGAGACTAGGGTAACAGATGGGTTAGCAGAAGGAAAGTTGGAGGAGATCTTTGTGATCCACTGGAGATGAAATCAGAGAAGAAAGAGAGGTATTCTGCTACAGAGCTGGCAAGAGATTGTGGGAACTGAGCCTGGAGAAAGAAAAGGAGAGGGGAGATTCGCATGCAGCCTGCCTGCTTCCTTTGTAGGTGTGTCCTTTGGGTTTGCATGGGATGCCTGCTGGAATTGAGGGCTAGAATGAAGCAGAGTTGGGGGAGAGAGGTTAGGAGTGGAAGATCTGTTAGATTAGCAAGAGATGGGGGCAGAGGGACGGGGAAGGTTGCAGACAGTGTTCTGGCACAGAGCTGGGGGTGAAACTGAAGGATTGGTTCTGGGCAAACAGAAGGAGAGATAAAGATCTGTAGTCTGCCTACCTGGTTCCTTGGCAGGAGTCATAATTGCTTTCTTATCCTTTACAGAAATCCTTCAGGACTTTTCAGGTGGTTTGTCCTCTCTTTTCAGTTAATGATTCACGTTTTGTGAAACTTCTCCTATGCCCAATTACTCTGCATTGGCTGTTACTACTGTGCCCCCTTAGAGATCTTATTTCACCAGAGACATATCAGTCCTCTGTCCTTCCAGAAATGTGCAACTTTGAATTGATTTAATGTATCTAACCTCTATATTCACCCAGCTGTTTTAGACATGGCTAATTTGTACATATGGCAGCGGTCAAAATGCAACAGGAAGTATATTTAGAACTGCGAACAAAACAAAGGATGGCCTGAGACAGGAATGTCAAGTTCAATCTGCCATGCATTTACCATGTCTCACAAATGACCCACAACAGAGTTACACTCTCATCAAGAATGACCAGTTAATTAACCTTCGTATAATTCAAAGTCATTCACTCATTACTGCTAGCAAAGTCATCACAAGGGTGGCATGCTTATCCGTCCAGTACACAGAAACTGCAGGCTTTATATTTCAGATGCCAGTCCTTAGAGCTTGGTACAACTCTGACTTACCTGAACCAACAGATTTCTTAAATAATGAATTTGCTTTGTTGTGTTTGTAAACATCATTTACAATAATACCACAACACTCATAACTTCGTACCCATATTATAAATTTATTGGGCTAAAATTCTCCATTTGGGGCCCTTGAAAATACTGAATTTTGTAGGTAAGATGTATTACCTCTTTACAAGTTCTCCCAAATGACAGTTAGCACAAACTGATGACTTGAAAAGGGCTATTGACTTTGTAAAGCCTCCTTCTGGTTTTTTGATGTCTCCTGCTGGCTGACAAATCCTTTCAATTCCCTTTCATGCACTCCAAACTCATTTTAACATCCAAACTCATTTTAACATTAGCTCACCATTGTCCTGTCCTACTGTGGTACTCTCTGACTGAGGGTATAGCACTCCCAATCTTCTAATCACTGAACTGAGAAATCCATGACTATCCTGTTCTTCCTCTCTGTCAACTTTCACAAGTCATTTCACATTGAGATATTTCCATCCTGCATCTCCTGCATCTCCATGTTCCCCTTTCACTGAAATCCCCTCATCTCTTGTGTTGCAGCAAAGACACATCTCTCTATTCAACAAGAACATGAAACAAGATTATTCTGGAGCCAAACTATGAGGGACCATGGACCACAAAAACATAGATTTAGGATTCCTTGGTCGGCTATGTAGAGTCTGATTCCCCTGCTACTTAAAATAGCCAGACAGAGCACAATTCCTAAAATCAGACCTCAGTGTTCATGTCAGGTGGTATTGACAGTTGAATTCAAAGAGAGATGTGTTGTTACTGATGTTGAAATCTTATTGATTGAAACTTTTATTACTTAAAACATTAGTTTCTTTTATCTCAGTTGAAACAAATTTAAACATTTTTCAAAGATTTAATTATTTCTATTTTATGTGTATGACTTTTTGTCTGCATTTTTTTGAGTGCACCACTTCCATGCAGTACCCACAGAGACCAGAAGGCGGCACAAAATTCTCTGAAACTGCAGTTAACAAATGGCTGTGGATGCTGGGAATCCAACTAGAGTCCTCACCAAGAACAGAAAGTTCACTTAGACACTGAGCCCCTTGTTTAAACATGTTTAAAACTTCTTGTAATTAAAACCATATGAACTTGTAATGCACATTCATTATAAATATCCAAAAGGATTGAGTTCAAGAAATGAAAACATTTTTTGATGAACAGACGCAACCTCAAAAAAAAAAAAAAAAAAAAAAATCTGGCCTGGCAGCAGTGGTGCACCACTTTAATCCCAGCACTCAGGAGGCAGAGGCAGGCGGATCTCTGTGAGTTTGAGGCCAGCCTGGTCTACAGAGCAAGATTCAGGACAGCCAGAGCTACACAGAGAAACCCTGTCTTAAAAAAAAAAAAAAAACAAAAAAAAACTCTGTTTCATTTTCTTTTCCTATATTGTAAAACTAAAATATTTACATTCTTGTCACTTTTTAGTTGCATCTAGGAAAACTAAAATTTAAGACTCCGAACATAATTTCGCATATCCTTCCCTCGTATATTCTTTTAACCATAGATTGGTTTTACACTGACTCTAAGAACTAAGTGATTAGATTTTTTATTATTTCTCCTCCATCATCATCTCCTGTGATTATGAAACTTTGACATCACATTTCTGTGGTATCCTCATTCTAATTTGCAGCACTTACGATAATAGGACAGATCATATAGAACTCGCTTCACTGATGATTCATC
The DNA here is from genome assembly GCF_007827085.1 of Peromyscus californicus insignis. Taxonomy (NCBI): domain Eukaryota; kingdom Metazoa; phylum Chordata; class Mammalia; order Rodentia; family Cricetidae; genus Peromyscus; species Peromyscus californicus. Next base: position 29,665,518 of record NW_026294617.1, read on the forward strand.
TCACTGGCCTAACTGAAGATTGCAACTCACATCAACTCGGTATTATTAACAAACTTATCATGCCAACTCTCACAGCAAAAGAAAAATCATTATATTTAGGCCATTTTGATTTTAGTGTGTGATGAAAATAATCAATAAACCAACCATAAAAATCTTAATGTAAATACGTCAAATCTATCACAGCATATATAAACAGTAAAAAAGCTAACAATATCATCTATTTTGCCTTTGCTTAGAGTTTAGGTGATCCCTGGTACATGCAAAGTAATAATCCCTGAAGTAGCATGTAAGGGGAGAAGTTCATTCTGATAGCCTAAGACCATTTTCCAGAATGTTCTGGTCTAGATCAGGGACAGAGCACCAATGATGAGGCAGACAGACCCTTCACTCAAGAGTAAAACATGTCAGCATGACTGTTTCTTTAATCGTAGTTTCTTGAAGCAGAAAAAATTGTCTCTCTACACTGACATAAAATTACATTGTTGTATTTACAGCCACTGGGCATCTCCGAATATTTTTGGCCTTCTGGAAAACCTCCACATTTATCATTTGAACTTCATCAAGAGAACCCACAGAGCTTCACTCCTCCACTCTGGAGCTGGGTACAAGGACTGAGATGGTGAATTCCAGACCTTAGTCTAGACAGAACAACAAGAGAGAGAATCTACCGGGAATGCAGGGGCTTGAGGGCAGGGAGGGAGGAAGCTGGGGTCTGAGAGGCCGTGGATGCAAAATGGCCTTCCTCCTTCCTCCTTCCTCCTTCCTCCTTCCTCCTTCGAGCTGATTCCAATAGAGGTGTCAGCAGTGGCACTGCCTGGCCATGGCCTTGCATGGTAGAGTTGCAGCTGTTTAAGGTCTGCAAGCCCCTTCTGCTGCACAATGGTCAATGGCTGTGGGAGTTGTCATGAGCTCCCTTGGGCACTCCTGCAATTCCACTCATAGCCCCATTCTTCTCAAATAAAAACCCTTCTTTTTCCTCCATCAGAATAACTTTTTGTTTACTACTAGGACCCCGATGAGCATTATAACCTGGATGTTTGTGCACAACACCAAACGTCCAGAGCCAAGCTGGATCAACATCTAGAGTGGGAGAGAAAGTGCAGGACAATTGCATTTTATAACTGCTGTTTTCAAGTGCAAATGGTCTCCATGTATGGATTTCAGCATTTAATACACAGTATACTTTAATTTAATTAAATGATCTGAAAATCATTTGATTTTACATTACCCTGATAGTATGCCATGCTGCCCTTGAAGAATCTGATACAGGGCTGATTATTCCCAGGTTCTTAGTGGTTTTTGCTGACTGGTGTCCTGGCACGGGGTAGATCTGGCTTACCAGGGCTCTTTCTGGGAACCATTGAAGCTGTGTGAGTTTAAAGCCATGATGGAATGTATCTTTTCACCATCCATATGACTGATTTTGTTCCCAGGCGGCTATAATAAAAATGAAAGTTCTAAGTGACCTTTGGCTCCTTCCTGCCACTTTCCCTCCATGTTTATCTCCAGGCCTCAAGCTCTCCGGAGTGTAAGCCCTGTGTCTGCACTTTAACACATTAAACATCAACTTTCAACCTTGCCAGGATGAGTAGGTTTGACTTCCCTTAAATGTCAACAGAGTCAAAGTAATCCCGGGTCTTTTCTTGTCAGTTAGCAGGGACACTTACAGAATACAGACTTTCTTATCGGGCTCCTTTGTAGAAGGAATAAACCACCTTGAAGCAGGAAACAGTTCAAAATCTGTTGAAAATATTGAAAAAAAATGTGTGGAAATGGACAGGGCAGAGTCTCAATGCATTGAGTTACCAACCTTCATTTCTAAAGATATATGACTAAAAGCAGTGGTTCTCTCACAGATTAAAATAAATGATTTTAAAATGTTATTTAATATTTATATTATTTTATTTAGAAAATACTAATAGCTCCCAAAAAAAGATCTCTTTAAATCTACTTAAATGTTGTGTTTGTTTCACAAGAAAAAAAAAAACAAAAACAAAAAAAACAATACTTTCAAAAGGGTTTATTGCTTGGAAAGGTTTTAAAAAAATCTAAATAAAGCATCAAATATGCCAAAAGGAATAGATGAAAGAATGTGTCTGGAATAGACACATAGCCTGCTTCTCTCCAGGAAGCCACTCTCTTTGCAGGACTTTTGGCTGGAGCCTGGGCCTCTCACTTTCATAGCTACTTCTCTAAGTAATATAAACCAATATCCAAACAAAAAGTCTCCCTTGCTTTTAAATTTCCCTTACTTGAGACTTAGTTTTTGCCCTGTTTCAGAAAAGTATTTAAATAACTGATTAAAAATAAATACCAAGCTTAATGATACTCTTTGTTTCAAATTACATCCTGCTCCCCTAGCACTAACTTCTAATAGAGATGTCCAATTAGAAATCAGCGGTGTTAGCTTTTCTTTACAAGTTTACATTTTGATGAAGTCATAGACAGAAAAATAAAGCCCAACCCTGAAACTCCAACTGTTTGTGCCAGTGAGATGTTTCATGAGGTTAAAGCACTTGTCAGGAAACCTGGATACCCAAGTTTCTACCCCAGAACCTGAACAAAGGGGGAAGAAGACCGCCAAGTTGTCCCCTCACAGCCCCACGCATTGATGGAGACTTTGACGAACACAGGTGGACAACAAAAGAAAAATGGGCTCCCTGAGACATTGTGAGGACTTCTCAACAGGACCAGTAGGGGTAACGGGAAGAACCCAGAGCCTCATTGAAATACCTAAGCCACTATCTATTTAGGCACTTTATCCTTACGCCTCTCTCATCGCTGTGGGATGAAGTTTTCCATCCTCCAGGACTTGGCCTGTCTTTCCACGACCTTCAATTCTTTGCCAGAGCCAGGGAGCAAACTCAGAAATCCCATCAACAAACATCGGCACTCCTGTTACAATGACACATGTGAGCCCCCCATAATAATATTAACTTTTTCTAATAATAAAATTTTTCAAAAATTAAAAAACAAACTATTGGCCGGGCGGTGGTGACGCACGCCTTTAATCCCAGCACTCGGGAGGCAGAGCCAGGCAGATCTCTGTGAGTTCGAGGCCAGCCTGGGCTACCAAGTGAGTTCCAGGAAAGGCGCAAAGCTACACAGAGAAACCCTGTCTCGAAAAACCAAAAAAAAAAAAAAAAAAAACCAAAAAAACAAACTATTGTTTCAAAGCTACACAGATTTAAAAATGAATGTTTGCTTTCAAAACCAGTGTCTATGTAGTTGGGATTGTGTATATTTATGCTATTAGATCGTGACGGGCAGTTTACAATGTTCTTTATTTAAGCTATTTAGAAATACATATCTACTTACACATATCCCATATTCTACACCACATGCCTTGAGTTACTTCCAGGGTCTTCACTGTATAGTTTAGCTGAGCCTGGGACTCACATCAAAATTATGTCCATGTATCTTTCCCTCTCCTTCTCTCATTTATTGCTGATAGGAAAGTTACTCTCATTTATTTTGTAATAAATCACCTTAATAAAATTGCATACAATTTCTAATAGCTTTTTTATTGATTTATTCTATTTTTCCTAGTAAACAATTATGTTATCTGCAAAGAAATATCACCACACCACTAATTACTACATAAAATGCTAATAATTTATTATATAGCTTAATTATATGGAGTACTTGTTCCAAAACAATGTATTTAACACGGCAGCTATCAGTTGCTTTTGTCTCTTTTTCTAAGCATTTCTCTTTCCATCTCCCTACTCTGTCTTCTCCCTGGACCTCAAAGATGTCAAGATGGTCAACATTCACTTGTTACATATTCTTCACCAGTCACTTTAATGTGTGTGAGAATAAATATGTCTCCCTGGACATATTTAACATGCATCAGTTGTACAAAATAATGGGTTCATGATAAGATAATATATAAGTTCCTTGTTCACTCTCTAGTTTCCATATTGCATCTGTGTGTTCAGCATCATCCTCCTGTCTCAATGTTGGGGGTTTAGTTCCCACTAACTGTCGCTTTACTTCATGCTATGGTCAGCAGAAGAAACACGTGGGAGTCTGCTCTTATTATTGATGCTAAATTTCAAAAGATGAGGGGCTTTCCTTATTCTTCCCTGTTTGGTATCCTTAATTGATTGCAAAGATGTCTTGATCACTCCAATGAACCTGCTCTTCCTACTGAAGAGAAAGCAGTTTGTCTGCCCTCTGCTTTCAGAGGACTGGGCATGGAATAAGTGGACAAGCACAAGCTGTTATTTCTGGATTCACAAGTTGAGAATGAAAGAGTAAGCCTGCTGTATCAAATGCCACGGGAGAGGAACAGTCATTCCATGTATATGTGGTGAATCTTTGTAAACTACCAATATTCTTGTACCCCATTATTCCTGCAGCTTTTGTTTAAGGATTTTATTCTGCTTTCAGCTTCTGCTTAGGTTCAAGAATTCATTTTGGTTTCCTTTCTCTGATCTCTTTTCCTTATCTTTATCCATATCACTATAAGCATTCAACTGCTGGAATACACAGTTAGAAATTAAAGTTGATGTTTGAGAAGTTTTCATTTGCCAATAAAAGTGTGCCCCCTGAGATTCATATTTCTTGCTAATCAAAACCCACAACTCCCTTCATTGCCATACCAAGGACTGTCTTCAAAGATAGGTCCCTGAGGTTTTATGGGGAACAGATCTCAGTTAATCCAAGCTTTGAAAATATGCAATTTAGAAAAATAGAATTCAAATTTGCACTGAGTAATATTTTATTAATATGGAGGAAATACATTTTCTTTTCATTTGGTTTCTAATTAAATGGAAGCTCACATTTGCATATGGATAAACCATGTTTGGTTCATGCTGCTTAAATTCCTGCAAAAATAATCCTGTTCCAACTTTGCAAAGACACAAGTCAGCACCGGACATTATTTTCTCATTTAATTGTGTCAAGGAAAGACAAGATTGTGCCATTTACTCATTTCAGTATTTTAATTTAAGTATTCAAAGATGACTCCCGTATAATGTGAAAGGAAACAGGAGAACTAAATTAGAACTGCCTCCATTTTTTTTCAGTTCCAAAATGAAAGATGTCCTTGAAATGACACATGTTCTACAAGCAAACCAAGTTTTAATACTAGACAATGCATAGACAGTAAAGTAGTGAAACACCACTGGTTGAATTTCATTGCCCTCCTTAATCCGTACATCAAAGTCCTGGTCTCTCTATCATATACTGTGACCACACTAGGCGACAGAGTCCTCAGGAGACGATTAAGTTGGAATGAGGTGATACTACAGACCTTAACTTTTGACTGGTGATCCATTAAGAAAAGACTTGGACTATGATACAGAGAAGAGAGATGACTTAAAGACAGAAGATGTTATCTACAAGCCAAGGAGGCAGGTATGGATGCTGCTAACCCTGCTGGTACCTCAGTCTTGGACTACTAGCCTCTAACACAGTGAGGAAAAAAAATAAAAATAAAAAAATCTCACAGAGATCCGCCTGCCTCTGCCTCCCGAGTGCTGGGATTAAAGGTCTACAGCGCGAGATCCAGGAAAGGCGCAAAGCTACACAGAGAAACCCTGTCTCGAAAAACCAAAAAAAAAAAATAAATAAAATAAAATAAAATAAAATAAATAAAAAAATAAAAAAATCTCTGTGTAAGAAACCCTTAGGTGATGGATTTCTCCCAAGCTAATATACAAGCTTTGTGATAAACTAACTTCTAGCCATAATCAAAATAACCCTGCTTTTGCTCAACATGAGCCAAGGACTTCGCTTTCCACGTTTTTCATACTCTTCATAGAATAATTTCAAATGCATGTATTTATAGAGCTGGGGAGACAACTTAGTTAGTAAGGTCTATGACTCAGAAACTCAAGGACTTGAGCTCAATCCCTACAACCCATGGAAGAAAGTAAATAAAACCAAGGCATGGTAGTATGTACTTGTGATCTCAGTGCTTAGGGAGCAAAGATAAGTGGATCCCTGGGATTCACTGACCACTTGAGATTTAAAAAGGAAACTTCTCATCCTTCACATTATAGTGAAGATGCAAACTATCTCAATGACTGTGCAAATTTCTTTGTTTTGTTATAGAGAGATCTTATTTAGAATTGTATTCAAGGACCCATGATGTCAGAAGACACATCTCTATAAAATATATACTTGGACTAAAGAAATAGCTCAGTGGGTGAACTGATTGCCTTGCAAGAAGGAAGAGCTGAGGTCAGTCTCCAGAATCAACATAAAAACACCAGACTGGTGGCGCAATTGTAATCCCAGCATAGCAATGGGTAGATGGAAATGGAAGGATCCCTGGGCCAGCCAGCCTAGCAAGTTCAAGGGCAACAAGTGACTTGTCTCAAGAAAAATTGGAGGAGAAAGCCCGAGAAATATCACCAGAGGTTAGCCTATGGCCTCCACATGCACATATAAATATATATCTGCCTATGTATGAACATGAACACACACGTGGCAAATTAATAAATGAACTGCAGTCAATAAGATTATCTGAATGAATGAGTACTATTTTATTTTTAATTATACAATTTAGTTCTTTAGACATAATAGAGAGAATCTTATATGTTAATGAGATTAGGTAAAATAATATTATATATCTTTCACATGAAGCTTAAAGAAATAGATTATCGGGGATTTAGCTCAGTGGTAGAGCACTTGCCTAGCAAGCGCAAGGCCCTGGGTTCGGTCCTCAGCTCTGAAAAAAAAAAAAGAAAGAAAGAAAAAAGAAATAGATTATCACTGTTTTAAAATGCTATAGTATACAACAAGACAAGAAAAAAATTAAAAATATCAGGCAGCTGATCATTCATTTAGGTTAATTAATTAAATAATTCTCTACCTTGACCATGGCTCCATGAAAGACAAAAACAATCCAGAGTCAATGACTGACTGACATAGGGTTTCTCAAGTTGGGACCAATGGTGCTTCAGATTCCCCATGGGGACACTCTGAAACTCACTGCCATCAAGAAACCAATTCCTCGCTTAGCTTCTTGGTCCTAATTTTCCCCTTGTACCCTTTACTTACTTCAGAGAGCTCACCCTCAATAAGTCAATGATGCAGGAATTCCAGTCTTCCTTAGGAATTGACCTCAGATAGGTGATACCAGAGAGGGTCAGAGGAAGCCACCTCTTTAGATAGGAGTCTCAAGTTCCATCACTCCTCAATCAAATGTCAGTGGGAACCCTTCACTGGTGAGGGGAGAGGATGGGTCATGTCTAACATTTTACAGTATTGATACTTGTCATTGACCTCTGTATAATCTTCACCCATAATACAGGATGAGCTAAGACAGGTCATGAGTGCAAGGAAATAGACAAGTTAGTGCAAGGACACTTGGGAAGCTGTAAGCACTGTTGCAAAGGGCCCTGTTGTGCTGAGAGAATGAAAGATGCTCAGATTTAATCATGAACCAGAAAGACTTCTTGGCAGCATTCAAGTAGCCGAGCATCAGCTCCTGCTGAAGGGAAGTTGAAGTTGGAATCTAGGTGCACAGTTTAACTGTAAAAGTGACAGAAGTTTGAAAAAAGCTTAGATCTTGCTCTAGATCTCAATAACTGAGCCAGAATCATTTCTCTCATAAGCAAAATATCAGGATTCCTGAGACACTAAAGGGCATATCCACCTGACCTTTGCATAAAGCAGACTTTCTCTCTTCAAACAAAGGAAAGTGTGTACTTCTACACTCACACAGTCTAGAAAATTCTAGGAGTTCAAGCATTCCAGGGCACCCATCCTCTTTTATGTCATCAATATGGTCCTGAAAACACAGATAAATGTTGTGGATGAAAGAAAAGTATTATTAACTGATCCAAGATTGACTCCAATTATCACTGCCTGGTATTTCAGTTGTGATCATTTGATTGGATCATCCCATGGCATACAGTTATTTGATGAGGGCACTTAGCATGGACCCTCATTGCTTGTGCAGCAGGTTCATGAGCAAAGTAGCCATATCATCAACAGAGGATACTCATGATCTCAACAGCAGGTACTCTCAAGGAAGTTGATCTGAATAATGCCATAGATGAATGTTCAGCTAATCAATAATAGAGAATATGTTAAACATTCACTTAAGTACTATTCCTTATGATTAGCCATCCACATTGCAAGATAATGATGTCAGATACCTTAATCCCTAGAACCAGCAACATTTCATGTGGCTGGAAGGTACAGATGTGCTGGATAGGGTTATGCTTTTCCTGTTAACAGTGGCTGAAGCAGCCTCATTATTAGAGATGGAAGACAGTGTGGCCTACAAAGCATCATGCCAGACAGCATTCTACCAGGGAGATGAACCCATTTGAACCACAATGGAGCTGTGATGATCACCAGGTGAACAACCATGCAGCATTGCTGCAGCACACTGCACTGCCTGAAAGTTGGCATCTTGATAGAGTTAAGACTCATTGAAATTAGCTTCCAGAAGACACAATGGAAACTAGCTGGAAGGAAGATGAGGGTCATTCTTCAGGATGTGACATGCATCCTAAAGCAATGGGTAGAAGATAACTTTAAATCACATATAAGTAAATATCAAAAAATAAAAGATCTCTGGAGCAAAGGGGAAATAATAGCTGTAACTTAAACTTTTTTGAGATTATAATTTAATTACATTTCTTCTTTCCCTTTTCTCCCTTCAAGTCCTCCCATTAACCCCTCCACACTCTCCCTAAAATTCATGGCCTCTTTTTCCACCAGTTGTTATCCCATGCTTTTGAACTACCAACTGGAGACGTAGAGATTTTCTTTCCAGAAGCTTTACGATTTAAATTCCTGGAAGAACTGAGTCCTGAAGGATGATTCCACCAGTCCAGTGTGTAGTCCATTAACATCAAGCTAGCACTGCTGCCTAGTTCAAGGCTTTTGTCCCAGCAAACCAGTCGGCACCGCACTCTCAAGGTAGATGACCCAACCTTCATGAGGTGCTTGAACAAATACCTGCAACAGGTTGTCGCCTAGTATGTAAGCATAGCAACTATGCACTAATGGAGGCCCAGTATCCACTGACCCACTGATGGTCACACCCCAGGATATCATTTATTGAAGGGAAATTGTCATCCAAGGGATCAGGGGACTTTAGAATGGGGTTTGGAAGAAAGCTGTGATGACTATTAGTTAACTCTTCGGCAATGCCTGTAACAGCCAGAAATGCCCTCTTCTGATATGTATTCAATAGAAATTAAGAAGAATTAATTAAATAGGACGGACATGAACGTAAGGGCTCAAATGGGAGAAGCAGAAGATTTGAATTGCCCAAGCAAAGACTGTAGCAGATACTATTATAGCAGACATTATTGGTACCCTGCCTAGCTAAGGGCCGTGGTTTTTGTCTGAAGCTGTCTCAGTCTCAGGAGAACGGTCTTTACCCCAAACGTCCCTCTCTTGGGAGTGACTCAATCAGAAGCAGCAGTAACTCCTGGTCCATAACTAACTAGAGGAATTGAGGCCACAATCAACGACCAGTTTGATAATGTGATGTGATGTATAATCAAGCATCCATGCTCCTGAAAGTCCAGGATAGATAGATTGCAACCGAACACTGTTGCCTGGTGTTCTCCCCACCCCCCACTCTACTGTCTCCCTAGCCTGCCCTCCTCTCCTGCCATTTTCCAAATGAGTTAGTTCCCTTTTATAAGTGACTTCCACAAAAACCCTCATCTTTGTATCCACTATGTGAAAGCCAGCCTGTATGGGTGGTCACAGTACTCCCCACATTTCCCAGGGGTAAATTCTCTTAGAAATTTTTTTATGTGTTGGTGCAGTGTACCATATATATTTGTATTAATGAACAATATGTAACACTATCCAATATTTATGAAATTTATATAAATTATATCATTTTCTTTGTGTCTCACTGCAATATGTTTTTCTCTCCCAAACTTTCTGAGCCTTATAAATGTACGTATATATTTCCCTAATTTATTCATCTAACTCTTCTATTTCACTTCATTTATTATGTTGAGTTATTCAAGGTTTTTTTGCTATGTTTCTAAGATCAAAAATGGTATAGCTATGAGCATCCTTGTGTATGAGAATTTTTATAAGTTTTAAATGTTTGACTTTTCTCAGGCACAAGATGCTCTTCAATTCTCTTGCTAAAGACTCAAAGAATGAAGTGAAAGTCATGCATGTTTTCACGTGGAACTGTGATGTGTCCACAGTACCCCACACTTTCATTGGTACTGGTACTGTCTGATAATGTTCCTCCGGATTGTAAGGGTTTAAATGGTATCACTATGGTACCCAGTTGCATCTTTCTAGTTACTCAAGAGATTTAAAAAATGCTGGAGGTATAACTCAGTGGTAAGAGACATATTTGGGATGTTTAAGGTCCAGGGTTGGAAATCTAGTACCAAACACATGCAAAAGCAAAATTGTCTATGTGTGAGTATATGTTTGCTTATAATTTTTTGTAAAATGTTTTTTTCTCACAAATTCGTAGGAATTCTTGCCAATTCTAAATATCAATCACATTACCTTTGAATATACCAAAAGTTTAAAGTCTATTTTAATTGAACGTATCAACTGAGTCTTGCAGTTTTAATTTTTAATGTGTTTAGAAAAAGTTCCGTAATACCTGTAACACAAATTGTTAGAAGGTCTTATTAATAAAATCAAACCTGAAGCCAGGTATTGGGGTAAATGCTGGAAGATCAGAGAAGCAGAACAAGCCACGGCTTCCTCACCTCACCAGTTCCTCAGCTGATCCTGTTTCCTCAGGCTGGAAGCTTCTGAGTCCTCATCCAAATGGATCTCAGCTGAACTGCTGCTCAAAGCCTAAAAGCTTAACCAACCTAGTTCCTGGTCCTCATGCCTTATATACCTTTCTGCTTTCTGCCCTCACTCTCTAGGATTAAAGGCTGACTTCCTGGGATTAAAGGTGTGAGTCACCATGCCTGGCGTTTCCAGTGTGGCTTTAAACTTACAGAGATCCAGATGGATCTCTGCCTCTCAAGTGATAGGACTAAAGATGTGTGTGCCACCATTTTCTGGCCTCTATGCCTATCTAGTGGCTGTTCTGTTCTCTGACCCCAGATAAGTTTATTAGGGTGCACAATATTTTGGGGAACACAATATCACACAAACACCAAAGTCATAAAGACTTTTTCCTTCCAAATTGTCCAGTTCTGTCTTCCAAACGTCTACCTGTAAGCTCATCACCACCTGTCCTAACATCATTTGTTGAATTTCCCTTTCATTCATCCTGAGAAGTGGTACCAGCCCTTTCACTTGTGAACTGTGGGGCCTGTGCAATTGATTTTCTATTTCATTCCATCGGTGGCCTATTTCTTTGGGTCAGTCCTTAGTCTTGGTTGTCATAGCTTTAATTATTCTTAAGATCTAGTAGGACAGTTCTGACTATTCATTCACTTGTTCTTTTCCCATCTTTTGGCCACATTGGGTCCTTGTAAAGCACCTTAAAAATTTTGTTGATTTCAGTAAATACATTTTGGGAGTTTTTTAATGAATAGACTGTTTGGTGAACTGATATCTTTATGATACAGGTTTTTAATATCCCCTCATGGTGCATAGGAACTTATGTGTGCATTTCTAATGAATTACTTCTCTTTTCACTAATTCATAGTTTGTTGTAGCTGTACTGCTTCATGCTTTTATTAGACCTGATAGTTTTTGAACAGCATAGGGCAACATTTTCTTGGTCAGCACTGCCAATTAAAGTGTACTAGCCTCATACATGTCAGTCAAGTGCACGACTACAGAGCTGTATCCCCAGGAAGTGGTTTCACTGTTTATTTTGAAATTGACCCATACTTACCGTGTACAGGCTAGCCTTGAACCCATGATCTTCATGCTTCAGCCTCCTAGTAGGTAGAATTAAAAACCTATTCTCCTGGACTTAGCCTTCAGCATTTATTTCAAGGTGATATTGTTTTCTAGTAAGATTTTTCTCCACTCTGTTCTCCCACTTAGTCTTCCTTTCCCCAGAAGCAGTTAATGTTATGGAATTTTTAATAATCTGTCATCAATATTTCATGCTTATATTGGAAAGTTCATTCACTTCTTTCATATATTAATCAAGGATATGGTTACAAAAGAATGCATATGTATGAAATATATTTATTTTCTTCTAAACAAGATAAATAACCAAGCACTAAGAATCGTTTGTTGCCCTGCTGTCGACCTCCGATCACATGTTCCCATCATCCACTTGATGGCCCTGTGGGGCTCTGCTCTTTAGCAGCTCCAATGAGAAAATCCACATGATATTTTATTTGTCTCACCAAAGCCCAAAGTCACAACATATTATTGCTTTGTTGAAAAGTTCATTGATTTTCTCTTCCCCTGCAAACATGTCAGGCTTTTCTCCAGTGATAGCTCTTGTCTTTCTTGTACTGGAGTACATGCTTTGAGCATGCCCAGATCCATAGTGTGCTTGTTGCATGAACATTGTCAGCTCTGGGCATCAACCAGCAGTGGTGGTGAGCAGGCAAGGAAGCAGGAAATGCCTCCCCATCCTGTCAGGTCACCAGTTGTACAGCTTTGATTCCCCATGTTCTCCACTTGGTTTCTGAAAGCAATATTTTACATTATTCTACTTTCTCATTGCTGTTATCAATTTCTATCTTTTCAGAACTAATGAGCAGGACTGGTGGACTGCATTGATTTTGCTGCTTTCTTTTTTCTAAATAGATGTTCATACAATTTATCAAGTTACGTCTCTTTGTATTCAGTTATCCTGTGCCACAATTGGTCAATAGTCTTTCAAATTCAAAATTCCTTAAAATGAGCTAGTGGATACTTGAGTAATTGCCCCATATCAAAGGAAATAAACATAGTATTTATTAGGATTTGACATATAAAGCTTTAACATATCTAGGCCATACATTCCCAATCTTAACATGCATTTCATTTTCAGTAAAAATATCTAGCTTTAACAATTGCTGTTCTACATTTGTTGAAATTATTATATGACTTTTCTTATTTGCTAAACTCATGGTATTAAAAACATTAATCAATTTTGTGAGAACATTCTCAGGTGGCAGGTGAAATGGCTCAGTAGTTAATAGCACTTGCTGCATTTTCAGGGGACTAGTTTAGTTCTCAGTACCCATGAGCTTCCAGCTCCCTGAAACTCCGCTTCTGGGATACCTTACATCCTCTTCTAGCTTCTGAGGATGCACATATGCATATGTGCATATGTACTCTCTCTCTCTCTCTCTCTCTCTCTCTCTCTCTTTCACACACACACACACACACACACACACACACACAAATAAAAACAAATACGATGAATAATAAAGAATCTCAGATTTCATGATGGAACCTCCATTTTCACAATATGCTTGAATGTTTTGCTAATTTCTTTTGGCCACTTATGGATTTAATTTTTTGCATCAAGTTCATTGACATAAGTTAGACAATTGTGGGGTCTTTTAAAGTTTGGAAGAGCTCAGACATGAAACTCTTCAGACTAGGTAGTCTTTTGCGAGAGGAAAACTTGAGTGCCTATTTCAGTTTCTTTATTGCTTATTGATCCGTCCGAGTTCTTTTTTCTCATTCTCAGAGAGAAAAGTAACTTACCCAATTTTCTGTAGCCATTTACTGGCAGAGAAGACAGAACATTCAGCTTGGCTCTCATTGGCTCCATTGCCTCTATGCTTAGCCACTATTATAACTACTGTGTAGTCAGATCTTGTTCTAGAAGATGCCCCTCTAAATTTTAGTATGGGAATACAAGGAAATGGACAAAACAGTGAAAATCATGCATTTAGAAGACAGCGCTGGTCTTGAGCTTTTAGATTGAAGGCAAACACGATGAAAGAATCAAAACATTCCAGTACCCCAGGCATAACCTCAGTAGTATAGAGTGCTTTATTGTGGACCAGGAAGTTAAGAAAAGAGAAAGGGAGATGGACAAAACAATAGACTGTGGACTTGTAAGGAGTCGAGATAAACAAAGCCCCTGAAATCTGTGATGTTGAGATGACGCCGTGTCTTTGGCAGACAACAAAACACAGTATGAAAGAAAAAGAATGAAAGGAAGAATGGGGGAAGACAGACATGGCCACACATCTAGCAGAGTGAGAGGCTCTTCTTCCTCATCCTTGTGTTTCTGTTCCAAAGGAGGGAAGGTCAAAGACTCAGTGGGCTTGCCAGTCTCCTATTCCCCATCACCCCTCCCCCTCTACTCATACCAGATGAAGGATGGAGGGAGGCTTATGGAGATATTGGTAGGAACATATTCTTCCTTCCTTCTTCTCTGGGGTACTCTGCTCTGCCTCATCTATGAGCCCTGGTCTTAGACCAAACTTGCCCCCCTCAGTGAAACATCTGACCCTCAGTGCTCTGCAATGAAAAGGAAGGTTACATCTGGCTCCCTAGACTACAGTCAACCATTTGTGTTCTCTATTCCTGCAGATCCCAAGAATGACAAAGTGCCATTTATTTTTTACTTCCTCAAACACTCCAAAATGCACAAACACTCAAAAGTCCAAAATGCATGAACACTATAGATTTAAGATGAACAGTTGATTAACCCATTTAAAGCACAGATAAGAATTTCTTGAAGCAATCACATAAAAGTGGGAGCTAAAATTCTAGAAATTCATCCAGTTTGGAGATTCAGCTTTGAGAACTCCTTGTAGAGGGAGAGACACTGTGTGCTCCCTGGACTTCAGACACCAAAGAGAAGACCGCTTCAAAGAAAGAAGAGGCTCTTGTCACTGTTGCGCACTCTTCAACATTTGCTGTGAAAGAAACAAGATGCACATATTGCCCTTCAAGAGCTGCGTTTCTGGCTGTGCAGAGATGAGAGCCTGGCTTGTTCTAGGATTCCAGTGGGCAGGGTACCAGGCTAAAATGGTTTTTAATTTTCTGGGGAATTCATTGTTCAACCACAGAACACAAATATACTGAACACAGCGCCTTTTCCTTAATACAATTTGCATCTAAAAATAAACAAAACATGTGGAAAGAATAGTGATGCATATGCTGACATGCATTAGAGTAGATGAGGCACCAATTTTGTCATAAATCATCATACAACGTGTTGTCTGAGCTTGAGCGGAAATTTCAAATCTCAGTTCTTGACTCTGTCAAGGCCAAAACACAAGGAAATAAACCGAGTTCTGTCATTTTCCATCCTCTCTTCTTCCAGTTTGCTGTACATCTTCTGATTTTTTCCCCATGCCTCTTTCTCAGTCTTTCCCTTCAGCTTCTGCGCTTTGTCAAATACTTACACTGTATTTAGGTAGAAAGGGAAGGCATGCTAGCAGTACGATATGTTTAAGAACCAATGGCTTGCTTTGCTTCCCTTTTTACTTCCTGATTTATCCTCATCTGGAAGTTCTAAGTTGTAATAAATTAATTTAAACTTTAAAAAAAAAACTCAAAGTTCAGTCTCAATGGAGGATAAAATTGGGTATTTTCAGCGTTGCCTCTATTTGAAGTCAGAAATTCCCAGTGCTATTAACCTATACTCAATTTTGCAGACATCGATCCTCAAATGACACATAAGTGCACTATCATTGTCTTGAGACTTTTTTTCCTCTGGGGAAATAGAAATGAGTGCTCCACATTGCACACTTTGTATTACAAACATTTACTGTCAGGAAGAAAATAAACCGGACAGGCACCAAGTACTTGGACAAACTCTCTGGTCTGCCTGCTAGTGCACAGCAGTCATTAAAGCCCTCCACCCAAGCTTTTTTTCTCGATCCATTTCTGGAGTGTTCCAGGAAGCTGCACCACACTTGCTGACAATTCGAAGAATCAAGTAGAAAGTTGTTCTTAATGGTGACTTTAACAGAATCCAGTTCTGAAGTGGACCTGAAAAGACTCTCACACCTTGTGCCCGTCCCTGAAAATGGTGATCTCTAACCTCCATGATTTCAATACAAAGATCTTGTGGGATTGCTTTCATATCCAGGAGCAAATGCTCTTTCAGACTTTTTAAATGCAAAGTTCTCAAGATGAGTAAAACATTTCCTCTTTCCCACTTAAATCATAGTGTTTGGCTTGAACCTACTTAAAGGTTGTACAAGCACTATGGTGGTGGCACATGCCTTTAATCCCAGCACTCCAGAGGCAAAGGCGGGCAGATCTCAGTGAATTCAGAGTCAGTGTGATCGAGTTCCAGGACAGCCAGGACTGTTACACAGAGAAATCTCGTCTTGAAAAACAAAACAAAAAGTTGTACAAATGCCCACAGAAGCCACTTCCATGGGTGAAATTGACGCTGCCCTGATAAATACAGAAGACGGAAGCAAAGGACAACTCCTGCAGTACTTTCCAGTTTAATTAGAAGAGATTTGTTTTTTCTTGCCTCTAAGGCCTGGGACTAACATAATCAATGGTGTATGCTTTCATTTTATTCCTTCATTGTGTTAGAGACAAGAATCATCTCAGTTTTACACAAAGGAAAATACAAAGTGAAAGCAGCGCAGCACCGCACTTTGTTTTTGCAAAAGGGTGAGTCCAGACCCAAACCGGGTTAGAGAGCCACCTGGGTGGGAAAGTCACGTGGTGGTTATCCTAGCACACATGACGACTGTGTCTTTTCCCATTGGCTAGGATATGACTTCACAGTCTTTCCAGATTAGGTCATTAAAACAACTCCGTGCAAAGTAAATGAAAGGACAGATAGAGTCAGCCACCTCGGCCACCAAATTCCAGGAACACGGGAGAGGGAGATCTGTATAAATAAAAGTTTTACCAGGTGAGGGAAATTACAATTTTGTGTAAAAGTTTTACAAGGTGGAGGAGATTAAAAATTGAGAGGATTTGCAGAATTTGGGCCTTCGGCAGGGTAGCTACCTTTGATAAAACTAAGCAAAAATTTCTTACAGTTGTGTTCTGAACTCATATAATATAAATATATGGAAGAGTCCTAGTGCATGGATAGTTCTTTGTTACATTCCTGAATCCAAAGACGTGTGAGAACTTGGATCACCTGGGCCTCCATGGCCTATCATAGGACACTCAAGGTCTTTGTTTGATTCCATGTTGGATCTCCATCCACTTTGCCTCCTGGACTTTCCACCCCACCAGGGTCACCGCGAGAACCTCCTTTCAAGTGAATTTCTCTCATGTGTGTTTTGGAAAGATTTCAAGTGTTATGCCGTATATTCAGGTGCTTTAGGCTTATTACATGGCTCAATATATCTGTTGCTTCTTTTCTCAAAATCTTTCAAAAAGTCTATTCGTGTTGTAACACAGCACTGTTTGATTGCTTCTCCTGCTATATTCATATTGATACCATTTCTTCGCTTATTTCCCTGATAAATGTTATTGTAGATCACTTCTAAGAATTCTACTCCTACAAACAATGCGACATTGAAGATATTTAAGCATGACTTCATTTTGTGATCTTTAATTATTAACTCGGAAGAGTTGCTATGTCAATCTTGCCATCTCTTAATCCACACCTAGCGTTAGGCATTAATGTCTTCTCTGTGCTCCTGTCCTGCAGTGAATGACTTTCCTATGTGCTGGCAGCATAGCTGTTATTTCGAACAGTCCTTCAGATTTTTTTCCAGATCAGCTGGTGTGAAATGATATGTTACCCTTATGATTTTCATTTTCAAACACAGGCAAAGTTGAATAAATAATTTGCATTTTTATGAACTAGCCTAATGTCCTCCTCCGGAGCTACTTATTCCTCTTGTTTTGGTAAAAGAAATACCATTTTATTATTTCCTATTGGTTATGTGTAATCCCCCCTTGCTCTCTTATCTTTTTTTTTCCTGTATTCATTATCAATTTCAACAGTGTATCCCTTCATAAATGTTTACATATGCCCCTTTGATCCTAAATAGCTGTAGACTTCTTTGCACCAGTTAATGTTACAAAAGTTATCTCTTAACCAGCAAATCTAACATCTGTAAATACTATGCCAAGACTCCAGTACCTTCAGAACCAGGTATCTGGATAAAAGAACAAGAGGAGATTTCAGGGATATGGGTCCCTATGCTGAGCACAGAATCTGAAGGGCTCCTTCAACAATTTAGTGTAGAGGAGGTACTTGGGAAGATAGTGAACTGTGGAGGAACTTTCATGCTGTAGGACACAAATAAGGCCTCTATGGCCAGGTTCTAAGAACAGCCCTGCTCAAATATCCTACATGCAGCTGTTTGGGAGGAAGTAAGTAAATGGTTTTACTTATGAACTAATCTGCACTTTGCTGTGGGATGGTCTGTATGTCAAATGTATTGCTGATTGGTCAATAAATAAATCACTGATTGGCCAGTGGCCAGGCAGGAAGTATAGGCGGGACTAACAGAGAGGAGAATTGAGAGAACAGGAAGCTGGGTGAGGGAGACACTGCCAGCCGCCGTCAGGACAAGGAAGATGTAAAGTACCGGTAAGCCACAAGCCACGTGGCAAGGTATAGATTAATAGAAATGGATTAATTTAAGCTGTAAGAACAGTTAGCAAGAAGCCTGCCACGGCCATACAGTTTGTAACCAATATAAGTCTCTGTGTTTATTTGGTTGGGTTTGAGCGGCTGTGGGACTGGCGGGTGTCAGAGATTTGTCCTGACTGTGGGCCAGGCAGGAAAACTCTAGCTACAGCACTTGGTGAATATTATCCACTTTGTGCTAAATGTAGGAGGGTCAAAAACTGATTGGCTTTGGGGCAGTCAGCAAAGACAATGGCTAGTTAAGCATCAATTCAAAAAGAACTATTTATCAGAATGTAATATAAAGAAAAGAAGAAGTAGGCATTACTAGGGATACCAGCCAACAGTTAGAGGTTTTGTTTTCACTGCATAATAAACTAATGAGCACAATAGTTTCCATTTTATATAAAGAAAATGCAGAGAAAGGAGAATTAAATGACTTGTCTACCATCCTATCACAAGTGGTAGTCAGGGTCTAGACCCAGACATTCAATATTTAGAGCTAAGTAGTAGCAGAAGTTGTTTTCCCTACACAGAGTAGAGTAATTTTTCACATCATAAATTTTGTTTTGCAGGCTGAAATTCACTGAAAAGAGTTACCATGAAGTTAATGTCATTGTAAGAGGGTGGGATATAACCCCAGACAAGATTAAGGGTCTAAATACACTTGTCATCATAACTCACAGAGTCAAATATGGCCATAATTGTTTCCCAGACCCATCCTTCCACTGTATTTAGACCACACTATCCATGAGTGATTGACTCCCAATTTCTCTTTTTTCTTCAAAAAAGAAATATCATCAGTCATGTTTGTATTTAATCAAATCATAAATCTCATGTATCTAATCTTGTAGACTGATTTCTCTTATGTAAGTTTCAAACTAGTCAGGTCAGCAATAGGGGTGAGTAGAAGGGATTTTTATTTGGTATAAATTATTGCTGCGTTCATATTTCAAAAGACAAGAGCAAGGAAGAGAAGTAGTCTATTCAGCCCAGTAGACACCAGCATTCTAATGCCATCCACATACATGATATCATCCATGTATAGTTACAATCTTTTACTCTCTTAAAGAGACATATGTCCCAGTTCATCCTGACCAAATAATGTAGTTCCATGCTGTCAGCTGTTTCCAGCACCTAAGAATCCAGGGTCCTGTAAATGTTATGCTGCATCCTTTGAGATCATCAGAATCTACTGATATAGCATCAATATGGAATTATGTAGAAAGCTGTCAATAATCATAACTCAAATTTAAGAAGAAAAGTAGTTGCTGAGAACTTGATTTTTGACTCAACTCTTCACTAGTCAGTAAACTATTTCCTTATTCCTATTCATGATCTGTAATCCTGTATTTCTGTCAAGAATTTATTTGGGGCCAAATCTGATAGCCATGAATCTAAGTCCATGATGATTTGTTCTATGAAGTTTATTTAACCTTTGAAAATAGTGGCATTGTCAAACATGTTGGGGGTAATTTAGAATCCACTGCTGACTCCCATTATGTGCTAGAATGTTGTTGACTGAACCAAAAATGAGTCATTTATTTATCCCACAATATGTCTACCTTTAAAAACACTCATTTGTTCATGTAAAACCAAGGACTGTCACTTCTACAGTTTGAGTTCCAGTATACTGGAACCATTGCAACTTGTTATGGTGGCAAACCTCTGGACCACAGGAATTAGCAAAGCGTTCAAGAAAAATCTGAGGTAGTTAACAGTATGCATCACGGCGGAAAGTTCTTCCCAGTGTCACTGAATGTGCTGGAACTTCCCCACCCTCCCTCTCCTTCCCCTGCAGCGCCTGTTTCTGGGAGCACTGAAGCCTTCCAGCGCACCTCTGTCACTTGTTTCCTCGACTGTGATTCCCATTCACTTGTCTGTCTACAGTACATGCTGAGCAATTTCTGCTTGTTTTCTCCCAACAGTACCTATTCTGTCTTCTGCCACGTTTATTTAGTTTGATGTTAGCTCTCAATTTTATTTTTGTTGGTTTTGTTTAAAGCAATTTTGCCTTTATATATAGAATTTATGCTTGGTTATTTTTATGATTTCCGGATTTCTGATTAAAATTTTAAGAATTACTTGATTCTTCATATGATGAAAATTAAGTAGTTGCAAAATCACAAACACAGCTCAACAGGACAGTCCACATTTTAGTTCTCTACAACCAAAGTATCAAATAGCAACTGTCGTCAGATGATGGAGTCTTGACAGAAATCCCAGATTTGGGGATGAGAGTAAGTTATTGGCTGTTTCCTGGCCATATATAAAAATCAGTGCCCAAACAGTAAGAGCCAGTCTTATTAAGCCATATCATCCTTCCACATCTTCCACAAGGCCATGGTGCTGCAGAGATAAATCTCCAGAGGCCACTGAGGGAACAAATGAAGAAGGCCCAGATATTTAGTTCCCCTGGGACTCTAAAACACTTCTGCGGAGGCTAACTCCATTCTAACCACATGGAAAAATGGACAACCTACCAAAAAAGTTAACTAGAAAACCAACCTGAAGCCAGATAGAACAAAGCATGGAGGTGGAACTGACAGAATCCAATCAACTGACTTCAGTGAAAGATCATTGTGTCTGCCGGCAGTGACACAGTGTTGGATATCCAAGTCAACAGCACAGCCCACCTGAAGTTGCCATGCTCACTCCAAGAAGAGGTAGAAAAATCATTTGGGTTGAATCCCAAGAAAGTCAACTTCCAATTCTGGTATCATTCAATAATCTCAGGAAAGACCTCCATGGTGAATCTGAAGGATGAGATGTTAATAATGCCACACTTGGGAGTTTAAGTAGAATCCTCTGCCTCCTTAGAGGCCATCTCCAGGCCCTGCTCAGGGATAAGAAAGAACCTCATAGAAAACTACAACAGCAAGCAGATGTTAGTTAGGTAACCCCTAGAATTTTAAGCAGCATTCTTGGGCTCCTTAAAGCCCCTTTCTAGAAGAAATGGCAAGACCACCCTGGTGAATAAGTAGACAACAGTTCTTCCATACTCAGGAGGTAAACCTATACTCACCTCAGATTCCATGCTCATTCTCTACTACTGGAGGAAAGCATTCACACTGAGCAAAGCAATTGAATCCATAAATAATGGTCCATTTAACCCTCTTCAACTGATATACAAACAATGGTATATTTTGATCAAGACACATGTTATTGGAGTTCCCATTCAATAGTTAAACCCACACACAAAAAAAATCCACTAGTAGTCTTGCCACATTAAAAAAAAAATCAAAAGAGCTGCCTCACCTGAATGTAGAGCAAGAATGGTATGCAGTCTAATCATCTAGAGAATTTAAAAATAACTCTGCCTCCCAAGGACATTGCTAGCTGACTCAGAATAATGAGCTAGAAGAAACTGTGAAGGTGCACTACCACAAAAACACAACCACAAAGGCTAGAAAAAGTAGTTTTCTCTGGAAATGTTAGCTTCAAGGAGCAGGATGACAACACTCAAGAAATCATTAAGCCTCCAAAAGGATCCAACGAAGCTCTAATGGTGGACTCCCCAAATGTATAGAAGATGAAGAAAACAATACATAATAACATTTTTAAAGTTCATACATATACCAACAAAAATAAAAAGATGAAGAAAACAATAAATAATAATATTTTTTTTTTTTCGAGACAGGGTTTCTCTGTGTAACTTTGCGCCTTTCCTGGATCTCACTCTGTAGACCAGGCTGGCCTCGAACTCACAAAGATCCGCCTGCCTCTGCCTCCCAAGTGCTGGGATTAAAGGCGTGCGTCACCACCGCCCGGCAAATAATAATGTTTTTAAAGTTCATACATATACCAACGAAAATTGGAAAATAGTACATGAACAAACTGAGAAGCTAGTGAAAGAAATGGAAATGATTTTTAAGACCAGCAATCCTAGAGGTAGAGAGTGTAATGACCCAGTATACACCTGACAAGGACATTTTCAAAAATTGATCCAAGTTGAAGAAAGGGTCAACTTGAAAACAGAACACCTGAAATTACTCAATTGGGAGAGGAGAAAAAGAGTGAACGAAATGATTGTGGGAATTATGGGACATAACCAGTAGTGGAATGGTTGACTAGCATATGCGAAGCCTCTGTTTTGATTACCAATAGAGAGAGGGTGGAAAGGAAAAGAAGGAAGAGGAAGAGAAGGAGAGAGAAATTAGAAATCAGAGAAGGTGAAGGAGAAAAGGAGCCAAAATTGATCTTTAAAGAGATATTAGATGAAAATTCTCTAGTCTGAAGAAGAAGCCAACATCTAGGTACAAAAAAAATACAGTGATCTCCCAGCAAATACAAACCAATGAGAAATTTATTGTGACACACCAACCTGTCAAAAAGAGAGACAAAGAGTAAACATTAAAGCAGCAAGAAATGAGAAAAATATCACATAGAAAGGAGTCCTAATACAATAATTTGCAGACTTCTCAGCAGAAACTTGGCAGACCAAGAGAGAACAGGCTCCTAAAATCAAAGCTAACACCAACGTGCTAAACAAGAATATCATACCAAGCAAAGATATCCTTCAGGGATAAATGGGAACTGAAGGGGCTTAGTAGATTCAGACCAAACAAGAAATGCTAGGGCACTCAAGATGGCTCATCCGGAAAAACTCTTGCCACACAACCCTGATGACTTGAGTTCAATCCCTGCATGCTACAGTAGAAGGAGAATCAATACCTAGAAGTGGTCCTTTGAACACACACACACATACACATACACACAAGAGAGAGAGAATAATAATACATATTTTAATATTAAAGAAATGATTAAATGAATTCTTAAAGCTGAAAGAGACTAATGGAAATTATAACAGGCCCTCCAAAGTTTTAAAGATAATAAAATACACAAAGTAAATATTCAGATAAATTTGAAATACTGTGATACTAAGGAATAAATAGTTTATATCTGAAATCGAAAATTAAAATATAAAAACAAAAAAAAGCTAAAGGATGAACAGTATGAAAGATTACAATTATGATAAGAAAATTTAAAAATTTTTAGAGAATGGAATTAAAATGCAATAGTTTGGGTTATCTATGTAAATATCTTTCTCTCCACTTACCTCACACCACATGTCCACTCAGAGATTCATCTGCCTCTGCCCCCAAGTGCTGGGTTTAAAAGCAGGAACCTGGCTATGCTTATTAACTTTATTAGTCAAGTAGTCGGAGAGGAAACAAACAGCAAAAGGACTCTAGTTTCCAGTTACTTTCAGTGTGTTTTCAAAGCCTTTTCTAATACCTTAGAAGGCATGCACTAGGTTTTAGACTGTTCCAGTCTGTGTGCGAAATATAATTCCTGAGTATATGGATAAAGGTGAGCCAAATGATTTATTTCATGTCTTTTTCTTTTTTGAAACAACCTCACCATATGGCCCTGGGTGTCCTGGAATTCACTATGTTGACTGTGCTGACCCCAGACTCCCAGAAACTCTCCTGCCTCTCTTCCCAAATGCTGTTTTTAAAGGTATAAGCAACCATGCGTGGCTTTTTAGTTGAGACTTTGTTTCCTACAAATAGTCAAAAAATTTTCTTTTCAGGTGTTTCCACAACCTTCAAATCCAGTTGAACAAGGTCTCTTTTGTCAAATTTAAGCATTTACTTTGCTCCAGAGCTTTTGTGTGTGCTGTGCGTGTGCATATGTGCTATGTCAACATGACATGCCCATGTTTGTATATGTGGCTGAGTGTGCGCAGATAGTGAAGGACAGATGTTGAGCTCAGATATCATCCTCAGTTGGTCTTCATGTTAGTTTCTGACACAGGGTCTCTCACTAACTAGAAGCCAACCAAGAAAGCTCAGTTATGGTGATATTTTATTTGTGCTGAACTGTGATTTTATTTGTATGTTAATAAATAAAGTTGCCTGGGGGTCAGAGCTAATAGCAAGCCATTTAATAGAAGTCTGGCTGTGGTAGCACACATCCTTAATCCCAATCACATGACAGGCAGATCTCTGTGTGTTCAAGGATACAGCCAGCATGGAGACACACACCTTTAATCTCAATACCAACCATAGAGACCTGGAGGTCTGTGTAGATAGGCAATGACAAGGAGGTCATGTGGTTGACTTTACAACCAATGAGAAGGCAGAACAGAAAGTCAATAAAAAGACAGACACACAGGAAGTAGGTCTCTTTCTCAGGGGAAGGACGGCAGCATCATCAGGTGGTAAGAAGGTGGTCTCAGCTTTTGGCTACTGCTCTCTGATCTCTGGGCTTTTAACTCTGCATTTGGCTCTGTGTTTCTTACTTAATAAAACCATTTAGAATTACATCTACACCCAGTGATCCTCCTGCCTCAGCCTCCCCAGGGCTGAGATTCATGCTCTTACCACTGGATCTAGCAATCTGAACTCAGGTCATCCTGCTTGTGTAACAGCTGCCTTATTGCCTGAGCCTTCACCCTAGCCTCCAGGCTCTTCTTTGTCTCTTTTAAATAATAATAATAAAATGTCTGTAACATAGACTAAGTATGCTGGCTAGTTTTATGTCAACTTGACACAATCTAGAGTCATCAGAGCAGGGAGGTCTCAGAAAATGCCTCCATGAGATCAGTTTGTAGGCAAGCCTGGAGGGCATTTTAATTAGTGAGTCATGTGGGAGGGTCCAGCCCATTGTGGACTGGTGGTCCTGGGTTCTTTAAGAAATCAGGTTGGCCGGGTGGTGGTGGCACATGCCTTTAATCCCAGCACTCAAGAGGCAGAGCCAGGTGGATCTCTGTGAGTTTGAGGCCAGCCTGGGCTACAGAATGAGTTCCAGGAAAGGTACAAAGTTACACAGAGAAACCCTGTCTTGAAAAACCAAAAAAAAAAAAAAAAAAAAAAAAAAGGAAATCAGGTATCAGGTTGATCAGCATAGGCAAGCCTGGAGGGCATTTTCTTAATTGATGACTTATGGAGGAGGATTCAGCCCATTGCTCATAAATGTCCTACCTGTCCTGTCCTGTGCTGCCACCTGAAGTCATATTGATGCCCATGGGCTGTGCTGCTACTGAGGGCCAAGTTGGTGACTGTATTCCTACTGCATCCCAGGGCCATGCTGATGTCTGTGGCCAGTGCTGCCTGAGAGAGCCTAGCAGAAGCTATAACTGGCTGTTAAGTCTTCCTTCAGAGATCAAGCCCCAGTGTCAGTTTTCTGAGACTGAGAAAGCAGTTTCTGAAAGAACATTAACAATGCACACTCAATCTCTAATGCTCCCCCCAACACAAACACAACAAGGATGAAGGGAACTGCATGTACCAGGCCTGAGCCAGCCCTCATAGTATCTCAAGGAAATAACCAAATAAGGACAGAGCCTGGAACTTGTCCAGACTTGCCCCAAAATGTAAAAACTATAGTCTTAGCCAACCCCTGCTAGCCCTAACCCATCAGGAACATACTAATATGATTGCCTCTAGTGTAAGCCAATTATAGATAGAATGTCAACTGCTTCTAGAATTCCTTTAACTGTCTATAAAAGGAGCCTGCAAGCTTCTCTTGGGGTCCACATTTTGCCTTTGTGTTGGATGTACGGCCTCAGCATGCTGGTACCTTTATTCTCGAGTTAATAAATGCTCTTGTTGATTGTGTACATGGATGGTGGTCTTTTGTGGGACTCCTCAAGGACCCTAACACTGCAACCTGGTCTGTACTGCCACTGGAAATCATGCTAAAGTCCATAGTCCAGGCTTCCACTGGAGGCCATGTGGATGTCCATGATCCATACTGTTGCCAAAAACCATGTAGAAGTCCATGATCTTTGCTACTGCTGACTGAAAAGGACAGGGAAGTTTGTTTTGAAGTGGAATTAATGACTGCTGAGTCATAGCTGAGAATGAGAAACACACAAGGCTTCTGTGACAACTCCCTCCCACCTCAAAAAATAAATAAATAAGAGACACAGGCTAGACAGGAAGCCATTGAAGAAGACTTTTAAAATTGTGTCAGGGATCCTGAAGTGTATAGCTCTTCACAGCTGATGGCTTCTGGCAGGGTGGGTGTGGGGTAAGATTCAAATTTCTTCAAGGAGTTGGGCACTGGGAGTTTGATCATGCTTCAGTGATTATATGGGCAACACAAGTGGACTTGGTATGATTTTTTTTCTTTTTGTGGGGAGAGGTCACAGGGGTTGTAGGGTAGACCTGGGAGGACTGGAAAGTGAGTGTAACCTGGTGCATTATGTGAATTTCCAAAAAAATCAATAAAAATATTATACTGGAAAAAAAAGAAGAAATCAGCTTGAGCAAGCCATGGAGAGCAAGCCAGTAAGCAGCACTCCTCCATGACCTCTGTATCAACTCCTGAGTCCAGGTTTCTGCCCTGCTTGAGTTCCCATCCTCACTGATTTTGATAATAAACTGTTTTATGGAACTGTGAGTGAAATAAACCCTTCTTCCCAAGTTGCTTTTAGTCATGGTGTTTCATCACCATCACCGCAATAGTAACCCTAAGTAAGATACTTAAGTAACGCATTCTTGTAAATATAGCATTTCCAAATTTTCAACCACAGCACATTACACAGTATTATGCAAATTTTCTTAAATTTTTCAACATCTAGATTCATTTATACTGCCAGCAGTAGTACCAATTATCTCCAATTTTGTTTGCAACTTGTCTACTCTCTCAAACAGCTTGCTTGTGTGTAGATGATTGTACCTTGACTGTACTGCTTCCTCCCCTTGGCTATGATAAGGAAGATATTGCTGTCTCTTTGCTTTTGAGTTCACTTTGTCCACCCCAGAACTTCTGAACACTGTGGCCATGCAGCTTGATCACAGCTCGTGGAACAATAGGTCTTCTGCCTCTGTGAAAAGTTCTGAAGTTCTACTGATTTTCTACAGCCTTGCTACAGCCACTGTCCTAAAAACAAAAAAAAAAAACTTTTCACATGCCCTGGAAAGCTTTCTGAACACTGCCACTAGAAGACAGAGTAGCATTTGTCCCTTCTTGTAACATTTTGAGTTCTGCAAAAGGTACACGAATACTACTAGTAGAAAATTTAAATGCACTTTAAGAAAAAAGGGGGTAAAAGAAATCAAAGACACAAAATCTGTACTGTCATTTTCCTCAGAGATATATGCTCAGCTGAGGCAGAATTGGACTGTATACATCATACACATGCTTCCATAAAGACAAATTTGGTCTTGGAAATGCTTGATATATTAATGAAGTTGAGGATCAGGAAAGAGTTTTGTGTCTGTAACAATCGGAAGCCTGGATGAAGAAGATGGTCTCCATCAGTGATAATCAATGCCCTTCTAATGCACTGAGGTATGTGTTAAACTGATAGAGGTGGAGGAAATGCATCATTTGTACCACTAATGTTTCTCTCTTTTCATCTATCCATTATCAGATTTTCTGTGAAACCTCATTTGTCTATGTTTCAGCTATTTTATCTTGAAACTATTGTCCAAAGTAAGATTTGAAAGGAACAATTGGGGCTTTCAAACATGATATGAAAATGATAGTTCTGTATTCCTTATTAACAGTGGTGAATTTGTGGTCTACAAATATGATTAGAAATTAGATGGTTTATTTGTAAAGAAATTCTCTGTGAGTTATACTACTCCTAATAATGTGGTTGCCTACTTCCTTAAACTCGGGTCTATGGAAAATGTATAAAGCGGTCCATTTACATTTCCATGATATTTGGGAAATGATCACTAGTGTCTGAATCATTCTTTAGAAATCTAAGTGGTTAGAGGGCCCAAATTCAAGATGGATTTGAGAAGAACATGAATCATAGGTTTCAGAGAATTTCAATTCTGGAACTTTTCAGGAGAAAGAAAGAATAGGTCCGTGGACCAACTATATAGTCCCTATTGAGATGAAAGGGCTGAGATGGAAACATGACAGAGAAAAACCAAACACTCAGATAGAAGAAGTTGAAGCTGACTCTATGAAGGGGGAATGGGAACATTTTCAAAACAAATGGGAACACCTGGGAGTCTATTAGGTTCAGACAGGAGTAATGCCAGAGCAGGCCCAACAGGTACCACCCTTCCTTCATTATTCCTCAAGACCAGAAGTCACTGGTAAACAAGTGGTATTGGGGATTGGCAAAGCAGTTTGAGCAACATTCCACTTGCTGTTCTCCCTTTAGTTTAACTTAGCTCAAAGAGTGTTGATGCAAACGTAATTTGAATTTATATTCCCGTTGCAATGAACCAGTCATATGAAGTCATTAACAGGTTCTTTCTCTATCAAAATGGGGGCCACAGAACTTTTAAAGCTAATTTTCACGAATGATGAAATATAGTATGTTGATTTTAATCAAGACAGGATAATAGTAGGCAGGACATTTAAAGACTCAATAAGGGGAAAATATTAAAAATGTATTATCTATTAGCTAAAGAATGGGTGAAAACAAAACAAATATGCATTTTAAATATTGTAGCATATTTGAATTTTAATTATTGTTAGTTTCAGAGTCCACACTTTCATTAAAATTTCCTCTTGGCTCTGGAAAGACAGCTCTGCAGCTTGTACCTTCAGATCTGGGGATCCAACTCCCTCTTCTGGCCTCAGTAGGTACCTGTGCACACATGTGCATAAAGTAAAAATGAAGTAATCTTTTAAACATCTTTTCTAGCATCCATGCAAAGCAGTTGAGTCATTAAGAAATCAGACTCTCCTTGTCTCCAGGTCTCCTCTCTGACATTTGATTATATGTTATTTTTAAACCTGGTTGAGAGCAAAATCTAGAATCTCAAAGGTAAGACGGAACATTTTTAACATATTTACATTTCTGCAATAAGTTGCTTTCTATGGTAATTGCCAGGATTTAAACCATTTTCTTGACAGCTGTTGCCTTCAGACTCAAGAAATGTTCCAACAGGTAATAGAGAGAAAGGAGGAAAAAGGAAAAGTAATGAGGCATGCTTTAGTAAGACATCTGTAGTCTTTTTTTCTGTTTGGGCTTTTCCCCTGCCAGTTTGATTAATGGGGTGTCTTTAAATGTATCTCCTTTTGGATATCTTATATCTCAACAAGTCCTTTTCATGTTCTTGCCACCAACATTTCCAGCAGATTTCTTCTAACATGTCAGAATGACAGATAAGTTTCAGTGTTGGCCTTATAGAGAGCTCATTATTGTTTCAAACCAGTGCAAATACCCAGGAGGTCCCCTGGCCAGGGGGCCTGCAGAGAGCCATGTCATTTCCAAAGCTGTACCAAGTAAAGGTGGTATTGGGCTTGAAATAAGGGTGTACATCACCAGTCAAGGTCAAAGGTTCATTTTGTCAGCATATACAATAACTTCCTGTGTTAATGAGAAATAGAAATACAACTTTCTAAGTGCATTGCACAGATTTTAAACCTCTTTTTGAACAGAAAACTGTCAGCAATTTCTTTTCCTATGATTTGACTAGAAAGTGTAAAATTTAGATAATACTGAAAATAGCCTAATTTACTTTTTATTCCTGATGGAATATTCAAATAAAACATCCATTCTTTAAAACATAATTTCATTGCACTGGGATGTCTCTTTTTTTCCCCAGGAAAAATTTAGTAAAAATATAGCCACACATGTATTATTCTCTTTCTAAAAACTATTTTTTTGGATCACCCTTGAGTTGTTTCTTTCTGTTTAATATTTATTTTAAAATATGTCTGTATGATGATGAAGACTCAGGTTAACTTTTGAGTAGAAAGATACAACAAACTTACATGTGGAAAAAAGCTCACAAAAGTATTTGCATGTCGATTATATGGTATTTTAAACAATGTTAGTAGTCTTCTCATTAAAAATTTAAACTAACAATCCAAATCAATTGATAAAGGTGCTATTGAAAAAGTGATGAGCTGATAAGCAATCTGCCCTAACCACTTCACCAATGGGGCCAATGGGTATGATTTCACTGGCTGCATTAAGCTTAAAGATGTCAATAATGATATGTATTGGTTTTGAATCCTGCGCCCTTAGCATTGAGTCATTCTTTCATTGACTTGGCTCCTTTGTGTTTTCCTCAGTACAGTTTAAACCAAAATCAACACTACTAGATCGATTCAAATATAGATTTTGAGTAGGATCATTTTCTCAGATAAGGGAATTATTCAAGTCATTGTTAACCTACATACAAAAACAAACAAAGCATTCTGAAAGATATTTAAGGTGTCTCAGGGAACTGAAAACCAATTAGTGGATGAGTAGTTTCCTAACACAGGTTTTAGCTCCCTAAAATTCATATTTGCTTAAATATCTTATCAAGAAAGTTAATTTCTCCTCAAGAAATTTATAAATTGTGTTGTAGAAAAAGATCCTGTTCCAGATATTTAAGATTTAAAAATCATCTTTATGTAACATTGAGTTATTACAAAAGCCATGTCTTTATACAAGTGATACAGAGGTATGTTATCTAATCCAAATGTCCCTTTTTATTTCTTTATTCTCTACAGCATGTGAAAACAATCAGGAGACATTTCCTTGAGGCCTGGGAGATGGCACAGTTGCTCATGTGTTTGATGTGCAAAACTTAGGACATCAGTTTGGCTCCCCAGGGCCCATAGAAAAAGCCAGGTGCATTTGTATTCCCAGCACTGGGAGGCAGTACAGGCTGATCCTTGAAGCTTGTTGGCCAGCCAGACTAGCCAAACCACTGGACTGAATTCAGTCTGTTGGGAGACACTGGTCTCAAAATCTAAGGTGGAGAGCAGTTGAGGGAATAGTCATTGAAGAAGAGCTCTAGTCTCCACAGGTGTGTACACACTCTTTCATGCATACCTAAACACATGTATTCATGTCAAACATGTAGACACATACATTATATACACACACACACACACACACACACACACACAAGCACACACACACACACACACACACACACACACACACACACACACACACACCAATATTACTAAGCAGGGTCTCCTTTTAGGAGTATCAAAGCCATGGCTGAAGATGATAATGACAAATATTTTAAATTCTGTCAATGAAAATGACCAAAGAATAGATTAAGTCCTATTCTAACAATTAAGAATGAATTTAGCACTCTTAATTATGTAAACTTTACTCTATATTTTTATTCTTCTACTACATAAGTGTCCATGTGTGTGCTAGAACCATATCCAGCAAGAATGGTTGGCCCTCTAGAGGGCAAATACCAAATGCGTGAAGGCAGCCGCAGGGCTTAAGGACATCTTGTATGCTTCTCTATGAAAAGCAGGTCGTCCACTA
The DNA here is from genome assembly GCF_007827085.1 of Peromyscus californicus insignis. Lineage (NCBI taxonomy): Eukaryota > Metazoa > Chordata > Mammalia > Rodentia > Cricetidae > Peromyscus > Peromyscus californicus. The sequence goes on from NW_026294617.1 coordinate 29,697,023, forward strand.
TTGATGGCATTGGGCATTTCACAGTGAAGTGGTTGCTTTGATGAAATGATAGTGCACAAAAACCAAAGGGGAGGAGATTAAAATATTTATTTTTGTTTTAAACTCAGCATGTTACTTCAGAAACAAACACACACACACACACACACACACACACACACACACACACACACACACGAATGTGATTGCAACTATGCATACAAGTCTCCCCATTGTAACAAGAGGATGGTGTGTTGAATCCTGTGTCTGTGTTGAATACTGTATTATTATGAAAATGCAGCACACTAATTTATAGTGAAAAGAAATACTATAGACCATATATCTGAAGGGGGGTTGTTATTTTGATGATTTGCAGATAATCATATTTAAGTGTATATTCATTTTTTGAAAGTTTTTTTTATGTATGCATATGTTTGTCTATGTCTGTGAAAGCACGCATATGTGTGAGCACTTCTGGAGGCCAGAAGAGGCCCTGGGTCTTCTTGAGCTGAGTAACAGGCAGTTGAGAGTTTTCAGATGTGGGGCAACTAATGCCTAATCTCTGAATTATTGATCCAGTCCCACGTGTACAGTCACTTTTTAATAGTGTTTGCTAAATAAATATTTACTTCATAATAGTTTCATATCATATTCATTGAAATCACAAATAGTTACTTATTGGTTTCCCAAGTAGATGAGCAGAAACATCCCATAGTGTAGGATTTACAAATCAGAAGATATTGGTGTGTCCTTTTGAGAGAATAATAGATTAATCGTTAAGTTTATCACTAGTAAACCATAGTAACTTACTTTCATCTCTCTTTCTATCATTTGTCGCCATGTCTCAATAATCTTATACAGCTATTAAACAGTGCTTATGATTGAAATATTACTTTAACATTTTAATATTTCAAAGTGCACAAAAGGGATGGATTATGTTTATCACTTTTTTATACAACTTTAAAAATTACCATACAAAGTAATCAATATTTTTATTAACCTGTATGGATTTTCATACATATTTCTTTTTGGCGGGTTCCTCACTTCCCATGTTTCTGCTACCTCCCTCCATTCTGTGCTAATCACCCCTACTTTTCCCTCTTTCTACTTAGTTCTGTTACTCTCCCCAAGCCTTCCCTTAAGGCTTCCCTTTTTCAGTCACGTGGACCCCCTTCTAGTTTCTTGGATTTCTCCATATCTGCAAACACCTGTCTGCATCTATTCGAGTTGGAGGCTGGGACCCAAACAGGAGAGAGAACACGGGCTGGCTTTCTTCCCGAACCTGGGTCACTTCGCTGAACAGCCTGTGCTCCACTACCACCTGTTTTCCAGACATTTTCAAAAGTCCATTTTTCATATGACTGAGCAAAATCCCATTGCACATAGGAGCCACATTTTTAGTACCCACTAATCTGATGGTGGGCAGGTAGGCTAATTCCATTCCCTTGTTATTGTAAAAAAGGGTACATACGTATACACCATTTACATGCTTTTTCAAGAGGTAGTTCTCCTGTTTGTTCATACAAACACATACAATAACCCACGGAGTTATTACTAACCTTTCACAGTTGCTCCTACTAGGGATCATATGCGAATTAACAAAACTAACACGTGCAAGAAGGTTGTAGTGAAATTAAATGGGAAAGAAATGTTATCTCACCTGTGGAAACCTTGATGAAATCTAGAACACACTCTCATATTTCGTGTCACTCACACTTATCTGTATAGTTCCCTCTGGCTAACATTCAACTTCTGAATTTTTGTATGTATTTTGAGGCGTTTATATGTATGTGTTCCTTTGTATGTGTCCATACTAGTATGTGTGCATACACACGTCTGTGCCCCCACTGTCTTCTACAATCGCTCTCCACTCTGTTTTTTGAGACACAGTCTCTCACTGAACTGTGAACTCACTTATTCAGCTAGCCTGGCTGGCCAGGGAGCTCTCAGGGTCCCCTGCTCTGGAACTGTAGACAGCACTGGGGTTTTTTGACTTCTGGGGATCTGAACTCAGGTCCTTAAGCTTGCAGAGCAAGCGCTTCACCCGGTAAGGCATCACCCCAGCCCTTATCCAGTGTTTCCTAACGCTGCGACCCTTTAATACAGTTCCCCATGTTGTGGTGACCCACAACCATAAAATTATTTTCCTTGCTACTTCATAACGGTAATTTTGCTACTGTTATGAATCATAATGTAAATACCTGTGCTTTCTGATAGTCCTAGGTGACCATTATGTTGTTTGACCCCAAAGGGTTCATGACCCACAGGTTGATAAACACTGCCTTATACTTTAGTTTTTATTTTATGCCTTCAGCTCAAGTTCATGAGCAGAAGTCCTGAACTGTAAGTGATGCCCACAGAAACCAAATTTGCAGAATCTGTGAGTGGGAACAGGATTTAAGAGAGGCTAGACAACAGGAATTTTCCCCAAACCACCTCATGCTGTTTCTCCACTGTCATCATGTCATACCTTATGTATATATTTTCTTCAAATCCAAAGCCTAAGGACAATATGTCACTTGCCTTTAGAACAACTCAGTTCTCTCAGCTCCAATATGGTGGGTGATGGAGCCTTGACTTTCCAAAGCAGTTTATTCCACATGGGCTCTGTGTACATGCTGAAGTGGTCCAAGTAGATGAAACCAAATTTTTGAGAGGTGTGTATGGCACTTTTTAAACTTATACTGTAAACTTAGTAAGGTTATGAATCCATTTGTCTGTCTGCTGAAAAATATTGTTGACTCCACACCACCTCCCCCATCCACGTGCCACTCTCTGAGTTTCAGTTAATCAGAGTCACTTGCAGGCTAAAAATATTAAAGGAAAAATTCCAAAACAGAACTTAGAGGGAGGTGTTTCACAATATATTGTAAAGAAAGAACTCTGTACTTAAAATTTATAAAATGTTAAACACCTTTAAAGAGTCATTTTCAAACATTTTTGCTTCAAACAACTTTTTATAGTTTTAGGTCACTGGTAATCATTTTGATGAAGTGTTTGTTAAAAATTTAGCTTAGGTAGAGTGAAAATTACATAAAAATTACCTGAAAGCGTTTTTATAAACTCTATGATACTAAATTTTGACTATTTAAAACAAAATGTGCTTAGCACATCTAATTTTCTATGTGCTTTGTAGTCCTGATTATGGTGGTTTTTCATGATGTTGTAATTTGGAGATTTTCCTCTTAATTAATAAGAAAAATTAATTTTCAGCTTTTCTTAATCCATGAGAAAAAAAGGAAAATTATACTGTATTATAGTATACATGTATGCATATATATGAATGCATGTTTAAAGTGTATGTATGTATACATTCATCTGCCCCATCAAGAGAAAACCCACAGGGTTATGTACTGGAAGACTGCTAATACACTTGTACAGAGAGCTAAGTACAGGACAGCTCTTTCAAGACTAAAAGTTCTTGTTTCTGAAGCTCAATTCAAATAACCATCTTATGCTCCCTGGGATTGCTATAATCAGAGAATTCAGCACATGCAGCAAATTAGTTTTAATCACCAGAATCCATCAACAAACAGAGTGAGTGTAAAATTCTCTAATACATCTTTAGGGAATCCTAAAGAAGTATGTGACACCATCCATGAGCCAGAGACATTAGCCCTGAGTCAGAGTTAAAATTTTATTGTGAGAAGCAACTAGAAAACAAGTCCAAGGCAGCCATAAGCAAGTACGTATGATGTATGGGGACTCTCTCACCAACATTAAGAAAATACCAAGTAACAAAAAAGATGAATGTGTGCAGTGCTTACTTCAAGATCATGAGTATCATTTGATTTATACAGCCCAACTCAAGGACAGATAACACTCTCAAAATAGAAGTCTGATAGGAATAATAATTCTGCTAATCTGTTTGGCTTATGCATAGACAAACACTCCCTAAAACACATTGTTAAGATACAGTTTTTATTATCAGTGGTCAAGGCTTCAATCACATGTATTAGCTTTTCTTTTTTTTTTTTAAGTTTTAGAAAGTAAACCTGGTTTATTTAAAGCATAATTAGTCTAGCATTTTGAAGTTGACATATTTTGTTCATTAATTTTGATATCTGTGGGCATCTCCTACTGTAAGATTCTGCTTCATATAATGCACAACCATGGCATTCTTTTTGATAAATGCACTTGTAGCAATGAGACAGGCAGGAAGGAAAATCCTTTACTGGATGACAAATTCTTTTGTCTTTCCATCGTTCATTTGAAAAAATAAAAATAAAAGCTCCATAGAGTAAAATACAGTCTTAAAGGGGTTATTATTTTTCCCCAAGTAGCTCTTAAAAGTATCACGTCAAGTTGCAATCTCTTGGAGAAGGTTTATGTTTTGATGCAACAGTAAAAGAGAATAAAAGAAAAAGGGACATTCTCTCATTTCTTTGAGGATCCTGGCCATGTTTTCCTTCATGGCATGAGGGCTCATGCAGGCAGAAGTTACTGGTACCCCCATCGATCTCGTTGAAAATAATACTCAACTGAAATACATTGCAAGTGGTAGCTTATGAAATGCTTCCAGTATATTAAGACTGCAAGTAATTCTTGAAATATTTACTTTGGCAATTGTTTGCTCTTCTTATGTTTTCCTATCTAACAACTGTAGTGTCGATTTCATTAGAACTCAGAAGACTCAATTTGGAGTCAGTACTTAAGGTTCCATCTCTTCTATATCTTCACAAATGGAATCTAGGATTGACATGAGTATTCAAAGATAATGAAGCTAGACATCATGATAAATGCCTGCATTGCCAGCATTTGAGGCACAGAAGTCAGAAGACAATCAGGCCAGCCTTATCTATATAGCAAGATCCTGTATCACACTTAAGGAGGAGGAAAGGAGGAAGGAAGAAGCAGTGGACTGATATTAATCAATATTCTCTAAAAGTCTAAAGTTATACTAAACATTATTTGCAATTTGTTTTTGTTTTTCAAGATGGGGTTTCTCTGTGTAGCCTTGGCTGTCCTAGGACTGTAGACCAAGCTGGCCAGGAACTCACAGAGATCTGCCTGTGTCTGCCTTCCAAATGCTGGGATTAAAGATGTGCACCACCCCTGCCCAGCCATTATTTGCATTTGAATACTGAAAAACTTTCATAAACATTACTGAAAACCTTCTTGTGTGGGTAAAGTAGAAAATAAACTAAACTCCACTTATGATAATCTTAGTAGGCTTTTACAAGGTACCCATAAACAATTACATGGGGCATGCTTCAAAGAAATCATCAGGGGCTGTGTATGAGCCCAGGAGTGTTTCCATGTTTCCATGGCAAGGCCTGAGGAGTAGTAAATGCTACAAGAAAGAAATGTCACTCCAAGGGCATGCAGCTATCCCTCTACCCCTTTCCACCAGCTGTGCAGGTTTTCCATTGACCAGACCATACTGGAGATCAGTAATGTTACTCACTAGCTCAGCCTTGGAGAGGCAGAGAAAGAGATGCAAAGCAGGAAAGAGCTGACATGGAGGGTCAAAAGTCATCTAGCATGTAAGCTCCTCTTGATTCTTATCCCGTTGTCTGGCAACAAATATTTTTTAAAGTATATTATGTTATAAAACAAAGCATCCACATTATGAAATGTGTGGAAATCTTGAGTTTTACTACACAATGAAAAATAGCAGATAAGAATAGCAGAGAGATTAACCATGAGCCAAAACATTGTGTGTGTGTGTGTGTGTGTGAGTGTGTGTGTGTGTGTGTGTGTGTGTGTGTTTTCTACATTTTAAATGTCTTTAGTCAGAATGACTAGAATAAATACATGACAGCAAATGCTAGTGTAGATGTGGGGGAAAGGGGACATTTATTCACAGTTGGTGGGAGTGCAAACTGGTCCAATCACTACGAAAACCAGTATACAGCTTCTCAAAATGCTAGAAAGAATTTTACCACATGATCAGACTATATCACTGTATTGGTTACTTTTCTATTGCTGTGATCAAACACTGCAACCAAGGCACTTATAAAGGAAAGTGCTCAATTGGGCTTCCAATTTCAGGGGATTAGGGTCCAGCAGGACAGACTGATGGCAAGGCAGCAGCAACAGCCCAGAGCTCACATCTCCAACCAGAAGCAAGAGGCAATGAGTGCACTGCAGGTGACCTGAGACTCTGAAACCCCAAGCTTTCCCCCAGTGACACACATCCCCTACAAGGCCACATCTCCTAATCTTTTCCAAACAGGAGCCAACTAATGACCAAGTGTACAAATGCCCAAGAATTATGGGTGACATCTAATCCAAATGACCACAGCCACAACAGTCCCAAAGGACTCAGAGCTGTACTAAAAGATACTTGCTCATTCATGTTTATTCCTACTTTATGCTCAAAAACCAGGAAATGGAACCCGCCTAGGTGTCCCTTAACTGAGTGGATACTGAAAATGTTATACATACACACAATGGAATATTGCTCAACTGCAAAGAAAAATGAAACTTGCAAGGAAAAAAATGGATGAAGCCGGAAATAATTATTCTGAGTGAGGTAACCTATACCCAGAAGCACAAACCTCATGTGCTCATTCTTACATGTGAACCCTAGATTGAATCTTTAGGTATACACACTTAAACTGTTGAACCCAGAAGACAGGAAAGTAGTAAAGGGTGATATCTGGGAGGTGGGGGGAGAATGCAGGTGATATAAAGAGGGAAATGAAATAATTGGAGAGGAATATTAAATGTGGAATGGTGGGAGAGCAGGGCAGAGGAGGGAGTGTGTCAGGGATTACTGATTCTGTCAGTAAATTCTCTATTTTTTTTACTTATCATTCAACCAAAACTAATGTAAGTCTGTTGTTTGTTGACCTTCTAGGTCTCTTACACTTTGGTAATTCTGTGTAGATAATAGTCTTTAATGAAAGCAAATGTCTGTAAACAAAGCAAGGGCACTTAAAATACTGATTTGATGGAACTTCTTCATTTTTCTTTTTTTCTTTCTTTCTTTTATTTATTCTTTGTGTCTTTCGCATCATATCTCCTGATCCCCCCACCCCACCCTCACCAGAATGAAACAAAATAAAATTTAAGAGAAAAAAAGCGGGGGAGGGAGAAGGAAAAATCTCGTCATGGAAGCTGCAATGTGACACGGTGAGTCACACAGTAAACCCCTTTATCAGTACATTTTTACATGCAGCCATTCATTGCAAAGAATCATCCGTCTGGTTCGAGGTCCCTGATCTCTGCTACGCCATCGATGTTGGGCCTTCACTGGGACTCTTCTATTGTTGCCCTGTGTGGTGGAGATCCTGCAGCTCTGGGTCCACAGGACTGACCCCCACCCCATGCTCCAGCAGATCACAGATGGGGTGGATGTTGGGGTGGGCAAGCACATAACCCTGGTTCTCTGGGCCTGGGTAGTTACAGGGTTAGTCAGCCCGCCAGCTCTCCCTTGTCCTCACCACCAGGGGGAGCTCCCCAGCACTGCCCTTGCTAGTTCACCCCTTGCAGCCATGAGCAAGGGGCTTGACCACTTCTCCTGCTTTCTCACACCCTGAAGTTCGGTTCTCCCACACTTAAACCCTCAACTATGTTGCCCAGTCAGATGTGGGGGCCACTCTCCTGAGTGCTGCAGCTGCTGAGGGGCAGGGACAGCTTTCCCTTATGACTTCAGAGTCAGCTCTTTCACTTGCCTCAGGCGATGATGGCGGGGGGGGGGGGGGGGGGGGGGGATGGAGGGGGATCTATTCCCTGCCCATTCTGCCACAGGACAGAGGAGTAAAGGGGGCAGCTCTGCCCGGCGGCGGTGGTGCATGCCTTTAATCCCAGCACTCAGGAGGCAGAGCCAGGCAGATCTCTGTGAGTTTGAGGCCAGCATGGTCTATAGAGCGAGATCCAGGACAGGCATCAAAACTACACAGAGGAAACCCTGTCTCAAAAAACAAAAACAAAAACAAAAACAAGGGTGGGATGGGGCATCTCTTCCATGCTCACATCAGGGCCGGCTCACCCACACCTCTGCCAACAGGGTAAGTGGTTAGTGCCAGGGTAAGTGGTTAGTGCTACTGTGCTGCCCAGGCAAGGAACAGGGCCCATTTTCCTAAGTGCTGCAGATGGTAAAGGAAGAGGGTCAGCTTCCTCCTCTGTCACAGGCAATGAAGGGAGACAAGTAAGGGGGCATCTCTCCCCCCACCCACAGAAATAGTGGGGACAGTTCTCCCAAGCTCGCAACTTTGGGACTCTCTCACACACACCTTCCTCAACAGGGTTGCCTCTCTTATGCTGCCCAGATGAGGTACAGGGCCTGCTCCCCCTGAGGGTTGCAGCTGGTGGGGTACAGGGACAGCTTATGACCTTAGGGCCAGCTCTCCCACCTGCCTGAACTAGATGAGGGCGGGAGCATATGCAGCCATATGGCAGATGATGGGTAGGGCTTGGTCTCCCACGCTCACATTCTTGGGGCTGTCTCACCTGTGCCCTCATCAACAGGGTCAGCTCTGCTGTGCTGCCCAGACGAGGTGCAAGGCCGGCTTTCCTGAGTGCTGCAGCTGGTAACTGGGTCAGCTCTCCCACCAGCTAGAGGTAGTCGGGGTAAGGAGGGAGGGTATTTTCCCTCATCCTCACCACCACAGGGCAGATGAGGGAGATGGTTCCAGCTATGCCCCTCTCACGCCCTCAGGGCTGGCTCACCCCGCACCACTTCTGTCTATAGGGTCAACTCTACTGTGCTGGCCAGGCAAGGCACAGGGCCCTTTCTCTCACGAGCTGCACCTGGTGAGGGGTTGTGATGGAACCACTTAAGTGCAAGGCCGGTTATTCAAATCAATTGTCATTTACAGAGAAATAAGCCATTTCCTTTACCTCTGCATTTACAGCAGCTGCCTTGATCTGTGTCGGAAAGAAATCACCCTTTCAAGGAACTGCTATGTTTACGGCTTTATTTTTTTTAAGGAAAACATGTTGAATGATTTGGTCTGCATAACTTCAGAAGGTTGGAAGACCCATCAAATTGCAAATTTCTCAAGGTCAGGAAATCATGTTCTCTATTTTGTGGCCAACTTTATATGAGCCTATTAAAGGCTTCCTAACAGAGCAGTTACTTTGTGCATGGAGTTTCAGGTCCCACATCTAGGTTAAACACTTAGCCTAATGTCAGTGCTATGGCAATTGAATTGGGCTATACCTTATATTTTCTGCATGTATTAAAATACCAAGCTTACATTTCAAAATGTTTCATCATGATTATATCTTACCATTTGAAATGGTATTCACTCTTTCTCCGTCTTATAGTGTTCAGCTACAACAACTTGGCCATTAAATTTGTAGAAAACACATTTTTAGACACTCCAGTGCTATATATTTCCCCTTCAGAACAGCTTTAAGACAATATGGCTGAATTGTCTTTATCCTCAAGACTTTATTTATTATTGGACTGAGAATAGAGATTAAATTGAGCATTATACACCCATGAGTGGCCCTTGTGAACAAAGCTGGGGTAAAATACTCCCAATGTATTTCAGAACAAGTGAGCCACTTACAGTCACATGATGTCTAAGTTCAAATGTCATCTGCTTAAAAGTATGTCAAATCCTAGATCAGAAAACCCTTAAAAACTCAAAACCAACTGATTACAGAGCTTTGAAAGGATCTCTACTTACTATTAAAAGACATGACAATGGTTTTAGTGCACATTGACTTTGTTTCAGTGATGTGTGGGTTTAATACCGGGACTGTAGACTAGGAGTAACAAAACTCTCTAGAACTGGATATATTAGGTAGTTGCCTTTCTGGGTGTTTCGTTTTGCTTTGTTTGATTTGTTTTTCATTTTTGGTGCTGAGTGTTGAACATTCACCTCACAGAAGTGTTCACAGCTGAGCTATATCCAGTTCATCTCTCCTGAGAAATGAGCTGAAGAAAAGAATCCTCATGGTTCATGAAGAACACAGGGAAGGGGAGAGGGCTTCAGAAGCCATCTGTAAGGTTCCTGGAAAGGAAATGCCTCATTAAATATTCTCCTGCCACAACCAGAAAAATACTTCAGGGAACACCCAGGAAGAAAGGATGCAGCCTTGGTGATGGCTGTCCACTTTCCACTTCATTAAAATTCTTTGTCAAAGATGGTTCAGGTTTAAAGGCTATAGGGATGTGCTACACACACCACAAACAGAAGGAATATAATTATACCTAATTACCATAACTCATTTAGCCAGAAGTTCTCCATGACTTGCTTGAGTATATGCAATGTCATTTCATATACTCAAACGAACGAAAAAGAATATTACTTTCTACTATCGGTTCATCATAAAACTGGCCTTTCCTCCTCATAGCCAATGTTTAAGGATACAAGACAGCTGACATTTTTAATGAAACAAGATATGTATGGCCACCTCCAAGTAACTTTAGAATTCTCATGTATCATGAAATTCTTTCATTTTTATTTAAGGAATTACTCCAGAAATACTTAAAAATTAGATGAAAATTCCACAAATAAAATTCTGGGTCTGGATCTAAGCTCCTTTAGTTCTTAGGACCTGTGAGAGTTCCCTTACAACCAGTGATTTACCAAAGAGTGGTGCAAGCGTGGATCCACAGACATTTCCTTGGTACTTAAAAAATATCCTATTCACAATATGTGAACTTTTAAAGCCGCAAGACACAGAAGCACACTTTAACCACAATTGAAACCTGCACTGTTCTTACATGGTAGTGATTAGAATAAAAGGATAAAAGACTATCAAAAATGGGAAAATACATTATATCCATGTATATTAACTACATATCAAAACTAACACAAGTAGAAAGATTTACTTTTGAGTATATCATTTTAAGATAAACATTACTTTGCATTGCAAAACACAGTGTAAATAGATATGGAATGCATGAGATTAGAATGGCAATCTGAGTCTGGCTAAGGAGATGGCTCAGTGAATAAAATGCTTGCCAGGCAAACATGGGCACCCGAGATTGTGTTCTAAGAACCCATACAAAAGCGTACACAACAGCATGCTTTTGTAATTACAGACCTAGGGAGGCAGAGACAGGTGAATTCAACGTGCCTCCCCACTTTCTATTTATGTGTATATGTACATATTCATGTGTGCCAGGGAGGGTGCATGTGTATGTTGGGAGGGGTACATGTGCATGCACATGTGTGAGCATGTATGTGGAGATCAGAGGACAACATCAGATCCTGGTCTTCAGGGCACAGTATTATAGCTATTTTTCTAAATAAAGTCCTTACAAGAGTTCTGTAACTGTGTTTAGAATCTTTCCTTTTAATCTGAAAAATGGTATCAACATTTCTAAATATCTTTTAATTATCACTAGTCTTTGACTGACAATGTTTATAGTCTTTTTATAATTAAAAGGTTTTTTTTAATCCTTTTGGGGAAAATAGACTTACTGTTGTTGATATTTAGGGTGCTTCTAATTTTTATTTTAAATAATTTTTCTTGAAATTACTTCTTTTGGAGTAAAATTTATAAGTACATAGCCTAAAGTACATTACAAAATACATAGATGTATGCTCTTCTCCAGATGCTTATATTGTGTCTCATCCTATTGTAGTAAATGTTATCCAAATTATTAACTAATTCAGAAATGAATTTCTATCCTAAAATAGCATGCTTATGCTTAGACTGTGTGTTGGGTTTGCAAGCATCAAAGTGGTACAAGACAGAAGAGTGAGTGAACAAGATGACATTTATACTAACATCTAGTTAAGAGCCAGATGGACATGAAATTAAGAGCAAATACATACATGTTCAAGGTATATGGCAATAACAGTGCTAAAACAGGAAGACCCTCATAATTCATAAAGAAAAGGGAGAAAGAGTAAGTATTGGCTGCCCAAGTGTGGGCTCCTGAGTTTGACCCACAGAACCTATGTAAAATGTTGGACCCAGTACACATGCTTGTTATCCCAGCACTGGGAAGGCAGAAACAGGTAGATCACCAGTCACTTTTAGACTTTTTGAGCCTCAACCCTCAGTGATGGACTCTTTCTCAAGCAAATAACAACAAAAAAATTAATAAGTTTTAATTTTAAGGAAGCTCAGTTTCATTTTATGGATCTCATTTTTGAAGTTACAGCTAAGAAATGTTTGACTCAAGGTGGCCATGGTAACTCCTACAAACCCTTTAAGATGCTTTATAATTGCTGGTCTGTGGTTCATTCTTAGTTAATTTTTACATACTGGTTAAGATATAGCTCACTAGTTGCTTATTACTATCGTATTATTTTATCACCATTCACTGATGATGCTAGCTTTCTTCTCAAGAGGTTGGACTTACACGTTTTATGAAAATCAATTGTCAGTATTTATGTGGGTCTGTTTCTGGATGCTTGGATATACTTCACTGAGTCTCTCTTTAGGACAATAGGCAGCTTTCTTGATAACTGAAAAAAAAACCACAGTGTCCTTGTAATTGGAGAGGATTGGTCCTATGGTTTCATTTTGTATTTTTAATTTTTCTTGGTTAATGCACCTAGTCTACACTCTTTCTATTTCTATATAATTCTTAGACTTTCCAATTGGGACAGGTTCTTGATTTTAGTTGTGATTCCTTGGAATCTAGGAATTATGTGAAGGAAAATTAAGGCATTGAATACTAATTACTTCTGAGGGATTTGTATCAATTCGATACGTCCTTATTGATCACACTGTTGATAGTTGGCATTGTTCAGAGAATCCAGGGTATCCCATTAAGTATAAAAAAGACAGAAGTCCAACCTTTGTGGGCTTAATACTGTATCTGGATAAGCAGGGCTGTTAGCTTAGTTTCCACTTCTGCTACTGTAATAAAATCTGATGAAAGCAACTTCTGGGAGAAGGGGTTTATTTTAGTTCATGTCATAGCAGGGAAATCAGGGCAGCAGAAACATGAAGCGAAGGGTCACACTCAGAGTCAGGAGTAAACAGAGAATGAACACATACATGCTTGTTGCCCAGCCCATTCTCCCTTTTCCAATCAGTCCAGGACCCCAGTTTGTGAAATGTTCCTGCCCACATCCAGGGTGAGTTGTCCCTGCTCAGTGAACCCAGCTAAAAAAAACCCTGCCCGGCATACGCACAGGCCAACAAAATCCACACGGTTCCGGTTAGGATTCTACCTTGGTGATTAGAGACTTGCTGAGTTGACAATTACAGCTAAACATCATGGATGGGAACCAATTATTGACATTATGAATAATAGTTATATAATAAAAAAAGGATAAATTTAGTGGTGAAAACCAGGACGAGAGAAGGAGCTAGGGGAGCAGTCATGGGTGCAGATTACAAAGGGTCTTAGGGAGACATGATGAAGAAAGCGATATTTGGACAAAAATCTGACCGAAGTCGTACAGTTGCCATGGAAATATCTGGAAGAAAAAGGTTTCAAGGTAGAAGGGAAGGTGTGTGCTCAGATTGTGCAGGAATGTTTGAAAAGGAGAGCCCTGTGGCTGCAGAGGTGAGGAGAGAGAGAATAGACACCCTCCAAAACACACCCACCCCTTAAGAACTTTGGCTTTTGATGGTCAATGAAGGGGTAAATGCAGTAACACAGTAGAAAGTGAATTCCAAGGAAAACAAGTGGAACCAAAGATGAATCGAGTCAAGAATGAAAATGAAACATTTGCCCCCAGCTTTCACACCTGAGTACTAACAGAAACCACGCTAGAAAGTTTCAAATGAAGTGATTATATGTCAACCCAGACAAACGATGTCGATGTCCATATACAAAGAGACATACCAGCAGGAGGTATCATCTCAGACGCACCTATGTTTAGAGAGCAAAGGTCCAGGGACTGCAAGGTGGCTGGTGAGAAAAGTGCTTGCTGTGCGTGCATAAGGAAAGGGGCTTGGTTTCCCAGCTCTGTCAAAGCTGAGTAGGTGGCCTGCACGCAATCCCAGCACTGGGGAATCTCTGGAGCAGGATGGCTACCCAGATGATCTGTAACAGCAGACTCAAGGTTCAGCAAGGGCACTGTCTCATATAAGGTGGAGATCACGGAAGGCACCCATGTCACTCTTAGGCCTCCACACATGTGCATGTGTGCACATGCACCTGCACACACAGGTGTACTCACAAATGTGCAAACACACAAACATACATCCTTCTATACATATGCAAAAGAATATAGGTCCAAATTCCAATAAAGTGTAGTACATCAATATGGCCTAAGTTAATTGCACATTCTAGCCAATTTTACACCTGCCTTTCACCGTGCTGTTATCACATGAAATAGAAGGACTGCTCCACAAGCGTAGAAAATGGTGCAGGATAGATGTTTCCTCACCTCAGAGGTCCTGCTCATTTGAATTCAGACTTGCAAGGCTGGTTGTGTGAAGGGATCAATGAGGAATGAGAGTTCCATCCAGTGAACTGATGGAGGCAAAGGCATGGAGAGATATGTCAGCAACTTACTGGGGTAAGACCTGGAGTAGTGCATTGTACTCAGGCAATGACAGCAGTCTCGGCTGAGAGACTATGGAGTTAGGAAGCAATCAACCATGGAGTTAATTCATTTTAGGAAAATCTGTGTTTTGCTAGCAGAAAAAAAAATGACATTATGTTCAAAAGTAGGTCATCTAACTGAAAATCCAAGACTGTAATCATAGAAAATAATCTCTCGGCATAGCATTCTGGAGGTGACACTGGGTTAATAATTATAGCTGTGCCATTAGCCCATCTGCATGCATGAGCAGCAATGTTTTGTAAGATGAATTTAAATTATGAGAGACCTCAAATTCTGATGTTATACCCTTATAGCTAGCTCCCCATACTTTAAACTAAGCAACTATGCAACATTTTCAGTCTGAGAACTTCAAGTGCAATAAATAAAAAGATGCAGATATGTGTTTTAGGAGATGCTCATGAAATATTAAATTTGGTGGTTTTCCATGTGAAATGTAATCAGTATGATTTCCAAGCGTTTTGGCATTTTATACTTTGGTGTTCAAATTTACAACTGGTATATCCTGATTGACATGAAACCTTCGTAATTTCACAGTTAAAGAATTCACTGCTGTGTGTGACAAGTCTCTGAACCAGGTAATATAATTCTCTAAATCTAGCCAAGGGGTGTTTTTTTTTATATACCACGTGTGTCATTAGATACATTTTTTAAAATAAGCTTTCTAGTTATGTAGGAGAAAGAATAAAATTCAAAACTAAGACCTGGAGAGCTATTTATAGATTTGTTTTATTTTTAATCTATCCACAAATAAAACTACTGTTCTCAGA
Organism: Peromyscus californicus insignis; assembly: GCF_007827085.1. Lineage (NCBI taxonomy): Eukaryota > Metazoa > Chordata > Mammalia > Rodentia > Cricetidae > Peromyscus > Peromyscus californicus. The sequence goes on from NW_026294617.1 coordinate 29,712,156, forward strand.
AAAAGCACTAAACAATGATTCCACCTACCATTTAATGTGTCTCTAATTCAAAGCCCAAATAACCACAAAATAAAACTATAAATTTTTATTATGACCCCAATTTAAAAAGTTCCAGAAACTGAGTTTCTGCTCTGCCCAGAATACCAGCAGGATTTAAAATGTACCACCTGTCTATATGTCATCTAAGCAGAATTAAAGGTGTACTCTTCTTTCTTGAAAAATTTTAAATGATGTCAAGTCTTATAATAAAAACAGCATATGATATGGTCACATATCCCATCAGATAAGTGGATCCCTTTATATTTTAAACCAGTAGAAAGTAATCAGAACATTGGCAAAGGTGAGACAGCCTAAGATACCAAAAAAAAGGAGAGCTAAACTAATATATATAAAATAGAAATTTTAGAGAAATACTTGTAGTCTTCTTCTGACATACTATTCAGTATGTAAATGAAAGGAACTGCTATCTTGTGAGTCGGTGATATCAGAGGTAAACTTTCCTAGCAAACTTTTTATTGCACAGGAAACTGTAGACATTATGTTCTCTCAGATTCCTCAGATTCTTCGAAAGTTCACCTGGTTTGGTTTTAAATCAAATATTTCTGCTCAACCATGCATCTTTTGAAAACTGAAAGTGAAATAGTGTAGCTTTTTCCCCCCTTAGGAGGAACACAAAATCAAAGTTATCATAGTGACGAGGTTTTAAAGCCTCTTCCTATTTTTCATTTCTGTTGCCATGATAAATACTCAGGAAAAAAAAAAGCAACTTAGGAGAGAAAGGGCTTATTCAGCTTACAATTCCAGGTTGCAATTCATCACTACAGGGGAAGTCACAGTGGCAGGAGCTGGAGACAGCTTGTTGTATTATGACCACAGTCAAGAATACAGGAAAATTAATGCATGAGTACTTACATGTGCTCAGACCCATCTTTCCTTGCCTAGGAAATGGTACGGCAACCCACTGTGGACTGCGTCTTCCCACATCAATTAACAAATACTTAAGACAATTCCCCCATAGACATGCCCATAGGCCAACCTAATTCAACGTGATGAACAATATACAAAGAGTGTTCATAGTTTGGAGTTCAAGTTTTTGACACAGGAAAACTTTGAAAGACAGGAAAACATCTGTAATAGGTGTTCAGATGAGAACTACACCAGATTTAAATTAACCTCTCCAGCAGTGACCTCTCTATGAGTTTCTATGAATTAAACATTATCTTTATACTAAAGTCAAAATTGGTTAATGTAAGGCTAGAGAGGTGAATCAGAAGTTAAATGCCCTTGCTCCTCTAGCAGAGAGCCAGGATTCAGTTCCCAGCACCCACATAGTTGCTCAGAACCATCGTAAGTCCAATTCCAGAGATCCATTGACCTTTTTGGCTTTGCAGTCAGTCACCAAAACACATACATGGTACACATGCATGCATTAAGGCAAACACTAAAACATATAAAATAAAGATAAGTAAGTCTCTTTTTTAAAAAAAAATGGTTATCAAGTTTTCAGAGGGTTAAAGTGTTGAAGATGATGTTTTTGCCATGGGGAGACATGGAAAATGGTCTAAGATAGCCATTAATGCACAGTGGTGCCCAGTAGAAATCAAGGAGGAAGGCTTCTAACAAGCGTACGGAATGTAGACTGAACCCCAAACATGTCTGAAAACAAGTTTGTTGGAGTTTTAAAGGTGTGTGGTTCTTAAACAAACTTAAACCTATGTTGAGTAAATTGGGGGCTTCTAAAAATATCATCTGAATAAAGGATAAATGTGTCCAATTTATTTCTAATAATAGACAAGATTGAAGAGCTAAAACAAAAGTTCATTATCAGATAAAACAGAGGTTTCACAACATTATTAGTGAGACAGGTGACAAACAAATTTATTAATTATAATCATCATTGGATGTGGGACATATGGTCAAAGAGATTAGATAATGTGGCCCAAAGTATCTCATTCAACTAAAGGTCACCTAAATTTTAAAATAGTTTCAAAGAATAAATTGCTAGAAATGACAAGTGATAAAAGTTTTAATATGAATTTTGATTTTATTACTTGCTTTATTAGAACAAAGAAATAGATATCCTGAGATGCTCTTAATTGTTTCATAATCTCTTGTTTAATTCTCCTCAACATACCATTGGGAGTTGGTTTCTCTACCAGTGGTGCTATTAAAACAACACAGTAGAAAGGTTTAGATCATATAAATTAACAAGCAAGAAGAGAACAGTTGATCACATTTAAAACTTTATATATTGATACACATAGGACTTATTCAAAGTATTCACATGGGGCATTTAACAGAGGGAATTGTTGCTTATAAAAAGTCTGTTAGCTGCAGTCAATGAACAATGGTTGCGAGCCTGCTGCTAAATTATCTCTAACAACAGTTTCAATTAAAACTGTAATGTTTGTAGATGCCAATTGCTTTTCCTGTGTATTAGTTACTTTTCTATCACTATGTTAAAGTACCATGACCAAGTCAACTTACAGAAGAGAGTGTATTTGGGATTCGGGTTCCAGAGGGTTAGGATTCATATTGTCAAGGACAGCAGGGCAAATGGTAGCTGGAATTGGAAGCTAAAGCCTCACATGTTTTGTTGTTATTGTTGTTGTTGTTATTGTTTGTTTGGTTGGTTTGGTTTGTTGCTGTTGTTCTCTCTCTCTCTTGCAAGGGAGGGGGGTTCTTTCTTTCTTTTTTCTTTTAGAGACCAAGTTTCTCTGTGTAGCCCTGGCTGTCCTGGTATTCTCTCTGTATATACCAGGTTGGCCTCAAACTCAGAGGTCCACGGGCCTCTACCTCCCTAGTGCTGGGATTGAAGATTAAAGATGTGTGCCACCACACCCAGCTATAAGGCTCATCTTGAAAGGCCAAGCAGGGAAAGTTAGCTAACAGTGATGCAAGTCTTTAAATTCTCAAAGGCTGCTCTCAGTGTCATAGTTCTTCTAGCAAGACAACTCCTTACCTGCCCAAACAGTGCCACCAACTGGGGGCCAAGTGCCCAAATAACTGCGATTATGGAGACATCTTATTCAAACTATCATACCCTGTATTTTAGTTTTATTATGTTTATTCTGTATGTAAAACATGTTACAAATGAGTAAGGACTCTGATATTAAAGTAATAAGGATAATGCTGGAGTGACCACAAAGAGACAAGAGCAGAAATTCCTCTAGCACACAAAACTTTTCTGTATCCTAACTTTATTGATTAACCTATGCTCGTGATAAATTACTAATCTACACACACACACACACACACACACACACACACACACACACACCCCACATACACACACAAACGCATTCATGCATAATACACACATACACACGATACATACACAACACATACAATACACACACACAACATAGCACACATACACAAACACAACACACACAACATACACATAGTTGCTGAAATGGAAATAAACTTGGCACATGTTTTATGCCAGTTTCCAGGTTGTACTCTCATATTATAAAATGTTATCATTGGGCAAAGATAGATGTGGGTCACCTGAATTATTTCATATAACTATAGTGTATAGATGTAACCAACCATCTTATTAAATAAGAAACACAGAGCTGATTCAGAGAAGAAAGCCAAGAGGTCAGAGCTAAGAGTCTCACCCTTCTTGCTTCAGCAATCCTCTTCAGCCAAGAGAGCTCTCCGAAAAGGACCTACTTCCTGTGTGTATGTCTTTATATAGTCTAGCTGTTCTGCCTTCTCATTGGTTGTAAACCCAAACACATGACTGCCTCGTCACTGCCTGTATGTACAGCCCTCCAGGTCCTCTATGGTATTGAGATTAAAGGCGTGCGCTACTGCCGCCAAGCACTTGCTATGGCTCTAATAGCTCTGACCCCCAGGCAACTTTATTTATTAACATACAATTATAATCACATTTCAGTACAAGTAAAATACCACCACATTTCCCCTTTTCTATTTTAATAAAAAGGAAAAAAAAGAAAAAGGTTATAACTAACAAAAGAAAAACTATATACAAAAGTACAATGACTATATACAATATATACAAGTAATAAATGTCTAAACAATGTCTAGTCCATTTGTATTTGACAAATTCAGAGAAAATAATTTCATTGTCTATCCTATTTTGTTAAGTCCAAAATGTATCTAATTCACTTTCTATCCTAATTAATCTTCAACTATAACTAACTAACCTTCAACTATAACTAATTAACCTTAAACTCCCTCAGAGACCCAAGAAGGAAATAATATTAGCTAACAAAAATAAAAACAGAAAGTGCATGCAATAAACTTGCAAAAAGTTTGTGAGTTGACAGAAACAGCCAGCTCCCTGGACAGTCACCTGAGGTTTCTCCACAGTGCTGGGGCATCATCTTCAGCCTATAGGCTTAGCGTATCTGACAGACTCATTTGTGAAGTAGGATGTACAGAAGGTCAACAGTTCAGCCTCACATTGGGTAAGAGCAGTCTATGTACCAGAAACACCTGAATTCCACTAGTGTCATGTCATGATTCAAGATTTTAAATTCTGGAAATTGTTGATGGTTTTATAATTAAACTGTCCATTCTTCTTTGCTGTGTATATATGGCTTCATCTCAGCATCCTGTTCTTCTCCACATCCCTCTATAAAATGCCAGTCTACTATTGAGAGGCGTGAGCTTAGTTACTCTTCAAGAATAACTGTTTCAGCTGCTGTTCCACTGCACATCAGAAGCCATCGGCCCACTGCCTGTTCAGCTGCCTTCGAAGAAAAGGGCACTGTACCTTTTCCGAATTGCGAAGGCCACTTCAGGGATGGTGCCATATTGTCCTGGCCTCAGAAGATGCCTTTTGATAAAGCCATAACCACACTTGTTTTGGCAAGAATCAGTAGTCCTTTGTTTCATATCCTGTCTGTCCATTTTGTCAGCAATTGATTCGAGGATACTTTGTTGTCCAGTGGCTAACTTTTGCCACAATGAAAGCTAACTCCATACGCAGTTTCTTCAATGCCCATATTTTCTCTGAAGTAGATTGGTACTGCCAGGAGCCCACATGTCTCATAGTCATAACAAAAAAGAAAAATTTTCTAAGTTATTAAAACATTTTAAATGCCATATTCTGTAGCTCTCTGAAGGGTTTGAAGATGACCTGTCTAAAATATATCTGCTCAATTTTTAAAACATATCTAATATGACTACAAGTTCTATTGTAATGTCTAACTACTAACTTTCATTTCTTTATATCCTAATAGTTGGTAATAATAGCATTCAAGGATCAGAAAATTGCATTGTTAAATGAATGGTATAAGTACAATTAGAAACAAACATATAACATTTTCTAACAATATCAATTTCAATATATATAATTTGTATACAATATAAAACAGTCCAATCCAATGTAAAGTATTTGAAACTAGTAATTGTCTTTTTCTTCTTTTCTTTTCTTTCTTTCTCTTTTAAACAAAAACCTTAAATCTAATCTCCTTTGCTTATCCTTTTTCCTAACCCTTGACAACAACTTGTAACCAACCCCCCTAAACAATGAAAATTATCCCAGACCCAAAATCCATTAAAAAGACCAAAAAACCACCCGCCCCACACCACCTCTTTGGGAATGTGGGCGTCGTATTCTTAAAATTGCTTCCTGCTGGGTATGGGCAAAGGTATCTTTAACCTGAAAGAAAATTTTTAGGTTAATTGTCAAATTCCAGGAAAGGTAACTATATCCTTCATTATCCAGTCTGTGTATAATGCCAAAGTTCAGGGTTTATCTCAAGTCCTTATTCAAGTAGCCTTTGAGACTGGATCATCTCAACTAGTCATCTCAAAATTGCTCTGAGCACCTTGTAGTTCAAAGCTGATCTGTAGATGATATTTGTCAGCTTAGTGATATTATTATTGTCCACGTGGAATTGTTGTTGTTGTGGGGCCCCATCTTCTTCCTGGAGACTTCAGTTGATGTTAGGCCTGGCCGTGATTTCCTGCAGAAAACTGATAAGAGACTTGAACACAAAGACATATATATGCAGCTAATTGAAGCCTTTTTTCTAGAATTAGTTAGTACTCTATATGACCATTCATATCTTTTTTTTTGACCATTCATCTCTTAACAAAGTTTAAAATGTATATATAACTATATATCTATATATATATTAATCTTGTAAATTTTGATATAAAATTTATACTTTAAGAAAAGTTTAAAGAATCAGAATAGAATCAAAGAGTTGAGATTAGTAAAAGAATAGTCCCTTAATTAATTTGGCTTTTCTCCTGTCCTATAGCAGAAGATGGCTCTTTTATTCTGGCATGATACAGGGAGTTTGCATTTTCCTTTTAACAACATGCTTGAGTTTAAAGAAGGAGAGAGCCATTTTCCAACTCCAAAGTCAGCTTTAAATTTTAATTGAACTGAGACTATTAGAAGACCAATAGCCGGGCGGTGGTGGCGCACGCCTTTAATCCCAGCACTCGGGAGGCAGAGCCAGGCGGATCTCTGTGAGTTCGAGGCCAGCCTGGTCTCCAAAGCGAGTTCCAGGAAAGGCGCAAAGCTACAGAGAAACCCTGTCTCGAAAAACAAAAAAACAAAACAAAAAAAAAAAAAAAAAAAAAAGAAGACCAATAGTGTTAAATCTTTAGGGAAAAACAGAAACAAACATTTAGGAAGACTTATAAAAAATTTTTAGATGATATACCCATATGCCATTTCACTCTGTTTCCTGGGATAGATGATTTGTCCCTTTTCTTCAGTTGTCTCATTTGTCCAGTGTTCTTCAGATTCTTTAACCTTCATTCTCCTAAAATACAAAAACAAAAACCTTTCCCCAAGACTAATTTTGGGGATGTTCCTTTTTGGCAAGTTATTGCCTGATTAAATGAAAAGGCATGTGTTACTGGTATAAGTTAGTTTAAATTGGATGTTCATGCTGGTTGAAGAATTATCACCTCCTCTAATTAAGAGGTTTCTCTTGTTCAAATCGAACCTTTATCAATTTTGATGGTACTCACAGCTTATCTTCTCCTGTAGAAACAAAAGCAAAACCTCGTCCCCAACATAACACATACCCTGGTTTCCATTCTGAGGTCAGCACATCCTTAAAGTATATAGGCTGATTTAATTCTGTAGTGTTTTCTGTTATCCAATGTCTCTCTGCAGCTGTTGTTTCTTTCTCATTGGCATTAAGAAAATTCAAAGTTAATAGAGCATTATGCAGTCTATTTCTGGGGGTTTTTTGCTACCCCTTTCTGTTTATTTAGCATATCCCTGAGAGTTCTGTTTGATCATTCTATAACTGCTTGACCTGTAGGATTATGTGGTATGCCTGTAATATGCTTTATATTGTAATAAGCAAAAAACTGTTTCATTTTAACAGAGACATATGATGGAGCATTGTCAGTTTTGACTTGTGTAGGTATACCCATGATGGCCATAACTTCTAGCAAATGAGTGATTACAGAATCAGCTTTTTCAGAACTCAAAGCAGTTGCCCATTGAAATCCTGAATAATAAGTATCGATAGTGTGGTGTACATATATCAGTTTTCCAAATTCTGCAAAGTGAAACACGTCCATCTGCCAGATTTCATGCCTTTGCATACCCTTTGGGTTACATCCTGCTGGTAATGGTGTTTGATTGTAGAAGGAACAAGTAGGACATTTCTTTACTATTTCTTTGGCTTGTTGCCAGATTATGGAAAAATCCTTTTTTAAACCTTTACTATTGACATGATGTTTTTTATGAAATTCTGAGGCCTCCAGCACATTTCCTATCAATAATTTATCAATCTCATCATTGCCTTGTGCTAGAGGGCCTGGCAGACCAGTATGGGTTCGGATGTGAGTTATATATAAAGGATAACTCCTTTTCCTGATGTTATCTTGTAATTGAATAAATAGTGAAGTTAATTCTGAAGCATCAGGGATAAATTCTGCAGTCTCAATATGTAATACTACTCTTTCAGCATACTGAGAGTCAGTTACTATATTGAGAGGTTCTGAAAAATCCATTAATACCAACAGAATAGCATACAATTCTGATTTTTGAACTGAATTATAAGGACTTTGAACCACTTTACTTAAATTTTCTGATTTGTAACCTGCCTTTCCTTGTTTGTTGGCATCTGTATAAAATGTATGAACTCCAGATATGGGTTTTTCCATACAATTGGAGACAAAATCCAATCAGCTCTCTTTATAAGATCAATTCTATCGCTTTTGGGATATTTGCTGTTAATTTCTCCCAAAAAATTACTGCAAGCTCTTTGCCAAGGTTCACTTTCTGTCCATAATTTTTCAATGTCCTCCTTAGTTAAAGGTATGACAATATCTGCTGGGTCTATTCCTGCTAATTGACGAAGTCTCAATTTTCCTTTCCAAATCAAGTCAGAGATTTTTTTCCACATAAGTTTTTAATTTTTTATTTGGTTTATTTGGTAAAAATATCCATTGCAATATGATATCTTCCCTCTGCATTAATATTCCTGTAGGAGAATGTCTAGAAGGTAAAATAACCAAAATGCAAACCAGCTTTGGATCAATATGATCCACGTGCCCTTCATGTACTTTCTTTTCTACCAAGGCCAATTCTTTCTCAGCTTCAGGTGATAATTCTCTTGGACTATTTAAGTCCTTGTCACCTTCTAAGGTTTTGAACAAATTATGCAGTTCATCATTTTTTACCCCAACAATAGTTCATAGATGAGAAGTATCTCCAAATAATCTTTGAAAGTCATTAAGAGTCTGTAGTCTCTCTCTCCTAATTTGCACCTTTTGGGGTCCAATTTTTTGTAGCTCTATTTTATATCTTAAATAATTAATAGAATCTTCTCTTTGTATCTTTTCAGGAGCAATTTGTAATCCCCAGCAACGCAAAATTTTCTTTACTTCTTCAAACATTCTTTCTAAAGTATCTGCATTTGAGTCAGCTAGTAAAATATCATCCATATAATGATAAATTATAGATTTAGGAAATTTTTTCCGTATCACTTCCAATGGCTGCTGTACAAAATATTGGCACAGAGTTGGGCTATTCCACATTCCCTGTGGGAGGACCCTCCATTGAAATCTTTTAACCGGTTGAGAATTATTGTAAGTAGGCACTGTGAAAGCAAATCTTTCTCTGTCTTTTTCTTGTAAGGGTATTGAAAAGAAACAATCTTTTAAATCAATAACTATGAGAGGCCATCCTTTTGGTAACAGAGTAGGCAAAGGAATTCCAGATTGTAGAAAGCCCATTGGCTGAATTACTTTATTAATTGCTCTAACGTCTGTTACCATTCTCCATTTACCAGATTTCTTTTTAATAACAAATACAGGAGAATTCCAAGGGCTGGTTGATTCTTCAATATGCTGAGCATTTAACTGTTCTTCTACCAGCTCTTCTAAAGCCTGGAGTTTCTCTGTTGTTAAAGGCCATTGTTGGACCCATACAGGCTTGTCTGTTAACCATTTTAAAGGTAGAGCTGTTGGCATCTTTGGAAGATCATCAGTTGTTGCGCCCTGTTCTTGTATAATATGGATGGCTGGTGATCACTCAGAATAATGCCTTCTAATACTTCTCTCAGAAACATGTGCTAGTTTATGATTTGTTTCTGAGATTGGAGGGATGTTAATCTGAGTATTCTATTGTTGCAATAAGTCTCGACCCCACAGGTTCATAGCTATGTTAGCCACATATGGTTTTAATTTTCCTCTCTGTCCTTCTGGACCTATACATTCGAGCCATCTTGCACTCTGTTTCACCTGAGATAATGTCCCAATTCCTAACAGTTAAACGTTTACCTCCTGAAGAGGCCAAGTTGGATGCCAAAATTCTGGAGCAATTATGGTAACATCCGCACCTGTGTCTACCAGACCAGACAACAAAACACCATTTATTTTTATCGATAATTTTGGTCTTTGTTCATTAATAGAAGTTTGCCAAAAAATTTTCTTTATGTTTTCTCCTGAATTTTCTATTCTCTCTGTTTCAACATCCTGACCAGCATGACTTATGCCAATAGGCATTTGGTTATTTAATTGCTCTGAGTAGGGGTTTCCTCTATGACTGCAGGAAAGGTTTGAACTGGATTTGCTATTGGGGCCTGCATGAGGCCCCTCTGGGAGTTTCCCGAAGACTGAGGCAAAGGATTACCCTGTCTATCCCTTGTTGATCTACATTCGTTGGTCCAGTGTTTTCCCTTACCACACCTTCTGCATACTCCAGAAGGAAGGGGCATTCTGTTGCCATTGTTCCTTGAGGAAACATTGTTTCTAGGAATGACCTGTTTACAGTCCCTTTTCAAATGTCCTTGCTTTCCACATCCAAAACATCTAACATTGCTCAAACCTTTTGAAATTGCTTCTCCTACCCACATATCATCATGCTCATGAGCTTCAACATTAACCATGTCTCTAATCCAATCTTCCAAAGGTGCAGATCTTGCCTTTAATGGCCTGATTATTCTTTTGCATGCTGCATTCGCATTCTCAAAGGCCAAAGATTCAATTATTATCTTACTAGCTTCTGAATCCAGGAACATTCTCTTTACTGCTGAAGCCAGTCTTTGTAAAAAATCTGTGAAAGATTCTTTTGGGCCTTGTATAACCTTTGTAAATGATTCAGTTTTTTTTCCTGGTTCCTCAACTCTGTCCCATGCATTCAAGGCTGCCGTTCGACATAAAATTAGGGTTTGGACATCATATAAACATTGTGTTTGTGCTGAAGCATATTGACCTTCTCCAATAAGCTGATCCTGGCAGACTTGTATTCCTTTATCCCTCCATTGTTTTCCTATGTTTTTAGCTTCATCCTTGAACCAAGTTAGCCACTGTAGCCTTTGACTGGGTTCAAGTACAGCTTGTGCCAGCTCCAACCAGTCCTGTGGTACAATCCTATTATATGTTGACCAAGAGTTTAACATTTGCTTTACATATGGGGAATGCATGCCATAAGATACTATTGTCTCCTTAAACCTTCGTAAATCTAACATTTCAATTGGAGCCCAAATATTTTGTGTAGTCATTTGATCAGGCAACTGCTGTACGGTTACTGGACAAATTAAGGGTGACTGTGTGAAAACAGGCTTTCTTTCTGTAACCCTGTGATCCAATCTTGAAGCAACTTCACTGTTAGTTTCTTCTGTCTGAGTTTTTATAGGTTTAACAAGTTTTTCTAAAGCTGTCATCCTGGCACTTAAATTGACTATCTTTTTAAATAGTAAAATGAGGATAAGCATAGTAATAAACTGCATAATTCGATCAACATTAATCTTCTCATATAGTTGTTCCATTGTCAGACTGCCTAAAATTGCAAACAAAGCCCAATTTTCTTCCAATGTACACAGAAAACCCATTTTTTTTAATGTGGAAAAAATTTCTCTTTTAAATAGTTTCCTTTAAAATATCTGATATGTTAAGTGACTTACCAAGTCTGCGTAGAACAGTACAAATCCGAGGAAATTTCAAAACAGTCGCCTAGTGTCCGAGGTGTGAATCCAGAGAGAGAGAGAGAGAGAGAGAGAGAGAGAGAGAGAGAGAGAGAGCAAGCGTAGCCACAAGTTCTGCCTAAGAGCTTGAATCCAGCCACATGTTCCCGCTTGAGCCTAGTCAAGACTTGGCTCTGGCTACCTTAAGCTCCAACCATGTGCTTTGGCTTTACAGGCAGGGGCTCTGTTCCGCAGGGCAGACCTGAGTTGTTTGTAGCACCGGCTTTAAGCAAGTAGCTCAAGGTTAGTCCGGCCTGAGGCCAAGCCGACCTGGGCCCGGGCTAGGGAGTCGGCTGCCCTGGCGGGAAACCAGACCTGCCGGCCGCCCAGGCGGGAAACCGGACCTGCAGCCAAGCCAAGTTAAGCAGTTTTCAATGGATTTTTGTCACGTTGGGTGCCAAATGTAGATGTAACCAACCGTCTTATTAAATAAGAAACACAGAGCCAATTCAGAGAAGAAAGCCAAGAGGTCAGAGTTATTATTCCAAAATAAAGCATCTTTAAAAAGGGACTTTAATGATAAAAATAATTCATTCAGGTGAGAGAGGAACAGTCAGAGATGATGGGAACCGTCAAGGCAAAGAGTCATTAACTCACGGTCATTCACTAAGGTTGTGTGTTCCACTTGTAGCTAGGATACCTTCTAACTCAACAACAGTGTCAGAATCTACTCCTGGGATGTTGGACGGTGATAGAAAATAATCTCCTCCTGAAAAAGCTCTTCAAGCCATAGATGATGTACAGATGACAATACTGTGCTCATCATGGATCAGAACATCATGTTTCCCATAGAGGCTGAAATTATCCCAGTAGGAATTTACCTGCAAGACTTGACTCTCTGTGTAGTTTGTCTGTCTCCACGTACTTTCTGTCCAGCCCTGGTCCTGCTTTTGTGCTTCTTGGTTATTTTTTTTCAACATTTACCGGAAGCAAGTCATTTAAAGTGCTATTGAACAATTAGAGAACATCTGGCTTTTAGTAGAAAGTATTTGTTAAAAATAATTCTATAAAACAAAAATGTCACTAAATGAAAATACTGTATAAGTGAATTTTTCTTACATTGGAAACATCAGTTTATTACCAAATTAGAAGTAAAATTGAGCAAGAATATATCCTGTTGTGTATTGAATTTAATAAATTAAACAGTTCCAAGAAATATAAGGTTTACTTGAATTTTAGCTAAAAGGGAAATATTCTGTACAACAGTATAGTAATTTAGGGGATTGAAAAGTAATAAATTCAGAATCAATTTATATATAACCAGTTTATTAATGAATATATTTGCAAATTTTTAATGTTACCCATTTGGTAACAACTTTACTCCCTTAAAAATAATGTCTATGCTTTCCTCTTGAATCGTGTGAAGTTGTGACAATTTTTGTCAGTTGAACATAGAAGAAAGAAAAATTACATAATTTCCTAATTTTAGGTCACAAATGAAGTATAGCTTATACACTGCTGGGTCATTCTCACTCAAACAGTGAGCTACCAATAAGAAGTTGGTCTATACTAGCTGTAGTGCTGTGAGCCTCCGTTGAAAACAGTCATGATGGGGCGTGTGGCACACGCCTTTAATCCCAGCACCTGGGAGGCAGAGCCAGGTGGATCTCTGTGAGTTCAAGGCCAGCCTGGTCTACAGAGCTAAAACAGCTGTGGTATGTAACTTAAACTTGACTGCCCAATTGATGTCTCAACCATTAGCCAGTCTTGTGAATAGTTATATTGAATATTCAAGTTGAAATAACTGTAACGACAGCCAGTATATGGACTTTCCTCAAACACCACATTTACGAAAGAGTTCAGAGAAAAGAAAAATACAACCATCACTCATGTTAAGACTAATCTTTAAAATATAATTTGTAATTCAGTTGCAATGTATGAAACGTTAGTTAAATAAGTAAGTAAAGTAAGATATAAATAACATGAAAAAATCAATTATCCTTCACTTGAGCAGTGAAGAGTTCTATTGCAAAGATCTGGAACATAAATCCATTAATTATAATCTGGCTTGAAAGGAGATCCCTTGAAACATACCAGGTTTTAACTACATCCTCCAAATAAGGTTATCTGCCAAAAGGAGCTTAAGAGCAAATGTGAGGCCCATGAGTCTAAGTAATACAAAAACCTTCATGCACTGAATTGAAAGTTTATTTGAAATCCCTTTAAGTTTCCATGTTCACCAAATTCTTTCAAGGTAGACCACTATTTCCTAGGAACAGCCATTTTAACCTAACCTACCTTTCTGGCATGATTATCCTGGTTTTCAAGTCCACATTTCACATATCTCTCAGAAACTGGGCTCATAATCCAAATCTTTAACTAGGTCTTGGAACCAAGTCTGAAACCAAGAAACTTTAGCCATTTTAAAAGACAAATCCCAACCATTTTGTTTGTATTAAGTGTCTTTGAATCAGCAGAAGGTATAGAAATGAATATAAAAATATGAAACAAATAAGAATAGTATTAATAACTTTGTAGTAAGTTTAGCTGCACATTTTCTAATGCATTTCCTTTGTTTTGTCATTTAAACATTTGCAAAATTTGAAAAGAAAAAAAAACTTATTTAAAGGGGAATCAAGGTTGGAGAGAAGGCTCTTATAGAACATCCAATTTCTGTTTCTACCACCTTTACATGATAACTCACAGCTGTCTTTAACTCCAGCTCTATATCTCTAGCCCTCTTTTAGAATCCATGAATACCTGCACACACTTGGTATACACTTATACACTTATACAAATACATATAACATATATATATATATGTTATATATATATATAACTAATTTTTTAATCTTAAAAATAAGCTATATATTTAGGCTATTGGTTTCATTTAAAATATGTAAGATAATTGGCTTAGATTATCAAACTGTGCCTCATTTGAAACAGAATCTGAAATATGACATCTAAAATTTTGGTCTAATATGAGGTTTAAGATAATACTCATATTTAGCTATTCTTGTAAATTTGTTGTTGTAATTTAAGTGTGGAATGCTCCCCTCGTGCTCCCATCTTTTGTGAGAAGATGTGGAACCCAATTAGAGGCATTTTTTTGAAGAGGTTGCTGAACCTTTAAGAGGTGGAGCCTAACTGAAGGGAATGGATCACAGAGGTGGGAGTGTAGTCTTAGGCTTTATAGCCATGCCCCATTGAGTCCTAGCTTCCTGCTTCTCTGTCCATCAGAACATAATTACCACAGACAGACCCAGACCTATACCACGCCATCCCCACCATGATGTATTCTTTCATACTGTGAGTCTTTAAGTTGCCCTTGTTTACTATTTAGGTCATAGCAACACAAAAGTAACCAAAATAGTTTATGACATAAAATCGTAAAAGATTTAGATGATTATTTCTATAGCCACAGTTTAAAATTTATCTCCAAAATTTAAAAAGTGAGTAAATGTTGTTATATGTTCCCTATCTAAACAGTCAAAATAGTTAAGTTAAATTAATAATGATCAAGAAATAAATGGAAGACATCTTAATATTTTTAAGTTATTAGGTTTATCAGTTTTATAATAAATGTTATACTCTGTTTGATAAAGTTAAAATCTGTGACATTAGCTAACTATTAAAACATAAGTTCTAAATATGAAATATTATTTTAGATTTTGTTTGCAATAGTAATACAAAAGAGAATTTTTATAAATGCTTTCAATACAAATTATTACAAGTTTGGAGCCCAATTTTATGAGATGGGGACTAGCTTGTTGACTGAATGAATATTTTAGTGAATGCATACTGGTATGAAGAAATCAAAACCTAGAGATGTAGAACCTAAATAATTTAAATGTGAACATGGGAAGCATTCTGACCACAGAGGCCATATAAAAATTCAGACAAAAAAAAACCTTAAAAATTTTTGCTAAAGTTATTACATTGGTGCTAATTTTCTTTTACAAGAGAAATATACAAGGTTGTCAACCTATAGCATCTCTTTCTAGTTTGTTCTTTTGCTGCATGTATAACGTTAGAAGTTGCTGTTGGCTGCTAGTTTGCAGCATGTGTTCCATGTAGCCAGGTTCTGTCTTCTATAGCCATCATTTCATATGGCTTTCAAAACATCAGAGCGAGGCAACAAGGAACAGTCAAGGGTTATAGTTTAATTATATCTGCTCATATCCCTAAATTAGTAGGTTCAATTTTTTAATATTGATGGATCTCCCTTACTTCTGCACAAGATCAGTAATACAATTGAAATAAAACATAATACTACCAGATCATCAAACTTCCACTTTATCTTTAAGACAAAAATGTGAAAATTTCAGTGATTATTATAGACTCGCTAACCTGGAAATTGGAAGAAGATAATATCAGTTGCTTAGTCAACAAGCAGAACTGAAGTACATTCCCATGACAGAGAAGTGATTTTTAGAATCCAAGGTTAAATATTCATTATTCGTTCCTGTCACTTTCTTTTCTTTTCTCACCATAGAGACTCTGATTCAAAATCATTTTCAAAGGAAAAAGCTTGCGGGGTCAAACAAGAAGAGAAGAATTACTAATTTCAAAAGTGTAGTAGGCATTGTTAAAAGTTTAGCTGAAAGAAGAGGGCATATGCAGCTTTATTAGGTTAATGTTATTGTCAAATAAGTAATGAGAAAATAACGAAGTAGATTTTTTTATCTAATGCTGTTTGAGAAACCATGGCAATGTCTGATTAGGTTTTCCTAGCAGAAGCAAATTGATCTCAATCATTCAGCCCAAATCTGTCCTTATAAAGCAGTTGAGAGTGTCTTTCATTTGAGTAAGAATTTTATTCATTTCCAGAATTGCAGGGGCTATGTGTTAAAATCAAAAATCTTTAGCACATCAGTAGGTGGCTGATATCTATCACAGCTCCCTCCAGTGACTTCACTATGCCAACACACTCGTCACTCAAACTCTTGGGGACTCAGTCATCCCATCTAACACTCAGGATTAATATCTTGCCAGCCTACGGCCATGAAGCAAGACAAGATTGATGCCAATCTCTTCAAATTTTTGGGTCAATAATCTGTCAAAATCATTTTCCCTTTCTTTGCTTACCCAACCCCCACCTTTACAATGACTGTATCAATCCACAGGCAGCCTGTTGTACAAAGAAATCTGCAGAATGTATTTATTCTGTAAAAGAAAAACATGGACTCAAAACCACTGAATTTTTCTGGAAAACAATAGTTGAATTGAAGTCCTGTATGAGGAGGAAATTTAAGTGATTTTCAGTGGAAGTCATTTATTCTCTAAAAAGGAAAAATTAAATAACTGGAGTTACTGTAATATTCAAAGATCAAGAAAACTGTTAGATTCTGCAGACATTCTTGATCTATAAGGTAATATATAACTCTGTATGTGTCTGCACATGCGAGTGTGTGTATGTGTGCGTGTGTGTGCAGATGAACTGAACTATGTCATGACATTTAGGAAGAGGTGATTCATCACTGTGATTCTATGTTCTAATCACGTATGTTACATTTCCAATTTTTTATAGCATAGCGCCATATTCTTGGACTGCTTACAGCTGGACTTTACAACTAGAAAATCCTGGATGTCATTAGCTGGCTTGAATGCTTGAGTTCATATTTCATTGCCTTCATACTCTACCATATAGAGCAATTTTGTGTAGCTAAAGATGAATTTTATGATGTTTTTCTAAAACTCCTAATTATAAGGTAATGTGCAATGACTGCTTAAAGTTATAGCTCCAGCTTTTGATTTATTTTACAAGTCTTTCTTCCCTGTTCTTTGCTAAATAGACATTCTTTGTGTTTTATTAGCGATTTCTCCCATTGCATCATGCTCTCAATGGGATGGTTGCCTGTGTTTTACTTTACTTCTGCCATTAATTACCTATGGCCCTGTATCATGTCTCCTACAGACCCATTTATCATAATGGTGCCTTTCGGTGTCCCTGCAGTGAGCAGCCTGTCAGAGTTTCCATGGGAAACCCCACTTCTCAAGGGCTTTAAAGTCTGCTGTAAAACTGTGCTTTAAGTATACACGTTGAAAGCACATGGAATGATCTATGGAGCACTTTATTTTTAGCTTCAAAAAGACATATTTGGGGAAACAATTATTTCAAAATTGAGTGTTCATGTATATTGTAGTAGAGGACCTTTTATAAAAGCAAAATAATTTATAAAATATTTATTGTTCTGTGTTTTTTTTCATGGAAACATGCTTTTTGCAGTTGATAGATAACCATACAGACTAGGCGATAGGCATATTTTCGGGGATGTTTCTCTGTTTTATTTCACAAAAACATGCATGATTGGTACTTTCCTTAGTAATTTTGAAATATGCCTTTAATCAGGAAAAAAGCCCCCAAAATATTCTTCTAATGATAGAGAACTGATCTTCTAAAATATTTTAAGAGTTACCTAAGGTATTGCTCATTAGAAAATCTGTAAGTGAGAACCATGTTTGCATGACATTTTCTAATTCATAAAGAGTAAGTTTTTTTATAACATTATCAACTGAAGAGCTATTAAAATACTCTTAAGGACGATATTAGTTGTGTTTTTGTTTAAAAAACACAGAAAAGACTGGTAAGTATTAATTTCAAACTAAAAAAAAAGCTAAGCATAAGTGTGTCTCAAATAATAAAGTATAAGGGAAAAAAGAAAAGAAAGGGAAATAAATGGCAGAGAGTTGGAGGCAGCAGGAGCTTGAAGTGGCTGACCAGATTACATCTTCAGTCAGGAAACAGAACAAATGCAATGCTACTGCTCCTTAGTCTCATTTTATCACAATATCCTGCACAGGGAATGGTCCCAAGACTGGACTTCCCATATCAGTTATTATAATCAAAGTAATCTTCCACAACATGTCCAGAGGTCAGTTTCCCAAGAGTGTCTAGATTCTGTCAAGTTAACAATTGTCACTGATCATCACACCACTATTCATCTCTAGAACTTCATCATCCTAAAGAGAAACCCTACAATAGTAAGTCCCCATTCTCTTCTCACCCTGGTATCCTGTAACCTAGTCTACACTTCTGAATTTTCTACTATAAATATTCTTTGAAGTACATTGTGTACACCTTGTCTTTTCAAAGTCTACTTTATTTCACTTAGCGTTTCTCAGCTTCAGGTTGGTTGTAGCATATGTAAGAATTTCAATGCTTTTATGGTAGAAAAATTATAATTTTTATTATTCCCCACTTCATTTATCCATTCATGTGTTCTTAAATATTGTGTTCTACCTTTTAATCATTGCTAAAGGAACATAACAACAAAATGACTCTTAATGACATACTGTTATACCCAGAAATCAGTGTCTCTCTCTCAACCCTCAGCAGAGAAGCTTTTTCTTTCAGTGGATGGTAATACACAGCTAATCAATGTGCAAAAGGTAAGAGAATTTGGCGTGCCCAGTCCCAAATGGCATGTCTTTATCACATTCCTCACCTTAAGGCCTCAGGGATGTATGTGGAAGAGGAGGCAGAAAAACCATAAGAACCAAATGTGGTGTATGACTCCAGGAAAATGTGTCTTCTAGACACATTAGGACGATACACACATTAACTCACAGACATTATGACTGCACAGATTTAAACTAGACAAAATCCCCACACTGAGAAAGGAAGGCTGAACGAGGACCCCACTCCTAACCAAAGAGCTATTTCCTGTTGATATTTGCTGGAAATGAGAAATGGGTTTTCTCCAATGGAATGTCACTGGAAATATCAACCATACTCCAAGACAGGCCTCATGTCCAAGAATAGTTGACCAACACAAAACAAACTCCATGTTTTATTTCTGGGTTTTGTTTTGTTTTGTTTTTTGGTAAGGGGAGGAGAGGTTATGGCATTATGTTTGGGTTTTGTTTTTTTTTTTTTTTTGCCTTATTGGGTTTTTTGTTTTAATTTTAATTTTTGTTTCATTTTTGTTTTTGTTTTGAAAGACAGAACATGAAGTTGGGTGAGGAAGGTCTGGCAGATTTGAGGGAGGGGAAAGAATATGATCAAAATGTATTATGTGAGAAAATATTTAGGTATAAAAGGGAAAGGCACTGTCAACATTGATATGCAAGTACCTTTCCAATTCTCTAAAGGTTAAACTACTAAGGTTTCAGATAAATCTCTGTCTATTCAAATCTCCTATATACACTTTTTATTATTTTTTACAGTTTATTTATGTATTGAGGCAGACTCTATGTAGCCATAGCTGGCTTGGAACTCACTATATAGAGCAGGCTGGCCTTTAACTCACAGAGTTCCACCTGCCTCTTCCTCACCTCCCTATGGCTGGAATGCAAAGCATGATCCACTACACCTGGAACTCTTCTCTACTTTTGATTGTTGTTTTATCCTTTTGTCACTGAGTAGCAAAATTTCTTTATATATATATTCCTTATCATACATATGATTTTCAAATATATTTCTTATTTCTTGGGTTATTTTCAGTTTCTTCTAATTTCTTCCCTTTAACATACAAATTTTTAATTTTTATTAAATCTGACTTGTTGATTTTCTTTTATAGTTTTTGTTTTTATTTCATTCAAAAAAGTATGAATTTATAGTCATAGACATTTACTTCTATGGTTTTTTTTTAAAGTTTTGTGGCTTTAGATAATATATTGAGATCCATGGTAAGTTTGTCTTCAGTTTGAATAATTGGACCAAATTTATGTCTTGGGACATGGTTGCGGAATCTTTCAGTGTCATCGCTTTACAGACCATCCCTCTTCCACAATGCCTCAAATGTCTAGATTGAGGGCACTACATATACAGAATGTATCCCATCATGTAATGAGCTTTCTGCTTAGAAAGACACCTACCAAGAAGACACCATAATGGCCGCAGATAGCCAGAGAGGAGGCTGTTTTTACATTGCTCCATGGCTCAGGGTACCTGTGCATGCTTTGGACTTCACCCAGTGAGGCTGGCTGGGCTCAGGGTACCTGTACATGCTTTGAACTTTGCCCCCATATCAAAGGTAGGAGAATCAAGGTTTTCTTACCATTCACTCAGCTATGAGACAGAGGAAAAGACATCAGAATGGGGCTTGTACCCTACTGATAATCAAACATTAAATCTTAAGTCTGACTATTAGAACAGTCCATAAACAGGGGAAAACTGCAAACCATATAATTAACTGGAGCCTTATATTTAGCATATAGAAAGAACTCTTGAGATGTAGTAGAAAACTGTAAACCAAGCATGGTAAAAATAGATCTTAATAGATGTATTTACAAAGAAGATAGGCAAGTACCTCAGAAACATTTGAGAATATATTTAGTATCACTAGGCTCAAAGCAAATAAAATTCAAAACAAGTGCAATGCCACTTATTAGTCCCTAGGATGGCAGTTTAAGATTTTAGATAAAGGACAAATGATAACCAGTCTTGATGTGGGGGTGGAAAAATTGCAATCATCATACATCGCTCTGGTATCATAATGTGAAATGGTTACATTACAAAGCAATTTGACAGTCTTCAGAAACTAAAACATGACCAGCAAGTTGTACATTCCTAAGTATAGATCCAAGAGAAGTGAAAATCTGTGTGTGTACAAAAAACCTTGTGTGTGAATGTTCAAAGCACCAAGAAGTAAAAAGCAATAGAAGCCCCCATCGACTGAGTGATAAACAAAACCTATCTATAGCATTAAATATCTTTCAGCAATATAAAAACATGTTAAAACAATACAGGCCATGACATAAATAAATTATGACATTTCATTCTATAAATGAATCCACTCAGAGAAGGCCAACTGTTTCATGATTCCATTTTCACGAAATGTCCAAAAGAGGCAAGCAAATGCAGGGAGTAGAAACCAGTGCCTTAGAGTGGGCCTGGGAGATATTGTGAGTGACTGTCCCACAATGTAGGATTCGTGTTTGGGGTAAAAAATTAATTTAGAAGATGATAATGTTTATACAGCTATGAATATATTAAAGTCTATTCAACTGTATATTTTAAATATCAGTACTGTACATTGTGTTGAATATACATCACAATAAAACATACATATTCACATTCTGTGGACCCCCAAATCTCTTAAAGTAATGATTATAACATCTTTAAATTTTTATGCAAATCTTAGAAGCCATTTTTTTGCTATGTTAATATAACTGTCATATAGAGTAATTATATGGAATGAAAACAACTTAATGAACATAAACTTTATCTCAAGATGATGAGTTCCATATCTTTCAGCTCTCCTTCTGTCATGTATTGAGTTGGGCTGACACTGTTTTTCCTCACAAATGTCATATTTCTCATTGTTCTGCCATTTCATACAAGGTTTTCAATTGGAAAAGCCATCTTGGTCTTTTGAGGCTGTGAGGGTAATGTTCACAGTCCTTTTCTCTCAGAAGCAAGGCAGCCATACAAATGAGTCTGGGCAGACAGTGCCTAATGGCCATGGCTCCCATCAGGACAATAGATTATCCTGATAAGTTAGTTTACCTATCAAGGCTCTTTTAGGGGTATAATCAAGATTATTCTTAATAAGTTAATTCTTAATAAATTAAAACATTTTGTAAAAAATTCATTTTAGTAGGCCAAAAAGATAGCTCAGTAGATAAAGGTGCTTGCTTTAAAAATCGAGCTGGTTGGAGTTTCATCTCTAAGATCCATATGATGGAAGGAGAGAACCAACTCCTAAAAGTGGTCCACCGACCTCCACATCGGCACTTTGGCTTGCCTGCCATGGCATACACATACACTTGTAGCTAGAGTTTTCCTGCCTGGCCCACAGTCAGGACAAATCTCTCTCACCTGCCAGTCTCACAGTCTCTCAGACCCGACCAAGTAAACACAGAGACTTATATTGGTTACAAACTGCATGGCCGTGGCAGGCTTCTTGCTAACTGTTCTTACAGCTTAAATTAATCCATTTCTATTAATCTATACCTTGCCACATGGCTGGTGGCTTACCGGCATCTTCACATGCTGTTTGTCATGGTGGCGGCTGGCAGTGTCTCTGACTCAGCCTTCCACTTCCCAGCTTTATTCTCCTCCTTGTCCCGCCTATACTTCCTGCCTGGCCACTGGCCAATCAGTGATTTATTTATTGACCAATCAGCAACACATTTGACATACAGACCATACACTAAATCCCACAGCATACACTAAATAAATATGCCTTTTTATTAAAAAATATAAGAATGTCCTTCAAACAATGCTACTTAATGATGCATGATCACCTAGTATTAGAACAAAGAAGGAAGGTTATGAGTCCTATAATAATGTTCAGTTCAGAGCAATGACTTTCTCAGCATGACCTTGCCATCCACGGGATAACTGACACTGTCTGGAAACATTGTGGCTTATCACAAATTAGGTGCTGGATTCTCCTTCTGGCATCAGTGGAAAGACAACAGGAAATTAGTCAGGTATCATTAAAGACCCTAGATGGGTCTCTATGACAGTTATATGGTTCAAAATTCCTAGAACAATATGCTTAAGAATCTCTAAGACAATTTATACTTGCTGTAGAAGAGGAAGTGTGTGTGTGTGTGTGTGTGTGTGTGTGTGTGTGTGTGTGTGTGTGGTTGTGTGTGTGTGTGTTTGAGTGTGTGTGTAAAATATAAGTTAATCAAGCTGTTTGTATATATTATTGTAAGCTGATTTTATATGAATGCCCAACTTATTGTAAAAGCAGACAGACAGAGAAGAAGGGAGAAGAAACAGATGGAGGAAGAGGAACAGAGAAGAAGAGGAGGTGGTGGAATATTATAACTAAATGATATTTGCTACTAAGGAAAACTTCTTTTCTGATTTTTATATTCCCAGGTGCCTAGTATGTATTATGTGTCTTCTAACTATGCTTACATTAAAATAATCAATGTTTTGAATAAATAGACCACGAGAAACTCCAGATGCCCGTCATTTGACATAGTTCAAATGTGCTTGACACTGCCAGCCCAGCAGAGCCTGACCTGGTCATGGTAGAAGACTGAACAACTTGACCAAGTGTCCTGGCAAAGCAAGGGATAGAAAACAGAGTCAAGGGAGATCTTACTTCACTGTACTTCATAAAGAGACCTGACTCCCCTCCAATAAATCCTAGCGCTGGGGAGTTGTACAGGTATTTCCTGTTTGCTGAGAGGTGTTCACACAAGGATTTGTGAAGCTTAACCCATAAATCTTAGAGCAGGACAAAGGAGAAAGATTGTGTGTTTCCACGACTCAGAAATCTGGACCGATGATACTAATTTAGGCCAAATAATGCTTTTGTCTCCTGTGTCTTCATCTCCTTCATTCAAAAGTGCAGAAGATTAAGGTAGTCATTGTGGTCAGTGGTAATGGTGGAAATAAAGAAAAGATAAATGCTGGACTTTCGAAATGGAGTGTAGCACTAACCTGGGGTCGGTGTGACCATCTTCATACTCTCCCTTGGTAGTTACAACACAGCACATCTAAAGTTTATGTGAAAGCAATATGCAACCTATGAGGCATTTGGACATAAAGGAATCAAAGTTTAGTTTCCATATGTAAATCTCCTTATATCTGTTTTTCTCTCTTTATTGTTTTATTTTCCTTCTACAAGCTTCTGCTCTCTTATTTATTCTCACTACAAAAACAAAGATAACATCACAGGAATAACAATTCCCCATTCTGAAAAATTAAATGGAGTGTCAAGAAGTTTAGCACAATATCAATACACAAAATATTAGCCAGAACATTCTGCTGTACTAAAAATAAGTCATATAACAAAAATATTGTTAAATTTTAACATCATAGAAGTATCTAGCAGAGTAAACCTTGCTTCACTCCCTCTGTTTTCCTATAGATTTAAAAAATAAAATTGTAATTTAAATTCTTCCTCTTTTGCCAGTTTAATGTATACATTTCTTATGTGCTCTTTACTGATATAACATCTATGTTATTTGAAGATTTTTATCCTTAACATCAATTTTGCAGACTGTTTCTAAAAATGGTTGCCTGGCAATACCTGCTTATCAGCAGCTGGCAAACGTGTGCTTGTAATCAAGAACAAAACCGTCAGATCATTTAACATGGAAAATCATTCTTTTTTCCTCAAATACCAATCTGCCAGCAGCTAGCTAATATGAGAACACATATTACAGCAGATTATGTCTGTGTGTCTTCTTAAATCCAATAAGGACTACATGTCTTTCATTATTTGTTGAGCCTAAGGCACAATATGTTCAAACATCAGAGGTAGTGCCAATGGTAGGGTTGCTCATCAATATTCTCAAATGCAGCCAGTTGCATTCTGATAAACAAACCTTCATTAAACCAGCAAATGGAAGTACTTTTTACATCTGTAATCAAACCCAGTAGTACTTAGAGTCTATGCTTTTATTTACATCAATCTTTTGTTGTAAATCCATCAAGATAATAATGCATGACTTAAGAAAACAAATACCAATTACTTCTTTAGGGGAAAGAGCACAGATTTTAACAGCAGTTTCCCAGGGGTCCTATGACTCCCTTCTTTGCCTTTTCAGTCCTAGCACGATCTCAGGGAGAGCTGACTTAACCTACCAAGGAAGTGCTGTGGCCATCTTGAGTCCCACTGGAAGCTCATTCCGTTAGGCGAAAGCCATAGCCACGAATACCTCATGCACGTGATTCATTTTTAATTTGCTTAACCTTACATCAAGACTCCTGTCTCTATGTGACTACAATGACTTCTGTCTTACCCATAAATATTTAACCAGTAATATCTTCTTAATTACCCCCACTTAATGAGATAAGGGAATCGATTATTTATATTCATTCTACTTGCAAAAATCAAGTTTTTAACTGTTTTAAAAACTATACTTTGAGAACGGATTAAGGTGGAGGAAACAATGTTTCTATTGTCAAAATGACTCTTCTGGTGAAGACGATGGTATGTCTTGGTCTTAGTTCTTATTATTTTGAAGTTAATTTTGAGATTATGCTTTAAGTAAGCATATAAATGATGCATAGGAGTGAGTGGGAAGTGAGCGTAGTATCTCCAGTTCTTAGGATAAATAATCTGACTTCATTAAGCAAGAAAATTGTCTGGATGAGCCAATTTTCTTATTCTCTTTACAAAGAGTCCTCACTTGAAAAATGTTCATAGGTCTTGCTGTTAGGAGAGTCGAGCTGGCTGGAACCTTCTATTGGAACCATTAAATATTTAAATATCTCATTTATTATGGAGTATATAGCAAAAGATTCCAGTCTTCATGTGAAATATTTAAATTTTTATATAAACAATATTTTTTGCTCTTGGCAATTTAGAGTTCACAAAGTCCTCATCCCCCTCTTATTTAATGAAGAAGGCCATCCACTGGAAACAAGCTTATCTGGAAAGGAGCTATATGAAGAACTAAGACATCAAATTCCATTTCTAACACTGACTGAAGCCCATCTCTTACTTTGGGCATGCAGAGAACTGAAAAGTAGGATAAGCTTTGATTTTATGCATTTCCTGAGAAATACAAAGGAGAAAATTAGAGGTTCATTTTGATGGCGTTTTCCCATGTTATCCTAAGAATTCTGCCAAAACTTCAGGGTGTCACCTTCAGTGATAACTAATGACATTGAAAGAATTTGCACATTCCAGAACCCATTTTACAAATAATTATCTTACAAAACAGAAATCTCAAAATGAGATCTTCCCACAGAACCACTGGCTTTCTTCATTCTAGAATACATAAATAAAGTGACCATTATCTATATTTTATGTAAATCATGTGTGTTTTTGTCTTCTGGTTATTTTATGGGAAAGTAGTCTAAAAAGTAAATCTAAGGGCTTCAGAGAAATCGAAGCACACCCACTGTTCCGGCATCCTTTGTGCCTGATTGCCCTTCAGTCATGTTTTAACTCCCTGAGTATCTGCACCCTTTAATCCAGTATAATAAATCAAGAAATGATTTTTCTCTGGGAGACAAAGGGGGCATCACTTGAAATGTTAGCACACTACTGAAGTGATGGGGAAGGCTGGTGCAATTATCTAGAAGGTCTATTTATTTCTTCTCCATTCTTCTGTATATGAGGAAGAGAATTATTATTCGACACAGTTACTGTCAGAACTGCATCAGGAGAGAGATTAGAAAATACTGATTTATAACAAGAATTACAAGTAGCCTAAGAAATTCAGATAAAATGACTTTAAGGTTTTGTTCTATTTCCTATATTTTTAACTCAACTCGGGTTCTTGCTGTCTATTGTTTTTTAGTCATATAATAATTAATATCATATTAGGACTTTTACTATTTGTCTATCTCCACTTCCACCCCAAGTATATAACTTTGCATTCAGTTGCTGTATCATCTTTGAAGCAGGAGAATTTTAATATGTAGGCATATAAATCATTCTGTTGCATGATAAATGTGCCGTAGAACATTAGGTCCCATGTCCAGGGAGAGAAACGAATAACCGTGGAAGGGTACTGTGCTCTTAGAGCACACAGTGAGAGCTGGGAGTCCTTAGCCAGTTCTTACCTTTTCAATATGAGTAAACTTTGTCTACTTCCCCTGAAACACATGAACTCAATTATTAAACATTTTATTAATTTCTTTCAGTAAACAAGCCAAGTAGAAAATATTACGGATTGGAATCCGTGCAAGCAGAGTGGCACACAATTCTGCTAAAATGTGCATCCTTTTTTGTTCTAACCACTGAATGGGTCCTTTTCATTTCAGGCTATTAGCTTTTAGGTGCAGAATAATTTTTTAGCAGAGCAGTGCCATATTACCAATCTGGCTAATTTGGATTGAAAAAAAAGACGTATTTTGTATTGTTCTTCATGTAATCTGTGGAAAGAGACAGGCAGAGTGGAACAGGTGCAGGGGTTCATACAATAGACACATGTATATTTTCTCTGCATACTAATTACCACCCAACATGCCAGCAAGTAAAAACATAGATGGACAAGGGTTGACATGCTTGAGGAGTGTTTCAGAGATTACAGGGTTTAAGCCTGGTAGGCAGGAAGCAGTAGCGAAGTATATTTGCTACACTCAGGCAAAGCAGTAACTTGTGAGCCATTTGGTTTCAGGCAAATCACATTACCACATGACTATCTTCTGATCTGTTTTGTAAAATCACTCCCCCAGTTTTTGACATTTATTCTTTATAATGATCTGGATTTGAGGTGTAGATCCATAACCCCAAGGAGACCAACCTTTTTCAACAGAAAGGGGAAGGAACTTAAAACATGCTGGCTAAGCTGTACTGTAGCTAGTCAACTCATACTACTCAGAAGTCTGCAACTAGGGGTTTGGAGAGATGGCTCAGTGACTAGAAAGCTCACTATTTAAGCATGATGTGAGAGCCTCAGTTCAGATCCCAGTACCCAGGTAAACAAACAAACAAACAAAAAGGCTGGGTGTTGTAGCAGGAATCTTAGAAGGTCTTATTAATAAAAACAAACCTGGAGCCAGGTATTGGGGTGAATGCTGCAAGATCAGAGAAGCAGAACAAGCCACAGCTTCCTCACCTCGACAGTTCCTCAGCTGATCCTGTTTCCTCAGACTGGAAGCCTCTGAGTCCTCATCCAGAGTGAATCTCAGCTGAACTGTGCTGCTCGAAAGCCTGAAGCTTAACCAGCTAAAAGCTTGTAGTTTCTGATCCTCATGTCTTATATATCTTTCTGCTTTCTGCCTCACTCCCTGGGATTAAAGGCTCACTTTCTGGGATTAAAGGCATGAGTCACCATGCCTGGCTGTTTCCATTGTGGCCTTGAACTCACAGAGATCCAGAGGGTTTCTGTTTCTGGAATGCTAGGATTAAAGGCGGGTGCTATCACTGCCTATCCTCTATATTTAATATTGTGGCTGTCCTGTTCTCTGACCCCAGGTAAGTTTATTAGCATGCACAATATTTTGGGGAACACAATACCACCACAGGGTGTAGTCACATGTTGGTATAAAGATAGGGACTGATAAAAGTTTCTGGCCACCAAATGCAAAGTGTAGATACTCTCTCTCCAAGGTATAAGTGAAAGAGGAGGAGAGTAAGCATCCATCTCTGGCCTTCACATGTGTGTGCAGTCTCAAATCTACATGCAGACACATGCTTTCACACTATACATATACACACTCATAAGCAGACTTATACACAGAAAGGAATCACTACACATGGAATAATTACAGTTAAATAAGAAATAGTGTACGTTTCCATTTTAAAGTACATATGCAAATCCCATGGTTTCCAACTTTGACCACTAACAGCTACATAAAACCTTTATTAAATGCTTTATTCGCCGGGCGGTGGTGGCGCACGCCTTTAATCCCAGCACTCGGGAGGCAGAGCCAGGCGGATCTCTATGAGTTCGAGGCCAGCCTGGGCTACCAAGTGAGTTCCAGGAAAGGCGCAAAGCTACACAGAGAAACCCTGTCTTGAAAAACAAAAAAAAAAATGCTTTATTCTAAAATAAACCTTGGTAACTCAACATGGAAATTAATGGTTCCCTACTAAAAAAAGCATGGCAAAATAAAAGCATGATGGCAGCCAGAAATATAATCCATCAATGTGATTTTTATAAAATTAATTGCAGGTTTCAAGTTAGATGGGAGCAAGTACCCAGGGCCTGTGTCTGAATCTTACTGGCAGATACCCAGGAGCACTGTAGTGTTCTTCTCCAGTATATATGAATGATGAGATCTCAAGCATGAAAGTGACTAAATTTAGGATAAATGAACTTTAGACATCATTGAATCCAATCCTCTTAAATTGCACTGAACGTTTAAATTGGCAGAAGCATAGGGCATTTAAATATCTAAGTAATTTTGGCAGCATAGCACTGAAAATAAAGAAAAGAAATCCTTCCATATTTTAAAACAAAAATGTATTTGGCAACTCATATTGATCTGATAGCTAGTGTGTTGAACATGTTTCCTGTTGACCAGTAAAGATGACTTTGCAGTACCTATAATCTACATGACAGGAATAATGAATCACCTCGTTTGCATAGGAACACACCTGTACTTAAAGGATTTTGCAAAAAAGACTGAATGTTGCCAAACCTTATAGATGAGGACAGAGGAATGGAGAACAAAAGGATGCTAGTTAACCCTGAAACAGTTGAGCAAGTCTCTACTCATGGGTCTGACTTGTACGAAAACTTGCTAAATCTTGTGGTGGGAGTCGTGGCCCCAGGAAGGGAAACTAAGGCAGAGATTGCTGAATTAAAATAAGAAACTAAAATCATGTAGTTTAATGTTATAGGATAGAAGGAGATTAAAACATCTTTAGTTCTTCAAAGAGAGTCTGGAGAAATATACATTTACCCACATTCAAATTCCTTTGAGGATGCCACACATGAAATGCATGTTTATGATAGGTGATGGACCTTTCTATTCTAGTATTCACAGATCCCCAAGTAGCTATTTCTGCAGAACAGAGATGGATATATGATTTCTGGAGCCAGGCCACATGGGTCCAGTACTGGCTCTTCAGCTCTGTGACTATACATCAGTGTCCCAGACTGTAGAAAAGGCTGATGGAGAGAGAGGTGGGCAAGTTAACATCTCAGCGTTCACAAACCTGCAGGAGTAAGATTATAGCCATTAGCTTTTACTAATGTTTCTAATCTCTCCAGCAGAGGGAGTGATAACCTTAAAAAAATAGGATTCTTCAAAGGCCTCAAATGCCCAAACTGTTCACTGACAGACAAGCCTCACAACCATAGTAGAATAATAATGCCAATAACTACTACAAATTTTATAGTCTTTAGGGCCACTTGATAGGCTGCAAAAGCCCAGTTGTTGAAGTGGCTCCCCAATCTCTTCATGTAAAGAGTGGATAAGCTCATGTTCTGTTCATTATAGGTTTTGGTAAAATGCCTTCAACGGTACCAGAGTACCTGAAAACACAAGGTTGATTTTCATTGTTGTTTGTTTGTTTGTTCTCCCTTTCTTTCTGTCATGGTGTTTAGATGGATAGACTATCTTAGTTTGTAACTACTCTACCTACACCTTAAAGACAAAACATCTTAGTGTCCGTCAAGAACTGTGCCTATCAGAGCGGCAGACAGGAGAATCTGAGTTTTACAATGTTCTGATTCCAGTGTCCTGAGGCCCCACCTACAACTGGCTAACAGAAAGTTATTGTCCAGCCACGCCAATGAGATACTCTCATTTGTTGTATTTGCATACTTGTGCTTCGGAGCCCTGTTTAGAAATTCTTCATTGCACTGAGAAGGTCTGTTGATTTTCACTAAAGAAGCAGAAGCACAGGTGTGGTAACAGAAATGGGTCTCACAGGACTTTGGGAACTTGGTCTGTGGTCTCCATACACTCCATCCTTCCTATATGATACTGGAGTGTCAAGTCCAGAAGCCAAATAGTCAGGATGGAGAGATGGATGGAAAGTGAAAAAGAGAAGAAAACACAGGGATCCACTAACACAAACTAGTGTTCATGAATAGGAACAGATACCCATAAAACATTTCCTCTGGCCTTGGTAAAAGGTCTGACTACAGAAGCTAGACCTACTCTTAGATACACACCTGCCTTGGGAGTTAGAGAAACAGAGCACAGTGAGTTCCCAGAGAAGTCTGGAACACTTACAAGCCTAATTATTGTCTCACAAGAAACTAAACCAGCAGAGAAATTGATAGATGGCTGTGCCTATATTTCTGTCTTCTATATCCAGAAGAATCCTTCATGTGCCCCTACAACCAGAAACATGAAGAAAAAGAACACAAGTACATGTACTCATCCCAGCTAACCCCATATATACAGAGGGGCCACAAGCAACCTCTTTCAACTAGGCATCTGTAACATCACAAAACAGTAAGTCATGACTGCCCAGCAAGATGCCATACCTGGAGTAGAATTTTAAAAATCAAGTTTTCCTGGAGACACATCTCCAGAAATAATGTGTGAGGAGCACCATGTAACAGTTTCCCAAATGGTTATATTTGGTAAAAACAAATGTTAAACATTAAACCTTGGAAAATTGCCATAAGGACCTGCATCAAATGAAGGAATCTTCATTCAGAAGAACCTACTAAGTTTTAATAAGAGTCAGAATTTGTGGCACTTGAGCCATGCTCTATTCATCCTTGTTCCTCCTACAATTCAAGTGTATACATACAGGAGACCAAAGCATCTCCATGCAGCCTCCACTTACGGCAGGGACTCTAAGCCTACAGTAGTCTGAGAATTGTAGAATCATGACCATCCTCATCCATTACTGATTAAAGTAGAAGCTATAAATAAGGAGAAGAACAGAGAAAAGACCAAAGCAAACCACTCCTTCAGGTCTCTGCTCACTCTAAGAGAAGTGCCAGCTCCCCATCAGGAACAGTGTCTCTGGGTTGTGCACAAGCAAGAAGCTTCAGAATAGAGTGTTCTGAAGACATCACCAGAGGAATTCACTTTATTTACAATAAGGCATGGAAAGCTAAAGGCAAGAGAGACTCTTGAAAACTTCAAGGACTTGAGATAGAACCTATGAACTGGAGCTTGGTTATTCCATCAGTCAGAATATAAGCTATAGGACATCAATTTACCTTAAATGAAGGAAGTGATAATAAGATGGATAATAAGATTTTTCCATACATGTAGTTCTAGAAAGAACAGAGAAGAAATCCCAAACACTGTCCCTTCCATGAAGAACTCAACCTTATGCGGGTACCTTGCTATCTCTCTTGCTGATTACATTGAGGAATGATGACATATTAGGACTCATTGTTGATCTATCCCTTTTTTCTGACCAAGTGAGCCCCAAATATGGTCAAATTGGTCTCAGAGAGTGGAATTGCATGCATGACTTCCATTCTTGCTCTTATGACCACTGAGTTAATGTGCTCATAGCCAACAAGCAAATCTCCTATTTTGGGGCCGTTGTGCATTCACCTAGGACTCCAATATCTCCTGATCCATTGGAACACTCAAAAATAATTATCTGCAGCCTATAAATTGCAATGAACCAATAGTCTTTAAAAATCTATCATTTCAAAATTAATGTAAAACTATGTCTGCACCCTGACTTTGTACCCAGTGGGTGATTTCTTTCAGTGGGTTCCCCAGGGCATGGCAGAGTGAGTCTGTGGTACTGTACTCACAGCCATCCACATTGAAGAAGTTCCTATATTTTCTTTCCTCAGGCAGCTAGGTATACTGACTACCCCATGAGTCCCCAGGTTGAGGTTGAGGAAGAGGAGACATGTCAGGAGCAGAAGTGACAAGTGTCTGATCAATGTTCTCATCGAGCTGATTTGTGCCTTCAGGACATGGGCCATTTGTATGTAGTACTAGTGCTTGCATTCCACTATGGTATGATGTGACCATGAACTGTTCTTAATGCAGTTCATGGTCACATGACCATGTGGCAGGACAAAGTCGGGTGTTTGGTTTCTACTAAGATGTAGTAACAAGCCAAAAGCCATTCTCAAAAGAGGACTAAAATCTTTTTCAAAAGAAGGTCTAAAGCCAGGCATGGTGATACAACCATTTAATCCCAGAATTCAGGAAACAGAGGTAGGAGTATATTGAAGTTCTAGGTCAGCCTGGTGTATATAGCAAGTTCTAGGCCAGCCAGAGACACACAGTGAGACTTGTCTAAAAAACAAACAAAAACAAAACCTTAGAGGCAGTCTAAATTTGTTCTAGCATATAAAGTACTGTGTTGTGTGTCACCTGTAGGTTCTGTGAAGGTTTCAAATAGTTTTACTGTATGTCATTAACATTTCTAACACCATTGAATTTGTTCCATTCTGTGATTACCATGAAAAATAGCATCATATCTGGGCCTTTTGTGAAGTGTCCAATTGTTTTCAGGCAACAATTAAGCTCTTAGTCATAAATAATGGGTCAGAGATGCATATTATGAGACACACACTGCTTTCAAAGTTTAAAGGTGTCAAAGATATTATTTCTGTGTGTGTGTGTGTGTGTGTGTGTGTGTGTGTGTGTGTGTGTGTGTGTGTGTGGTTGGATAGATAATATACAAGTAATTTTCCCCTCATCTCAGAAGGCATATCTCAGAATAGCCCATATCACTCGATAGCTTGAAATTTCACCAAGTGAGCAAGCCACATTATTTTTGTGGATTTATTTCTCATCATCTGTCATGTTCCTCACCAGTGCATCTAGTGGATATGTCCTGTACAGTGAACCCAAACAAGTTTATATAATCAATGTAATAGAAAAGAGAGTTGTTCTGTGGAATGAAAGCATGGTGAAAGGCTCTAAGATTAGGGCTGGGTATGTGGTTCAAATAATATAGTGCTTTCCTAGCATACATGAAATCCCAAGTTCAGTCTCTGTGCTGACTAGTTTTGTGTCAACTTGACACAAGCTAGAGTTATCTGAAAATAGGTAACCTTAATTGAGAAAATACCTCCATAAGAGCCAGCAGTGGGGCATTTTCTTAATTAGTGGCTGATGGGAGAGAGTCTAGTCCATTGTGAGTGGTACATCCTTGGGTTAGTGATTCTGGGTACTGTAAGAAAGCAGGTTGAGCAAGCCATAATGAGCAAGCCAGTAAGTAATACCCTTACATTGCCTCTGCATCAGTTCCTGCCTCCAGTTTCAAACCCTGCTTGAGTTCCTGTCTTGACTTCCTTCAGTGATGGACTATTATATGGAAATGTAAGTCTAATAAACACTTTCCTCCCTCACTTGCTTTTGGTCATGGCATTTCATCACAGCAATAGTAACCCTAAGTAAGACAGTCCCCAAATACACATAAAGTGGGTGTATTTGTGTATACCTGTAACCTAGCACTCTAAAGGTAGAGAGGCAGGAGGATCAGAAGTTCAAGGTCATCTTTGTCTACACGAT
Source organism: Peromyscus californicus insignis (assembly GCF_007827085.1). NCBI lineage: Eukaryota > Metazoa > Chordata > Mammalia > Rodentia > Cricetidae > Peromyscus > Peromyscus californicus. The sequence continues at coordinate 29,746,248 of NW_026294617.1, forward strand.
TAAGTTACATGCCAACCTAAGGTACATAGAAGGATGTCTCAGAAAAAAGTATATGTAAAGGAGAGAGAGAAATAGAGAGAGAAAGAGAGAGAGAGAGAAAGAGAGAGAGGGGAGAGAGAGAGAGAGAGAGAGAGAGAGAGAGAGAGAGAGAGAGAGAGAGAGAGAGAGAGAGATTGGTGCTGAAGAAATGGCTTAGCCCATTAAGTAATGTCATACAAGCATGAGGTCCCAAGTTCAATGCCCAACATCCACCTAAAAGCTGGGGGCATGACTAAAATTTCAGAATTGGGGTAGTAGAAACAAGAGGATCTCTGAGGTTATATGGTCAGACAGTATAACACAATTGATTAGCTCTGGGTTCAGAGAAAGACCTTTTCTGGAAAAAATAAGTTGGAGAAAATTAGAGGAAGATACCAGACAACAACCTCGGTCCTACTCCTGTATGTACAGACATGTGTGCATGCAAATATGCATACACTCATGATGAAAATACAGACATACACACACACACACACACACACACACACACACACACACACACATACACACACACACACACACACACCAACTCTGTGATTATAACTTCAGAGTAGGGAATTGATAGATTCATAAAGTAGGAACAAAGCAGATTATTTACTTTTCCAGTTGTAACTACACTGCTTCTTGTGGGTTTTTTGCAGGTCAGTAGCCATATCCCAGGAATCACAGATGTATTTGATGAGATGCCATCTCAAACTGCAGTCTCCATCTCTTTCAATTTGTAGCAATTCACTGTTTTTCTCCTGGACCACTATTTTTTCTGCATATGCCAAATTAGCCAATTCTATGTAGAGGCAGTGGAAAGCAAATACCTACATCCAAGAAACATTGCTAGGTTTATTTAATTTAGGTTTATGAGTGTTTTGCCTGCATGTATATTCATACATTACATGAATATAGTGCTGACAGAAGTCAAAAGAAGGCATTCGATCCCCCCCGAGAACTGGAGTTGTGGGTAACTATGAGGCACATGTCAATGCCATAAACTCAACAGGCTTTGCAGGACCAAGAAGTGCTCTTACCCACAAAGTCATCTCTCCAGTCCTTCATATCCCTACATCACTGAAGTTCCACCAGTCAGCAATCCTTTTAGCAAAGTAGAACACTGTGGTTTCATGTTCAGTTCATGAAGAGCTGTTCTAGAGACATCACTGTCTGTGTGCAGAGCAGGAAGCCATTTATAAATATGACTTCTTCAAGGATAAACTTCAGTGAGTAAATAACCCACTGGGCCCACTGTGTGGGATGCTAAGCCAACATCTATAGATCACGTGATGTGCACCAGGCCATCTCTAAATTAAAAACAACAGTGACATTCTAAATTTCTAGGATGTAATGTGATTTCACACCCAGTTGCCTAAAATCCCATAAGTGTGGAAAAACTCTGACTACTGGGTACAGGTCTCATTCAGGAAGGCTGAGCATTCCATCTTCCCTCAAGAGGCCCCAGGCCCCACTTCAGTCGGGGGTATAAGGTAGCTCAAGTGTGGGAAACAATGACTTCATTTTCATGCGTCAAATTCCGTCGATAGAAATGTCTACTCAGATACAACAAGGATCACCTCATCAGTCAGTAGCACTGAGCTGGTTCTTACCATTCACGGTAGTTTTTTCCTATAAAGCCATGTGAGCAGCCACTTAGCAAGTACTGAGCCTTCTCCCCCAGGGGCATTTCAGGCTGGTTCCCCGAGCCTGTGCCCACGGTACTTTTGTCAACCCCTCAACTCACAAACGTCTGTGTTTTAAGAGTTTCCTTTTAAAGATTCTTTATTTAACAAACATTGTTTATCCTTTCATGATAAATTTATTGCCCAGGGCATTGTTTCTCCTTCTGAACAGTGCTTTGCTGGCATATGTATCTTCTCTGTAAGGCACACCACAACCATATTGTATCCATTCCCAGCACAGCACATTAACACCGTAATTAGGGGCCATGTTGAACATTGAACCTAGTCATGTGCACAAAAATGCAGAAAATGTGACTCTATATGTAAAATGTGAAAAAGAGTTATGTTTACAATATGACAGCTAGAATAAGAATTATCTTGTAAGACTGAAGCTATAAATATTGATACCATTTTTTTTTTAGTTTGTTTGTTTGTTGCCATAGTGTACAATTGTTTGTGCACGAAGGGTGTCAAAGGCATTGCATGATTTCATTTTGGGGTTAAACATACATTTTACAATATGGAAATTCTGAAGTGTAGAATACATGACAAACAAGAGTTGATTGTATTCTTGTTCAGGAAATAGCAAGTCTAATTAGCCAGTGCACAAAGCTCTGTGGTCAAATTATTCTGACAACGATTTTGGCTCTGCTGTTCTTTAAGATAAGTGTAGTAAGCCATGATAACATCTCCAAGAACATAATTTGCCAAGTCTGGGTGCGGTGATGCATATCTGTCATTGGTAGTCTCAGTACTTGGGAGGATGCAGCAGAGATATCACAGATTTGAGGCTATCCTGAGCTCCATATTGAGACTCTGTCTATAAGATCCATATTTTCAGGCAACAGTTTTGTTTGTTTGCTTGCTTTTGTTTTGTTTTGTATTGTTTGTTGTAGCTTTTGGTTTTCATAGTGCTGTGGATAGAACAGCCTTAAGCATTGTAGGCAAGTCTTCAACCACTGGCCAGCACTCCAACCTCAGTACAAGTTTTGGTGATAGTAAATACTTGATCACCCAGAGCTGTTCATCCATGGGTACATTACTATGAGTGTCTAAAGATGGTGGTTTATGTTAATGTTTCCTCTTTGTCTGACGTGGTCTCTTCTACTCTACTATTGAAAACAGTATTGTTAATGACATTTGCATTTAGTCAAATCAAAGACATAATTTCATAATATAAAGCAGAAACAATTAGCAATTATTTAGATTCTATTCTAGAACCATTTCTGTTACTAAATCAGTACCAAGATCATACTAGAGAAGCAGGCACCTGGCACAGTGTGAGGCAAAGACCCCAGCAACATTTGAAACTACCAGATGACTCCTGCTTCACTCCCAATGTCTAAATCCCCAGCGAAAATCTCTCTTGACCTCACCCAACCAGAAACATGCTTGGAAGTGCTAAGATCACAGTTTATCCCTGTCAAATTAGTATGTTACAAAGTCACCACAGTATCATTAAAACTCTACTCTGAATGGAGCGATATTCAGACCACAGTAAGATTGCTGGTGCTGGGCATACTGAGAAGGCATAACAATGAGGCAAATTGGATAAATTTAAAAGGCCTAGGCAGGATAAAAATCCTGAAAGGGTGAGAGCCAAAGAAGATACTCTGGCTCTAACTCAAATAGTCTCCACTCCAGCTCCATCCATTCTGAGAACAGAGCCATGTCTATCATGTCTATTATCAAATGGGAATATCAACTAAAATGGTCTGATTAAATACAAGGGGTATTTTCTCGTTTGTATCTGCTAGTTCTCCCTTAGAATACCACCCTTTTCTCCTCAGAATATCAGTATGTCTAGACTCCAAACCTATCTCTTATCTATCTGAGTTGTGGGTTATTTCAGGTAAAGAGATGACACAGTGTGTTTTCCCCAAACCCCCAGAAGTTCTGTAACCCAATTAGGACGTGAGATGCTTTCATCTTACGGAGAGCGCTTGTGAATCTGTGACCTCCAAGCAGACCATTAGCATGATACAAGATCTTCCACTGATCAGGTAATCTTATGCTCATAGTAGTGATTTTACTGGGGAAAGATTCCTACAGACAGGAAAAAATTGCATTAAAGCACTTAGTCCATAGAATCCTTAGCATTGGGATCTGGGGCATAAGAGATTTGCCAGTAGATAAAGAAACGAAGGCCTTGCCAAACAGCATTTCTGAGCGTAGTGTCTTGACCCTTTTCCCATGTTTTCCTAATCTAGTGGCAAGAAGGGCCATGGCATCACACAGATACTTAAGATATTAGGATGTAAATGGTATTATCTGCAAAGTTACAGAACCAGAAATAGATTAGTCACACTCCTTTAAAGGTATTCTGTCTATGGGAATCAAAAGAGTACAACACAACTCTGGTTTAACGTCTGTAAGGAGTGAACATTACTGAAGGAAACATGAACCAAATTTGACATTCCAAAAGAGAAGTGTAACAAATGAGAATATATTGGACATGTTTTTGTCAGAACACTTTATCAAACTTAACCCTTGATAGTGGACATGATACTCTGTCCTACATAGTTATGGCTTCATACTTAGACACATTAAAGCAATGACAGTTTGCAGGACTACTTCTGGAACCACTTAAAGAATGAATTATAAGTCTCATGACTACTTTCCATTATGGATTTCACCTGCAGAATAAAAAGGTACCACCAAATATAGAGCCGATGGTTCCAACTATTTAACTACATCACCTTGATTGATAACTACAAAATAGTCCTTATGGCCTTTATACTCATTAAAGTGATTTGAGAAGCAAAGATGCCGTTTTGGGGGTAGTTGTCAATACCCTTCTTCCAGCTCGTCAACAAGATTTAAAAGAGTCTTTCCCATCCAAGCTGCCCTTCCCTTTCACCACTTTGGAGCACCTAGTTAAACAGCAAAAACCTGTAAGGGAGCATTCAGCAATCTGTTCCATACACATCTCTTTTGCAGCCAAATTGCACCTGTAAAGGCAAAGCAGGAACTCTTTGGTTTCAGAATAGACAGGCACTGAATGTTTTATAGTTTTTGCAATAGCTACTGTGTTGCTGTTTTTTTTTTAATTAGCATTTATATGGATCCCTTTCTTCCATCGCATGTTATTATGGTGGTGGTAATTCAAGGAAAGTATCCTGAGCATTTACATTGTAGGACATTGTGATGATTTATGTCTTGGGAATGGTACATACTGTGCTTTACATCTGCTACCAAGTCATCCCTGTATTTCATACTCTCATATTGCTTTTAAGAACTAGAAATATAGTGAGTTTTGGAGCTTGCTTTTTGCTGTTATTGTCATTGTTACCTTACTAGGAATTTCTCTCTTTTATGTACTCTGTTCCCCATTATGAAACTCAAATCAATTCTACTGAATGGTGGCAATTTTCCCCTAAAATCTCTCCTAACAATAATGTATTGTCCACTTAATCCACCCCTACAAATCCATTGGATGTTTATTACTAAAAACAACAAACAATATTTCTTCCCATTTGGTCAGCAAATAGGCTTACACTCTGCCTCTTAAAAATGTCTTATGAATAGTTAAGGGTTCAAGTCTTGATTAGAGAAACTAAACACATGTTTGAGGAGTAATCTGTATAATTTCCCCATGCTACACTATTTTAGTAAACCACAGGGTTCAACTGAACAAAACCATCCTGCAGATAATGTCCTTACCTTTTCCAGTTGTTTTCTGTCTTAGTTAGGGTTTCTATTGCATCCAAGATTGAGCAAAGTAATAATAAAAAAATAACAAGAATTATTCACATTCTTAAATATTTTTAAATTATCAAGACTGTTCAAAGAGTTTTGTATGTGTATGTTCAATTAATTACATTATCTCATTTTCTTATCTCATAGGAAAAATTATTATCCTCTTTTCACAGATTTATAAATTGGGGGGTTGTGGGCAAAGGGTACTTACTCACCTGCCTTTGTAGAGACACCAGATAAGCTGAGCTTTGAAAGAGGTTCTGATACAATGTGTGCCTTAATGCTACAGCTTTTGAGACAGACGAGAGGAGAGGCTTCAGTGTTTATACCTCTGGCCTCCACAGTAAGTGCTCAAAAGTGTTACTCAAAAGGAAGTGCTCCACTGTTACTGCTGCTGTTACTCTGCTACTAAAATACAGAGGTTAATTAGTGATTTTATACTAATTAGATATTAGACATTTTAATTTGATAATTATTATTTCCATTTTCAGTAGTTCTTGGTGTTCATGGTAAAAATCTTCTAATACGAAATGAAAATCTCAGTTTTACCAAAATGGCATGCTGATAATTTAGTATTTATTAAAATGGTTTTTGTTTGTTTGTTTGTTTGTTTATTGGGGCAGGATGATACATTTCCCAGACTGGCCTCAAATTTACTATGGAACTGAGGTTGATCTTAAACTTCTGATCCTTTTACCTCCTCCCAAGTGCTAAGGCATATTTCTCACACCCTGTTTTAAAAAGTTTTTTTTTTCAATAACATTTGAGGACAATCAAGTTGAGTCACATAAACAACCATCTTCAAAAAAGCTTGGAATTTACACAGATTTCCAATAATGCCTAAGGAAAAATTAGCATGCAAAGAAAAAAATCTCCAAGTGAACTAATTCTGCCAATCTTAAATGCCATTTAGATGTGGTCAGTATAAAACAAATAAAATGTTCACAAAGAGATAAGTGATGCCTCTTCATCCACCCATACAAGTTCCCCCACAGCAATTTACTGGTCAGTGACCACAATGGCTATAAATAGAAGCATGGTAAATGTTTGTACTGTTTTATGAAGCAGGTGACCTTGGGGACCTGAAATATAAATAAATCTACATCCTGCTCCCTCATTTTTCCTTACATCACCTGAATGAAGACACACTGTATATTAGAGGCCACCTGGTAATTCATATCTAAATACGGAATGGTTAAGCCTGAGCATCTACTTCCTAAGAGATTCAACTAGTTATGCTCCAGGCTCTGTGATCATTAAGAAAGTACTGGAGTCTTGAATGCATCGAAGTGTGTTAAAATTCAGCCAGTGTAGCCCTAGCTGCAAGGGCTACATTGCTTTTTCCCTGATGTGCCAGATCTCCTGGGAGCTGACAGAGTGTGGCTGCTGCACGCTTAGAGAGGGAAGTACCACCTGCCAAATCCAAAATTGCTGCTGGGATTAGAAGAAATTCCCAAACCGCACCACAGCAGAAACAAACAGCTAGTCTACCCTGTTAAAATAGCAAGATGAGCTAAAAGAGCTCAAAACTTTTACTCCATGGAGTCTGCCACAGCAACTGCTGGGTAACGTGGATAAGATTTCAAATTAACGGGATTTAGCTGGAAACTGCAGCTGGGGGAAAGGTTAAAGACTGAAAAGTAGGACGATGAAAATGAGATGGCTGGTAATTTTCTGAAGTTTTGTAAGCATCTTTAATTAGTAAGTCAGTCTTACTGTAACACACATTACGTGCTGCCTCGTGGCTGAGCTGCATCTGGAGTGTCTCTGTTCAACAGCGGCTGCCACTCACACGGAGACTGCCACTTCCAAGTATGCATTGTTCATCTTTGTATCCCTAAAGATCCCCAAGATGCTCTACATGTGAGATGTACTTAATTGAATACTAGAAACTGATAGTAATTTCCGTCATCATCCTAAATATAGTAGGGCTTTGAGTTTAGGTAACATAACAAATCAGACAATGGCCAGATGGATAGTTGAAAAATTATAAACTCATATATTGCTGCCATCCTATGGAGACTAATCAGTCACTGGATGTCACTACAGATGATAGGACTTTTCCCTGGCCTCTGTCTTTCAATCCAAGATGCTGTCCCATCCCACACAAATGAGAACTCTGCTTCATCCACTGGACTCCAGGGAAGAAAGAAGCATAGTGCTCTTCAGTAACCCTTTCACTGCCATCACTAGCCTGTATAAAATTTGTATGGACCAGTTCATTAACCACTTGTAAACATGTTAATGAACACATTTATGGGATAGTCACAATGCAACAGACTTCAGAATTTCCTCCCAAAGACTCACAAGTCTGTTGGTTATGTTAAGATCCAGCCAAAGGCTGGGAGAATAGTAGTTGAGTTGGTGTTATTTGCCAACAAAGCATGAGGACTTGAGTTTGAGCCTTAACACTCCCCCCGCCCTCCACACACAAGCCTGCCGTGATGGTGCCCACTTGTAATCTCAGAATTGTGGAGGTAGGGACAGTCAGCCATCTTAGCATACTTGGCAAGTCCTAGGTCAGTCAGAACAAGACAGTGAACACCTGGGAAACAAAACCCCCATGGTTGGCATCTAGCCCCTACATACTTATGCAATTCCATCCCAAACCCACACTCCCCCCAACACAAATTCATTCAAAACTTTCAAAGGCAAATAGAAAAGCACATAGCTCCCTCTATGTATACTTTAAGGATTACAATCACAATACTTGAAAGTCAAGCCTAGTGTAGAAAAATTAAAGTCCAGTTAAGGTCCATTAATTACAATGCAATTCCTTTGGCCTTAAATCAATACTCAATTAAATACTTCCTGCAGTTCTAGTCATTAATTGCTTTGCAGCTTAGAAAATAACATTCTAACTGCTTGTAGAAAGGTAATCAAAATCGTGTGTGAAACTTAAGCTTGGTTCTCTTGTGATCATCATTCCTCAAAAAGGAAAATTAACTTCTTCGGTGACTTAGAGCCAAGCATTTCGAATGCACTCATAACTGTTAAAAATTGAGGACAAAAGCAAGTAACAGATTTTGGGTGGAAGAATAATATTTAATTTATCTTAAAGGACAAACAAGACAAAAATAGCATCCTTGATCTTCACGAAAGAATTGCCTTTGAGAAAAGCCATCACTTCTACATTGGGTGTTTAGTTGGAGACACACAGAACGTTTGCTGTCTAGGAGATATTGGATGGGAAATGTTTACAGGATAACATCTCCTAGCTGCTGCTGGCAAGGGAACATTTAATGGTAAAAGGACATGCTATCTTGCTCTGCAATGAGGAATCACTTTCAAGCTCAGTTCTCAGCACAATAAGACTCCTTCTGTCAAAGGTGATTTACAATGATCCCCCTAGTGAGCTTCACCCAGCATGTACATCGCCCAGTGGGAGACTTGGGATTAAGGATGTCCACATTAAACACAGAGCCTCAGAATCTAGAAAACTCTCAGAACTCAACTGTAGCTGAAGGATGGGGAGAGAGGAGAATATAATTGAGAGGTGCGATAGAAATATAAGTGCCATGCAATTGGGGAGTACCTAATGCTTCAAATACTTGGACTAGGAATTTACAAAAGCCCATATGTAGAATGAAATTCTACCTCTGCCTTCCACTGCCAGGGAAGGATGCTCTGAGAATGAGAACAGGAGCCACAGGGCAGAGACCCTGGAAGAAGACCCCATTGTTTTCCATTGCATGATATGAGATGTACCAACTGCACATTCACAGCTTACTGTGCATTGCTTAGAAGCATGACTTGCAAGATGCTTGTAATGGTTTTATTTTTTTACCAGATTTGAAATGATCTTTTATGAGCCTTATTGGCAGGTGTGTGTTCTTCCAAATTTCCCCACTATATATCCATTATGTCCTCTGAGCATCTTATTATTTTTATTTATTCATTTATATTTATTTGTGCTAAGATTTGCATCCCATTTATCTCACGCACACTGAACACAAGCTCTCCACTGAGATCAACCTCCAGTTCTATCTGACCTCCCTTTTTAGAAACATGGACAGGCTTTCTCCATGTGGTTCAGTCTCATGGGGTTGGAAAGATTTCTGTGGGGTGGATATCTCATGCATTGAGATACAGAGCTCAAATAACTTTCCAACAGTAGCAGTGGGCCATAGGCACTATTCTTCTGTGCCTGTTCCTTATCCTTGTTTTTGTCCTCCATGACTAAGTTTTGGAGACAAAGCATCAGCTAGCATAGTGGAGGGAATGGAGGAAGCCCTGAGCTGAGTGAATGTGTAATGTTGATGCGGGCACAGTGATGAAGAGGACCAAGGGTGCAGATCCATGGAAAATTGGTAAAGCCTTTTTGCTCTGGATCAAGGACATCAGTGTATACAGTGGCTGTAGCTCTGTCCTTCCAGATGTTTACAGCCTGAGACTGCTGGCCTATAAACACCTCTGCTGGAGGATGTCTTTCTGTATGCTGTAAATATTTGTGGTTCCCATTGGTTAATAAATAAGCTGCTTGGCCTATGGCAAGGCAGCTTAGAGGCAGGCAGGAAATGAGAGAGACGGGAAAGAGAAAGGTAGAGTCTGGGCCCAAGGAGCAACATGTAATGGGACACAGGTAAAGCCACAGAACACATGGCAACTTATAGGTTAATAGAAATGGGTTAAGTTATAAGAGCGAGCTAGCAAGAAGCCTACTATAGGCCATAAAATTGGTAATTAATATTAGCCTCTGAATGATTTTTTTTATAAGCGGCCATGGGACTGCCGGACCTGGAGGGACTGGAGAAAACTTACAGCTGCACACCTCCTACCAAGACTAGCTACTCCCTCCTGTTCTGCTACACCTAATAAATATCCTGAGTTTCCAGGTTGCAGCCGTGTAAGTGTGGCTTACTACCAGAGCACGCACAGCCCACCTGGCCCCAGATTTTCTCCTGTGTCTCTGTGTGGCTGTCATTTCTTCAATACACAGCTGCCTAGTCTGGTTTCCAGATCCAAGCCTTGTGAGCCACTTGCCAGCAGGGCATCACAGCAGAGAGGGGAGGGGAGGGGCATATCTTATAAGGACCCAGTCTCTAGGTTCCAGAGAAACTGATATTTCCTAGAAGTTTGATGGCTTTTTAGCTAGTCAGAATTTAATGGAATTGGAAGACTTTCTGGCTAGATCTTTTCCTCGTATCCAGCAGCTTATAAAACCAAGGATGAGAAGGTCAGGCTTCTAATCACTAGCCACAGAAATGGGACCTGAGTCATATCTCTGGCCCTGGGAGGAGACATGACAGACATTCCGAACTGCTCAGAGCCCATTAGTTGATAACTATCTAAATCAGGTTTCAGGAGCTTTAAACCTTTCACAATTGCTATAGAGCACAGAAGCTTCCTGATAAACAACAAGGACATGCCATTGCCCCTCCTGTAAGACTCAACCCAAATGAGCCTGTCAATCACCTAGACATGGAAGTGCCCCTCAGGAAAGCTCTTCTGATCATGCAAGGGATTTTCCTCGCACAAGTCCGTTCCATTGAGGCAAGCTCTCACCTCTTGAGAGTGGTCCATTTTGTTCTGTAATAAACTATCCAACTTCTACTTTATGCTCTGTATTTCATATGAATTCTTTGGATGGAGATCACAAGTTTAGGGGAATCAAGACAAGTCCAGAGTGAGACTGTGGTACCAAAGGCCACGTCGGTCCTTTCTGTCTGATAAAGGTAGTTCTGCCTTGCCTTTGCACTGTGTTAACAGCCTTGCTGATGCCCAGAGCCCATTGCATGGCCATGATTTATGCCCTGGCATGAGAAGAGATATTCTAAAAGGAGGCACTTGTTCCCATCTTGTCCACTATAAGAGTACCGCCATTTTTTTTCCACTTCTAAAATTAGTGTGTTTAAGAGACATGTTGGAGTTAGGAGCAGGAGTCTATCCTCAAAGAAAGGTTACACCCTTTACATCCACAGAAGGAATTGACTTACACAGAGCTCTGCCAAGTCTGGGATGGGTGGGAACCTACATTTCGCAAAACATTCTTTTCTCCTTCAACTTTAAGAGCCCATTTTCCTGGACTCACACTTCAACGAAACCTATATCTGCAATAGAGAACAGAGACAACTTGCTGGTCAGGTGTCTCCCCACCCTAGTGCCCCAGAAAGCACCAGTTAGTCTGTCTCATGGTTAAGCTGACATGTGCTTGTTTCCTGTTTTTTTTTGTTTCATTTTTTCTATAAAATTGTCACATCACTATAGGGAAGGTGGGGAGAAATTGGGAGTCCTTCTCTCTTCAATATGACCAAAGCACAAATAAATCTATTTTTCTTTACTAATCTCTGTAAAAGCACAACTTGAAATTCTGAGGCTAGAGATGTAGTTCAGTTGGTAGAGAGCTTGTCTAGCATGCCTAAGGCCCTTGGTTTGATCCCCAAGATTGCATAAACTGAGCATGATAGAATATGCCTGGAATCCCAGGACTAGGAGAAGCAGAAGCAGGTTCAGTGAAGAAGGTACCCAGTGCTAAACTCTGGCTGTCATACGTGAACATACACACACACACACACACACACACACACACACACACACACACACACACACACACATCAGAGAGAGAGAGGGAGCGACAGAGAGAGACAGAGAGAGAGAGAGCACGACAGAGAGAGAGAGACAGAGGCAGAGACAGAGAGAGGAGATCCAGAGAGATCTAGGTTTAAATAACACAATGTCTACAATGTCCTTCCTGAATCCATTTTACGACCATAGGTCATATTTACTGGTTTTGTCTCTTGGCATTGCAAACACCACATTCTAGTGTGCTCCGGTCTTGCTTGGAAGGAGTCTGGTACCGCAATGAGCCTGAGCACATGCATGCATTATCCATTCGTACTTACAAAGGGGGTTACCAAGGTTCAGGAAGATGAATGTCCACAAGGCTGCACAGTTAAGGATGGGAACAGGGAGTGGAGGCAGATAGCATCCATGCAGAATGACTTGTTGAGCTATGATACCTAGAGGCTCCTATCCTGGTGGGGCAGAACAACACACACAGGAACGGAGCAACATAAGTCTCCTTCCAATAACTTATCTAAATACGTATATTGACTCAGTTACTAGTGCCTAATTTCATGTGTAGTAGCATGCATATCTCTAATTCCACTAGGAGTTTCAAAACCCTTCTCAATAAATCTTTAGTCATCATTAGGAAACACTAAAGAACTTTCCAACTTTCTCTCAGGGTATCACCCCTTTCACCTAAGGGAATGTTTGAAAAAGCTGATCTCTCCTATACTGATATTTTGTTTTCATATATTATCTCTCCGTATAATTATATAGACAACTTCTAAAACTGCCTAATGGATAATATTGTAAACTCATGTAACTCAGTGGAGAAATAAGCTTTAAAAGTTCAAATATAATCAGGAAGCACAGTACCTGCTAATGGAGTCACTGTGGTGGGTCACACAAATTAAGAAGTTTGACTTGGAACCCATTAAGTTAGACTAGAACAGAGTGTCTAGTCTAAAAGTATAATTATAATTTTTTCTCTAGACATACCAAAAATGAATTTTCAGCAGAAAGAGAATGCATTTGTTGATCATATGATTCTGATATTAAGTCACATTGTTACTGATACTCAACAAACTATAGTTTAGAACCCAGGCATGCTGTAACATACAGTTAATCTCAGCACTTAGGAAGCTGAGACAGGAGGATCACGATGAGCTCCTGGCTAGGCTGGGCTCTGTAGAAAGTGCCAAAACAGTCTGAGCTAAGAGTGAGACCCTGTCTCAAACAAGCAAATACAACAAAAAAACAATCCCAGGAAGATAGTATATTTTAATATATCAATGCAGCAATATTTATTTAATGTAACAATAAACACAAAATTTATTATCTCTCTTGATTTGATGACTTGACTTGAGATATATTTTATTTTGTACTTGTCACACATTTTGCACCTGTACTAAATCAATGATAATTTATTCTGCATGTGCCACAGTAAAAATAAATGATACTCAAATTAAATTTGACTTTGGGTCTGGTTAATTTTGGTGTGTAATATTTTTATTTACCTGCAAGTCATTTTAATAATAAAATGTACACAATTAAAAGAGATTTTGAGCCAATATGCAAAGATGAAGGGAAGGCTTGTTTACATCCATGGTACTGCTTTTCCGGTACACATCTCCACTGTCCAGTCGGGAAAGCAAAAAAGTTCAACTACTGCATCACGTAGGAAATTTAATTCAAAGATTCAATTACAAAAAGGGTCGGAAGGGCTGGAGTAGCCAGGAGGAAAAATGTTGAGTTTCCATGCCTCTAATTTCCACCAAGCCAGGCTGGAGCAGCAGAAATGTCCTCTCCCTCCAGCACACTTCCCTGCCCAGCCAGAGCTCCTGAGGCCACACTGCTTCTATGACTTAAAATCGTCGTCAAATCTGCTTCACAGACATCCCTGGCTGTTGATTTTCCTGTCTCAACAGTACAGAAACCCTGAGGCCCGGGTTACCTGCAGATGTGACAAACAGCTGTGACAGCTGGAACAGAGAAGCAGGCAGAGTGCAGGCAGACGTGCTGAAGCACCTGCCTCCAGTATTTTGATATGCCCAGTACAGCCAGAGTTGTCCTGCACACATACTGCCTGAATAGGCCATAAATGCTCAGAGAAATGCTGCTGAAGTCATGGCTACAAGCACACATTTGTACATGTGCACGTGTATTCATATGCACACACATACACACACATACACTCACACAAGGCTCTTTCCTTCCTCTTAACCCTTTAATCACTTGCCGGTTCCTCCCAATTGGAAATGTCTAGTGCAGTGGTTCCCAACCTTCCTAATGCTGCGACCCTTTAATACAGCTCCTGATGTTATGGTGACCCCCCCAACCATAAAATTATTGTGTTGCAACTTCATTGCTGTAATTCTGCTACTGTTATGAACCATAACGTAAATATCTGACATGCAGGATATCTGATACGTGACCCCTGTGATCTCTCTAAAGGGGTCAGGACCCGTGGGTCTAAAGGATGACACCTGGCATGGAAATTTCTGAAGTATATCCCACAGATGCAGGCAGCATGCAGGACTCTGCCTACCTCCCACATCCCAGCAACTCTAACCTCCTTAACAATAGCCTTTGGAGATCTCCAGACCACTCCCCAGCCTTCTTTCTCTTCTGTTAGTTTTGCAATCAGAACACATGTCTCTGTTCTTCCAGTAGTTATCTGTACAATTTTAACACGTTCTCAAGTAACTATTTGCCAATTATTCCAAACTTTAATATCTACCCTCCTTAAAGAGGACAAAACGTACTTTGTCTTCAATTTTCTCTTTCCATCCGCCCCACTTTTACTGCCCTAAATTTAGTGTCACAGTTTAATACCTTTTTTTTAAATTCACCATTTTGTCTGTTTGATGTACAATTTGGTGGCATTAATGGCGTTCACAGTAGTGTACACTCATCAATGATATCAATTTCTGACATGTTTTAATATCCCCAAAAAGAAACCTCTATGACTACCAAGCAACCACTTTCCATTTTTCACTACTCTTTGTGCCTCTTCAAAGCTAATCTACTTTTCCTCTATGAATTTTCCTGTTGTGGATATGTCGTACAAGTGATATTATGCAATATCCGTCTGGTTTGTTTTACTTAGCCTGGTGCAGACCCCTTTAGGCCCTGTGATTGCTTTGGTCTCCATGAGTTCATGTGACCTTTGCTCAGTTGATTTAAAGGGCTTTGTTCTCTTGGTGTCCTCCATCCCCTCTGGCTCCCACTCCTTTTGCCTCCTCTTCCGCGGGGTTCCCTGAGCTCTGAGGGGAGGAATTTGATGGAGATATCCCTTTAGGGCTGAATGTTCCAAGGTGTCTCTCTCTCTCTCTCTCTCTCTCTCTCTCTCTCTCTCTCTCTCTCTCTCTCTCTCTCTCTCTCTCGTTCTCTCTCTCTCCATAATGTCTGGCTGTGGGTCTCTGTATTTGTTCCCATCTGCTGCAGGAGGGAGCTTCTCTGATGATGGCTGAAGCAGGCACCAATCTATGAGTATAGCAGAATATCATTAGGGGTCATCTTATTGTTACTTTTTTTTTTTTTAGACCAGTAGCATTTGGTTTTACCCTAGGTCTCCAGGCGATCTAGTCTCTGGCTCTTGGTCACCCAAGCAGCATCACATAATTCGAGCATGAATAGTGATCTCACTAGGAATTTGTACCAACTATTTCATTTACAGTAGAGGAGGACCCCTCTAATCTTCAGAGATGATAAATCCATATATTATATTTTCATCAGAGATTACTCTAACTTTCTCTACTAATCTGTTTCTATTGATCTCAATTTGATAGATACATTAATCTCATGTACCTGATAAATTAATTTTTATTTGTTTTTACTGGATAAATAAGAATGCTTCTGAGAGGCCACCTGCTCCTAGAACTTACTTTAAATATGTAATCTACAAAGCTCTATTTTTATACTTGTGTCTCCTAATTTTATGTATTGCATATTTCTTCATTGTTATTTTCCAAAATATTGTAATTTAGATGCTACATGTTATGTGTCTTTCTCAAATAGAATATCAATTTTTAGTTTTGCCTCTTTTGGTCTATTGCTATTATTAGTTTATCATGACTGGTATTTGCAATAACAATTTATTAAACTCCTCCAAATTGGCTGGCATGATTTCACTATCCTTTTCCAACTAAAGATGATTGAATAAGACGTATAATAGCATTTTCTCTTATTATATTTTCCCAGTTGGTTGGACAGTGCTCTATCATTACCTTTCAATTTACTTCAATTCAGTCTCATCCAAACTAAAGCACTGCCAAGTGATATTATACAAATGAAACTTCAGATAAAAATAAACTCAGGTGCATCTTATGCACTTAAATATGTATTTATATTGGTGCTATCATTCTCCATTTTTAAATAAAATCACTGTTGACTAAAATGTTTTAATTCATTGTCTACTTATTCCATAATGTATATATAAAGACTACATTTTTATATCTTAAGTGTATCACTTCATTAGATATAACCCCCAAACCTCTACCCAAATCCACCTACCACCAGAGTACATTTTTTCTACTTTTTGGAGAACAATGTGGTACACAATATATTTTCTTATATTTTTATGCTTATGACTTTAATATGTCTTCATATTTTCACATCTAAATGTAAAACCTGTGATGACATTTTTTGACTAAGTATTCTATGTAAGGCTGCCCTTGGCTCTCGTGAATAGTTCAACATATATTGACTACTGACTATTTCTAAGGCCCTAGAATTAGCTGGGAAAGAATAGAGCTTATCATACCTTCCAAAATACAGAGATTTTAGAATGTATTTTTAAACTTAGCCTTTACAATCCTGTTACAGTAAGATGTCAAATTAATTAAAGGTTTGCAATATGTCCAACACCAGGAAAAGAATCATTGCCTCTGGCTGATGAGATCAAAGTTAGCAATAGGACTAAGATTATTTCACAGAGGATATCAACCACCACACTGAGACCCAAGACTATATTCCAAATATACCTCTGAGAAATAAGTTGTACACCCAAGTTGGATGCTATGGCTGACCCTTTTTCATCCAAGGAGTAAGTCCTCTCACCAAATAGGAGCAGGAACTTGGTCATATCTAAAACATTTTTTTAAATGCATGGCTTCAGAGAGGGAGGGAGAGAGGGAGAGGGAGGGGGAGGGAGGGAGGGAGAGAGAGAGAGAGAGAGAGAGAGAGAGAGAGAGAGAGAGAGAGAGACCCCGGAAGACTGTATGTCATTTATAAAGTTATGCATGCAGAACTCTAGGTAGGCCAGCATTACAAAATGCAGAATCTATTAGCCACACAGGGCTCCTGAGTCCTTGAAATGCCGTTAACATAGTTTAAGCCTAGGAAGGAATATTAATAACGAGTCCTCAAGTCAATAGCCCATACCCTTTCTGCATAACTCAGATTTATCCCTAGAATCTAAACTAGCTTCCAGAGACTGTAAAAACCAATGCAATTAAAATAGACTGAACTAGAACATAATTTCTAGTTTGTGGTAAAATTCTATTTGTCTGCCACTGGTTACATCTTCAAAGGTATTAAGAATAAATAAAAATACCAACACTGAAATAAATAATTTTAAGACATGCTATAGTTACAGTGTGCATACTATGACATCTGGTCTAATGTTTCTCATACAGCATACTGGTTTTTATCTAAGCAGCAAATTTTCATTTCATAAAAATGAAAATAAGCAAGTCCCAGGGCGTTACTAATAGTAACATCAAAGACAGGATCACTCTAGAAGAGGAATGAGTGTCATTCAGAAACTAACATTTTTTTTTTTTTTTAAAAAAAAAAAAGGTCAACCAGAGCTAATGACACAGCTGAAGTTCCTCAGCACATGTCTACCACCAATGTGTCACTTGGTCTCATATGATATCCAAAAAGATTATCTCATAGAACAGAAGAAAAAATAAAGCATGCAACTGGTCTAACTGGAAGCTATGAAATTAGAGCATCCTCAGAAGCAAGAGAGGCAAACTTCCTCACCAAAACAGGACACTTCCTCTCTTCACCCTTCCCGAGAGGCAATGTGACAATTCACTGCCCGTCCACACAGCTGAGGGCCTCTCTAGTCAGCCCAATCTGCTCCCATCCTTGTGTCCTGTTCACATCTTCTTCATATGGAGCTCCCATTTCTCAACCTGAAGCTTCCAGCTTGCTCCCAATTTTTCTCCTTGGTCCCCTGGAAAGTACACCAAATAAATTTAACTTATCTCCTGGGAGAAAGTGTTTCAAACATGTCACATGTTATGAATGTCTTCTGTCCTTATCCCTTCCACATCTGTAAGAATCATCTTTTCCAAGTTAAATATCCATCATTCTGTCAAAGCTTTTCCATCTGAGTTGACCACATGAATACCTAGTATGTAACAATTGAGTTTCTGAGTTGCACCCTCAATCCTATTGGAATCCAAAATAGTAGATTTAGATATTTTCTTTTAAAAGTATTGAATTTTTTTCAGACAATATATTTTCATCATATAAATATAATATAATATAATGTATATATATATATATATATATGATGGTTCAAATTTTGTTATTCCAGTTCACACCAACATTCACAATTGGTAGGAGAATTAGTAAGCTATCAGTTGCATGTACCATAACTCGACGACAGAGTCTGCATTCTTCAGTCTCTTACACAGATATTCCTAGTTTAAGTCCATAACCCTGGAAATACTGGCAATTAAAGAATTCCAGATCATCCCCACATCCCTACCCAACTTCATATGTTCTCTCCTCCTCACTCTCTTCCCTAGCTCTCTTCCCTCATCTTCCCCATCTCTCTCTCCCTCACTCTCTCAAAAACAAAAAAAACTCAAAAAAAAATATGTCAAAATGAAACAAAAGCCTCTCCCCACTCTACCCCAAAACCATGAAGTTTGTTCTGTGTTGGCCACCTACTCCTGGTCATGGGGCCCTCTCTGGAGGATGGTGGATATGCCCAGTGACAGTGCATTCGGGAAAGCTTTATTTTCTTGATCTAAGTGGTAGGTTTGTTTGTTTGTTTGTTTGTTTCTATTCACTTTGCCATGTTTAGGATAAGAAAGTCTCCTATTCATTTTAGAGTTTCCTTTTGAATACTACTTTTATCATCCAAAGTTAAGCTACTACTCTAGTTTTTACAATTCATAGATTTTATTCAACTTTCTTTTCTATAATTTCTAAGCTGTTGCTAACAATGATGAATAGATAAACCAATAACCAAGAATCTAGGTAAATTATCATAGTACTAGAAATTTTTCATTACTACTGACAAGATTACATGCTCATTCCAAATAAGCTGTTAAAACTTAGAAGATAAAAATCTTGTATGCATTTATTTATTGACTTAATGTATATTTTTATGTGCTAGTAATGTTTCAAAAAACGTGAAGACTAAACTGAATAAAAATAATAAGATGTAGTACTATGGAGAAACCCCTTCATGATGTCATAGATTAGAGAGAAAAATAAAATAAATAACCTCACATTCTAAAATGATTATAACTTCCCATTCCTGAAAGGCTATCTTTCACTCACTGAGTCAACAGTTTAAGAGAGCAGAACTCTTCCCCATCCTCACTGAACTGTTGTCTAAAATCCAAAATGATCCCTGAAAATCAATTTTTTATGCATTCAATCAGATGGTGTAAAACAGTGTCTGCTGCTTGAATCCTGTAGCTTCAATGAACACAGACTTATAAATAACCAATAGAAGAATCCTCCAATGAATCACACTTTAGGAAATATTGATTGAAGAAGGCAGAATTCTAGAATGACTACTTATGATCTGTTGGTGTTAAGCTCTAGATTATCCCTTTCTTTACTGAGTGTCTGGCTCTGACCGCATGACTGTGGTAGGTCTGATGGGCTCTCTATCCTTAGGTTAGCCTCCATTACACAGCCGAGTTAGTGGGGTGTCACTTGCATAATGACACTGTGTCATATAAACTTCCTTTTCTCCAGATTAGTGCTGGTCTTAAAGGAGGCAGCAATAATGAGGTGAGTTACCTTGGGTGACAGCTATGTGCTGGGGAATTACAGATAGAATCTCTGGACTCTGAAAGTGGCCTCCAGCAAAAAGCCAGGGACCTTGAGCATACACCTGCATGGACATAAACCCTTCTGAAAACCAGGATGGTCCAACAGGTGAATTTTCTCTAGCAAAGCCTCCAGGAGACAAGGCAAGCTAGTGACTGCTTTCCAGCTTTGTGAATGCTGTTTACGTGAGCCAAGTATTTCTCTACCATGTCTAGACTCCTGCATTTGACTCATAGCTTTCTCTTTATTTTGCTCGTTTTCTTATGTCAGCATACTATTTATTTCTCAGTCACAAAAACTAAAAAAACAGAATGATGATCAAAGTGCCAATAGATTCCATGACATCAAGTCTCATGATCATCTGCTTATAAACCACAAAGTCTGAGCTGAGCAGAACCCACAAGTTTCATGAAAGTCTAGAGAGCAGCAAACTCACGTGTAAAGAGAAAGGATGAGGGCGAGAAGACAGACAACTACAAAGTAGGACAGAATAGCATGTGATAAGGAGACTCTTGCTTCTACTGACCCACTTGTCATCCTGGAACCAAGGACTAAAATAGTAAGGAAGATACAGGGAGACATGTGAAGTGCTATTGAACAGCAACTCTAGCAACAATCCATTGTGCTGGTTACTGCTGTGCACATTAGTAATGAACCCACCATCTCTTCTTCCTGTGAAGGGTTAAAAATGGCACCTGTAACACTGCATGTTCTGAGGAGAGCCTAGCATTTCCTCTAGCTTTGCAGTCTTTGTTCTATTTTAATCTGTATCAGATAACAGGTGAGTCAAAGTTCAACTGTGGTGTCTCTCTTAGGAAAAGCACTCTCTTTGTGCCCTTCTTAGGTCTAGTGAAGTGGAAAATTAAGTTTTTGCCCTCTAAGTCCCTGAAATAGGTCAGAACAGATATCAAACATTAACTCTGAAGCACATTTAACATGATGGCATTTAAATTTAAAATAAAAAAATATTGGGTTAAATTCCTCTTCGCTCTCCTGACTCTACTTCTAATCTCAATTTATGCCCATCTATATGCTCCAGCATAGCACACGAGAGGGCTATACAAGAAGCACCATATTTTATAATCTTTTCTATTATAATAGCAGGATACCAGCTCCGCTAGATTTAAGCAAAGAAAAGGATTTACTGTTTAATGTAATTGAAAATTTCAAATGTGGTAGCAGCTTCAGACATATGCTGCTAAGTAGGGCAGAGGATGTGGTCATGGTCTGTCTTTCTGTTCCGATGACCATTGTGTTGGCTTAATTCCCAGATAGGCCCTTTCCACCCCACTGAAAAGAGATGCAATATCCTCTTTGCGTTGGCACCCTTCCATCATGTTAATTTCAACAGAGAGCAGGCTCATGCCACATATCCTGGTTGCTGTGACTCTGTCTAGTTGGTGTTACTCACCCCTGAAATTGGGAATTAGAATCAACCTTTCCTAACCACCTGGCCTTAGAGGTGGCAAGGAAGAACTCAATTAAAAAATTAAAAAAAAACAAAAACAGAAGTGCTTTGTTAATGACTACACATTCAGCAGGTCAGAAATAATAGATGACAGTAATAATAGAGGTTATCATACCCACATATCAGGAGGAAATATCTCCCCAAATGTGAACACAACAAATGAACTTCAATAATTGTGTGTGTGTGTGTGTGTGTGTGTGTGTGTGTGTGTGTGTGTGTTTTGTATTTACACGTGTGTGCCTGAGTGCATGTATTCATACATGCCTGGGGGGGGGCGCAGAGGAGCACAGAGTAGTCTGCTTCCACCGTGCTTCTCCTTGTTCCCTTGAGAATGAGTTTCTCACTGAATCTGTAGCTACTGGGTGCCAGCAATCCCTACCCTCCTTTTTATCTCTGTTACTCACACCTGCCCCCTGTTGGTCCCAGTTTCATCATGGCACAATGGGCTCCTTACTTGTGCACTGAAGATTTGAACTCCGGGCTTTGTGTCTGTGTAGCAAGCACTCTTCTCTGTTAAGCCACCATCTCAGCCCCATACTATCATCATATTTGTGAGTTTAAATCCTAGAAATGTTGAAGTCCAATATTCTTTCTCACACTTTTTCACTCTAGTTTAGCTCCACAGATTACATTCTGCTCCCAGGCAAAACCTGTGCATTTATCTTGCATTATGAGTCCTGAAAAACATTTCATCTGCTGAAATAGATAGGATATTTAACATTTCCAAGTTGGATGAATCCAATCAATGTAAGACTCCTGTATAACAAGACATATATTTGTATACATATGCATACCAGTAAAACTATCATATGTTTAAGTATCATAAGATGAAAACACATTTAAAACCCCTAACTCACTAAACACAATAGCTTAATGACACTGTATACTACCTATCAGTCATTAACCTCGGTGCTCTTAAAGCAGCTGCTGCAACTCTGGCCCTGCCGAGCATTCTAGGAGAACACTGCACCACACGCCACTCACCCAAGAAAGACCCAAATCCAAGTTGAATTTCTAATGAATACATATCATCTTCCTTCTATTCAACTTCTTAAAAAAATAAATCTAAGTTGGGGGGTCAATCTGTATATAAGACAGACCATGACCACATCCTCTGCCCTACTTTGCAGCACACATCTGAAGCTGCTACCTGCGGTGTACCCTAATAAAGCTTGCCTGAAGATCAGAGGACAGAGCCAGCCACTAGATTAAATGTAGAGGCCAGACAGTGGTGGCACACACCCTTAATCCTAGCACTCGGGAAGCAGAGATCCTTCTGGATCTCTATGAGTTCAAGGCCACACTGGAAAGAGAGCCAGGCAATGGTGGCACACACCTTTAATCCCAGTACTGGGAAGCACACACACACCTTTAATCTCAGGAAGTGATGTCTGGGCAGAGGAAACAGGAGCTCACTTTCTTTAGGCTGAGGATTTCTTAGAGGTAAGAACTAGTGGATGGCTGTTCTGCTTCTCTGATCTTTCAGCTTTCACCCCAATATTTGGCTCCAGGTTTTTTTTTTTATTAAAAGACCATCTTAAATTCAAACAACAGCTACCGCATCTGAAATTCTGCCCTCTAATAACATTTTAAGGACACCAATATCTCCTAGCCAATGATGTATTGCTGCATTGAATAAAATTGGAATGCAGGTGTGTAGATGTTACAGGATAAATGCAATCTCTGCCACGGGCCATCTGATTTATTTTCATACATGGTCATTAGGAAAAAAGTAAAGCAGACTAGGAGTAACTGTCCTGACTAGCAGAAAAACTGACCCAGATTTTATACTGGTCAATTAAATAAAGACTAACTGTGAGGTTAGTCTAATGGTTAATTATCACAAATTTAGTGAGAAAATTAAATTATGAATGATGAATACAGTGTATAAATTTATGATCAAATATAGCTTCCTGACAGTATGTTTTATAAGTCTTGCAATCAGAGACTAGAAAAATGGAACTTGGTGCCTTTTCTAAGAACCCAAACTACATTTCCAGCATCCACATAGGGCAGCTCAGAACCACTTGTAACTCCAGTTCCAGGGGATCTGAAATCCTCCTCTGGTCTCTAAAACCACCTGTGAATGGCATATACTTACACAGACACATTATACATATGCACATAAATTTTATTTATATACATATATGTAAATAAAAATGAAGAAAAATTTCACAATCATAGCTTAAAGTCAAATTAGATTTTAAAGGCAAGCAATAGGAGTGATTTAGCCAACAGTTTACCACACGAGAGTTTCTGCTCATCTTAGCTAAAGAGCCAGAAACGAGTGAGGAATGAGTGAGGATGGACTACACAGTCCATAGGCATGGCATCTGAACTAGGCCTGTCTCTATGTTTGTGGCCAGTGGCTGGAGAACATTTACAAACTTGCTTTAATCCTCTTAACATTTTTATTCTCAACCACAACAGGATGTATTTTAATTTTAACCGAGCAGGAGCCTCTTGAAGTGTATCTTTTTTTCTTTTTTTTTGTTCCAGGAGAGGTTAGTTGTGTTGCTATTTGCTCTTTCATAAGCCTGGAGAATCCCCAGAGCACCTTGATGTCTCTTCTTTTCCCCTGGGCATGTCCAAACTTGAGCTGACAGAGGTCCAATTGGAAACAGTGCTGTTTGCCAGATGTTCTCCTCAGTCTTGCCTTTCATCCTCATTTAATGCCCATAGCTGGGATAGTTCCCACTATCATGGGGTCCATATATAATGTTCCTTCTTATTTTTTTATTCCATTCCTTTAGCTGCTAGAGTCTAGCAAGACTTAGTGTTGTGATCACCCTAGTCAAGAATTAAAAAATGGAATAAAATGTAAAATGCCAATGAGCATCTTCTCATTATGATTATGATGGGTTGACTATCTCAGAGCTAATCTCATGATGCCACTGTGATGGTCAAATTTCATTATCAACTTGCCTAGGTTTTGAGTCAACTAGAGGATATACAGAATGCATCTCTGGGAATTTCTATGGGGAATGTTCCAGAAAGTATAACCACCTTGAATGTGGGCAACACCATTGCATAGGCTGGGGACCCAGACTGATTAAAACAGGAAAGAGAACAAAGTGCCAACATTCTTCCCTCCTCGCTTCCTGATTGCAGATTAATGTGACTGACCAGCTGCCTTGAGTGGCTGCTGACATGCCCTCTCCACCAGGATGGACTCTGTCTTCAGACCTTGGACAAATGAACTAACTCTTCCTTCCATAATTTACTCACTAAGGTTCTAATCGCCCCACAATATCTGCTGTGATTTTTATGGTATATAGCTACAATTAATAAACAATCACTAAATTACTTTGTGATGGAGCATTTTCCTCTAGCTAGAGCTTTTCTCTCTGTGTAGGGAGCTCTGAGTCCTCAGAACATTTTGGAAATGGTCCATAAGCATGATGGCTCTGACCCCCAAAGAAAGAATCCCTGTCCTTACTTAGCTCACTTTTCCATTTAAACCTATCCCCTAGACTCTCTGTTTCAGGCTTTAGACTATTTTCTGTAACACTGGGTTATTTCTGCCTACTAAAAAACAAAATTAAACTTCATTATACTAAATATTAATTATTCACAAATGAATTATTTGAAAAAAATCTGTTCTGTAGGTTACCTCTTCATTCTTGAGTGTGTGTGTGTGTGTGTGTTGTGTGTGTGTGTGTGTGTGTGTGTGTGTGTGTGTGTTTAAATTTTGCTCTCATTTCTTGTGCTTTTATGGTCTTATCCAAAAAGTCACTGCCTATACTACTATTAGCACTTTGAGAAGATACTCACCCATGCTCACTTTGTATTTGGAGGCAGTGCCTTATTCTGTAGCACAAGCTGGCCTCAAACTTTCCCAGCTGAATACTCCTGATTCAGTCACATCACATCTGAGTTATGGGAACGGACTACCATGCTTGTATTCTCATGTTCAGTGCTGATAGAAAGAATCAATATGGATGCTGATCAGTGAATGAACGGGTAAGGAATTGTGATAAAAACATACAGTGGAGCATTACTCTTCTACAAAGAAAGAATGTCCTATCATTTGTAACAAATTCAACATAACTGAAAAATAACACAATAAGTGACATGAGACTCAGAAACTCAAATATCACCTCTCCGTGTACATATTTTTAAATTAATAGAGATTACCACCAGCTTTTTTATAAATATATGTTTATATAAATATAGGTACACAAATTTATTGGCTCGGTATGATAATTCCACATAAATGAATGGTGCATAATGATCAAATCAACTAATGTATCCACATTTCTAAACATTTAAAAACCTTTTATTTACACATATTAATCATAATCAGACACAGTTTATAGGTCAGATGTGATACATAAATATAGACATATAATAGGTACTGATCTAATCAGGTAATTACTGTTCTGTTTCCTTATTGGTTTGTATTAGGACCATTCAGAGCTGCTCTCTTACAGTTATTCACCAAATACCGAAAACATATATTCTAATGTTTTTGTAAGTACTCATGTTGCATGCTGTAGACACCAAACTTCTGCTTCTCTCTTAGGTATAGTACTTGTGGTCCTCCCCTATCCTGCTATAATTCTGTTAATTTCAGTTTCTAATAATTGGCATATATATATATAGACAGAATTTGTTTCTTTAAAAAAAAAATGAAACAATTTCCCAGGATAATTTTTCTTCTACAGATGTCCACAGAAGTCTCCATTCCCATTATCTTCAAAATATAGAATATTCAATAAATCAAGTTAAAATGTCTTTAGCATTTGAGTACCCAGACAGGCATCCTCTACCTTGATAGAGATAGATAGATGAATAAAATTAATGATGTAGAAAATCAAATTTGGGGGGGAAAGAGCAACTTTGTGTAGGACGATGGGTCATAGAGGTGAGCTTCTTTTTGTCATATTTTTCTGGTCACAGATAGAGAGAAGTATTTGAAATTTGAACTTCTAGGAATGTGACTTTATATGCACCCACGTTGCCTATAGAACTGAAATCCACTAAATAAGATATGACTGTGTAATCATTTTCTTACCAAGACACAGTGTTGGAGACAGATCTGTGAATTTAGGGAGCAAGCTCCGTGAAGTCTGGCAAATGTGCAAACACGGCTGTTCTCCCCAAGCCATTTAAGTCCAATCTGCTGGTGCCAGTTCGGCAATGTA
This sequence comes from Peromyscus californicus insignis, assembly GCF_007827085.1. Lineage (NCBI taxonomy): Eukaryota > Metazoa > Chordata > Mammalia > Rodentia > Cricetidae > Peromyscus > Peromyscus californicus. The sequence continues at coordinate 29,772,806 of NW_026294617.1, forward strand.
AGTCACTTACCCCGACGACTAACAGACCTAGTGGGGTTTCTCAAGAAATAGAGTCAGCTGCCTTCTGAGGCAGATCATGTGCGTGGTACCTGAACTAGCTACAGTGGAAGGCGAACGCCACGCAGGTATATTTTTAACTCCTACCAGAGAGACTGGATGAGCATGTTGATGAAGGAGACCTTGAGGGTTCAATTATCTCCTGTTCATTTCATTTTAATTGACAGGTGCTTATGAGTTTGACTTAGAAACACTATACACCCCAAGGAAAGTTTTTGCAAACTATTTTGTATATTTGTGTATGTTGGTTTATAAATGTAGGGTGTGTGCGTGCATGCTCATTTGAGATCAGAGGCCTACCCACAGGAGTTGATTCTCTTCTTTTATCATGTGGATTCCAGGGATCAAACTCAGCTCATCAGGTTTGGTGGCCTGTACGCAAAGAGCCATTACACCATCCCCACAAGGAAAGTCTTAATGGGTGCTCTTTTAAATCTGTCTCAATCTGAAGCTCTGTTTAGCACGGTGCTATTCATAGTATTCCCTTGACCAACTATGGTTAACATGAACTGTGAACATTCTAATCAGAGAGATGAGTTTCAAAGAATTAAAAGCATCCATCATAGCAAAGCCCTTGGATCAAGTAACTCACTTCCTATAATGGATGTCCTAAATCAAACTTCTATTTTGGGCAATTTTGTTCGATGCTTTTCTGCAAGTTTACGTCTACAAAGACATCCCTCAGTTGGTGCTGGAGTCTTGTCAGTTCATGCAGGTTATGCTGGGGCCTGGTTACATTTTCCCACACTTTTCTGCATTTCTTTGTATAATAACACCCACTCCCCAAGCTCCGTGTCTGTTGTTAATTTCCTGAGGACTGTATAGAATGCTGCCTAAATGAGAAACATCAGTGCTGAGGATGCAGGCGATTCCTTTAATTGATCAGATAAACATGGACCATTTAGTTTTGCTTTAACTCAGACTTCAAAGCACCATGCTGTACATTTGCTTCATTTTGGCAGACGCAGAAAGCCCGAAACTCTTCAGGAGGTAAGAAAGCCATGGAAATTAGGCATCTGCCCAAAACCGAGGATGAAAAGTAAACACTTAAAGCCCATTTTAGTGTCTATTTTGAACTGAAAAGTAAAAGGACTCATGAGAACATTTGAAAATAGGAAACAGACAATTTTCAAGACCATGGACTTGAGTCCATTTCACAGTAGAGGATGTGGTCTTAAGGCCAGGGAATGCTGACCATTCCTCATTAAAGCCTCATCAGTCCTATTGAGATGAAACACAGATTTCAGAGTCCCATCTTGTTTACCCACTGCCACACTTTAGCCCACAGTAGGGACACTCGCCTGGGAGGATTTATACATGCCCTTTTGAACTTCTAACGGAGGCTGTCCTTTGAGTAACCATTTAAAAGAAGATTAAATTCAATTAGGCCATATCTTTTCCTCATGACAGGCTGCCTTCAAAGACTACTTTATTGCACTCCTCTACCCCAGTGGCCTCCAAATGCTGGTGGGCAGACACAGGGCACCTTCACACACAGGAAGAAAGGAATGGACTATTTTTGTACTCACTTAATCCCTGTATTTTAAGAATGGCTGGTATGTGACATGATGCCCAGCAGCACCACAGTGCTACTCAGAGCCCTGTCACTGGGCTTGTGACAACTTGGAAGTGAAACCAGAGCCCTGCACCCAGCCTACCTACCAGCCCTTGCTCTGGGGCCCAGAATCTCCTTGGGCTCTATTACCTCCTTAAAGCTTAGTGTGTGGTGCCTTTTTTTCTCTGATTTTCTGAGTTTCTCAGTAATTAATTGAGAGCACTGAGTACTAACTTGCATAATCTGAAACAGGGGAATGATTTAATTAATGATCATATGAGTCCAATTGACTCTGTTAAAATTGCACTTTTATTGAGAATTCCATATAATTTGATCAAATCTACCCCTGGTCCCTCTCTTCCAGTCCCTGCCTTATCCCACCCGCCATTTTCCCTTCCAGCTTCACATGCTTTGTTTTCAATCACACAAAGTCCACTTAGTGCTGCTGGTATGTGCGTGGGTGTAGGGCACACGACTGGAGCATGGACAACCTCTCTCGGATCACATTCCTGAAGAAAACCGATACCGCTCTGCCAGACACCAGCAATTGCCAAAAACGTTTCAGCCGGTGGTGGGCTTTGTGACCCTGGACTCGCCATTCAGGCTGCTTTTGCTGACTGATGTTGTGCCACTCTTGAGCATGCAGTCAGCCTCTGTGAGTCCGTGTGTGCAAGGGCCCCTGTCACACCCTAAAAATACTGTTTGCTGTAGATGTCCTCTCTCCTGGAGCATAGTGTCTCTCTGTTCCGTCTCCTGTGATGATCCCTTAGCCTTGGGTGGGAGAAGGGGGCTGTGAGTAGGTAATGAAGGGGTGATAAGGATGTCCCATTCAGGGCTGAGCCCTCCAGTCTCTTGCTTTCTGCATGTTGACCAGTTGTTGGGTCTCTGTGTTAATCACCGTCTTCCACCAAAAAGAAAAAAGAAAAAAAGAGGGGGGGCTTCTCCAATGTGGATTGAGAGGTGTGTTAACCTATGTGCATAAATGTAAGAGCTTAGGAGGAGCAGTTTACTACCATGTCCATCTCACAAAATAATAGTAGTAGATGGTGCACACATTTATAAACAATGTTGTATGCAATATGTCCTAACAATTTCACTTCTTCACAGTATCCACTGTATGTGAAGAAAGTAAGAAAGAACCACAGAAAATGGTGCTGAGTTATTAGATCCTGTAGGAAATCATCAGATGCAAGAGTGGAGGTTTGACCCTTTTGTTTGTATTCATGGACCGTTTGTGAGAAGGAAAGAAATATGACAGGGAGAAGCAGACATTTAATAATAATAATAATAATAATAATAATAATAAGAAGAAGAAGAAGAAGAAGAAGAAGAAGAAGAAGAAGAAGAAGAAGAAGAAGAAGAAGAAGAAGAAAGGGGAGAGGAGGGGAAGGGAAGGGAAGGGGGGAAGGGAAGGGAAGGGAAGGGAAGGGAAGGGAAGGGAAGGGAAGGGAAGGGAAGGGAAGGGAAGGGAACTAAAGGCTGATTCCTCTCGAAGAGACAAAGAAATGCACCTGCTTCTCGACCCCTTTCTTTCTACCAGCTGCTAAGATGCGCAGACTATCCTGGTTTTTATCTTTCCATAATTACATTCTTGCTTCAGCCAGGATGCTGTGGCATTGGGCCAAGGTTTCCCTGCATGGTTGCATTTTCTACAAAGATAAGGAAATAGAACAATGTTTAAAGCCACCCCTTCTTTACTGGATGTTGATGGTGCACACCTTTAATCCCAGCATTGAGATTTCTGTGATTTTGAGGCCAGCCTGGTCTACAAAGTGAGTTCCAGGAGAGTCAGGGCTGTGACACAGAGAAACCCTGTCTCTAAAACAAAATAAAACAAAACAAACAAACAAAAAAGCAACTCCTCCTTCACGTTGGTATATTACTGGAAGTGGTAGGGAGTACTGTGCTCCTAGCGACCCAGCGGGCTGCTCACTGTCAATGGCCTCCCAGGCTTCTGCACTGGTGCACAGAAGGAGGCAAGAGGGTTGTTAGTGATTTTTCAGGTTTTGTTTCTTCACTGAAGTGAGAGTGCCCTGTAGTCTAGTTTATTCGTTTCATTTTTCATTGGTTTGACAGTGCGCAGTCACCTAACAAAAGAAACAACCAACAGCTGAAGGATTTAAAAAGAAAGAAAGAAAGGGCCGGCCAGTCTGCCCTTTCTCTTTAGCTGGAAACTGCTTGAAGTTAATTGCTCACATAAGAAGAATAACTGCCGGTGCTGTAATTGAATTTTTATGGAAATAAACAGGTGGCAGATTTACTATAGCTGTGGGGATGGTAGGGGGTGAGACGCTGTAGCCACATTAACCTGTTTAATTTAATAGCCTCAGTATTCATACAGGGGGGGAAGCAATGCAGCTCATGGAGTCAGCTGGATGCCAAATGTAAATAACTACAATTACAGAGCATGCCCATGTGGTTGAGCAAGAAAGGGCACTGGGCCAGCTTGGGCTTCGTTTCTGAGCTTATTAATTAAGCTACTAGAAATTTCAAAATTCTTTAACCCATGAAGGAGCCCCCAAAAGGACCAAGAGAAAAGAACATGGCAAAGGGGAAATGGGATGGCATTTGACAAAGGCTCTGCTCACAGGAATGGCACCACCCAAGTTCTTGCTTTGTGGGGACCTACATTTCTGAGGAGACTGCACAGGGAGAGATGCCTGAAAAGCTAGCTCTGCACTATGCTGCCCCCAAGTGGTCTAGTGTGGGAAATGCATATTCTTATTCTGAGAAAAATTAGGTCTCTGGTAGGATGCAAATGCCACTGACTTCTTTAAGCGCTTGAAATTCACTTTAAGCCAACCAATAAAAAGAGTCTGTGTTTAAAATTTTGTTGTTTTTTTCTTTCATCAAAAAAACATGTTAAATTCCCTGTACTTTATTATTTATTTATTTTTACTTTAAGAAGGAAAGTGTATTTTAAAGAAAAATGAAAAGTCTTATGAAACAGAGCCACTTACCACAGGACATATTAATAAATTGAACCAAGGAACCCTTTGTCACATTTCCTAGGTTTCTGGGGGAGCAGATTCCAAGGGGAGAGATTTAAGTGAAGCAATTTGTCCATTCTGAAGATTACACACAGAGTTGTGGACGTGAGGTTGAAGCAAAGATTGTCACTTGAAAAACAAACAAAAAAAATATTGCATGTTATTTGAGTCACCTGATTGAATACTCAGGATTTCAGGAGACAGAGGGATCCAGTCAAGCACAAGTGTATTTGTGCTGTCTGGAGATTTGTGGGATGTTGTTTGGTTTGTTTTCATTACTATAGACCAAGCTATTAAGAAATGAAAACCCTTGAACTGTGTTCTCTTTTGTATCAGTCTTGCGATGCTTTTTAATAGTTAATAATTATTTTTCTCATCCTGATCACAGTTTCCCCTCCCTACCTCTTCTCCTCCCAGTCCCTCCTTCCAGCTTCCCTTGCCCCCAACATCCACTCTGCCTCCTTTCTCTTCAGAAAAGGGCAGATCTCCAATGTCTATCAGCCAAGCAAGGCATATCAAGTCGCAGTAAGAGTAGGTATATCCTCTCCTATTAAGACTGGATGAGGCAACCCAGTAGGAGGGAAGGGTCCCAAGAGCAGGTAACAGAGTCAGACACAGCCCCTGCTCCTACTGTTAGGAGTGCCACAAGCAGGCCAGGCTACACAACCATTAACATATAAGCAGAGGGCCTAGATCAGTCCCATGCAAGCTTTCTGGTTGGCAGTTCAGTCTCTATGAGCTCCTATGAGCCCAGGTTAGTTGATTCTGTGGGTTTTCTTGTGGTGTCCTTGGCCTTTCTAGCTCCTAAGATCCTTCCTCCCCCTCTTCCACCGGATTCCCCAAGGTCCACCTAATAATGTTTGGCTGTGGGTCTGCATCTGTTTCCATCAGTTGTTCAGTGAAGCCTCTCTGATGACAGTTGGGCTAGGCACCAATCTATGAGTATAGCAGAGTATCATTAGGAATCATTTCATTGATTTTATTTATTTATTTATTTGTTTGTTTGTTTGTTTGTTTGTTGCCAGTCATGTGTGGTTCTATCCTAGGTTTCTGGGCTATCCAGTCTCTGGGTCCTGGCCCTCCAGTCTGTGTCAGGGGTGGGCTCCCTCTCATAGTATGGGTCTCAAACTGGTCCAGTCATTGGTTGGCCACTGTGATGATATATTGTATACCCTAATAAACTTGCCTGAGGATAAGAGGACAGAACCAGGCACTAGATTAGACATAGAGGTCAGGTAATGGTCACACACACCTTTCATCCTATCAGTTGGGAGGCAGAGATCTGTCTGTCTGGATCTCTGTGAGTTCAAGGCCACACTGGGATACATGAGATTGCTCCAATGTAGGAGAGAAAACAGAGCCAGGAGGTGGTGGCACACACCATTAATCCCAGCACTTGATATTCTCATGACTTTGCTTGGGAAGCACGCATGCCTTTAATCCCAGGAAGTAATATGGCAGGGCAGAGAAAGGTATATAAGCTGTGAGGAAACAGGAACTCACTCTCTTTAGGCTGAGGATTTCGTAGAGGTAAGAGCTAGTGGCTGGCTGTTCTGCTTCTCTGATCTTTCAGCTGTCTGGCTCTGCATTTTTTATTAAAAGACCATCTAAGATTAGAACAATAGGCCACTCACATAATTTCTGTACCACCTTTGTCCCAGCACGTCTTGTAGGCAGGGCAAATTGTAGATGAGAGGTTATGCGGCTGGGTTGGTGTCCCAATCTCTTCAGTGGAAGTATTACCTGGTTACAAGGGATGGCCAGTCAATCTGCATCTCCCACTGCTGGGAGTCTTAGCCGGGTCACCCCATAGATTCCTGAGAGTTTCCATTGCACTAGGTTTTTCAATCATTCCAGAGATGCCCCTGATTCCAGTTTTCTTTCCCAGTACTCTCTCCCTCCATCCTCCCACTACCTGATCCCCCCTGTTTCCATGCCCACCCTCTTATATAGACCTCTCTCCGCATCCACTTGTAATGTCTATTCTATTTTCCCTTCACAATGATATTCATGTGTCCCCCGTTAAGCCTTTCTTAATACTTAGCCTTCTTTGGGTCTGTGGATTGTATCATAGTTATCCTTTACTTTACAGCTGATCTTCACTTATAAGTGAGTACATGTTTGTCTTCCTGGGTCTGGATTACCTCACTCAGGATGATCTTTTCTAGTTCCATCCATTTGCTAGCAAATTTCATGATGTCATTGTTTTTAACAGCTGACTAATACTCCATTGCATAAATGTACCACATCTTCTTTATCCAGTCCTTGGTTGAGGGACATCTAGGTTGTTTCCCAGTTCCTGTTATAAATAAAGCTGCTATGAACATAATTGAGCAAATGTCCTTTTGGTATGGTAGAGCATCCTTTGGGTGTATGCCCAGTAGTGGTATAGCTGAATCTTGAGGTAGGTCGATTTCCAGTTTTCTGAGAAATTGCCATTTTAATTTCCATAGTGGCTATACAAGTTTGCACTCCCACCAGCAATGGAGGAGTGTTCCTCCCTTGTTCCACATCCTGCCAGCATAAGCTGTCACTTGTGTTATTGATTTTGGTCATTCTAACAGGTGTAAAATGGAATTCTCAGAGTCATTTTGATTTGCATTTCCCCGATGGCTAAAGATGTTAAACATGTCTTTAAGTGTTTCTTGGCCATTTGAGATTCCTCTGTTGAGAATTCTCTTTAGATCTGTACCCCATTTTATAATTGGATTATTTGGTTTGTTGATGTCTAGTTTTTTGAGTTCTTCATATAGTTTAGAAATCAGCCCTCTGTCAGATGTGGAGTTGGTAAAGATCTCTTCCCATTCTGTAGGCTGCCATTTTGTTCTTTTGATGGTGTCTACTTTGCCTTACAGAAGCTTTTCAGTTTCATGAGGTCCCATTTATTAATTGTCGATCTTAGTGCCTGTATGATTGGTATTCTGTTCAGGAAGTTGTCTCCTGTGCCAATGCATTCAAGGCTCTTGCCCACTTTCTCTTCTGTCAGGTTCAGTGTAGCTGGTTTTATATTGAGGTTTTTGATCCACTTGCACCTGAGTTTTATGGAGGGTGGTGAGTATAGATCTAATTCATTTTTGTACATGCAGCTATCCAGTTTTGCCAGCACCATTTGTTGAAGATGCTTTCTTTCTTTTTTCCATGGTATGTTTCTGGCTTCTTTGTCAAAAATCAGGTGTCCATAGGTATGTGAATTTATGTCTGGGTCTTTGATTTGGTTCCATTGATCAACCTGTCTGTTTTTATGCCAGTACGCTGTAGTTTTTATTACTAAAGCTCTATAGTACAGCTTGAAACAGTGATAGTGATACTTCCAGAAGTTCTTTTATTGTACATGATTGCTGTAGCTATCCTGGGTTTCAGTTTTTCCATATGAACTTGAATATTGTTCTTTCAAATTCTGTAAAGAATTATGTTGGAATTTTGATGGAAATTGCGTTGAATTTGCAGGGTTTTGGTTTTGGTTTTGGTTTGTTTGTTTGTTTTGTTTTGTTTTATTTGTAAGATGGCCATTTTTACTACGTTAATTCTACCAATCCATGAGCATGGGAGATCTTTCCATCTTCAGATATCTTCAATTTCTTTCTTCAAAGACTTAAAGTTCTTGTCATACAGGTCTTTCACTTGTTTGCTTAGAGTTACACCAAGATATTTATATTATTTGTGGCTATTGTGAAGGGTGTTGTTCCCTTAATTTCTTTCTCAGTCCATTTATTGTTTGTATATAAGAGGGCTAGTGATACTTTGACTTCTTCCTTTAGAATTTGTATCCCTTGATCTCCTTTAGTTGACTTACTGCTTTAGCTAAAACTTGAAGTACTCTATAGAATAGATATGGAGAGAGTGGACAGTCTTGTCTTGTCCCTGATTTTAGTGGAATTTCTTTGAGTTTCTTTCCATTCAATCTGATGTTGGCAACCAGCTTGCTGTATATTATTTTTATTATGCTTATCAGAATAAAAATACTTTCCATGTATCCCTGGTCTCTCCAATAGTTTTTTCGTGTTGGATTTTGTCAAAGGCTTTTTCAGCATCCAATGAAATGATCATGTGGGGTTTTTTTGCTTCTTTCAATTTGTTTATATAGTGGGTTACATTGACAGATTTTCCTATGTTGAAATACCCCTACATCTCTGGGATGAAGCTTACTTGATCATGGTGGATGATTTTTTTTAATGTGTTCTTGGATTTGGTTTACATTTTATTATGTTTGCATCAATATTCATGAGGAATATTGGTCTGTAATTCTCTTTCTTTATTGAGTCTTTTCATGGCTTGGGTATCAGGGTAACTGTGACCTCATAAAATGAATTTAGAAATGTTCCTTCTGTTTCTATTTTGTGCAATAGTTTGAAAAGTATTGATAGTAGCTCTTCTTTGAAAGTCTGGTAGAATTCTGTGCTAAAATAATCTGACCCTAGGGTTTGTTGTTGTTGTTTTTGTTTTTTGTTTGTTTGTTTTTTTGTTTTTTGGTTGGGAGACTTTGAATAACTGCATCTATTTCCTTGGGGGCTATAGGTCTATTTAAATTGTTTATTTGATCCTGGCTTAATATTGGCATGTGGTATCTATGGAGAAACTTGTCCATTTCTTTTAGATTTTCCGATTTTGTGGAGTACAGGATTTTGAAGTATGACCTGATGATTCTTAGGATTTCTTTGCTTTCTATTGTTAAGTCCCCCTTTTTGTCTCTGATTTTGTTAATTTGAATATTCCCTCTGCCTTGTCGTTAGTTTGGTAAAAGTTTGTCTGTCTTGTTGATTTTCTCAAAGAACCAAATCTTTGTTTCAATGATTCTTTATATTGTTCTCTTTGTTTCTATTTTGTTAATTTCAGCCCTCAGTTTGATTGTTTCCCACCTTCTGCTCCTCTTAGATATGTTGCTTCTTTTTTTTCTAGTGTTTTCTGGTGTGCTGTTAGGTAGCCAGTATGAGATCTCTTCAAATTCTTCATGAAGGCACTTACTGCTGTGAGCTTTCCTCTTAGCACTACTTTCATTGTGTTCGTAAGTTTGGGTGTGTGGTGCATTCATTTTTATTTAAGTCTAGAAAGTCTTTAATTTCTTTATTTCTTCCTGACTCAGTATTGATTCAGTAGTGGGTTGTTCAGTTTCATTGAGTCTGTATACTTTTTGTTGTTTCTGTTGTTGTTAAAATCCAGCTTTCATCCATGGTGGTCTGCTAAGGTAAAGGTACAGGGGGTTATTTGAATTTTTTTGTATTTGTTGAGATTTGTTTTGTGACCAAGTACAGGGTCCATTTTGGAGAATGTCCCATGAGGTGCTGAGAAAAAGATTTATTCCTTTGTGTTTTGGAGAAATATTCTGTAGATATTTGTTAGGTCCATTTAAGTCATAATGTCTGTTAGCTCCATTATTTCTCTGGTTAGGTTTTCTTTGAATGACCTGTCCACTGGTGAGAGTGGGGTATTGAAGTCTCCCACAATTAATGTGTGAGGTTAGGTGTGTGAGTTAAGCTTTAATAGTGTTTCTTTTACAAAAATATGTGCCCTTGCATTTGGGGCATAGATGTTAAGAATTGTAATGTTCTCTTGGTGGACTTCTGCTTGATGACTATAAAATGTTCTTTTCCATCTACTTTTATTAATTTTGGATATAAGTCTATTTTATTAGATATTAGAATGGCTACACCAGCTTACTTCTTAGGTCCATTTGCTTGAAAAAATTGTTCTAACCCTTTACTATGAGGTAATGCATGTCTTTGATGTTGAGGTATGTTTCTCGTACAAAGAAGAAAGACAGGGCATGTTTTCATGTTTATTATGTTAGCCTGTGTCTTTTTGTGGGTGCATGAGTCCATTGATATTGAGAGATATTAATGATCAATGGTTGTTAGTTCCTGGTATTTTGTTGTTAATGTTGGTGGTGGTGGTGGTGGTGGTGGTGGTGGTGGTGGTGGTGGTGGTTGTGTGTGTGTGTGTGTGTGTGTGTGTGTGTGTGTCCCTTTGGGTTTTGCTGGTGTGAGGTTATTTATTGCCTGTGTTTTCAAGGGTGTAATTAACCTCTTTGGATTGAGTTTTCCTTCTAGTACCACCTGTAGGGATGGATTTGTGGACAGATATTGTTTAAATTTGACATTATCATGAAATACCTTATTTTCTCTATTTATGACAATTGAAAGTTTTGCTGGGTGTAGTAGGTATTCATGGTATTCATGGTCTCTTAGAGTCTGCAAGACATCTCTCCAGGACCTTCTGGCTTTTAGAGTCTCCATTAAGAAGTCGAGTGTAATTCTAATAGGTCTGCATTTATATGTTATTGGGCATTTTCCTTTGAAGCTTTTAATAGTCTTTCTGTGTTCTGCATGTTTAGTGTTTTGATTATTATGTTGATGGGAACTTTTTTTCTGGTCCAATCTTTTTGGTGTTCTGCAAGCTTCTTGTACCTTTATAGGCATGTCCTTTAGTTTAGGAAGATTTTCTTCTATAATTTTGTTGAATATATTTTCTGGGCCTTTGAGCTAAGATTCTTCTCCTTCTATTCCTATTATTCTTAGCTTTGGTCTTTTCATCATTTCCTGAATGTTTTGTGTTGGGAATTTTTTAGATTTAACATTTTCTTTGACTATGAACTTATTTCTTCTATTGTATCTTCAACACCTGAGATTCTCTATCCCATCTCTTGTATTCTGTTAGTGATACTTTCATCTGTAGTTCCTGTTCACTTATCCATATTTTCCATTTCTAATATTGTCTGTGTTTTTACTTCTATTTCCATTTTCAGGTCTTCAATAGTTTCCTTCACTTGTATGTTTGTTTTTCTTGGCTTTCTTGTCACTCTTTAAGGAATTTATTGAATTCCTCCAATTGTTTGTTTGTCTTCAATTTCTTTAAGGTATTTTTCCATTTCCTCTTTAAGGACCTCAATTGTCTTCATAATGTTGGTTTTAAGCTCATTTTCTTGTGCTTTAACTGTGTTGGATTGTTCAGGCCTTGCTTTCATAGGATAGCTGGGTTCTGGTGGTACCAAATTGCCCTTTCTATTGCTGAGTGTTTTTACAGTGGTGTTTAGGAATCTGGGTTTAGGATAATTGTAAGTTTAGGTGTTGGTTCCTGAGTTTGTCTTTGTTGGACTGGTGTTTTGTTCCTTAGTTTCTGTTTCCTCTCTGGGCTTCTGGCCTAAGTGGCCAGGGTTTCTGGTGATTGGTGAGTCTTCAGGTCCAGCAAGGGGTCTCCAGTGGGGTTTTTGCAGCCTCCAAGACCTCTGGTGTTTGGGGTACCAATGTTGCCCCTGCAATTCCAAGTATCTCTGTAGCCTCTGGGGTTCTGGGTACCTGCATGGTTTCTGGGATTCCTACTATGGCATGGCCTCCAGCAGAGTAGAAGTTTTCTGCCAAGGTTGTGTGCTGGGATGTGGAACTCTGGGGGCTGTTGTACCAGCTTTAGGGAATGTTAGCTGGCTGTGGGCAGTGTTTTACCTTGGGTCCTTAGAATAGGTCTGGCATCAGGTAAAGTAAAAGTCTTCTGCTAACATTGTGGGCTAGAATATGGAGTCCAAGGAGGATTCCAGTCTAGGGTTGTTGGTTGGGCCTTAAGGAGTGTTATCAGGCAGTGGGTAATGTCTTAGCTGGGGTCCCTAGGACCAGCCTGGCTTCCAGCAAAGGAGCTGGAGTGTCTTTAATGTCTTTAAGGTTGTCATGTCCCATGAATATTTGCAAAGTGTGTCTTTCCTGAAAAATGTTAGCTTTTCTGCTGCAGCAGGCTCATTTCTCACAGTCTTTCCTCTGCACCACAGGATTCATTTGTATGTACAGACTCCAATAATTTATTAACATACCTGGTGGACCCACTGATAGACCAGTAACTCCACATTAATTTCATCATTAAACATTCTCACCCTTCACTCTTACATGTAATTTCTTGTTCAACATCTTCACAGAAAGTTTCAGGCCCCTTAAATACAGGACCAAGATCATTGGTCCCATTTTTTTATTCAATAGATGATAGATAGATGATAGGTAGGCAGATAGATAGATAGATAGATAGATAGATAGATAGATAGATAGATGATGGTGATGATAGACAGACAGACAGACAGACAGACAGATAGGTAGGAAAAAACACAGATGAAGATTACAAATAAATGATAAAAGATCAGTTATGGATAAATAGATGATAAATAGGTAGATCATAGATAGATAGATAGATAGATAGATAGATAGATAGATAGATAATCATAGATGCATCTTGCTGTGTAAGTCGAAACTACAAACACACTACCTCACTTTTTCTATTACTACTTGACTACTATCAAGCAATCAGTCTGTTTGCTACATCTGTAGTCCATCCATACCCACTCCTAGGTATTACATACTCCTCCATGTTCCTGCACCCATACAATAAACTCTTACTTGGATTACTGATACATTTGTATCTTATCTTACCACTCTATGCCACACTCCTACTGCGGCCAGTGAAAACCTTAAGTATCTAACCACAGCCCCTTGCTTAAAACCATGAACTTGACCCCTCACTGTTCTGAAAATAGGGCAGCTGCTGGAGTTTGACCACTGTTTGCTGTTCCATTCCTTCCTCTCACACTTTTGCTTCCACCCTTATCATTGCAGGAAGGCTGTTGTTATTCTACCCACAGCTGTTTTGTTCCTAGAGACTCCGTCCTGATGATGCTTTGGCTTCCTCCATCTGCATAGGTAACACCTGCCTCTGCCTGAGAGCTCATCTGAGGTGTCATCTGCAAAAGAAAGGCTTTTTCCAAAATCCTTGTTCCTTCCTCCAAAACTCCCTGTACATATAAACCCGATAACACCAACACAACACAGGGATCCTCTCCTGGTTTGGTTTTGTGGTTCGTTTGTTTTGTCCACTTGACACAAGCTAGAGTTATCTGGGACAAAGAACCTCAATTAAGAAAATTCCAACATCAGATTGTAGGACCTTTTCTTTATTGATAATTGGTGTAGGAAGGCCTGGCCCACTGTGGTTGGTGCCACGCCTGGGCAGCTTGTCCTGAGTTGTATAAGAAAGAAGGCTGAGCAAGCCATGAGCAGCAAGCGAGTAAGCAGCACCTGTCCATGGCCTCTGCTTTAGTCTCTGCCTCCAGGTTCCTGTCCTGCTTGAGTTCCTGCTCTTCCTTCCTTTGATGATGGACTGTAATACAGAAACATAAGCCAAATAAATACTTTCCTCTGAAAGTTGCTTTCGGTCATGGTCTCTTATCACAGTAATAGAAATCCTATGATAGGACTCCTGTAGCACAAGCTCATAGAACTGTCTTAAATAACATCTATTTTGTACCATCAAAACATCTGTACTACTAAAGAAAGTGTCATGCCAGGAATCTTCTTCCTCATTATACTCCCATACACAGCACAACATGTGAACCTTGATTGATAATGAGTATGAATTTGTTGAATGGACACTGGGATCCAATTTATAATTGTTCAAAATCTCTACATCTTTAAAGCTTCTACATATTCTTTTAAAAGCAGGTGTTTGTTTGATCGTTTACTGTGGTGCACAGAGTGGTGCAGGTCCAGGGTTTTGCATGTGCCAGGCAAGTGCTCTACCCTGGAGCTTCACTCACACACAGGAAGTCTGAGAATCCTCTACCTGGCTGAAATAGAGACATGAGGAGAATCAGCCACTCAGAATCTTTCAAGCTGTAAACCACAGCTTTCATTTTTGATTCACCTATGGGAATGATTTGCTTTAGATTCGCTCCTCTAGAACACGGAGACAGCTACCTGCTCCATGGTTCAGGGGCCCAGATGGCAACTCTACCAATTGCTTAAGAGACTCATTTGAGTAACAAAGTCAGAACAATAATCACAAGACTCAACTACCTAGAGGCCAACTGAGATCAAAATTCAATTTATAACCCAAAGTACAATTTGTTATTCTGATCAGGAGAGACAGCGGAATTTCTCAGGGCTGCTGGAATCAGAATAGCTTAGAGTCAGAGTTTAACAATATCCCAAATCTCGGATCATCTTCCTCCCAGGTCACGTTTGCTGAATGTATTTTCACTATCGTGAGCCTTGGCGTTCCGTGGCGTTTCATTAGCATCCTGTTGCATTCTGTTCACACAGAGACCAACCCCTCCATGAAATGTCTGTGTAACCAGATCCAGGATGTATTTTAGGTACATGACCTGAAAAGTAAGCAGTCTATTTTGGTCACAAAGTTAAAACAATAACATTTGGTACTTGAACATGTTTATGTGAATGCTGACCCTTAAAAGTGCATTACCCTTAGAATGTAATATCTCTGTGTATGATGCTTAATTGATCATTGGTATAAAGGAGCATTGGCAATTTAGAATGTTTTCTCCAAAAGGACAGTATGTCACATCCATTGCACATAAATCCAGGACAAAGAATAAGCTGACCACATTAAGGGCTATTTATCTGCAATGTAGTAAATACCCAGATATCCCTTGCCTAAGGCCAGGGAGAAGATTGACTACATGCACAGTGCTACTACTGCTGAGCCCAGTATCAAAGAATTCTTCTTATGGGTGTAACTCACATCTGAGAATTAGAGTGAGGGTGCTCAACCCCCTGCCATAGTGACCTAGGTAATGCCTATGCTTCACAGGGATGGGGTGCAATGTTTTCTATAATGGGAACAGAAAGGACTATTGTACCATCACTTATTTCAGTGAAGGGTCTGATGACTACCAAAGATTCCTGCATATCAGAGTTTAAGAAACAAGGATTTTTACCCTGAGGATCCTTGTGGTGACGATAGCAATTGTGTCACTTGCCTGTAGGTAGTGCCAGTTGGTAGCTGCTACTTTGGAATGAGCTCATCCTCAGTGCCATCAGGTAAGTCACTTCAACAGAAGCATCTACTCCTAGGGTAAGGAGAATAGGAACTCAAATTCTATCCAAAACCATGCCCATCTCTTGACCAATGCACTTCCCAATACCTTGATTAAAGACATCTTCCATACCTCTTGGGATCAAATAATGAGAAGGTAGTTTGAATGTTATTCACCTTAGAGGACATCTTTCTCTTCTGAACAGTTCAAAGGACTCCTAGGAACTCAGCGTTCTTATCCAAAGCTGCCACTGAATCTAGTCAAGAACTAAGCCATGACCAGACTCCCTCCAGCCACTCTGGCTAACACCTCCATTGCAGAATCTCAGAAAGACTAGCTCCTTTGTAAAGTTTGACACTGAGATATGTCCAAGGTCAATTGTGCTTAGAAATCACTATTATCCTTACATATAGCTCTCAATTTTGTCATAAAAGAAAAGAATCTCTCCAGCTACCTTTTACAATGCTAGTGACTCCCTTTGATGTGTTGGGATCTGCCCACTAGTTAAAAGCCTGAAGGTGATGGGGTAGATGTAGTGCAGTTTCAAGATGAGCTGGTTTTCCCTTCCACAGTTGGACCATTGATTAATTTATTTACCCATCGTTGAGATAAAATACTTAAGAAATAAGGGCATAAAGATTTATTTCTGCCCAGGATATAAGGAGATATAGCTCACATAAAGGAAGGCATGCTGACAGGGGCTCCATGCTAACCAGCAAGAAAGTCCGGGAATTCTTAACTCTTCAACTCTTGGTAGTACAGGAAGCAGAGAGAGACAGGTGGGTGGGTAGTATAACCAGACTATAATCCCTAAGAGCAATCATACAATAACTCAACTCCTCTAGGTAGATGCTACTTTCTAAAGTTTCCATTGTATCTCAAGGCAGCAAAATTATCTGGGGACCAGAGGTCCAAACCATTTCACATTTACACCAGAACTCCTTAAGAGACAGGAACACAACCTTTGCATAAGAAAATAGACCCATCAAAGAAGGGGGGTGCACATTTTGATGTTCCCAAGAATAGATGTAAACTTACAAATGTTTTACATCGAGCTCTCCAGCAAATGAGGACAAGTGATCTTTGACTTCTAGCTTTGAAATAATTCTGTTATGAGAAGTTGTCCACATGACATCACTGAACAAAGGTGGAAAGAGATAACACAGTTGGCTTCTCAGAGCTATGAAGTCTGGCACAGCAGTGGAGTGAAGAGCCATGCATCTCTGGCATTCTCCGGTTCTGGAATCACTCACAGGATCTGATTCTGATGTTCAGGATCCCTCACATTTGTAGTCACTGTCACTTTTATGTGAGAGAACCAGCAGGCTACAGATTAATTTGACAACATTGACATTCATCTATGAGAAAGATTTTTAACTATGCAGACTTCTAAAAGACCTGAGAGAATGGAGATTCCTAGTGCTGTTAGCATTCCTGAAGTTTGGTCTTTGCCACACTGAAGAACTTTCAGATAAACCTATTTACCATCTTTTTAACTGTTCATTGTTCTCAGAATACCCCTTGGGAAGCCTCCTATACATCTTTAATCTGTTTAATGACAGCAACAACTTGGTTTTCCAGAATGCTTTGCCTTAAATAGGTATTTAATTTCAGAGGAGCCTTTTATTTCAGAGACCCCGGACCTTTTTTAATTTTTCCCTTTCCCCACCACCTGCATGACTTCCAGAGACATATCCATAGAGAAGGATGAAGTCTCACTGAGTCCCTCCCCAGAATGAAAATCAGTACTCCACACTCATATCTCACCCCATTTTCCTAAGGCTTCAATACTTAGATGCACAACCCAACTACTAGTTTTTGCATCAGAGAGGTGTGTAACTCAAAGGAACTTACACCAAACATGATACAACTAAGAGGAAAGGATGACTTGCAGCAGGGGTGTTAGCTCACAGAATTATGTGGAAGTTAGAAGAGCGGCAGATGAGAACAAAGGTAGGTCAGACCACAGGAAGCTCTGTATTTAGAGCACCGTAAATTCTACACTTAGTGCCATCAACCTGCTTCCAGCTCCGTCTGCTGTGGATTCTACTGTGTTTCTCTGGATAATTTCTTTTCTATCCCCAGATGGAACCATCTCGCTGCCAAGCCAAGACTATGTGCCTGTGACCTCACCATCTAAGTGAAGAAAAGCGGCGCATCGGATCTGTTAGTGCTTATCCATGACACCCTGCCTCCTGCCAAGACTTGAATACCCAGGGTGGGAAAGGCATTCTGGTGCCAAATGGTTTAACACCATCACAATTGCAGTCAACGGACAGGAGCCGGATGCTTTCAGAGGAAAATGTTGGAGTGGCCAAGAAGAAAGTGTGACTCTCAGAAAGAGAGGATTAAATTAAGTGAAGAACAATGGCAAGAAACAGACTAATCTCTGAAGGAATTTTGTATTGATAGAAGGGTTAGTAGCTTGAAAGACAGTGCAGGTTTAGAAGTAATGCTCTCTTCCATTGTAACAACTAAATGCAAGTCAATAAGAGTATTCATTTAAGAAAAAAGTTTAACACTGTAATCATTAAAGGGATAAACTGATGAATGGATGGATGTGGGTAAAATTAAGAACAATGCATGTAGATTAAAGAATGATTTTTCCCCTTAGCATAGGACAAAAGGAAAGATGAATAAAGCAAGGAGAAGGAGCAGTTAGTCATTGCTTATTAAAGGAAGTGGGGACACCTGGATCTTTCTACCTTAATAGGCTATGCAGTGGTGCCCAGAGTTCAAAGAATGAAGCAGAATTTTAAAAAAGAAAATGAAAGGAAAAAAGGAAAGAAGGAAGGAAGAAAACCTGTATGACTGGAGAACATTAAGAACCATTACTATAAAAAGTGATAATGAACTAGGCATGAATAAAAGATCTAGTGGAATGGAGAACCACTTCCTACATGACTGCCTAAAAGCTGTGTAATAATAGTCACTGACATTGGGCTGACAGATTTTTCCGTTAGGGAAAACAGTATTCTCTCCACCCAGCTACAGTGACTGTAGGGATCACCTTCTTTCAATGTGATTATACATACAACAGATGCAGGAGCAACTGTAGTCACACACTGAGACACTTAAGATACAGCACCCGACCCCCCCACACACACACTTTGTAGGTACCATAATGAGGCACTTTTGACAGGTTACAAATGAGTAATGAATACAGCTGCCTATGGCAGCCTTATCTGTGGTTTTGTGGTGTCTTTGATGCTTATTCAAGGAACCAGAATTTAACCACCCATTAAGAGTGCAGAACAAGCCGCAAATTCACCTTGGTCTTCTGAGGTTTGTCCCTTTTGCTGAGACTCTTCCAGATGCATTTTGGTAATGACACTGTATCAGGCTTCTGAGACCAATGGCCTGAGCTCAATCTGCTATAGGAATCTTCCCAGAAGAAAGGGATGTTTCATCACGCAGAGTCATTCATCCTAGCCCGCACTCTCCTGCTTCTGATCTTCCACTGTTAAAAGCATAATACACTGGAGGAAGATTGTGCTATATTTCATGAGTGCTCTGTGCTGCCACCAAGGGACACTTCCATCTGTTATTTGCTCTCAGCTTTGCCTACTGATAAAGCAGGAAGGACAGCTTGCTGATGGGCTCTTTGAAGCAAACGGCTCCACTCTTTCCTGCAATTAATGTTTGTAAATTATTTCTACAGTAGTCAGCAGGTATGGTACCACGATTTCAAGATTAGTTTCAATAAATCAAGAGCCTGCCTTCCTTCTGAGAGGGCCTCCATCACAATGAGACTCATGGCTAGTGGTGTGCTCTAGCCGTGATGAAAACTGCTGTATGTAATCGAATACTCTCATTAATTCTGTCAATTATCATTCCCTCGTGGGAAGATCTGAAGGCTGTATGTTGGGGTGTTGAAATTTCATTTAATGTGTAGTATATGCTGTTCACAGAATCTGGTATTTAGGGCACTTCAGAATTTCCCCCGTAAGTTAATAGCCCCTTGCCTGCTAGAGAGGAAGATGGCTCATGACAACAAAGCTGGGTTGTAACGGGAGCAATTCGGGTTTTTTTCCAGGATTGCTATCTTGTTTCAATCACAAATCATTTTTAGAGTAGAGAAATAATTATATATTTTACGGCCTCTGTGCTATTTTAAGAGGAATTTATCTAGACCTATCACATGACCCTCTTTTTCTAAATTGAAAAACATTCTTTTACTTAAACTTCCTGCTTTTATTTTATTGGCTCGAACATCTTTGATTAAATTCGACCCCGGGTTTGTTGTTTGTTTTTTTAAAACTGGTTGTTTTCCTATGTTCTGTAATGGTCCATTTTCAAAGGAAAAAATGGACATATAACTTACATTAAGATTGCCGCTTTTAAAGTTTCAGACAAGGGATTTTAATTTAACAAGCACCATCTCTCCTTTCAGAGTAAAAGCACAGGAAACAGAATGATGGTTTCTAAAGATGACCCAGGTCGGGAGAAGACACTGAGCAAGTCAAGGGGCACTGGAGGACTATCAGAAGCCAGTGGTGGCCACCACCTCTTCACCTGGGTCTGGCGTCCGTTGAGAACTTGAACTCTTATCAAGAGAAAAGATAAAGGGAAAGATACCAAGACATCCAGCAGCAAAAAGGATCACAGGGCCTCACCTAAAGTAACTGAGTGAGCATTAATGATGGGAAAGGCAAAGAATTACAGGAATGTGTGGAAAGAAAATTCAGTATGAAGCTCTGTAGCTAGAGTTTTCCTGCTTGGTCCACAGTCAGGACAAATCTCTCTCACCTGCCAGTCCCACAGCCACTCAGACCCGACCAAGTAAACACAGAGACTTATATTGGTTACAAACTGTATGGCCGTGGCAGGCTTCTTGCTAACTGTTCTTACAGCTTAAATTAATCCATTTCCATTAATCTATACCTTGCCACATGGCTCGTGGCTTACTGGCATCTTCACATGCTGTTTCTCATCATGGCAGCTGACAGTGTCTCTCTGACTCAGCCTTCCACTTCCCAGCTTTATTCTCCTCCTTGTCCCGCCTATACTTCCTGCCTAGCCAATGGCCAATCAGTGTTTTATTTATTGACCAATCAGAGCAACACATTTGCCATACAGAAAATCCCACAGCAAAGCTCCCACATTGTATGAACAGGACCTTTCCCAGAACAACAATTTTAGGAAAGTATAAGCCATTTGGAACTGTGTGTGCATTGGACAGCCATTCACTGTGTTTCACAGTAACTCATGAAAGCCATGACCTATGTCGCTGTGTTCACAATCCTGTGAGAGTGAAATAGAAAGCACACCAGACATTAAAGACTAAACTAGTTGTGTGAGATATTGCACACCAAAGTTAAAGATTAATGCAGTTTCTTATTTTTTAAAAATGAACAGTCTTTTACTGGGAGGTAAGACAATCCCCTTCTGAGAGAAGAATACACACACTACTAAGAATAAACTATCCAGAGAGGCTTTCATTATCATCGAATCAGTCTCTGTAGTGTTTTTTGTTGTTGTTGTTGTTTTGTTTTTGTTTGTTTGTTTACCTTTCAGGTATCTCACTGTGCAATGTAGATGGAAGTGGCATTAGGAACAGCACTGACTTAAATTGAAAAGAAACTATGAGCCAGCA
This sequence comes from Peromyscus californicus insignis, assembly GCF_007827085.1. Taxonomy (NCBI): domain Eukaryota; kingdom Metazoa; phylum Chordata; class Mammalia; order Rodentia; family Cricetidae; genus Peromyscus; species Peromyscus californicus. Next base: position 29,793,802 of record NW_026294617.1, read on the forward strand.
GAGCAACTATGAAGAGATAAAGCAAAATGAAAACCTGTTTTGAAGTCTTTTTAAGAAGTCGACAATAAATAATTACCAACAAGGCAATGCTGTTGTTAAAAACAGCAAGACCAATACTGAACTGCCTATGAAGAACAAGAACAAAGAAATCATTTTGCTACTAAATGTAGGCACTTCTCTTTGGACAGGTAAATGAGGAACTATTGGAAATTTGGCAAAGCGTTATGGTCATTTTATTCTCCTCAAGTCATGGAAGACAGAAGCCTTTTCAAATCCAGAGAATGTATAGAGCTATAATATCTAGCTGTGGGGCCAGGGGTTGAATACCAAGCATGGAGCCAAAGTCTTCAATAGGAGATGACACATCTGCTTTCAAAATTCCTAAGAACATACATTGGGGAGATGGCTCATACTTGCCATGAAAGTATGAGGACTTACTTTTCTATCTTCTACACCTAGGGAAAAAGTCTAGGTGTGGTAGTGTAAAGCCCTAATCCCAATGCTGAGAAAGCTGAGACACATGGACCCCCAGAGTAAGGCCAAATTAGACAGCTCTGGGTTCAGTGAGAGGCCTTGTCTCAAAAATTTAGATGAAGTGTTAAAGATAAATACACAAGATATCAGTCTTGCTTTTTCATATGTATGCACATATACACATGCATGTGTACCCCCATGTATACAAACACATACACATGCGTGCACTATATATATATATATATATATATATATATATATATATATATATATATATGTGTGTGTGTGTGTGTGTGTGTGTGTGTGTGTGTGTGTGTGTGTGTGTGTTGTGGAATATTTGTACACTGTATGAAGATGTATTGCTGTAATAAAAAGCTGAACAGCCAATAGCTGTTCAGGAGAGATAGGCAGGACTCTTTCGGGCAGAGAGAGGAAGAGGAGATAATCAAGGCACATGGGAGTTGACAATGGAACAAATTGGACATACAGGACAGAGTAAAGGTAACTAAGCCACCCACGTGATAGAACACAGATTAATAAAAACAGGTTAATTAAGTTATAAGAACTAGTGAGAAAAAAGCCTAAGCTAAGGCCAAGCTTTCCTAATTAATAATAAGTCTCCATGTTGTTATTTGTGAACTGGCCACCCAAAGGAATGTCTGACTATACACACACACACACACACACACATACACACACACACACACACACACACACACACACACACACACACACAATGAATAAATCAATGAAAGAATAAATAAGATGGAAAAGCAATTAACTGAGTAAGGTACCCAATGTAGACCTTTGACCTCCACATATATGCGTGCTAACTCTTGTACACATGAACACATACACAAGTGAAAATGTATCACTAAAGTTAGATCTAAGAAAACACAGATTTGAAAAGACACCAGCCATTCTTCCAGGCTTTATAAAAGTGTGCACTGCCATCAGCTTCATGTAGTTTCATGCCACCCTTCTTACGGCCCTATTCATGATGACCTGTCCTAGCATGAGGTGGGTAATACAGTGTAGAAAGAGATCCACGTATTCAGTAAGTGGCCACATCTCACCACTGCCTTTCCTTCCAGAGCCGGGTACTTGGATTACTCCTGCATTTAATGAGTCAACTTTAGGGAGAAAAACATGTTCTTTTTCCTTTGAAGAAGTTAAATGCCTGTTTGGAGAGAACTAAAACAATCAAAGCATCTACTGTGTTATTTTCCTATGAAAGTTGCTGTTTACGGGGGACTGGGAAGACATAATTACCAGCTACTAATTACAGGGATTTTTTTTTTCTTTTGACAGCGAATTTGAAAGAATTTCTAGCACTTTATCTCAGAATTTTCACTTTTCTAATGAAGACACAGGAAAGTGGGCAGCACGGGTTGGTATGCAGGAAGAAACCAAATTCTTCAGGGAAAGAAACAGCATGGTTTGTACATGACAAAGGAATAGAATAGGTTATACATTAAAACTACCTCAAGCCTGGCGGTGGTGACAAATGCCTTTAATCTCAGCATTCAGGAGCAGAGGCAAGCAGATCTCTGTAAGCTCCAGGACAGCCTGGTCTACAGAATGAGTTCTAGGATAGCCAGGGCTACACAGAGAAGCCCTGTCTTGAGAAATAAACAAACAAAGAGAAAAAAAAAATTACCTTTAATTTACATAGGCAGTTTTCTTCATTTAACCTTCCCAAAAAGTAATTACTCCAATGATAACTTTGTTCTAAGTATTTTGAAAATGCAACTTTCAGAGTGAATTAATTATGGATTTCCACATTCACAAAAGATATGATAATGTAGATTCTGCTTCTTTCCCTTGTCATATTAAAATTAGTATTCTTTACTAAAAACTTGTTTTCCTTACTCAAAATAGTTGGTGCCTCCTTATTTCATTAATAGAGGTATTCAATAAGTTGAAACATGCATATTCTGTGTTTGGAACCACCAATCTAAATACAGAGGTAGGCCAGTAAGATGGTTCAGTGGGTAAAAACTCTGTGGCATTCATGTTCCTGTATTTACATTCACAGAGAGAGAGAGAGAGGGAGGGAGAGGGAGAGAGCTCAGAGTATCAATAAAATGAAACTTTTAACTTAAATACAAACATTAAAAAAATGCATCATGATGCTCCACATTGACAACTAGAGTAAACCAACCAACCCACCAATCCACTCCTGTTTTGCTTTTGACTCAGACATGAGGCTGCATGTTGCCACCAGATAAATACTTAGGAAAAAAGCTACCTACGCAATTCAGATGGAATATCATATCCTAGTTAACACATTGGGTTCATGAATGCCACTCTCACCAGCTCATTACTAGTCCAAACGCTGCAGTTATCTTGGAACTAGTTGTTAATCACTCCCGGCAAGTTGTTTGCAATTCAAAGAATGGTAATGCCTCTCCATTTAAGAAGGCAAGAGCCAGGCAATGGTTGGGCACGCCTTTAATCCTAGCACTCGAGAGGCAGAGCCAGGCAGATCTCTGTGAGCTCAAGGCCAGCCTGGGCTACAGAGTGAGTTCCAGGAAAGGCACAAAGCTACACAGAGAAACGCTGTCTCAAAAAAAAAACAAAAAACAAAACAAAAAAAGAAGGCAAGAAATTAATGATCAGAACTGCGCAGCTTGGGTAACCTCCACACTTAAAATTAAGAATTTCATTTTTTGTCATTATGAATAAAATTATTGTCCTTTAAGAATTCTTTCAAAATTGTTAAGAATTTTTAAAATTCTGGCTATTGGAGTTGCAATCTGACCAACGAACAGTGATGGATAAGGACAAAACTCCTTTCTCGTAAACATTTATATGGTAAATGGTGAAGTGCAGTAAAATAATCCCCAAGTAGGTTATCACAGTATTCCTAAAATTATTGTTTTCAATATTCCCTTCTGCTTTTAGAAAGGATGTTGGCAAACATGACTAAAGCTAGTTTGTAAAATAACTGCATGTATTACACATCCACTGTGTGCTTTATTGTGACAGAAATTATTACTCTTTTGAAAAGGTATCATAATCTAGACATGTTTTAGAGTCTACATGATCTTCAGTTTATGCGTGCTAGGGAGACATTGCCCAACGTATTTTCAAGATAAGTAAACTGAAGTTCAGAGAGATTAATAACTTCTCCTTGGTTAATGATAAGAGCCAATCATATTGACTGAGATATGGGGGGGGGGGCTGTTATTTGGCTTCCATGTACTGATCCCAGAACATCATTGAGGAACATCAGGGCAGGAATTCAATGAGGAGCATTGGCAGGAAGTAGGAGAAAAGCTGCTTACTGGCTTGCTCAGCTCCCCTTTTTATACAACCCAGGCTTACCTGCCTAGGGATGGTGGTGCCCACAGTGGGCTGAGTCCTCCCTCCTACATCAATCAGGAATCAAGAAAATGCCCCACCAACATGCCCACGGGCCAATCTTGTGGAAGCTATTCTTTAATTGAATTTCCCTCTTCCCATGTGACTCTAGTTACTGTGCAGCAGATTCTCCTTGAGGGCTTTTTCCAACACACATTGCTGGGCCCTACCCTCCAGAGTTTCAGATTCAGTAGGTCTAGAAGGGGGTTTAAGAATTTGGAGCTTTAATTCTCAAGTAAAATTGGTGCTGCTGATCCTGGGACTCATACTTTGGAAACCATTATTCTAAGATTTTATTGACTCTTTTTAAGAGTTGTATTTTGTTTTTAATTATGTGTTTATGAGAATGCCTATGTGGAGGGATTCACATGTGAGTGTAGTGCCCATGGAGTCCAGAAGAGGGTGTCCGGTCCTCTGGAGCTGGAGTTAAAGGCAGTTAGGAGCCACCAGACATGGGTGCTGGCTTCCGAACTTGGGTCTTCTGCGGGAGCAGTGTACCCTCTTAACTTCTAAGCCATCTCTCCAGGCCCCCTGTTGACTATTTCTGAAACTATTCATTTTATTTGTTTTAGCTATTGAAGTTTTATTAATAAAAATTAGTTTGTAAGAGGTGACATGCATAAACTGTTGAGTGTGACAATGTCTATCAGTTTAGGAAACAATGTGTAAGTCTGAGATTAAACACTTGAATCCTACTTCTTATTTCGAAACATGATTGACTATTTTTCCCCTGTTCAATTCTCACTGGAATGGCATATGAAACATGGAGAATCTGCAGTCTAGTCCCAAATGACTAGAGGACAAAAGCTGCTTTCATGTCGTTTCTAAGCAGAAGCTGAAAGGCCAAAAATCACTGGAGAAATTTGCTCGGGTGAGATTTTTTTTCAGTTCAATTTTATTCTCCCTCGAGGTTCAAACAAACTTCAGATAATCATCTTGAACTTGGTGACGAACCAAGCTCAGATTCAGACTGTGGCTTCTCAGAGGGTCAGCCCTTCCATTTAGAATAAGGCACAGCTTAAAGGGACAAGCCAAATGGGGTCAGACGTTCACTCCTCGGTGAAAGCCTCAGCTGTCGTATTGAAACAATGTTGACAAGATGGCAGGCTTTAAAATAAATCCCCGTGGAGGCTATTGATATCATTCCTGCCTTCCCTTCTGTCTCCTAGCCAGCTGCTGCTTTCTACAGTACTGCCAATCATGCCCAGCGCGAGCTAGAAGCAGCAAGGATTGTACAACATGTGCCCGTGCTGGGTCCGGCAACAGAAGCTAGCCCTGGGCATGCATAGAAGGTGCCATTCTTGACTCCTCAGCACGAGACAAAGTGAAGTGATGTACATCTAACCAAGCAATCAGGCAGGCACAGTCACCATGGTCCTTACTTATCAACAGTTAACCCTTTTGACTCAATGTCATTGAACAAAGTGAGACTTATTTATTTATCTGTGATTTATTCTAAGCAGTCCACGTTAACAAATAGTTTGAAAATATTGAGTAATTTCAGTTAGGCAGCATGGGTACATTTTTCTGGAAGGCAGGAGGTTATGAATCATGAAGAGTTGGACTTAGAGAGATGGCTTAGTTCATCAAGGGCTTGCCTGGCAAGCATTGACGAGCTCAATCCCAGTACCTGTGTTAAAAAAATTGGGTTGTGATGGTGCACACTTGTAGTACCAGCACTGGATTGGTAGCCTGGAAAATTTCTGAGGCAAACGTGGATAGCTTAGAGCAAATCACAGTATACAATATTCTTTTTATTCAATAACACTGAGTCAAAATTGTTAACTTCTGGTGGGTGATGGCCACGGTGATTTTAGCTGCCTTTGATTGCTTTGACAGATAGATGTGTGTCATCTTACTTTGTATGTGTTGAGGAATCCAGAAAGTAGACTAAGTTAAAATTAAGAGACCAATTCAGGGACACTGAGATGCATCAGAGGTTAAGGATGCCTGACTCCAAGCCTGAAGATATAAATTCAACACCTGGAACCCACGTGATAGAAAGAAAACTGACTGGAGTCATCGTATTGTTCTCTGACCTCCACACAGGCACCATGGTATGCATGCCCACATACATACATGTATATGAACACAAAAAATAAATTAATAAAAATGTAAAACTAATCTTTGAAAGCCGGGCGGTGGTGGCACACGCCTTTAATCACAGCACTTGGGAGGCACAGCCAGGCAGATCTCTGTGAGTTCGAGGTTAGCCTGGGCTACAGAGTGAGTTCCAGGAAAGGCGCCAAAGCTACACAGAAAGAAACCCTGTCTCAAAAAAAACTTTGAAAGTGGCCAATGAAGAGTCTCTGTCTCAAATAAAAAGGTGGATGACACTCAAGAATCCTAAGGCTATCCTCCAGCCTTACACACACACACACACACACACACACACACACACACACACACACACACACACCACAACACACAAAATGACAAAGATTTAGAAACATATATCAGTTAATCCTTAGAAGTTGTTGTGCCCAGATCATGACCCCCAGAGAGACCACCAAAGACGAGCATGCCGGAATGCAAAAGCAAGGTTTAATTCTGGATATACAAGCCTAGGCAGGGACTTCGTCCAATACATCCAACGCAGTGGAGGCTGGAGGAAGTGCCCACCTGTCTGCAAGCTCAGTTTTTAAAGGGAAAAATCACAAGGTTACATCATTTAGGAGTGCTAGTATGGGTACAATTCTGATTGGCTCGCTTCTAGGGGCTTTTTAGAAATCAAGGCTTAATCTTACTTCTAAGGGAGTGGTTGCCCGCCACCATTTCTCATTGGCTGCCCTCATGTGGGGGCATTTTTATGGTCAGTTACCCTGGAAACCAGGGAGAGGACATTCCATAGTCCTGCAGGCATTACCTCATGACTATCTTGTGACTCTGTACTTTTACACTTCCTGGTTTCTGGAATCTGAACTGACTGGTTTCAGTAACTAATGGCCTATTCCCAAAAGGAGAAATCTTAGGCCTTAGTTTTTGGGTGAAAGCATTTTGGTCTTATTTCTAAGATGGCTCATTTTGGTCTCACAAAGTAACATCATCATTTGGTGAGTACTTAGCTCAGCCCAAAGCATGACTCCACTAAAGCTTTGAACTTCACATCATTGGCAATTGATGTTACCTGTCAACTTAGTTGAGTCAACTGACTCCCAGAATACCAGGTAAATAAATACCATGATATTTAACATATAAGTGAAAGTAATTTCAAAAGAGATTGGCATTTGAACTGATGAGCGAAGTAGCTAACCTTGTTCAATGAGGGTACCATCATCCAGTACATTGAGGATTCCCCCAAAATAACAACAAGAAGGAGGAAGGTTGAGTTGCCTCTCCACCTGACTGCTGAGCTGACATGGATCAACTGTGCTTGGTGTGTCTGCTGATTTGGACTGGAATTAAAACTATCAGCTGTTGCTCTCTCATGCCTTGAATAGCACACAAACAATCCTGGGTCTCCAGTGTGCAGACAGCAGATCATGGAACTATTCAGTGTGTATAATCAAATGAGTCTATTCCTTATATAAATTCCATTGTATGTATTTGATATATGTATATGTTATTGGTTCTGCTTCCCTGGAGAACTCCAAATAATACAATGCTCCTTCAATGTACATGGAGAGCATAATCAATGACACATTGAGATGTATCCATGCCTGCTGTGAGGAAAATTAACTTTGGGATATATTGTTCCTGTTTCAAATTATGTCTTTTCCTGTAAATGTAATGTGGGAGACTAATAATGTCATAGGTATAAATAGATGTTGGGATTGTTTTTAATGACTTGGCTCACATCGTGTTTGCCTTTGAAATCAGTACAGCTTCTGGTCCTCAATAAATGGTTTCTGGCTTGAGTCTCAAGGTGAATACTGAGGTGAATTGTACTTTGGGGTAAAAGTTATTAATTAAAAGTTATTAATGCCATAGACAGCAACATGATGGGGGCTCTGATGAGAGTTGAGGTCCACAAGGCAGAGTGGAGTTCCCTTCCTTCACATGTCATAGGAAGGAGGTTTCATGCCATGTGATTGATGAGCAGTATAGAGTTCAGGTCTGCCAGACTGTCCCTGGTATCCAGGTGGGGAAGGAAGGGAACCTTCACTGTGGAGGAAGAAGTGTGCCACTCTGGGGATGTGAAGGAAGTGAGGAGAATCTAGCTGAGACGTAGCCATTGGAAGGGTGAGAACACACATTTCAGGCTGTCTTCTGATGCCCACAAGTCTGGCAAACTGAAGTCTGTGATTTATCAAAATCTTCTCAGGTGCCTTCCCTGAGCAGATTTCACCCAGAGTCTCAGGGAAGATGCTACAAGTGGCAGGGATACTAATCTGAGGGATATCAAATGAATCTACTTACATGAAATTCTTTAGTCCATTCACTTTATTCTTCTAAGACAAAATTCTATCTACACAGCTTCAATTCTTTTCTCATACTTAGCTCCTCTCTGTGCCTTTTCCTCCTGTCCTCTCATAGTTCTAAGTTCTCTCCATCTCATTCTCATCTTCATCTTCATTCTTACCTCCATCTTCATTTCTTTCTCTCCTTTTCCCATGACCCATATCAATACACCTACAATCAGCAATACTCTGGCTCTGCTGCTTTCTGGTTGGGCAGGGTGAGTCTGCTCAGTAGCCAGGAAACCTGCCTCACAGCTTAAATGTACCTGGTAGGAAAAAAAGCCCTTTTGTTCTGAACTAATTGTTGGAGGGGAAGTCTGGGGGTGCCATTTGGGCTGAGGGAAAAAAGAGGATCTGAGCTTAATTTGCACAAGAAACAAAGCTATGCTCCTAAAGTCTGCCTTGTCCACCTGGCCTAGGCAATGTCTCCATATGGATATTTACCTTAATTCAGGAGACTAGCAGGTGGTCTGGAATGCTTATTCCGTCTGCAGTTTGTCTTTGGATGTTTGAGAGGTAACTAGATAAAATGCACTGTTAGAAGTTCTTAGAAGAAGAATTAATTGGGAAAGCTACTGTAGCACACAAGAAAATCATTGCAGGGACTGGCTAATATATATTTAAAAGCTAATATCACCAAGACTCCTTGAGGCTTGGCTTTTTCCTGTGGAAGAGCCCTGCTTCTTCCAGTTATTAGCTTCTGCTATAGTCAGCTGAATTCCTGCTTCGTATTTCTACGGCCCATAGCAGTGATTTCCTTGGGATATGACTGAGCTTCTTTTTTATTTTTTTTTTTCAGCAACTGTAAGAAAGAGACTGTTGGCAGGTAGATGTGAACTAAGCAACAATCCAGTCTGGATTCTAACAATCATCCCATGTGTATTCCAGTTGTAACACTCTGAAGTTGATATGTATCTAAGTAAGATGATGAAAACCAGGTACTATGGTTTGTAAGAAAGCCCCCCAAATCCACATATAAAGGCTTGGTCCCCAAAGTGGCAGCATTGGGAAGAACTTTGGGACTTTAAAAGGTGAGGCTTTATGAATGGTTCTTGGGTGCATGCCTTTGTAAGGCATTGTGGGAGCTTGCTTACTCTTCTCTCTCTCTCTCTCTCTCTCTCTCTCTCTCTCTCTCTCTCTCTCTCTCTCTCTCCTCTCATTATTTGTTCTTGCTCTGAAGCATTCTCCAATTACAAAGGGCTTCCCTCTAAGAGGTCCAAACAAATGAGGATGCTCAATCTTGACCTACACCTCCAGGACTTTGAGCCAGAGTAAACCTCTCTGTTTCAAATGCTATGTCCGATATTTTATTATAGCTATGTGAATCCAACTAATACACCAGGTCAATGACTTTGTCATAATCCAGAGTTGTGGAATTACTGTGTACAAATTTTGTTCTTTAAGAATTGTTCAAATATTGACTGTTGTAGTGAGTGGTATGGCAAGATTTTCAAAAGGAAGCATAGTACTTACCTACAACACTCAGTGAAGATGATGAACTATTTGTCTCTTGTAAACATTTATAAAGCCAAATGGAAATATTTGGTCATACAGTTTCTCAGAAGCATGTCATTGTATTTATTATTCAAGAGTTATTATTAAAAACTCTGAGAAAAGCTTTCTAGAATAATCTCATCTTTAGGCTAGTCATCTCTGTACGACTTGGAATATTAAAGCCAATTAAAAGATTAGCACACAAGGGACCCTAAGACGATTTGATTCAGTTGTTCATTACACTGTGACACTTTCTTCAGAAACTACCTCAAAGGCTAGCAGAACAGATAACCACTCCTGCTCAGCTTCCATAGCTCCTGCCCCAGCTTTATCTGTTAGCATTGTTAGGTTTGGCTTCTTTCGGAGAATAGCATTTTGCTTCTAGTAATGAAATGAAAAAAATCTGTGGCTCTTGTTACTTACGGGCAAATACACTAAAACTGGGAGAGGTGACCTGATTAGGTCACTACTGCTTATCCAATTTCAGGTCAGAGGTGTAATCTTCCTGCTCAGTGAGTTTAGAATGGGTCACAAGCTTTCAAAAGAATACAACTCTCCTTCATGCTGTTCCTTTTGCCAGCGTCACCCATGTCCTCTTTTCTTGTTGAACGGCTATTCACCTTTCCCAGCTTAAATCCATGGATCCCTTTTGGAATCCAGGCCTTGTTCATCCCTGTGTACACCAAAGTGTAGGACATGCAGAGAAGCATGCATGAGGAACATTACTTCAGCAGGAGAGAGAAGACATAACAAGGGTTCAATACTCATCTTAGGGTCACCATTGCTATTATTATGAAAACAGTGTTATCATCTGCCTGTAGATTTCACATATTCTCTTTGCAACAGATTTTTAGAATATACATGAACTCATTGGATTCCAGCCTACAAGTATCTTAACATACTGACTATGTGAACATCAGGAGTGTGTCTGAACTCTGCTTCGTGACCATCCAGCTGTTCCTAAGTATACAGGATTTCTCTCTCAGAGTAGATTAAAAAAAATGTTGAAATCATAGCCTACGTTTCCTGATACTTTCGTGTTCCCCTTGTACCTAACAAAGAGACATGTGTATGGCAAACAATCTGAAAATCGCTGGCTAGTGAAGCCAGAAATAAAACTAACACCCTTAACCCCGGGCCCAGAGGCAAAGAGCGAAGAGCAGAGAGAGGACATCAGCAGCAGATAACCACAGGAGAGCTGCAGCCTTGCGTGACCTCCCTGCTGCGCTCACCGCTAATGATCAGATCTTCCTCCTGGAACTTTCTGTTCCCTTTGTTTTATGTATCATGGCTCTTTTCTTACCTCTTTGAACTTTCCTGCTAAGTGGCATTTTGTGGTTTTGCTGACCCCCCCAAAGATTTTCATGTGTTTCCTACAATTTCTCTTGGCATTTCTTCCTTTCTTCCTCTCTGCTTGAAATACACATCTTCCAAGATTCAGTTCAAATGAAATTTCCTGTTTAAAGGAATCCAGGTTGGAATTATTTGTTTCTTTCTTACTTCTTTTTAAATATATATATATATATATATATATATTTAATTTTTCATGTGAAAAGTTTCTTTTGCCCTATTTTTAATGTAACCCAGTTTTCTTTCTCATCAACTAATTTTATGTGTGTATTCCCAAAGATATTTATACATAAATAAGCAGAGATAAGCATATCTTCCCTCTGCTTTAATACAAATGATAGGGTGTGATAAAGTATGTTCTATACATTTCTGTTTTCACTTAATTATATGTTTAAGAGGGGGGTGTTTCCATATCATTCCCTGGCAGTCATGGAGTTCTCCACTGTAGCATAATAACATGTATTATTTAATCACTTTGCTACTAATGCAACTCAGATGGTTTCTAAATTTTACTATTATAAGCAATCATGAAATTAACAGCATTATATGCATGCCACCTTGCAAATGTATAATAGTATGCTTCCAGAATAAATTTAAGTTTTTCCTTAAGAAATATGACATTTCAATAAATTTTCAATTGTTCCTCATACATGTTATACTAGTTTTCAAGCAATGTTACTACCAAACCTGAGACTATCTTAAAGTTTCAAAACCAATACTCAGAAAAGGAGAGCAAATAGGAAGGAATTCTGTGTTACTCACAACTAAACACCCAGAGAAGACAAACCTTCTCAGCAAAGGTCAGGTTAAGGAACTCAGATACCTGAACAAGGCAGGCTTTCAAGGGAAAAGAAAGGGAATACAGAAGACTGTAAAGGAAGCTGCATGCAGAGTCTATCATGCAGGCCATGCTTGGGTCTGCTTGCTTTCTTCTTTTGTGTTTCAGTTTTGGTTTATTTCTATTCACATGTATGGGTATGCCTGCTCTTCTGTCCATGTCCGCATGCATGCAGGTGCCCAAAGGGGCCAGAGGGAAGACTGGGATTCCATGGAACTGGAGTAACAAGAAGTTGTGAGCAGCCTTATTGATATGGGTGCTGGAAACTGATCTCAGATCCTCTGTAAGAGCAGCAAGTACTCTTTCCTTCTAAATTGCTGAGCCAACTCTCCAGTGTGTGCGTGTATGCACCTGAGTGTGTCATTGTTGTTGTCTTGATTTTCTGTTCATTAAACTTCATAGAAATGTTGACTCCTTGTGTTAGGTGATGTATAGGACTAGAATGAGGGGGCTGCGGCACACTCTGATGTTTCCTAGGAGTCATTAGATCTTGGGTTTTGTAACATTGAAGAATGATAAATTAGCCATTAGCAGTTGTCTGGTTAGTTTTGTCTTCCTTGTTTGTTTCTGCTGTGGTTTGGGTTTTTGTTTTGGGGACAAGATCACTGCTCTGTAGCTGAGGCTGACCTTAAGGTCTGCCTGTCTCCACTCACTGAGCACTGGGATTAGCAATTAACATCTTGGCCATTTTTGTGTAGCTTCTCTTCAGAGTTAAGAATGCTGGCAAAAGCCAATGGACACTCCACAGAGGGGTGGACAGTGCTAAGATGTGGGAGAGCTTGTTTTCCCCACATTCTTGGCCCCATGGTACATGAAACAGGAATCCCTGTCAATCTAAGCAGGGAAGAGTTTGTATAATAGTCCTTGTATGATTGAGGTTAAGAGTCATTTTCATATGTAGGAGTTATACATATCTCCTTTTAGTGAGCTGTCTGTTACCATCACGTTTGTTTTGTACGATCATTAGTTCTATGCATTTAAAGGAGAGCTTTGCAGATGGAGGAGTTAGATTTTGCTGCTATTGTTGGCATAAACAGCAGGCCTCCTAGTGTGTGCATTTGGGTTTGAGACTCTTATAATCATCCTCATTCTCTAGTTGTGATGGGGCAAGGGAGTTCATTTTCTATGTCCTTTATATTTCTAACCTGGAACTCTCTGTAACAAATGATGAATGAGTAATAGAAACAAATGAGTTCAGGTCTATTAGCTTATTGTAGCATGAATCTTAAAGGGTCTTATTAATAAAATCAAACCTGAAGCCAGGTATTGGGGTGAATGCTGGAAGATCAGAGAAGCAGAACAAGCCACAGCTTCTTCACATCACAATTCCTCAGCTGATCCTGTTTCCTCAGACTGGAAGCCTCTGAGTTCTCATTCAGAATGAATCTTAGCTGAACTACTTCTGGAAAGCCTGAAGCTTAACCAGCCAGTTCCTGGTTTTCACACCTTATATACCTTTCTGCTTTCTGCCATCACTTCCTGGGATTAAAGGCTCACTTTATGGGATTAAAGGCGTGAGTCACCATGCCTGGCTGTTTCCAGTGTGGCTTTAAACTCCCAGAGATCCGCATGGCTCTCTGCCTCCCAAGTGACAGGATTAAAGGCATGTGCTACCACTGCCTAACTTGTATGTTTAATATTGTGGCTGTTCTGTTCTCTGACCCCAGATAAGTTTATTAGAGTGCACAATATTTTGGAAAACACAATACCATCACAGCTTATATATTTTCCCAGGTACATAGGAGAATCCTGGAAGTGAAGGTAAACTCTAGACTCAATCTCAAAGAAAACATTTAAACTTTGGTCTTAAACAGCATTGTTCTCTGAAATAAAGAAAGGATTGAGGGAAACGCCAGAAGGGATTAGATAACCAGGACATCCATGCCTTAGACAAACTCAGGCTCCTTTCCACAGATCTAAGACAACCACTTCTCCAGTTCATCATCCTCTGCAGAGGTTTTCAGCGTTCAGTAACTTAGAAAAGGAAATTCCAAAGTTGGAGAGATGGCTCAATCAGTTAAGTGCTGTGGTGTAAACATGAATACCTGAGTTTTGATCCCCTATACCCAAGAAAAAGCCAATGCCTGTAAACCTAACACAGAGAAGCCAGACACAGGGCGATCCTTGGAGTTTGCTCCTCAGCCACTCTAGCTGAATTGGTGAGCTCCAGGTTCAATGAGAGACTCTGTTTCAAAATAATGATGATGATGATATTGTTGTTGTTGTTGTTGTTGTTGTTGTTGATGATGATGATGATGAAGATGATAGTGATGGTGGTGATGATGATGATGATGATGATGTGGAGAAAGTTTAAAGAAGACAGTTGACATCAACCTCTTGTCTCCATATTCACACATGTACATGCACCTGCACTCAGAAGAAGACACACAGCCACACAAACACACACAATGGAGATTTCCTCTATAACTATCAATTTCTCTTTAAAATAGGTAACTTTCCAGATATACTCCAACTGTGACTGTTTCTCAAAATAATCAATATGCTCTAGAGGTATATCTTGGAGTAGCATATTCTGTTCTGCTTTGGGGTGCAGTGTATCATGAGTTCTATCATGATCTATAAACCATTACTTTACTACAGAACTTATCATACTATGTCATAATTGTTAGTGGATTTGCTATTCTACTTTGAAAAATTCAATAAATGGTATCATCTTGGTCAGCTATTTATGCCTTTTGCATGTTAACATGTCAGGTGTTAAAAATGACAGCACTCAAATATCTTTAAATGAATTGTTGCTTTTCTATTTTTCTCTGGATGTTCAACTGCTGCTACATTGAAATTGTTCCAGAAGATTTTGGAGTCAGAGTCTGGGCCCTGGCCACCCATCCTCAATAGGCCAATTAAAGAGATGAGTAATAGTTAAAAGCATCATCATCTAAGTGTGGTCTGACAAGTTGTCAGAACTGTGCTGTGCAAAATACCTTCCTGGAAGACAAGTTTCTCCTGCGGCTGGCACCACAGCCCCGACCGTTTACTTTCTCAGCATAAGATTCCTGAGAAATCCCGATTTCTTGGACTCCATTATTGAATGTCTGCTAGCCAGAGGAATAAGAGCTGTCTCTTTAGAGTATCTTCATTCCTGCCAGAATGGCTACAAAGCAATTTCATTGGTGCTAGCATATCTCATAGAAATTACATCCCTGTCCTGTTAACATCTCACTTGTCTACTGCAACTCAGCAAACAATAAACTGTGTGGGTACACTTTTTGTTTTGAGACAAAGGAAGTTCAGCTCCTAAGTTCAGGTCCTGACTTCTTGTCTCTGACATATCTTTCTTCCTCAAACCATGACGTGGATCTTCCTTTAAATTTAATGTTTTATCTGACTAAATGTCAAGAGCGTTCCCTCCTATTCTCCTATACCCGTCACCAGTCTCAGAAACTCTCCACTCTTCCTCCCAGCTGTAGATGTGGACACTGTACATGTTCTAACCATCTGGCTGTTAATCCAGTCTTACATTTGTCAGTCTCCTGTGCACAGGCCCATGATAAATTCATATGATTTTCTCCTATTAGTTTGTCTAACATTTGTTTTTACCAGAGAGCAGAAGGAAAAATTTAACTTCCTTATAGGGCCATTTCATCTATTTTGCAGATATTCAAATGATGAATAATGTAAATCAGAATATGATTGAGAGACCACAATAGGCCACCTCTAAACATGTCTCTCTGGCATAAGTTATTTTGAGTATTAAGCATAAGCTTGAACTCTATCTAGCTCTGAAGATTTACTTTTATGTCTGAGTAGCTCCCATAAATACATGAGGAATAAATAGTAATGAACTTCTGTTTGTCCTTCACTTATTAATCTATATTTTATTGTGGGATAACCTGCGTGAGAATTCTGAAAGGATAGAGATCAAAATCATTTTCATCCTGTAACTAAAGGAAAGTTTTGACAGATTTATTTTTATCTACAATATAACTTCTTAAATTTCTGCAAGAAAAAGGATATGGGGGTATATAGTTGTGGGGATTGTACAGGTGGGGATATATATGGACGTGTGGGATGTATATGTGGGGGAATAGAGGTGTGTAGGGATGTGTTGCTGTGGGAGAGGTGTACTTGGATATAAAAATGCTTGTGTATATCTTCATGTGTATGAGGTGGAGTTAGAAGTGAGAAGTGTACCTGGATATATACATGCTTGTGTGTATCTTCATGTGTTTGGGGTGGAGTTAGAAGAGGTAAGCTAATATAAACTATTTAAAGGTTGGTTTCTCTTTTAATCTATAAAAGAATTAAGTACAAAGTAAAGCCCACTAAAATATAATCAAGAGTTGGTGCCAACATCTGTACTTGAAAGATATATATATCTATATATAGATATATAGATATAGATATAGATATAGATATAGATATATATACACACACAACTTTGAAGTAACTCAGAAATCTTCCCTTCAATAAATCCAACAGCAGTCAGTATAACTTTTGTGCACTCTTTAGTTTCCTTTGTACATATTCTATAAAACATTTGTCGGATACTTTTTAAAAAGAAAATGCACACATCAAGTATCTTAGAACATTAGCCAATTATGCTATTACTTCTCAAGTGTTTCTGCTTTAGAATGAGAACAAACTGATTTCTCAGCTTTCATAGATACACTCATGGCCAGGAGGATTATGGGATCCCAGTTTACATGTTCATTTATAATTTTCAGTATTCTCTTTGCCTTGGGTCTTGCAGAGAAGCCAAGACGGTGCCTTGCTTTGTTTGGTCTTGAGGTCTCTGCCTCCACACAATTGTGGAAAGGCAATGCGCCATGACTCACCTCCTTTTTTAGTTACTGATGATTGCACAAAAAGTAAACATTTTTCCTACAGTGCTCTACAGCAACCGAATGTGCCAGGGCAAGGACCACTTTTCAAGTAAGTGAAATAAAACATATGGGAAGAAACTAAGAACTCTTGTCAAAATTATTCCACTGTGAAATTAGTTACATTCCACAAGAAAATATAATCATGCCAGGGGTTGCTTTCTTTAGTGACTCTCACATAAACTGCAGCCGGGAAGAATTCCTAGTGTTCAGCTTCATAAGCTGTCAGCGCCATTGGCTACCTAGACTCATTCATATTTGATTATTTTCAGTCCACTGCCATTTCTATACAGCCCTGGTGGATATTTCTTTGGTTCATTGAATAAAACATTCGCATCAGTCTGTGATTGTGTTGCTGTTGTCCCTGCTATAATTAACACAACAACAGATTTAAAAAAAAAATACTACTTAAATAACTGGTGTAGAGTTCACTTCCAAACAGAATACACACTGCCAAATGTACTGTAAACTGGAAGCATTTCAGAGTCCCTTAAACACTTGGCTAGGAGCTATCTAAACCACCTCTCCGCTGTCAGCAAAGCATGAAACGCAGGGATTTGTTTTAGCTTCCATCTAGTCTCTGCCAGTTCAAAAGAAAGACTTCCAAGGGGGTAAGTTCAGAGTCCCAGTTTTAATGGTGTTGTCTACTTTCTTTGTCAAAAGCATTGCGTCTACCTCTAAAAGATGTTAGAGCCCTTTTTAAACATGACATTCTAAAGAGCACTGTGAGAAGCTTCTCAACTTTCATCATCAGTTTTCTTCTTCACAAAGCCCTTCTCACATGCCCAGAGATGTGGATGGCACTATGGGAAGATAAAACAATAGCAATTCCCCATATTTTTCTTATAACAATATGTTATGGGAAACACCCTTACAGGCCTGTGTATGTACACAGTAATAACAGAGGAGGGTAGGTGTGGTAGGGGGGCAGGGGGCGGGGAGATGAATGCAGACTGTAAACCCCGTTGAAAAACCTCTGTCAAATATTCATTTCAAATCAATTTTTTCTAATCAAATGCAATTTCTCAGCCTGTCGAATATCCCTACAAGATGAGACTAGAATATCTTTCAAGTCTGTGTTTTACCATTTTCCTTCATGTGTCCATATTCCTAGTAAACAAAATTGCTCAGTGTTCCTGCCCACCCCCTGTGCCTTCCAACCCTATACTCCCATCCTCTGGTTTAGCAGAGAATTGGGCTCTGCATTCAGCTCGTCTGAAATATGGGATGTTAGATGGCTACCCCCAACAGGCCTCAAGGGAGTAGAAACAGAGAAATGTCCCTATAATCTACCTGTATCAATGGATGACAGAGGTGGAACTGAAGAAACAATTTGTATGTCTCTTATGTCACTGATGAAAAAAATCATGCCAAGAATCTAAGTGAGCATTGCACTTCAATGAGTGTCTTAAGAATCCCATAATGCAGCCAAAAAGACAGACAGGACAGAGACAGAATCAATTACCAGGTTCTGAGCCGACTTCTGAGGGTGTGAAGAAGGGAGAAGGGAAATGACTTCTTGCAGCAACTGCTTTGGTGGGTGAGAATGGAATCAAAGACAGGAGGGGACCAGAAGACAACCATGTGCTTACACCCACAAAACGGTATCTGCATGAAGTGCCTTCCTCTTTCAGGTCCAACTCTATCAGTTCGTCCAGAACCCCTCAGATATCAGTTCTTCCTGGAAATCTTTACCTATTCCATCAAAACAGCCCAGACTTTCCTCTTCTACAAGCCATCCAACAGTACTGGTACCTCTTGATGGCTTTCCCTAATACACTGTGGGCTACAGTCATTTGTACCAGGTCTTTGCTGTGGCATTTTCATGGATGTGCTATCTTAATATTACTGTAACAATTACATATTGTGACATACAAATGCCACTCAACAAATATGGCTACTGTGATTTTAACATCTGGACAGAGCAAGTGTTTCCATACTCTGTTGATCAGGAAAAAAAGATGCCAAGGTCTAAACGTATCCCTTGGACACTCTCCCAGTTAGCCAATACTGTCAGACATTCTCCAATATGTTCCAGAGAGATAACTCTATTTGTTCAGCTTCTATTGAATATTTATTTGCAATTCTCCCCTGACCTAGTCAGTGAATATGATAATTTATAATGATAAAATTATTAACCATCATCTCAAGCCATGTAAGGAATGTTGGATACACAATACCACGTAACAACAACAACAAATATTCAATTCTATTTTCTCTTCAAGTGTTCTTGGCACAACCAGGAGATCATCTTACCCTACTAAAAATTACTGACACCAAGGTTAATTGACTTTCTGGTTAGATTAAACTATAGCTTATTTCCATAGTTGACTTAACAATCTTTTCTTACTGTCTTAACCATGAATTAAACACACCATTTTGGAAGTATATATTGGAATATGTAAGCAATCTAATTTCATGGTAGGATACACAGGAAAATCCTTTAGTTTTAGAAGTAAAATATTTCTTGAATGTTCTCTTGGTTAACTACTAAGAAAACTAAAGTTAAGTTTTCAACCAAATCTATTGAACATTGTGAAATGCATTTTATGATTTAATATTAAGTTTTACTTTATTTTTTCCTGGTTAATTTCCATTTCCCCAATTTCTTGAAGATTGGTATCCTATAAGTTTATTTAAATACTTAAATGACAAGCATCTAATGAATATAAATATAAAACATAACAGTAATAAGTACAAGAACTCAAGAGCTCTGTTCTTATTTATACTTCAATATCCTAAAGTCAAATATTTTGCATAGAAATATACTACTATCCAAAGAGGAAAAAAATCACTACTTTTGTCTCTTGAAAGTAAAATGATTTAAAAACTAAATGAGGATTCAAGAAAAATCTGCATTGATAGATCCCTTGTTTTATTCTTTAACGTCAAGGCAAGCCATTTACTTTTACCTCTCATTTTCTTTTCTGAAAGGCTTGGTAAATAAAACTTTCATCTGACCATCCACTTCACTTGGCAATTCTGTCATAAAGTAAAAAGGTGAGGAAGCCTGGTTTTCAAACACCTCTTCATATTTACAGAGCAATAAGAGTATAAAAATCCAGAGTGCTGCTATTCATTAAGGATGCTACTCTCCAAGGCCACAGGAATGCATCAAGAAAATAAACCACAAACATGATTCATGGTGGACCATTCAGTACTCAAAAGCCTCTCCTTGAAACCCCACGTTAAAATGCATAGCTCGTTCATTAAAATATGCTGGAAACTCAGAGTTTGAAGCTCCAAATTATTGTAAAATCTTAACCTGTTTACTTTTTGTCAGCGATGTTATGAGATATATACACATACAAATTATTTGGTTTTATTAGTTGGAGTGTTGAGATAGAGTTTCTCTATGTAACAGTCCTAGCTGTCCTGGAACTCACTTTGTAGACCAGACTGGCCTCAAACCCACAGACATCTGACTGCTCTGTCTCCCAATTGCTGGAATTAAAGGAATGTGCTACCACTGCCCAGCTAATTTTAATTTTTACTAGCATATTTTAATTTCTAACTAGAATATACCATAATTAACATTTTAATTGAAAATGAGAAATAATAAGCTTATGTTAAAAAAGAAGTTTAAGAACATGAAGTCCCTCCTCTTTTTAATGTATGAGTCTTTCTATGAAGCTGTTTATAAAATGAAGTTAGCCAGTGCTATTCCTGACTCATATGAAGTCTTTTGCCACATTGAAGTGTTTTCTGAAGTGACGAAAGTGTCTTCATGTGAAAGATTTACCTCATAAGTCACCACCATTCTGCTCTACCACCTGGCTAGATCAGGAAGAGGTTGACATTCTTCTAATGTAGAACACACAGGCCACAATTATCAACAAAGGTGGTCTGCTGTGGGATGGTCTGTATGTCAAATGTGTTGTTGATTGGTCAATGAATAAATCACTGATTGGCCCGTGGCCAGGCAGGAAGTATAGGCGGGACAAGGAGGAGAATAGAGCTGGGAAGTGGAAGGCTGAGTAGGAGAGACACTGCCAGCCGCCATCAGGACAAGGAAGATGTAAAGTACCGGTAAGCCACAAGCCACGTGGCAAGGTATAGATTAATAGAAATGAATTAATTTAAGCTGTAAGAACAGTTAGCAAGAAGCCTGCCACGGCCATACAGTTTGAAACCAATATAAGTCTCTGTGTTTACTTGATCGGATTTGAGCGGCTTGGGACTGGCGGGTGAGAGAGATTTGTCCTGACTGTGGGCCAGGCAGGAAAACTCCAGCAACATATGGCACCCAACGTGGGGCAAGAGATTCCACCTAAAATCTGAAAAAAAAAAAAAGATTCTAAAACGGAGCTAAAAACAGTTCCTAATTGTCTCTCTCAAATGAGAGGCAGCTGCGGGTTTGAGCTACTGGCGGGTTCCTAGCGTGTGCGCTCGACCTGCCACCATATGGCGGGAATGAGGCCTCTGCAAATGGCACATTAAGCTGCTTGGTGGATTTAGCCTTTGCTAGTACAAAACAAAAAAAAGAGGTTTCTGGGCTACATGCTGCTTGGATAAAAGCATAGACCCACGATAGCTCCCAGAGCTGGCGAAAAACTACAGTACCGCCGCTGCCATGTTGGGAAGCTGAGGTGGGCGGAGCCAGCAGCCACAGCTGCTGCAGCTTAAAGCAATAGATTCACAATAAGACAGATTCAGATGTAATAGTTTAAAATGTGTGTAAAATATACGTAGGCTTAAAAGAGACAAAAAAAGGTGATATATACAGTATAGAAACAAATACATAGTTTTAAAAAATAAAGTCTTTAAAGAGACAGTAAAATTAATATAAAAATAAGCCACGTGAAGATGAATATTACACAGAGAATCTGGATTGTGTTGTCTTTGGGATTCTTAACTACAGAGAGATATTTGATTGTAAAGAAAGCTGAGTTAAACCAATATGCATATTTTAAAGGTACCTTGACTTCAAAATTTGGATATAAGGATATGTTGCTTTGGAAAGGAGATTCTGCTTTTGTTCCCACAGAAAGCCAGAGGCTATGGATTTATTCCAGATTAAGATACATCAGGTTTGACCAACCAAGACCCCCTGAAAGGTCTCCGATGACACCATGGCCCAGATGATCCAACATCCAGAACCGTTTCAAGACAACTGGCTCAGACGAATACACCCTCATGGACTACTCCATAATCCTAAAATGTTCTTTGTGTCCCCATAAGATACAGCGCCCCCCTCCAGCAGGAAGTAGTAAGAGAAGCTACGCCCAAATTCCCAAATATACCAAGCTGGCTTTGGAGATGTGTAAAGGTTAAAACCTTCCTTTTTAAGAAAAGAAAACGGGAAGTGCTGTGGGATGGTCTGTATGTCAAATGTGTTGCTGATTGGTCAATGAATAAATCACTGATTGGCCCGTGGCCAGGCAGGAAGTATAGGCGGGACAAGGAGGAGAATAGAGCTGGGAAGTGGAAGGCTGAGTAGGAGAGACACTGCCAGCCGCCATCAGGACAAGGAAGATGTAAAGTACCGGTAAGCCACAAGCCACGTGGCAAGGTATAGATTAATAGAAATGAATTAATTTAAGCTGTAAGAACAGTTAGCAAGAAGCCTGCCACGGCCATACAGTTTGAAACCAATATAAGTCTCTGTGTTTACTTGATCGGATTTGAGCAGCTTGGGACTGGCGGGTGAGAGAGATTTGTCCTGACTGTGGGCCAGGCAGGAAAACTCCAGCTACAGTGGTCATATCCCTTCAAGTCTGGATGCAACAACTATCAGATAAGATGCTTCATTAAGAAACCAGTTACTGGAGATGCTGAATCTGTCATTAAACTTGAACAAATATTTAAAAGTTGTCCTTTTGGTCTTCTGGTGGTAAATATCATGAGCCAGGCTCTTACAAGAACAACTGAGTACCTGCAAAGCCTGGTTTCTATTAAGTAGGCTTTTTACTTCAGCATAAAAAGTCGTTTCCTCACTGTCTTTTATGAAGCCCTTTGGCATTTCCCTGATCAATTAGACTTTTGAACAAAGTGAAGGCAGCAAATGGAGACGTCAGTGAGGAGACACAGTCTAGACAACAAACTTCAGGGGTCAACTTTTCGCTCCAAGTCTCTCTCTTTTAATATTTATTTATTTATTTTATTTTATGTATATGAGTGTTTTGCATGCATGCATACATGCACATGCATCAAGTATGTGCTTGGTGCCCACAGAGGTAAAAAGAGAACATCAGATCCCCTGGAATCTGAGTTGCAGATGGTTGTGAGCCACCATGTGGGTACTGGAAACTGATTGTGGGTCCTTTGCAAGAGCCGTCACTCCAACCTTCTGGTTCTTTATTTTTAATTAAAGGTTATAATGTCATCTGTACTCACAGTGAGGACAGAAAAGATATTTCTAAATATCAAGGTTAGAACCTGTCACATGGAGGAACTAATTATGATTGGTCATAAAAAGTGAATATTGAAGAAATGAACTCATCCATCCCTGTGGGTCCATTTCCAACTGCAAGAGTATTCTTCAAACTATTTGCATCCCAGGAGCTTGAAGAGATATGTTCTCATTTCAGCTCTATGATGACCCTGATTGTGTACTAGGTTTGAAAACACAGCAGGTCACACAGTGAGGGTGGACCATGCCAATGTTCTCACATCCTTTCCCACATTCTGGGTTTAATTTTTTTATTTACATTCTCTTTGATTGCTAAACATTAAGCATAGTTATGTACCACATGACAATATTTGGTCAATGACAGACCTCAAATATTATGATATTCCCATAGTATTACAATGCAACTGGAATCCCCATCATTCGATGACACTGTGGACATGGCAACATGTGTCACGACACATTCCTTGAGTCTGTAGTGATGCAGAAGTAAACTACCAACCCACTGGCAGCTGTATAGAAACACAGTAGTACAAATACAACAGTGTCTGACGACAATAACAAATAATTGTGCTTATGGGTTTTATATTTTCTATACATTGTTTATTGTCATCTCAGAGTGTACTATTTCACAAAAAACAGAAAGTGAACTATAAAATAGCCTTAGCTTCTGTGAGTTCATGAATAAAGCAGACATGCCATGTCGGAAAACAGCAAATAAAGCTATTTGTGTTTCTAATAACCTTTCAGCCTTCTAAAAAAACGTTTATAATAGTCCATGTAGCAGTGTGATCAATTTTATCACAAAAATATTAAAAGAATTTGGTGCATATGCTCGAGGGTCTCAGATTTTTCTAAAATCCACAGTGAAAGTAATGTAACAGTTAATAAGCTGTAAGTACATGAGAAGTGATGAATGTGTCAGAGGAGGTGTGTGGTAGAAGGGTCACCAAGCAGGAGTTGCAAAAGACACTTTGTGGAATATGCAGTCCTAGAAAGGAGTCTTAAAACTGTCATTGCATCCTTGTCCTAGTATATATCCAAAGAAATCCAAATAGGTACATGAGAAATATCTATACTCCTACGTTTTTCATTCACAATAGTTAGGATATGGAAGTGTCCAAAGTAGCCACAGATAGATGGACACACACAACAATGTGCTTGGTGTGCCCAGTGGAACTCTGTGTACTCTACTGGAACAAAAGGAGAAACTGAATCATATGCAATACCATACATTGGTATAGAGAATTTTGTTCAAAAGGAAATAAGTAAAGGGAGAAGGCACATATACGATGATCCCATTTAAGCAGAAATCTACAATGTTGATCACAAGGATATAAAGTAGAAGGTTACCAGAGGCTAGGCATTGGAGTGGGATAGAGAAAAAAGAAATTGGACCAAAAAACATAAAACCTAACCCACCCTGTAAGGATAAGCTTCTGCTGTCTATTGTTCTTCATAATTACTACAATATAGTATATATTTCAAAGTGCTAGAAGAGTATAGCTTTAGCATTCACCAATAAATTACTAAGTTAAAAGTGATAGATTGTTTAGGTGATAAATATGTTATTTGGTCTTTATGATCTTTTTCTTTATAAAACATACACATAAATCAAAGCATTTCCTTACAGCCCAGAAACATACACAAATGCTATTTATTGACTTAAAAACAAATTTTCACAACTGTGATTATGTGAATTAGTGTATAAGTTTATATGTCAATTAACCTGTGGAATACAGTGAATCACCATCTTTTAGGGTTCTGATTTCCATCCCATACTCTATCCCTGGCTCACAGGCTTTATTTCATGACTTTGTGAGCTGATTAATCAGAATTCTGGTCATCACATGTTGATGTCATCACTATCCTTTTATTTCTTTACGATAAATGACAGAATCTCTGTAAACATTCTTTCTTGTGGGTTATATTTCCCTATAATTTTATCATACCTTAATCTCACCTGGGGCATTTGTAAGTCCAGTGAAACAGATGCTCTCAAGAGGACAGGAGAATCAGACATGGCCCATCCAACTTGACTTCTTTTATTCTCTATGAGAGCAGGTCAAAATGAACATTGAAAAAAATCCATGTGGCACAGACTCAGAAGTAAGACCTCACAAAGTCCCCCAAATCCCCAAGACAGTGGCCTGCTTCTTTAGCTTGAGGGAACACATGGTGTCCTTTCTGCCTTCTCTCCCTGAGCTTGTCCTATCTGCAAAACAGCCAAACCATTGGCACCTGCCAACACTGAAGTTATAGCCATGAACTTGTCAATCTTCTCCCCCTAGATAGAGCTCAGGAGCCTGAGTTACTGAATGGAAATAAGGATGTGTACAAGGCAAGGTGCTGTGTAGACTGACATCACTTCCGCTGTGGGATTTTTAGCAATAAGAGTCAGAAGAAATCAAGGAGAGCTTCAATGTGGCCATCTGTGTGCAGCACACATTCCTCACTCTCTGCTTCTCAGCTAGCTCTCTCTTCAATAAGTGCAACCTCCAAACTGATGCTATATGTAAGCCTTTGCTTACATTTTCATTTGCCCAAACATACCCTGTTTCCATTCCTTTCCCTGTCTAAGAAACAGGATGGTAGAATGGCCACTAACCTACTAGACCCAAGACTCTGCCTTCTTCAGTAGTTCACTGAAAGGCTGGCAGTAACTCACATCCACTAGCCTCTTTTAGGAATTCAAGGAAGGAACATCCCACCACTTAGAAAGAAAGGCAATTTTCCTGTGATTTCAAATGTATGAAAAGAAAAATCTTTCTTGCAGCATTGGCAGTAAACCGTACAAACAATAAATTGTTCTGAAGATTGATTATGCTCCCAAGTGTTCCCATGACCATTAATCAACGGCATCAGCAACTTACTACATTACCTGTCATAAGCAAGTAAGAGCAAAAGAAAAGAAATCAACAAACACAGCTAAATTTGCCTGTGGTTTGTTCAGGCAGTCTTAGGAATTCCCTGAAAATGGAAAGCAAAGCAGGTCCCAGAAAAACAGAAACCTGGGCATTCCCATTTTTACTAAGGCGGTAGCAGCAGAGTTCGATTTTAAATTGCCAGTTTTATGACAGACTTTGGCTGATACTGTGATCCAGTTTTAAGAGACGTAAGTTGTGCTGTGTAAAAGCATAGCCTGTGGTTGTTCTCACCCTCCGCGATTGTTATGCGTATTGGAGACAAATAATACTTTATTTCTCTATTTTTCTACACCATCTTTCTGGTTACAGGAATGAAGCTAAGCAGATGGTTCATTCCGGTCTCTTTAGCAAGCATTTAAATCATTACAAAATTTCTGTGAGGATAGTTAAATATAACATGAGAAAACAAAATGCTTTAGTTCATCAAAGAAAGCTGTTTTCTGGCCATTGCCAGAGGTTCTCACAGCTCTCTGCTGCCTGCCTTCACAGGTTCTTGGACTTCCTGGAGTAAAGCTCAGTACCAATGAGTATTCTTTCATTATAAGGACGCAGTGAGCTGTATTTTGTCATGTCCTCCTCATAGCATGGTCTCTGAGGGGATGGGGCATTAGAAACTATCCAGCTTCTAGGGATGATGCTCTGACAGTTGGACTTGCTAAAATAAATGTCAATAAGGCCATTTGTAAGATCAAAATGCTGTAAAGTGTGAAACCTGTTCATTGGCTGAAGTCACAAATGCCTGTCAAGAAGGACTAAGTCACAGCAAAAGAAACATTGGCTAGTTACTTTTTTTAGTAAACTTAGCTTGGTGAAGTTTTCTTCTGATAAACAAATGAACATGAGAAGTAGAGATTTGAAAATAATTTTAATAGTTATTTAGCAATAATTAATGCAAAAACATAGTGAAGCGAGGCATCTTATTTGAGCCCTTGACTAAGGTCTCATCTTTTCCCACATCTTTGTCCCACTTTCTCAGGGTAATAGTATGTTTGAGACATGCATGCATGCAAGTGTATGCTCCTGCCTCAGGTTCTATGCATGCATGGATTCCTCCCTGCACAGATACCACCTAAACATGCATGATTCTTCATGATTAATTCTCTCATCTCAAAACCTCTTTCCGGACCTTGACTTTCACAGTGGCCGCATATTTATCTTAGTCTAATTTCACTCAGAAGTTCTCTTTTACACCTGCAGAGTTATAGTGGCTCTTCTGCTAAAACCTGGCAGATATAATGGCCTAAAGTAGCAGATTGACCCTCGATTACTTTCAATCTTTTGAGCTTCACTTTGGTATGAACTTCCACAATATACTAGACAAATGAAGCATGACTGCCAATCTATACATCTATTCTTCAGCAGGAAAAAATGCCACAGTCTCAAACCCTGCCTTCTGTGGGGAAAGGTGCATGAGAAATCTTTATCTTGTCAATAAGAAAATAGAATTTCAGGAGAAAGAGAGATGTTTCTGGGCAGTTAGCCCTCTAAGACCACTCCTAAAAGTGTTCCAGAAAAAGGCAAGAAGGCAGAGAAAATAGTTGGCAGATAACTGCCCAGGGTTCACCAGGGATTTTCAAATCCAGTGTTTGTTCCCCAGGAAAAATTAACTTAAACCACATAAGATAATAGAAAACTACAAAGTAAGAATGAGAGAAAGATTTCACTACATATATAAGTAAACATATGAAATAGTTAAAGATAAAATATAAGCATTATTTTGACCACTGAAAAGTTAAATAACACTGGAAGCATGCTTACTATTGGAACAGGGAAGGTGTGACCAGGAATCCTCCTGAAAAGCATGCTCTAACCATGCTATCCTGTTTCCCTGGCCTGCTTTAAAACAGTGCTGCCCCTTCAAACAATCACATGCAAACACTTACATTCAAACAATTGTCAACAATCATCTGAACTCTTTTTCATTCCCCCTTCCTTGGTAAATCACATTTATTTCATAACGTTAAACTCAAGCCAGATGAAATCCCCTGACAAAAGAATCGAACAAGTCCAAATTGATCTCTTAAGTGGATCAATAGAAACTTAACCGAAATGGATTGGGGATTTTATCAAACTTGATGTAGTAGAACACTAATAAAATCACTTCCAATTCACACATATAGAGTTAAATTCTCAGCACAAATTGATCTGATTACCAAGGATGAATGGTCACCTTTAATAATGGATTAAGGTGGTAAAGAATTCTTTCTCTGCACACAAATGCTTTCCCCTTTTAAAATCATGAAGATGGCTTTCACTTTTCTACTTCCACGAAACTGTATTCACATTTTACATGGTCAGATCTGAATTCAGAAGTGTCTCAAATTTAAAATTTGACTCAACTTGTAAGTGTTTTCAAGAGAGAATTTTGGAGCAGCTAAAGAAACCATGAGACTTGCATTGTCTTAGGAAACCATGTTATCCCTTGTAAATTGACTTGTAAAATAATATAAATAATAAGAAACGTGTTAGCATAGCAGAAGACTGCCTGTTGGAAGTGCTTGCTTTGCCTATTTTATGTTGATTAATTTGATAATTTGTGTTTCTGTTTTTGAATATCTTATATATTACAATTTATTAGTATTCCCCAAAAGAAATTACGCATGAAAAATTCCTGATTATTTTGACACTATGTTGGAGTAAAGACTTAACACAGTGATGGATTAAAGCTGAGGACTGCATTTCTTCAAGATAGAAAATCTCTATATACTTCCTGTCCACTTGAAACATCAGAGGACTCCATCTCTTCAACGTTCAACAACTGTAGCAAGTGTTGGCTGCAGAATGTACAAGCAAGCTTCACTTCTCTAATGGAGACCAAGAGTGTTACCATGGACCACTCAGATTCTGGGATATCTTGTCGACCCTGGGCTAGTGAATGCATTTGAATGCAAGCCATTAAGGGCCTTTTCCCCCCAGGAATCCTTATCTGTGTTGTCATTGCTCTTTGAGTCTTTGATTCTCTCTCTCTTAATCTTAGCTCTGTTAGGGAAATAGGCCCCAAAGTTGAATGCTCCTCTGTCCAAGGAAATGTCTGAAATAAGCAGTCAAGGTTGAATGTAAGTCTGTGTTTCCCAAGAAAACAAAACCCTCCAAATCAAAGGGCGTGGTGCACACATGAACTCACAGAAACTGAGGCAGCACATGCAGACTGGCAAGGGTCTGCAGCAGATGCGGTCCTAGAACTGAAAGGAGATGTGGACACATGCCTCCATCCTGAATGCAAAAATAATCTCTAATTGATAACTACTTGCAAATTTTACAAATTTAGTTTTCTACAAGGGAGTGTCATGGGGAAAGAAACTACTCTTAAGAGTAGGCTGTATGCCTAGCAGTAGATGACCACAGAAAACAAACTAAAGAACACCTTTGGCAGTTCCTTGTTTCATGACGTTGTATCAGGGATTTCTAAAAAGTCATCTTTTATTATATATATATATATATATATATATATATATTCTCTCTTTTTATCATACATGTCCTTTTTGTATATATTATGGCTTCCAGATTAGTGTTTTTATGGGAATCCTGAGTGTGTGAATTGAGTGTGTCTTTGCGTCTGTTTCTTGTGCCTTTTCTTGGGCTCTTTGCTTCTGTTTGTTTTGTCATATTACAATGTGTTAGTTTTTATTTTATCTTATTATATTTTTTATTATTATCCCATAGAAGCATGTTTGTTTTCTAATGAGAGACAGAAAGGGAGTGGATCCAAATGGGAGGGGAGGTAGAGAGGGAGTGGGCAGAATGAAGAGAAGGGATACTATCACTGTCAGTTGTGCTTTGAATGAAGAACATTTAAATATCGTATGCCTCAGCAAAAGAAGAGCAGGATAGGGCCATACAGACTGTTGTTGTTTGTTTTTTCAATACAGGATTTCTCTGTAGACAAGGCTGGCCTCAAACTCAGAGATCCCTGCCTCTGCCTCCAAAGTGCTGGGATTAAAGGCATGTGCCACCATTTTTTTCTGCCTGGGTTTTCAGTCCAAAAACTCTGTACTATTTCCAAGTGCTCCCCATTCTTTCAGCTCAGGGCAACTCAGGAATTCTTCACTGTACTATGGTCTTTAGAAACATCTAAAGCTCTTCCTTTTGCATTAGTTTCTCTGTTCATCCTGACCCAGAACTGCACAATAGAGTTGTATCATGCTCATCCCTTTCTACCTGAGACCTGTGAGAAATAAAAGTGATGAGGCATTTATACAGACTCCCAAATGGCTTCAAGCTGTCCCCAGCTTCTCTGAAAGCTGTCTCTTCTAGTTGGTGTCTCTTCATTCTTTTCATATGCTGTTTTAAAAATAAGTTCATTGTATTTTACTAACTACAAAAGTAATAAAATACTTATTGTAAAATAAATACTTGGAAAACATGGAAAGTTAGAAAAAAATAAGTAAAATCTCAAATTCCCAAACCCACTTATAAACCTTCAAATATCATCACTTATATCTTTAAAAGTACATAATCTTTGCCTAAAATGAACATTTGGAACCAGAGAGTTAAATAGAAGATCTTTATTCACTTTAAAACTGAATCACAAATAATTTTCAAGATTTTTTCTATTTGATGACAAAAAAGGTAGCTATCTTGGAGAAAATAGAAGGGTAAAAAAAACAAATTACAGAATACATTTAAGAAATTTAAGAGAATGGGTCTTCAGTGGTTACTTCAAAAGATAACTGACTCTATTCTCAGTCCATGAAAGGATGATGAAGAGAAAGTAGGTAAACATAAATGGCCCCAGGATCTATGAGAAAGGATAATTCAGACTACAGCTAGCACCAGACCCCTCCAGCTCAGAGAATGCCATTTAGACGTGGATCTTAGGACATCTGCAACTTAAAACAGTATTTCCCAGATCTCATTCAAGTAGGAACATCCATCTTTCTTAAGTAAGAAGTCGGGAGATTTTGTAGGGAAATAATATGACCTCCTGTGAGAGGCAAAAATTACACCACATAATGATAAAACAGTGGACTAATTTCTGAACTTCAATCACAGTAAGAACACCCTGACTGCATAAACATCTGGAGATAGGCATGGTAAAGTGGAACCATGGTAGAAATTACCCAGTATGACAGAGAGGAAATGAAAGGTGAAAGTGGTTATTTATTCTGAGATCAAACATAATTTCTTACCTACTTCTTGTTTAGATGTCTCTACATCCTGCCCTGTTAAGTTTGGAAATCCATATCCAACATGTAACAAATGCAATGTGGATCTAAATATGAGTTTTTAGAGGCAGGGGCTTTGAGCACTCACTTGATCTATGTCTCTTCTCTCTGAAGTGACAAAGTTCCAGAGGTAATGGCCACATCACTCTGAGTGACTATTGTAGGGACTAACCAAGGAGAGTAGCCAGAACTCATTACTGAGAATATTCATAAGAGAAACAATTGTTATCATAAGTCAGTATGATTTTAGGGTCATTCACCTGCAATGTGGCAAAACCTATTCAGACAAAACTACACTTGCCAAAGCTTTCACCAGACAATGGCACATGTAACAGACGATGCCAACAAGAAGTGCCTACTAGAGCTGTATGGACCATACTATGAAAGAGAGTGAAGAGAAGTAGTTTTCTATGTGACGTTGAAAAGTGAATGTCAGGAAGCTATAATGCAGAAACTCGGTGTGTTTTTTTCTTATCCAATTCATGTTTTAAACATTTTGTGAATTATTATTTTAATAACTTTTTTGTTGATTAATTATTGCTTATTATTTATTGTTGCACCATTGGCAATTAATTTATCTCCTGTTAATATATCCCTGTCAATGAAACTGTAAAAATTATCTTCACTCTGATAATAAGGTTTTTAATATATCATCTTAAAAGCTTAGCTGGTTATAAATTTTACTGTTTTAAAGTAACTTTTTGTATCACCCTTTCCATTAGCTTGAAGTATGATCATTTTCTATTGGTATGCTTCTATGTTTACTATGGTAGGTTGCATGGAGCCAATAGTAATTATACTAGCCAACTGCAAGTGTCTCATAAATATGTTTTCTCTGACTCTTAAAGAGGTAACTGACAGACAGAAGATGGAATAATTTCTGAATGGTAACTGCATAAATGTTTACACTCTATCTGTGGGAAATCGAAGTCGAGCATGTGAATTTCATTTCATTCTGCATTTGACATGGATAGCTTTCTTCAGAGTTCATTAGGAAACAATGAAAGAAAATGTCAGGAGGCAATATTTTAATATGCCCAGATTCATTTTTCCCTACCATATCCAAGAAACTACTAAGTGCAATGTGATTTTTGCAAGTCAATACTATGACTGACTGTCTTAGTCATTGTCCTGTTGCTGTGAAGAGACCACATGACACGGCAACTCTTGAAAGAGAAAATTTTTGATTTGGGGTTTGCTTACAGTTTCAGAGGCTTAGTCAATGGCAGGCATGGCAGGCAGGATATTGGAGAAGTAGTTGAGAACTACATCCTGATTCGCAGGCAGAGGGAGACTGGGCCTGGCATGATGGACTTTTGAAACTTCAAAGCCCACCCCAAAATGACACACTTCCTCCAACAAGGCCACATCTCCTAATTTTTCTAGTCTTATCAAAGATTTCCACTAATCTGGTAACTAAACGTTCAAATGTATGAGCCTATGGGGGCCATTCTCATTCAAAGCACCACACTGACCTAATTGTGAAAAATATTAGTAATTAAAGAAAAACAAAAACATGCACAATTCATCTGTAGATGTTAATTTTCATGCATGTCAGCTAGATAATTATGAAAATGGGGTAAAGGGAGAAATCTTAACATCACTCAAGTGATCTTCTTTACAGTATAACTAAATTCCAAATTTACAAATGGCTATATATGCATAAAGTTGGAGAAAATGGCCAAATTTATTTCTGGCTTGAGCAATGAGACAAATATTAATATGGTTCTCTGCAGAGAAAAAACAAGTGAAGAGACTTGAATTGAGAGGGGAGAGACTCATATAAAGATGGTCGTCAGAAGAAAAATCAGATGTGGGAGTTGATGTGTATATATTTGTTTATGTGTCTGTAAGTGCAGGGGTAATGTCCTACACTTATCAAGCCAGTTGGAGCAGTGCTAATACCATTTATTAACTTGTTCCATTCTGTGATTTAAACCTCCAAGAGAACAGAAAAGCAGAGGAGAAATGGGAAAATGTTTTACCAAGACAGTGAAGTAGTGAAAATAAATGCTTACACAATAACATGCTTTAACTCATTTGGAGTAAGTGCCAGCCATTAAATATAGTCAAAACAGACACTGTGCTGTGAATTGCAAGGTCGTAAACATCCCTTAAACTGGTATTTGACTTGTTAGAGTGTAATGGTGGGTGGAGAGAAGTATCACAATAAATAATAGAAGACAAATTCTAGGCCTGTCAGCAAGGATTTCTTATGTGTTATTTTCACTTAAACATGGAAGGAAATGACAAAGGCTTCAATAGAGTGAAAGCTAACTTAATGAAGTCGTTCTGCAGCTCAGCAATGCTGAATCTAACCCATTTTCCAGACAAGACACAGTCAAGTCAAATCTCAGCCCTGTGTTTCTGGGATGAAAACTTAGTCACATATCCTTCTAGCACTGTATTTGTTAGGCATATTAAAAGGGTCAAAATTTTACATTTTTCTCAATGCTAGAGTTGTCTGCAAAGTCCCTTAACACTTACTGGGTTTGCTCCGTGGTGAAGATGCGTTGGGGATGAATGCTGACTTAGTCACGCTAGAGTTTTGAACATAGCAATAAATCTAAGGCAAATAAATGCTATGAACTTCTGCAGGTTAAGAGGCCTTCCGACAAGCTAAGCCACCTTTTAGCTTCTAAAGATGAAGCTATTAGAACTGGGTTTGATCCAAATTGATGTTGTCATTGTAAAATCAAAGCATGTCAAAGATGATCTTACATTCATTTCTAAAAAGCAAAGGTTGTCTGTGAAAGAACACGCTTTAAGAAATTCTGTTGGTAATGTATTAACACATTTTACCATTTAACTACAGTCTTGCTTTATGTCAGACACCCTATCATACACTAGTAGTCCAAAAATTCAAGTTCATATCCCGTCTATGTCTTTGAGACATAGCTATATGGCTTGAGTTGCAAATCCTAAAATAACTAGAAAAAAATGCCACTGTTATCCCACCATTGCTATAATTCTGAAGACTTGCTATCTCTCGGTGTCATCAATAACTGCAGATCCATTCGAAAAGAAACCTGTTTTTTTTTTTAACAAGAAATGAACACCCCCACACACCTCTGCCCGTTCTCTGTTTCAGTAATGCTGTTGAACGTATATATTCGCATAAAGAGAATATTTTGGAAGGATGTCCAGCTTTCTCCCATTTTTTACATTCTCTGTATCCCTGTGTAGTCTACTCTTCTCCTTCTCTCACTCTTCCTCCTCTCTCAAGACCAAATTGCTTTCTCACTTTCCTATCTAACACCACTGCCATATTTCACTAGAATGCTCTAACTGGAAATAAAGTCTTCTTTCCAGTTTAAGCACCCAGTGCAAGCTCTAATCTCGGGGACAGGAGTTTCCAACAGGACCTTCTGAGATGACTAAATGATTTATATTCCTCTCATCCACACAATAGACACAAGGCATGCGTGGTTGCTGAGCATTTGAAATGTGAAATAATGCAAGTGAAGCAGTGAATTTTTATCAATTTAAGTTTAAATCATTCCATGTGGCTAATGGCTTTTATTTAAGATATCCCAAGTGGTCAGATATAAATATATGTTCATATGAGCAACACTAAAGGAACTCAGAAGATTGTATTTATAAAAAAAATGACAAACAAAAAAGATTGTATTTATAAATTATATATATGCAACAATAATAATTGAAGAATAAGAGGCTATGAATATGAGAGGGGGCAACATAAGGGGAGTTGGGGGGAGGAAAGGAAGGAGAAATGATGTAAATATATTACTAATATGTAAAATTCTCAAAGTAAATAGACATGAGTGTAGAGGGAAAGCTACTAGTTGGAAGAGGAAGAAGATTAATGGAAGTGGATAAGAAAGAATAATGGGGTGAATATGGTCAAAATAGCTTATGTGCAAATAAAACAAAGCCACTGGCACTGAATATAAAGTGTCTTCCCTCTACTAGGTACTGCACACTTGCTTAACAGCCAGAGCTTATTTGCAATGAAACCATTAAAAATATCTCTGTAGGATTCATTTTCTTCATATGAATTATCAAACCACACATGAGCACAACATTTTAGTAGCATCTGTTCAAAGTATTCCATAGGCAAACTTCTGCCATTCCTACATAGAATCGCTATTATTTCTCAATAAGTCAATAACTAGAAAGCTTATATTGATAAGGAGACTTGAACAAACCTCAATTGTGGGTTTTTTCCCCCTTGGAGGCATTTCATAGATAAAGAGAGTAGTGAATTGAGGTGTTTAACTATTTTCCTCTGACTTGGACCATGTTCACCCATATTAGGCTGTAGTGGGGAGAATGTGCTTCCGATTGCCATTCAAGATAAAGCTCACTGTTTTGTCTAAGTCCACCAACCCTGAAAGGAGCCTTTAAAATGAAATTTAAACATTCAATGCACATAATCTATGTTATGGAGTCCTGAAGGTTCAATGTTGCAGAGACTACTCCAGGGTGTATAGAATATATAGCAGATCCCCAAAACAGTCCAAGGCAGAATGTAAAACAATTATTTCCATTCAAACTATATACTGAGATAATGTTTTAGATATTGTCTTAGTTTGCTTTTTATTACTAAGGGGTCCCTGTAGATGCTACGGTCCACAGGGAAAAATTTATGGGAAGTGAGAAGGAAATTCGGTTCAGTGTGACTTAGCCAATGATGGTTCAAGCTTCTAGACTCTGACCCAGAGCAGTTTATTTTTGACATATTTAATCATAATACAGTTTTGAAAAAAGTTTCTTCATGATAATTATCATAATAAAGCTTTAGACATGACCACCTCAGAAGTCTTTAGCAAAACACATGTAATCTCTTTCATATGAATAGGTTCTAGGGGTTGGAGATTTAGCTCAGTGGTAGAGCGCTTGCCTAGCAAGCACAAGGCCCTGGGTTCGATCCTCAGCTCCAAAAAAAAAGAATAGGTTCTATTGGCTGACAATGCTTAGGATAAGGGTCTAAGGAGGAAAAATCTGGAATAAGCATAATAGACTTTTTACAAAAGTACATGGGACCTCTTTCATAAGAGAAACAATGCTCAGAAGTCTGGGGGATGCAGGTGAGGCAAGAGATCACCAGGTTATTAACAGCATCTATGCCCAGCCTACTGGATGGAAAACAGGTGTAAATTCCTTCTGTTAAAAGAAAAGCCTCTGTGCTTAACATTCCTGGTTTCTCTAGTGCTTATCTGTGAGCATGAGGATCTCATTCCCTCTACATATTACTGTGATAAACGTAAGACCAAAGCAACTGGGAAAGAAAGAGTTTATTCCATCTTACAGAGCATAGTCTACTATGAAGGGAAATTGGGGCAGGAGCTCAAAGCAGGAACCTGAAGGCAGGAACTGAAACAGAGGCCATGAGGAACACTATGTACTGACTTGCTCCTATGGCTTGCTTAGCCTGCTTTTTATACACCCCAGGACACATGCCCAAGGGTGGCATTGCCCACAGTGGGCTGGGCCCACCCACATCAATCATCAATCAAGAAATGCCCCAACAGACTTGTCTATAGGCCAATTTGATGGAGGAAATTTCTCAATTGAGACTCCCTCTTCAAAGATATGTCTAGGTTTGTATGAAGCTGATAAAAATCAACCAGCACAGTTACATTGTATTAAATTAGAATTTACTTAAATTAGATGTCATCTGATTATTTGGACTTTAAGTGTGATTTCCAGAACATTTGAAATTGTATGTTTGGTTTATATTTTGTGGCTCACATTAGATTTTTGCTGAGCAACTGTTCTAAAATTTTCTTTCAAAGACTCTACATATATATATATACATACATATATATGTATATATACATATGTACATACATATATATGTGTATATATGTATGTATGTATATATATATACTAGTTGATTGCCTCTTATGGTCCCTTTAATTCCTAGCTATTCTATTTTTATGCAACATTTTTCAGATAACTGCTCTATATACACACTGACTCAGTTTTGTTTTAGCTCAAATAAAAATTCAGAAATCTGGACCGGGGGGATGGCTCAGTGGGTTAAGTGCTGTCTACACAAAGGATCCCAGAACCCAGGTAACATTAGGTATGGCCATGCCTGTCTGTAATTTTGCTGCTTTTGTAGCACAGTGACAAGAGGTAGAGACAAGAGGATTGCTGGCCAGCTAGCCCAGTGAATGCAAGGGTGAATCAGAGAACCTGTCAGCGTTTGTCCTCTGACCTCCACATGTGTGTTCTGGCCCATATGTGCTCTAGTCCATGTGCATTTGCACTCACACTTCACACACACACACACACACACACACACACACACACACACACACACACACACACACAAGACTTTAAAAAGAAAGACCATAGATAGAGACTTACACTTGACCGTTAACAAACTGCAGAGTCATGAGAGCTTCCTCCTCTTCTGTCCTCATTCTTCCTCAAGTCTGTGTGCATCCTTCCCTCTGTCTCCCACTCCTCAGGAACCTGTCATCCCTCCCCCTACACTGTAGTTTACTAAACTCTCTCTGTGGGTCTGTGGTTGATATCTGCCTCTCCTGAAGACAGGCAGTTTTCTATTTGTGAGAGAGTCTGGTGAATGAAATTTCCTTTGCACTTTTACTGTTGTGGTACAAAGATGAAACTTTTTAATGTGTTCAGAGTCTAGAGAAGTGAAAACCCAAATGAATTAGGTATACCATGGCAGGGAAGTGGGTGCTCGTCACTGAAGGAGGGGGCTGTTCAAGGTCCTCAGAAGCATGGCCATAGTCATGCTGTGTTCTAGTCCAGTGACAGGGAACATTTGTCACTCACTCCACATCAAATTCTCTGCACAGGAAGTTTTCAAAATGTAAATATAATTTTGAAAGAAAACTCAGCAATTAAACAGAGTGCTATAAAAGTACATACTGAGAACTCAAATAAAAACAGAGCGTCTTCCACATTTGTAAGAGATTATTCGTCTTCTTCTCTGCTGTTACCAAATGCAGTTATCCCAAAGGGGGCTTTGGGAAGCATGGTATCAAGTCACAGCTCTGGCCTTACCTTCCTAGACCCTACCTCTACTGCCCCAATATCACAGTCCTCAACTGTAAATGATTTCCCCCACATGCACACTGTGATCATTGAATGATACCACCATTCTTGAAAGCAATGAAATTAAATACCAGCAAGTGATTTTTGTTGGTTCATTTGTTTTTATATTTTCTTTCCGTGTTCATCATCCAGCACTACATATGTAAATTACTAAAGCCTCCAAAACATTTTTTCAGCTCATGCTTTTTGATAGATATCATATTTTGATAGATATCATATTATAGATATCATATTTTGATAGATATTGTACCAACAATGTCTGTACTTTCATCTCCTGATGTTCTTAGTGTGTTACCTTGTACAACAAAAGGCTCTGCAGATGCTATTGAGTAAGTTCAAGCTATTGAGATAAGGAGTCTTTGAGGTCCAGGTGGATGAGCACAACTCAGTATGACTTCAAGGGTCTTTGTAAGAGAGAGGAAGAAGAATCAGTCCAAGAAAGAGATGAGACCACATAAACGGGCCAGAGTGATGGAAGGATGAGGCCAGGAGCCAAAAAATGGAGAAACTGGGAAAACAGCCAGCAAACAGAAGCACAAACCCATTGAAACATGGTTTCTAGTCCATGGACTTACTTCAGACTTCTGACCCACAGAGTTGCAAGATTGTAAGTCTGAACTGTCCCTAGCCACTTAACATATGGCATTTTTTTAATCAAGGCAACAAGAAAGGAATATATTTGCTCATTCCAATTTCTGCATCCAAACAGCCCTGGTTATATTCTGCCATGCACAGAACACCTGCCAGCCTTTTCATTGAAATCTTTCATTGAAATAAATACATCATTTATTTATGATGTATTTATTTACTTTATGTGTACAAGTGTTTTCCCTGCACATATGTCTGTGCTCCACGTGCATGCCTGGTATCTGCAGAGGCCAGAAGAGAACATGGGATTTATAGATGGCTGTAAACTGTCATGTGGATACTGGGAATTGGACCTAGTATCTCTGGAAACGCAAATGCTCTTAACGACTGAGACATCTCTCCAGCCCCATTGGAACCCTTCTTAGCCTTCTTAACAGTGATTTCTCTATAATCAATAGTCTTCTCAGTAAAGTGACTTCTGAACACTTTCTCTTGCATCCCACCTCAAGCAACCATACAAGAATTCCTCATGATGACCTTCCTTTGCCTATCTCAGCAATCTGTTTCTTCCCTTTTTGTTTGCAAACCCATTATATGTCTCTGTTTGACTTTCCAAGTGATGCAACCTGTAGCTAGGATTTTTTTTTTTATTATGCAGCCCTTCATAGATCTTTGCATGGTGAGCCGCTAAGGCCTTGGTGAGTAATCATCTCTCCAGAGTCCCATCTCTCGGTTTCTTAGATATCATGAGGTGTGACTACCAGATGTTTCCATGCATTCCCCTCTAGACCCTTCACCGTGTACTTTGTAGACATCTATTTATGGGGTCTGTCTTTCATCATTACTTAAGATATGATGAAACAATAACGGGGGGGGAAGCATAGTTTGTCTGTGATCGCATAGCATACATCTTGACACATAACAGTTACTTACTATTTGTTGAAATGAGTTAAATTACTGAATTAAACTATATAGCACTGTGTAGCCCTTAAAAAATTAGTTTCTAACCAAGGAGGGGATTATTTAACAGTTAATTGAAATAATACTGAGAAACCATGATAGACATAGCTGTTGCCGGGGAAATAAATTTTAATGTGTGTTATAAAATGTCACAAATCATTCTGTCATGTATATCCTGGTAAACCCCTATACAACAAGAAATGGTGGAAAGGAAATCAGCATTCAGTGGCAGATTTCAAGCTCAAAAGTACAAATTAATAGACAGGGGGATGGCTCAGTGGGTAAAGGCTTGCTACACAGGTTTAAGGACCTGAATTCAGATCCCAAGCATCCTTGTAAAAGTTGAATGTGGTAGTGAGGACCTGTTTCTCAAGCCATGGGTGACAGCAGACAAAAGAGGATCCATGGAGCTTACAAGTCACTTAGTCTAGTCAAAATGGCAAGCCTGATGTTCAGTAATAAAGACTATCCCTCTGGCCTTTGCACATGTATGCACAGATATATGTATACACTTGCATACACTGCATACCACACACACACACACACACACACACATACACACGAGAGAGAGAGAGAGAGAGAGAGAGAGAGAGAGAGAGAGAGAGAGAGAGAGAGAGAGGAGATTGTATCTGTTTGATGCTGGTAGGATTGATTTAGCAAATGAAGCGGAAAGATGTTGCAGGAAAATATATAGTTTAAAAATCTGCATTCATATTGGAATTCAATGAAACTCCATAACGATCTCCCATTGCCACGTTCATTGTACTCGATGACTAAAAGGTTAATAGGACCTTCTTGGGCCTTATTTTTGTTGCTTCATTTACTGCAGAGCCAGAAATAAATTGTGGGAGATATCTTACTTAAAAATTACTCTACCTGGGCGCTGCAGATTGTTAGGCCATAGATCCTACCAGAAAAGCAGGGAAGTGAGCAGGGCTAAGCTACATTTGGCTTTTCTCTATAACCCAGAAAACACCAGTAAATTCCCTGAACGGGGAGGCAGGGACTTGCAGTGTTCGACTTGTGAGATGGACTTTTTTTTTTTTTTTTTGCTAAAACAGCGGACTAAGCATCTTAGTTCTTTTCTTTATTTCCCCTCTTTCCCTTTCATACCTCAGGTGCACAGACAGCTAAGGAGGTCCGGGCATTTGCAAGGTTTTTGAGGGTGTTTCCATTAGCACACACACTCCTAACTGCTCAATATTATCATCCTTTCCTGATAAATCCCCTCCCTTCCTGCCTAAAACCTGGCATTGACACAGTTCACTCTTCCTGCATGCAGCTCAGGTCCTACCAGTCAATTGTCTTTAAAATATTAAAAATTCTACCCAGCAGTCCATCGGCCCAGTGCCCTTCTTCTTGATGAACTCAGTCTCTCTACTGTGTTACCGCCATTGTTCTTTCCCCCATAACCACACCTCCATCTCTACGCCTTCCAAGTTTCCCTGTGCAAACAGTTCTAACTATAGCTTAAACATGGAAGGTTGCCATTT
This sequence comes from Peromyscus californicus insignis, assembly GCF_007827085.1. Taxonomy (NCBI): domain Eukaryota; kingdom Metazoa; phylum Chordata; class Mammalia; order Rodentia; family Cricetidae; genus Peromyscus; species Peromyscus californicus. The sequence goes on from NW_026294617.1 coordinate 29,835,106, forward strand.
TCTCCATTGTTTTCTATTTCTAAATATTTTAAGGGTTCATTTTCCCCCTATGACTTTCTTCTCATTTATTTATAAGCCTGCAGAAATTTAAGCCATCCTTTTATGCCATATTTATAACTCTGCTATATTTTTGCCACAGTCTCCATAATATCAGATCAGTGGTATTCAGTATCAAAACTCCCAGCCCTGTTCTTGCACAGGCTTCCCGTTTAGATATTCACATACCTGCTAGTTTCCTGCCTTGACAGTTAACCTGAATTGTCAACTGGATTTAGAAGCACACATGAGATACACCATTGAGTGTGTTTAGGAAGGTGTTTCCAGAGAGGTTTAGTGAGTGAGGGAAGACATACCATGACTGTGGTCGGTACGATTCTATGGGCTAGGATCCTAGACTGAAATAAAGGAGAACAATCAAAAGTGAAGTATTCATCTCAGTCTGTTTCCTGACTATGGCTACAAAGTGACCAGTCACCCTATACTCCAGCCACTGTGCTTGTCCTGCTGGGATGGACACACACTCTCAAACAGGAACCAAAACAAGCCTTTCCTTTCTTCAGCTGCTTGGTCAGGCATTTTGTCATAGCAACAGAGAAAGCAGCCAACATACCTAAGGACCCCTGAAAAAAAAAAAAACACACGTTTTTTATGACTGATCTATGGATACTAAGATTATATTTAATTGGATATTAACTATGTATACTGTGTATTGGTAAACTTACTTAAATATGTGTGGACACACAGTTAAACATTTTGTATTTTTGTGTTTCGTCAGTTTGATCCAGATAATTTCTGAGAAGTGTTAGAATCTCCAGGTAAAGTGGGCAATGCGTTCCAACCTCCCCATTATGCTGGCCACTTCTCCCTCCTACTTATACTTACCATCAAAGAAAAGGAGAAACCAAAGCTGTTAGAATTGCTCATTAGAACCTGAGTCATTTTTGTAAACTATGGTTTCGTGGGAATGAAAATAAAACCTATAATTTGATCTCAACTTCCTGTTGTGAAGAAAACCTCCCAGATGACAATTCCATCTTCCATATCCCCCAGAGCCGCATGAGATACTGTCCTGGGAAACACGACAAGCCCTGGGACCAATTCGTGTCTACACAACCAGGAGGTCACTATCAATCTTATTATTTAGTAAAGCTTTTTCTGCTCTTGCACACTAGTAAAAATTTCCAATATTTATGAATAAAATGAAAATTAAATGTTTATGTATAAGAGAATAAGATTGAAATTCTTCAAACCTATTCACCCAGCTATTTGTATAGCAACGTTAGAGGCTATACTTTGGGTGTTCAAATTAAGTACTTGGCATATGACTGTATAATTTGAGTTTTTTGAGTCATTTTCTTGATTGGGAAAGAAACACAGCCTCAAGCATTGTGTAGAGAAAGTACAATGTGTGACAATGGAGGTCTAATAGAGTCACACAGAGGCATAAAGATGAATAGAGAAAGAGACTATCGCCTGGTTTGGTTCCTATTTCTATATTTGAAGCCCATTCCCAGGCCAGCCTGCATTGCTTGTAGGTCTTGAAGACATAACTACCCCCTCAACACTTCCCTCTTTTCCTTTCATTCCTTGAGTTGGTTTGTGTTTACATTGTACCAGATAGTAGTACGCAGCTATCACAGCAAACTTGTGAAAATTGAGAAACGTATCTTGGATCACTTCTGGGATCAGAAGATAACTCCGTCACCATTGTTCGCCATCTCTTCTTCGTTTAACACATACCTGAACCACAAAGCCTGGACAGCTGCCATCCACCCAACTTGAACAAAATTTGAGAAATGACATCAGCAGAAGCTTTTTCAAGCTGCAGTTAGTTCCATCACCATCAGGAACTTAGTTCATCTTAGATCCAAAGAGTCTTATTAGGAACTCACCACCCTTTTCCCCTTTTAGTTTTGTTTTGTTTTTGGACATTCTATTTCCTCCCTGGTGCATGTGAGTTTGGTGATGGACTTGTGTTCTTTTTATACTCTCAACAATGGAAATCCACCAGTTCACAGTCAACTGCTAACTTCATTTACTCCCTTAATCAAAATTACTTCTCAAATCATTAGTGTCTCCAGGCACCATGCTTGAATTAGGTTGGGCTTCCAAAGGGTAAAAGACACAGTTCTGAAGCTGAATCCACTTCTATACAGGGGTGCTCATAAGTTTAACGAGGTAGGGAAAGGAAAAGATGGTCTTGTATGTCACATCTACTTTCATGTAGAAAGAGGTGCATAAAGGGAAATCCCTTGATTTCTTTCTAGAAGAACATCGGTTTAATTGTGTTAGTGACTTTGGAAAAAAGCAAAATCAAGTATCCAAGTGTTTTTTGCCCCCAGAAGCAGTCCTTGTCCTTTGTTTCACTGGGATTGGGCATGCCATAAGGTTCAGAGGGTTGGGAACCCATGAGAAGAGTCCTGGTTGTAGGCAGCTTCCTGTGATAGAAAAGGCCTAGGATTTTTAATCCTAGAATTCAGTATTAGAATAGTGAATTGCTTGGCCAAAACATTGCCACACTCTCCTGTTTGCTGTATCAGCAATAAGGGTGCCATGTTTTTTTCTCCTGTCTGCCAAGTGATGTTGACATATGTCTTAACTGATTTATAATTTGAACAAGGAAGAATACTAAGGAAAGCTGGCTTAAGAATATTAGCAATGCATATCTCAAGCCCTGCCCTCTCACAGAGACCTTGCTCTGTCATCTAATAACAATGACACACGTCTAATGGACTAATCCCCACCTCAAGTTCAGCACTTCACAAACAAAAAGTGTCCTCCAGTGTCCAACCTCTGCATGAAAGAGAAATGGAAGTTTGCACTGGGTGTTTCTGGTTTAGCCAAAATGCTTCATCTATGAAATCTTTCAGGTGTGGAACCCGAGTCACTGATGACACTATTTCATCTATCTGTACTTTTGCATTAGTTTCCAATTTAGACTTCTGCATGTCACACCCACCCCCTATCTCACACGTTAGATATTTGCAGATTCCAGATGCCACTTTGACTACATCATTCCTTTCCAAATAGCTCTTGGTGGTTGCCATCTCCAAATCAAATCCTTTTTCCTGATATAAAAAACACTTCCGGACATGGAAACAAACAATGTTTCCTCTAAACTGAAACATTCTGTCCAGGGCAGGTGCTTCTTAAGATCCAGGATGGAGGCTTCTTAACATCAGAAGTGAATGAAACCTAGAAGGCCCGGAAAACAAACAAAAGTCACAGATCTCAAAACGCTCTTGAAAGTTGCGGAGCTGACAGGTCCTTCCCAAAACTTACACAAGTAATAACCCTTACGTGGGAGAGGAGACACTCCAAACTGCAGAGCAGTCTGCCAATCAGACATGGAGCTTGAGAGACAGAGCTTTCATGAGTCATTTCTCATGCTGGGGTGGGCTTTTCGGTCATGTAGTAGCCTTTGAGCCTCCTGAAGGTAACTCCTTGTCTGTATGCCTGAAAGGAAGCCTAGTAAGCTCATTGGTCCAGTAAGATAAGCCCAAGTGGAGTCATTTCCTTGGTGGGTTATCAGTACCCTGCCTGGGGTGAAAAGATGTCTGTTCTCATCGTCATAGGAAAAGCCACACACGGTATTCACCCATTCTGCTGTATCTGGTATCCTCTGTACTTGATCTTAGCCAAAGACAGAGAAGTGATTAGCCCTGTTCTATAGACCAAACTATTTATGAAGCAATGCTTCTACTATATGGCTTTGCTCAAGTTGTAATCCACCCACACATCATCACCCCAAAGCAGCCTCTCCACTCTGGCTGACTCCTCCAACTATTTAAAGGCAGATGGGAAGCCCAGCATTCTATCCTTGAATGTTACTTTTATAGCTGCAATGCCAGTTTCCAGTTAATCACACACTATATGAAATGGAGTGTTCCTGTGGTTTATTACAGCAGCATCTTTACCCAGGATATAGCAATGTGAGTTTCAGGGGCTGAAGAACCAGGGCATGCATCCCACATCATAAAATTCACTTGATGATCACACGGTGGCTGTAAAAAAATTTAATGATTAATTGACTTATAAATAAAAACAAAGTAACTGTCTTTACCTAAATGATGGCTTGGTTCAGGACTCTGAAATTTCAGAGTAATTTAATCATCAGAAATTCTGCTCCGACCTCTTTGACTTTCTCTATTGCTCCAGGAGGGCCATTTTAGTGATTTTGTATTCATTTTCTTAATCCAAAAATGAAAGTAAGGCTTGTCATCTGTCTTATTCATAGAGAGTGGTGAGGAGTGTCCTAGTCGATACAAGGCACATGTCTAATACAAGGTTTAATAAAAATGATAAATAACATCCATTATAAAATTGAACCATTGTTCAATTTCTACTGCCCTTTCCCTGCTTTGTTTCAATTCTCCCTCTCTGAAATTTGAGAACTTTAATCTGATGAAATGTTTTACTAATAACCATTGGCTTCCTGCATTAACCTTTTCTTATCATTAGGTACACCTGGACGGCATGAAATTATTCTTTTAAAGAAATCAATACATCACTGGAAGTGCATGGAAAACAGCTGGTAATGAGCTTCAGGTGAGAGAAACCTGTTTTAACACATGATGGAGGAAAATCCCTGTTTTTGATGGAATAACACTGTAACTAATCTCAAATAGTATTTTCTTTAATTGTTTCTATAATTCCCCTAGGCAAAATTCTTTTCTTGCCAGAGAAGTTAATTTTCTTTTTCTGTGAATTTCAGAGTGCAAAACCAAAAAGAAATCATTTTTTATATTTCTAAAAAAAACAAAATGTAAATTCTATTAAATGAATTTATTACCTTAAAAGTACTTATTGAAAAGTACTAGTCAAGTAATGATCTCTTGTGATAAATCAAAAGTCCTAAGACTGAGTAGATTTGGGAAGTTAAGATAAGGCTTAACAAGGCATCAGATGATTATTTCTAGAGACATGGTTGGTAAGTGCTCACTAAAGTTGATTAAACATCACCTAGCCTAGAAGGAAGAAGGCAAATGTGCCAGCAGAAACAGCTGTACACATCTGGAAAGCAGATTCCCCACAGTTGTTGGTTATGTGATTCTTTGGGTTACATCCTCTTTCAAATGCCTATTTTACAGCTTATTACAGTTTATAAACAATTTTGACAGTGTGAACTAATTAAGCAAAACATGTGAGTGAAAAAAATTAGCCTCAAATCTTTTTTTAAAAAAATAATTCTATCTAGAGGCATTGGTAAAGAGAAAGATGCAAGGTTTTTTTTTCTTTTATTAAAAATAGATTCTTTTCTCATATAATACATCCTGATTATAGCTTCCCCTCCCTCCATTCCTCCCAGACCCTCCCTGCATGCCCTTCCCTCTGAATCTATTCCCTTTCTGTCTCTCATAAAATAACTTGTAAGAGATAACAACTAAACATGACAAAATAAAACATAGCAAGATGAAGCAAAAAATACTCTCATATTGAAGTTGGACACAGCAACCCAACAGGAGGAAAGGAGTCCCAAAAGCAGGCACAAAAATCAAAGACCCACTCATACTCACAGTCAAAAGTCCCATAGAAACTCTAAGCTAATAGCTATAAGACATCCTCGTGCAGACCCATGCTTACTGCTTCATTCTCTGTGAGATCATATGAACCTTGCTTAGTTGATTCAGAGGGCTGTGTTCTCTGGTATCTTCCACTCGCTCTGGCTCTTAAGATCTTTCCACCTTCTCTTCTGTAGGATTCTTTGAGCTCTGAGGGGAGGAATTTAATGGAGACATCCCATTTAGACTCTCCATGTAATGTCTGGCTGTGGATCTCTGCATCTGTTCTTATCTGATTATATATATAATCAGTAATTTTTGGTTTTACTCTATGCCTCTGGGCTATCTAGTCTCTGGTTCTTGGTTACTCAAGCAGTGTCAGATATGGGTTCTTTCTTGAGGAGTGGTCCTTCAGTCAAATCAGACATTTGTTGGCCACTCCCACAAGTTCTATGCCACCATTACCCTAGCACATCTTGCAGGCACGATAGATTGCAGGTCAAAGATTTATGTGGCTGGGTTGGTTTCCATGTTTCTCTTTGGTAGCCCATGGAGTACCTTCCCTCTCCAAAGAGACTAGAATATGGGGGCAAGGCTCCATGTAGGCACCACCTTGACTTCTTCTAGTTCAAGGAGTTGTGTGAGTGTTGTTCTCAGCAATGGGGCCCTGCTGTCAGTTTGTGGAGAGCAACCTTTTGTCTTAGCAATGGCCTTGATTGTTTGGGGGTTTCCATAGGACCCCCTTGGCCAACAACTCAGTTGAATGCAACCCAGTCTCATCACTGGAAGCCTCGCCTGGTGATAAAAGATGGCCATTTGAGACTCTATCCTCCATTCCTAGGAGTCCTCATTAGGATTACCATCATAGATTCCAGGGAATCTATGTACTAGGGAAACCACTGCACTAGGTTTCTACACACACACACACACACACACACACACACACACACACACACACACACCACAAAAGGCTTCCCAATTCTAGCTGTCTCTCCCCACACTCCCCCTACCGCACCCCACCCCTCATCTGATTCACCCATCCCTCCTCTCCACATGCTCCGATCTGCCTGTGAAGTTTTGAAGAAGTTCAGCAGCTGTATTGCATGTGAATTTCATTCTCCCTGGCTTCTCTCCTGCATGCTGAATACAGGCTCAAGTTTAGGGCCTTTTCTCCTAAGTACTCTATGACTGTCCCTCTTGTAGGTACATCCTGTCTTGTCCCAGGGCTGTAGTTGCACTGGGATTACAGTTATTTTTTGGTACAAAAGAAGAACACAGTCGGACCCATATTGGCTTTTAAGTTTTTTATTTCTGACTTTTTCTTGTATTGATTGTTGTTTGTTTGTTTGTTTTTCACAGTACTGGGTGCCGAAGGCCATGAGAATATACAGCAGATGACAACTAGTATTTGACAGGTCGACCCACCAGATGTATACCCCCCGATGGGGAGCCCCACCTGGCAAAGCCATGGGGTCGCTGGCTGTGGAAGCTGTTGTTTTGTGTCTGTAACTTTCTCGGGTGCCACTGCTATGCCTCCCTATAAGAACAGCTGTGGGGTGCTTTCCACAGCCAAAGGGTGGCGTGTTTTACATCTCTGGGCACACATTTAGCTGTGGTTTTCTGTTTAAGCTGTATAATTCTGATGAACAGAAATATTACCAGAATATTGTTTTTACTGACACAGAAAATTAACAGTATTCTCCGTCTCAAAGATAGCCTTTTATACATTTTACAAAGACCCTATAACAAGTCCAAAACAGACTAAGATGCCCCTGCAGAATATACACAAAGACTAATTCTCAGGTGTTGTTTATTGCTAAATCAAGGCCAGGCTGTCTATATCAAGACATCGTCCTTGCAGTAGCTCCCTTTCTGCATGTTCTGTGACTGCTCAAGGTTCAGCCAGTTGTTTACTGTCTGGGACCCCTCATCAACTTAGAGCTACGTGCATGGGTCAATGTGACATTACCAGCCTAAGAGAAATTACGTGACTTATCTTGTGTCTTGAGAATGAGTAGGGCCCTGAAAATGTAACTTATGATTGTCCAGAGTTTGGCTGAGAGGGAGCCGCAGCATCAGTGTGGAGAGACGGCTGTGTAGAGCTCTGTGAGAGCTGCTGCAGAATGTGAGTGGTGTGTGTGTGTGTGCGTGCGTGTGTGTGTGTGTGTGTGTGTGTGTGTGTGTGTGTGTGTGTGTGTGTGTGTGTGCTGGGTGAGGGATGAAGAAGAAGCATGAGAGAAGTGTGAGGGAGTGAGTGGATGAGAGAGTGGGTGAGTAAAGAGTGAGTGGACAATGTATGTAGAAGTATGTGTTTGTGAGTAGTATGAGGGAGCTGTGTGAAAGAGCTGCTGCTATGGAGAGGAGCTGTGCCTAGGAACGGTGGAAAGCACTGTATGGTGAGAGAGCTGTGTAAATGAGATGCTTCGCTGTGGCTGTGTGGAGATTTGTAACTATGTGGAGGCAGGGAAGATGAAGCTGTATGGAAAAGACGTAGAAGAGAAATGTATATAAAATAAGATGTGTAGCCATGTGACAAAGTGTATATATGTAGCATGAATCTTAAAGGTACTTACTAATAAAAACAAACCCGGGACCAGATATTGGGGTGAATGTTGGAAGATCAGAGAAGCAGAACAAGCCACAGCTTCCTCACCTTGCCAGCTCCTCAGGTGATCCTGTTTCCTCAGACTGGATGCCTCTCAGCTGAACTGTGCTGCTCAAAAGCCTAAAAGCTTAACCAACCCTAGTTCCTGGTCCTCAGGCCTTGTATACCTTTCTGCTTTCTGCCCTCACTTCCTGGGATTAAAGGCTCACTTCCTGGGATTAAAGGCGTGAGTCACCATCCCTGACCATTTCCAGTGTGGCTTTAAACTCACAGAGATCCGGATGGTTCTCTGCCTCCCAAGTGATAGGATTAAAGGTGTGTGTGCCACCATTATCTGGCTTCTATGTCTATCTAGTGGCTGTTCTGTCCTCTAACCCCAGATAAGTTTATTAGGGTGCACAATATTTTGGGAAACACAATATCACCACAGTATGTACGTAAGGATATGGACCTGTATGCAGCAGTGTGGAGATACATAGCAATGTGGAAACAGAGTCCGAGACCATTTGTAAGGTGAGGTAAAAGAGAAAGTTAACACCAGAAAGCGTGTATTTCCTTATTTCACCAGTGATAGATAAATTAAAACTTGTTCCTAATTACCTCAGAAAAAAAAGTTTCCTACCCCTTGCTACTCTGAGGCATTCCTTTTATTACCCTGAGCTGATCATGGGAGCTGGTCTCTCATGGTCTGCGTTAACTTGGGCTCGCACCCAGAGCCTCGAGCATGCTTAGGCAAAGGCTTTATCCCCAAGCCCACCCTCTAGCTAATGTATCTCTTTAAACGATCTTTGCTTTCTCTGGCATAAGGCCTTCGCCACACACTTTGCTGGTGACATCCCTCCCTTAGCCTTCTACTTGTTATCTGGTGACAGGCACTCACCATTCAGTGTCAACTCAGCTCCCCCTAACTCCAAAACCAAGTCATTTCCACCTAGTTATATTGACTTAAAACACCCGAGACTCACTCTAACTAACAACAATGCTAATTAGTGCCATTAAGAAACATTGTTTCCCCAAATATTTATGTTCATGAAGCAGAAAGCATACCTAAATTGTTAAGCACTGAGCTCTGGTACCTATCATGCAGACTGAAGGTCAGGGACTTCGTCATTTTTGCTAAATCAAAAACATAAGCAGCTAATCTTCCACTATAACCTATTGAATAAAAAATTATAAAGACAATCTACCAGTGTATAAATAAAAAGTAATCATAAGTGAGTTTGAAGCAGAATTCAGACATGAAAAAAGTAGACGGCTTTAGATTTTAGGAAATTAAAAACACACAAAAAATGATGTTATATAAGTACTGTGCTGATTACTATGATAAAATAAGATTAATATCCTTATTTTTTTAAAAAATTAAATAAGGGGAAATATGGTGATATTTTACTTGTGCTGAAATGTGATTTTATTTGTATGTTAATAAATAAAGTTGCCTGGAGATCAGAGGTCAAAGCGAGCCATAAGCAGAGTCAGGCGGTGGTAGCCCACACCCTTGATCTGATCACATGGCAGGCAGAATCTCGATGTGGTCAAGGACACAGCCAAGCGTGGTAACAGGAACCTTTAATCCCAGTACCAACCATAGAGACCTGGAGGTCTGTACAGACAGGCAGTGATGAGGAAGTCATGTGGTTGGGTTTAGAGCCAATGAGAAGGCAGAACAGAAAGGCAAAAAAAACACAAGTCAGGCAGGAAGAAGGTCTCTTTGGGGAAGCTACTGCAGGTGGTAAGATAAGGTAGTCATGGCTCTTGCTCTGATCTCTTTAGCTATTAACTCTGTATTTGGCTCTGTGTTTCTTATTTAATAAGACTGTTTATAATTTTGTCTACAGGGAAATAACTAGTATGCTACACGACTCATATTATACAGGATTATAATAATTTATTAAGTTTTTACTATAGTTGCAATGTATTTCAACTTTTGTAGTGTTTAACCTGAAATCCTCTTTCATGTCATTCTGAATTAATAAAACTTAAAGGACCTTGAATCCTAATTATTTTTTATTTCAGAATTCTTTAAACATCAAACACTTCTTAGACGATAGTTTTAGCCACTGCCAGCTGGTGACCAGGTGTTTTTAAAATTAAGACCATAAAAACTAGTAAGAGGGCTGTGAAGTTTCCACCTTCAATGTCAGAGTTCCAGAAAGCCTGAAAATGTAATTTTAAGATGTGAAAACAAAAGGAAGGCTACATTTACTTACCCAACACCTGCCTGCACATGATCGGCTCAAGTCCTTATTCGTTAAATGTAGCCTAGAATTCAAGTCGAAGACTCTGTGAGCCTGAAACAGCATATCCAAAAGGTTACTGAGGGTTCTCAAACAGAATGCTGGCCATCATAGATCTTCATGAGACATACATTCAGTCATATTCACTGTCTTAAAGTAAGAATAGACAGTTGCCTTAGTATCAAATGGATTACTTAATATTAGATGTAAATAAAAATATTGCACAACTTCATTTATGTTTTCACTGTCTTATTCATTAAATTTGATTTTTGATGATTTCACAAACATGCACCCACTAACCACTCTCATACTACCCCCTACCCACATCACTGATATCACATAGTTTGCATTTATTTATTTAGTTAGTTAGTTTTTGTTTTTTCCAGACAGGGTTTCCCGTGTAGTTTTGGTGCCTGTCCTGGATCTTGCACTGTAGACCAGGCTGGCCTCAACTCACAGAGAACTGCCTGCCTCTGTCTCCTGAGTGCTGGGATTAAAGGTGTTCGCCACCACCGCCTGGCCACATTATTTTAATGTAAAATTATGTAAATGTTACAGGTGCCAAAATTATTAGATTCCTTCAGTAATGTTTTCCCTTAACAAGGAAGAGAAATGCTGTTTCATGCTGCCCATCTTCAGAATGAAGTCTTATCATCCACAATTTAGACTTTCTTCTGTTCTACACTTCAGACCATAGCATTTTTCAAGTTATTAGGATTAAAATATATATTACTTTATTATGTACATGGGCAGGATACCCAAAGAAAACCTAAATTTATGCTAACAGAAATAATTCATAATATACTCTTGACTGAGAATTTCTTCTTACCTACAGAAGGAAAGAAAAAACAGGAGAGAGGAAGAGAGAAGGGAAAGGGACAGGAAGAAAGCAGAAGGAAGGGGAGGAGATGGAGGGAGTAGGAGGGAGGGGAAGGGGAAGAGAAAGGTGGGAAATGGAAGAAAGGAAGTGAAGGAAGAATAGAAAGGGAAGGAGAGAGGAGGGGAAGGAAGGGAAGGAGAAGCTCTAACTTCTCAGTAGTCCATTTGTTTTTGTTTTTGTTTTTCTTAATGTAAGATTTCGTAGACTTTGTCACCATAGAAACATAACTTTAGAGTTGCAAAAGTATATTTCACAAATCCATTCATGCTTTAATTGGTTTATAAGTAGCTTGTTCTTGGACAATTTTGACCACTCCCAACCCCACCCTTTCTCATTTCCCTGCCACCCCTGTGCTCCTGCCTTCTTCCCTACAAAACCTCTCTTATATTCATGTCTCTGATTACAACTGAGAGCGGCTCTTGTCCACTCTGATAAAAAGTGGTTATCAATTCCCCGAGTTTTCCCCAGGAACCTTTAGTAGGTAGGATCATAATATCTTTCCATGTGGCTATCTTCTTTTCCTATCTATATTCTTTTTATTTCTATCTCTTATCTAATTGCTCTAGGTCAGACTTCAGGCACTTTACTGAACAGGAGAGAAGAGTGGACATCCTTGTCTTCTTCCTAACCTTAGTGGAAGGTTTTCTCCACTTAACATGATGCTGACTATCCGTTTATTGCACACAACTTTTGCTATGCTGAAATATACTCTCTATCCCTAGTATCTCCATGACTTTTATCATGAAGTGATGTTGGATTTTGTAAAAGGTCTTTTCTGCATCTATTCACATGATCCTGTGATTTGAAATTAAGTATGTTAATTTTTAAGTATTACAAGATTGATTTGTCTACGTTGAATCATCCTTGAATGGAGCAGCTGACCATGCTTTATTTTTATATATTAAATAAACACAATTGAATGTTGCCTATGTTTTCCACCACAATTTCTTAAACTGTGGTTACAATTCCATCTGAGGTCACATAACCAGATGTGATGATTATGGGAAAGTTTGGCAAGAGTAAAAGTTTTCTGATTGCACTACAACCAAAAAACGATTCAAAATCAAATGCACAATGAACCCAATCCATTGTGGTTTGGGCAGTATCCCCATGCTGCATCACACGGCTTCCCTGCAGCCTTGGTTATGAATACACACACAATATATGCACTTTGCACTTGGCATTCCATCACACCACATAACACCATCTCCTGCTTTCTGAAACAACTCAGCTCAGAATTGTGATTGTTCTGTGCTATGAAATGTAGTGCTTTTACTATAAATACAAAACTTTGCTTTTTAGGAAACATAATAGCCTAATTATGGAAGTTTAAACTTGTATTGTGTTAAAATGTTTGTTTTTAAATTTGTAGACTTGAATTTTTATTTTAAAAAAATCAGCAATATCTGCTTGGGATTAAGCTAGAATTTCTAATGGGTTTTTAAGCTTATTTCTACCTTGTAGTCATATACATTTATGTTAAATGGCATTCTCAGCATTGGTGTTTACAAAATCAAACTATCAGTCAACTCTGAAAAACATTAAAGGTCCTCTATATCCTCCAATATCAAATATTTAGGCAAGATTAAATTCCTCATGTAAATATAAACAAGCATGTCTATCTAATTAGTATGCAAGTTTGCTTTCACCTTTAATAAGTGGTAAAATCATACATGTATCTAATAATTGTTTTTGAAAAAAATGTTAGTAGTAGTAAAATTTTCATTAACATACCTGTTTTACTCACCTTTGTACTTAAAGGAATTTAGTTTCAAGTGGAAAAAGAGGAAGCCCTCCTTTAGTCCATGAAAGACAAAGTGGACACATACAGCCAGAGAAAATGTGTCCAATCAATCAATTACAGTAGTATACAGTGAGTTCTAAAGAGAGACACTCAGGATGATGAAGTACAACATGAATCCTAGATGGTCTTTTAATAAAATCCCAGAGCCAGATATTGGAGTGAAAGCTGAAAGATCAGAGAAGCCGAGTAGCCAGCCACTAGTTCTTACCTCTAGGAAATCCTCAGCCTAAAGAGAGTGAGTTCCTGTTTCCTCATGCCTTATATACCTTTCTGTATCCTGCCACATTATTTCCTGGGATTAAAGGCATGTGTCACCACTGCCTGGTTCTGTTTCTCTCATGTAGCCCAGTGTGGCCTTGAACTCACAGAGATCCAGACAAATCTCTGCCTCCTGAATGATAGGATTAAAGGTGTGTGCCACCACTGCTTGACCTCTATGTCTAATTTAGTGGCTGGCTCTGTCCTCTGATCCCCAGGTAAGCTTTATTGGGGTATACAATATATCACCACAATGAAGATCAGAAACCAGGCTGTGAACCAGGTCCTGAACCAACTTTGTGAGGATTTCTGGATGAGATCATTTTTTTTTTAAACTCAATATGTTATGTTGGATAGAGGTTTGCTTTGTATGAAAAAGAATATGGGTGTTGGGAAGTAACATATAGTTCCTATAAGAGTTTGCATTGCATTAAGTAACAATAATATTGACATCTGCTCTTCACTGAACCTCTGAAAAGATATTTAATATGACTACAGAGACTATGGGAGGTGGAGTAAGGACAGACTCTGGAAAGCCTTATACACTGTGGAAAGTCCTATACACTACAGAAAGCCCATCACACTATGAAAAACTCTATACACTATGGGAAAAACCTATACACTATAGAAAGCTGTATATACTATAGAAAATCCTACACACTATGGAAAACCCTATACACATGAAAAACACTACACACTGGAAAAACCCATATATAATGAAAAACCCTATACACTATGGAAAGCCCTACACACTATTGAAAATCCTATACACTATAGAAATCCCTATACACTATGGAAAAACAGGTACATTGTGGAAAACCCGATACAGTATGGAAAACTCTGTACACGATGGAAACACTATACACTATGGAAAGCCCTACACACTATATGAAGGAATTTAAGGTTTATCTTCAAACAAACAAGTGGGAAAATGTTTTGAAAATGTGACCTGATTTCAGTTTTACAAAGAATATTCTAGGGAAATACATGATCCTGAATTAGAAGGAAACAAGAGATAATACTCTTGTCAAGGGTAACAAGTGAAAAGACTTTATCCCACATGTGAAAATAAGACATTAGGTCAGAGGAGCAGAAGCCAGACAAACATGGACCATGAAGATGCTGCAGAGATCGGATCTGCCACTACTGTTAGTTTACATGCAGAGGATGAGTGTCAAGAAGTGGGTTAACTCATGCACATAATCAGTGAGACAAATTCAATCATAAAACCCAGAAACTTTCGTTTAAAGTGGTGTTTATTATCGAAAAGAAAGAAAAACATGATGTTTAATATGTAAACTATCAAATATGTATCCAAATAACCATTTAAAGTATTTTCAAGTAAAAATATATACAAGGTGGATATACAAAGATAGAAGCAGCTAGAAGCATAACAAGTGGGCAGCTCCACAAATACAACTGAAACATAATTCGATAATGTGAACTGGAGTGACATATTGCACCAAAATGCATTCCATATGAGATGAACAAGAAGCATTTCCATCAGAAAGCACACATTTCACTGTGCTTTCCCGCTTATACACATAGCCCAAGAACACCATCTAGCAATGAGTTTGCTACAGCAGAACTTTGCCTAGAGGAAAATCATTTAGCTGTAGAAGAATGCACTTTATTTCACATATCACATGTTGTTATGACACCAGTGCCAAGGAATTCGAAGACAAAACAGGATCCACAAATAATAGTTCCTCTGCACTGCTCACAATCGTCACTCAGCATTTTTGTAGCACAGCCACCTTACCCTTTAAGAAGTCACCACTCAATGTAAGACACGGTGTGAAGTTTGTGCAAACTCTAGCCATCACTTTCATCAAGGTCCATCGTCACAACGCCAGGGTAAAGGAGTGTAGAGAACACAGCGTACATTCTGTCTTGGCAGATGTTTCTAATCCTGTAAGGAGGTCACCAGAACAGAGCTGCCCTGCTCCTGCAATGTGGACAGTGCTCCAGGGCTGCCATGTTCCTGCAATGTGGACAATGCTCCAAGGTCACGAGGAACACAGTCTAGAGCCACCATAGGTCTCAGCATGTTTGTAAATGACAACTGGAGCACAGATCTGACGGCAGTTGTCAGCCAGACTACCACCAGGCTGAGGTGACCCCACCAGAACCACCCAATGATGTTTGCAGACGTGTGAAAGGAAAGTTAAATATGTTTATCCACAGTGCCTAATACGTTAGTAGGAACAAACCAACACACATAAGAATTTTTCTACTCCTTGATGGAAGAGGAAAAAGTTAGTATGTCAAATATTTAGATTAAATTTACAATCCCATATTTTAGCAAAGTAAAACTAGATATACTAAAATAAAGAGACAAGCTATATGACTGAAGTGATTGACTTCTGAATTAATAACGAAAACTCCCCCTTCTCAGTGCATGACTACCGTATAAGTCTCACTACAATAAGAACGATGCAGTATGAAATTCAGGGTTTGAGTCTTATCTGTGAGGGAAGACAAATTAAGCTCTCCAAGCATCCAGCACAAGTAGGCCAGATGTAGATTCCACTCTCTGGAATGTGTTTAGTATAAAACCACAGGCAACCAGCGCAGCATTGGAGAGACATAACTACATATTTTTTCATCATGTTTGGCACAGGTAGAAAACATATCTGATGCTTATGCTTGCAAAATTCCCACATGTTGGAAAACACCACTAACCCTCATTACTATTGCGCTGAAACCTCTTGCCAGAAACAGAAATTTGGGGCCAGTGTCTGCCTTCGAAGTATACAAGCTTTTGAAATGCAGTATATACTACTATTGTGACTGATTCTAGGAACTTTCTGACAGTGAAACTCTCTGAACATGAGTAATATCAAGAAGAACCTAGTTAAAATTTATTTGCAGATTTTATAGCAGCAGCAATGAAAATCTCAGAGAAAAGGGTTGGCTAGCAAGTCTCTCCAAGAAGATGGTCAGGTTCCTCAGATTAATAAGAGAATTCTGGTGGTTTGTCAAATAATCACTATCACATATCTACATAGATATAGGAAAAGATGGGTTTAATGATGCAGATTTTTTTTGCTTTCAGAGTAATAAAAAATGCTATTGACTAGTATCTGAAATAATTAGAATGCAAAGTAATTTAGTGTAAGTAATTTCTCCTGCAAGAATATTCATTCATTGCAAATAATGTGGTGGTTGTTTTTTTTATTTCTCCAAAGCACTTTTCTACTTTAAGATAATATTTGATTATTTTCTTAATGATGGAGAAATTCTAGGAAAAGATCAATTTGTAAATTCTTTGAAACAAGACCCTTCAATCCTAAGAGCAGGGACCCATAATGACTTGTCTCCTGGTAAGATATAACTGTAGTTCTGAGTCTGTGGCGACTAAGGGTCATTCATTAGTAAGAACATGTGAGGTTTACCTTCAAAACGCCCCTCCTAGTCAGACCATGCACAACCCACTTAGAGCTGTAACATCCAAAGACCTAACGCATTTTCCCACAAGATACTGTGCAAAATACCACCACAGGAAGTGCTCAAAATACAATTACTGCTGCAAAAGAGGTAACAAAGCATTAGTCTTCTCTTTCTCCCCTGGCTTTCAACACTGCCTCTGTGGCCTCATCAAGAGGTAACAAGGACGTAACGAGCAGTTCTTCTAACCAATAATGAATTCAGTTTAAGAAATCAGCAGTGTGTGTGCTAAAGTGGGGAGTGTGTTTACTTTTGAATTGCTGCAGCCATCCACACGGCTCTCATGCCTAAGGAGTCACCATTTCTTTGAAAGTATTACCTACAAAACTGTGTGGGCAGTTATTGATACGACAAAATACCTTTGATCCAAACAGGACACATGTAGCAGGTAGCTGTTTGGAGGCTGAAACCATCCTATGCATTTCAAGCGAAGCGGAAATAAGGAAGAGCAAGGGGGCTAATCCCAAGAAAAAAAATAAGAGTGGCAGGTTTTTCACTCAGAAAATCTTGGGAAATGAGTCTTTCTATAGTTACATCTTGAAGGCATAGTATCAGTATCAAAGACCGAAACACAGAGAACTGTTGCTTTATGTAAATGAAACAGAAATTATTTTTTTAAAAAGGAGAAGAAAAGAAAAAAGTAACAATAACAGTATTGCCATGAGTTGATAAAAAAGGACAATGTCTCGTAAAATAAAGAAATGGTGAGCTATGTGGCCATAACTCATGCTTTTGCACCAATATGTGACATAAAAACAGACAAATCACTTATTATTAGATACTAAATAATTTTAAAATTCTATAAAATAAAGGACTGCTTATAAAAATTGGCTGTTAAATCATCTATTTTAAAGTACAGCACTAACAATCAGTAGCCTACATAGAGGTCACTCACACTTTCAGCTATTAAATATATTGAGATAGACTTTTGAAATACTATTTATGGAAAAATTTAGCTAAACTACATATGCAGGCAATAATTCTTTTACTCATCTATAATATAAATAGAAGCTATGCAAATGACTCATTATCTTCTCTAATTTATATCCTCTAGAAGCTTCTTGCCATTACACGATGCCATGACTTAATTCCTGGTTTGATTGATTAGGGACCCAAAACATCATCATGCACCCTATCAGCACCAACACACAGAATGTTATGAAGCAAATGACACTCAAATAGAATAAGCTTCTTGAGTCATTTTCATTGGAATCACAAATCTATTTCTTTCCAAAATAAGAAAAAGAGCTACAAATAAAGCTTCATTCACTGCTTTTCTGTTATTCACAGCATAACACAATTGAAACCATTGCCCTCTATATCACATAGACTTTATAAGAAAGCCACTGATAGTCTTTTATGTGTACATTTCAATTAATGTAGCATTTAAGTATTTTAAAATATTTTTATAAATATTCTATGGTTCTTTTTAATGGAAAAATAATAGGAACTATTTTTTATCTTGTTCACAAACAAATGTGGACGCCACAGTATATATTATACAGGCAATTTTCCTGGTCTTTAAAAAAATTACATACATTTATTTTATTTTATATATATATGAGTGTTTTGTCTTAATGTATGCGTGTACATACACCGTGTGCATGCCTTGTGCACACCAATGTCAGAATAGGGCATTGGATCCACTGGAACTGTAGTCACCCATGGTTGTGAGCCACCATGTGGATGCTGAGAATTGAACTCAGGTCCTCTGCAGGAACAGTAAATGTTCTTAGAAGCTAAGCCATCTCTCCAGGCCTAATTCTGGGTCTTCTGTTTTAAAAACACAATCTTCCTAAAGCCACCCTAGGACCTTGGAAGGAGCTTGGGGGCACTGGAGACAGCATTGCTCCTGCTTAATTAGCTTCTTAGGATACTCATTTACATCCAACAGACAAGCTTTGATAGTTCTCTGACTTGGTTGTAGGACAGTGAAACGTGGTTACTGCTAATCATAGGCTCCCTCCACTTCCTGTTATCCTGACCCTGAGTTGTCTTTTCATACCTCAGTTATAAGATATCCACAAAAGGGAGAGATGCTCCCTTTCTTCGCATCCCATTCACCTGTAAATTGAGATAAAACAGTGAGTTTGCCAAAGGCTGATCCCAGCTTATGAGGACTTCTGCTACATAATTGTCTTCATGAAAACCATCTGTTGCTGTTCAAATGGCAATTGAGGAAACAATTTAAGCAGACACATAAGGCAATCTGAAAAAATAAAAATGTTTCCATATGCATACTTTAGTGTTATCGAAAGCTGCAGAGCACCAGGAATAGAAGCCAGTCAGCTGGCCTGATCCTGTGCCCACAGGGCTGGGGGACAAACACACACAGACTGTGGATGTACACGCGCAATCTTACAAGTGGAACTGGATTCAGCCATGTTTGCTAGGACAAATGTCCAATCTCGTGAAGAAAGACAAGTGCTGGTCTTGCTGCCAGCTAAGCAAAGCCACCATTTGTAAGAAGAGGCACTTGAAATCAAAGGGGAGAATCTAATGCTTTAAGAGACAAAACAGCATTGCTAGAATGTCAGTCAGTGGAAATATTTATAATTGTGTGAGGAGAATAAAATTGCACCCAACTTTTGGAAATCTTTATTAGATCCTTTAAAAATTGCATGTTAGCCAGGCAGTGGTGGCACACGCCTTTAATCCCAGCACTCGGGAGGCAGAGCCAGGCAGATCTCTGTGAGTTCGAGGCCAGCCTGGGCTACAGAGCAAGATCCAGGACAGGTACCAAAACTACATGGAGAAACCCTGTCTTGAAAAAAACAAAAAAATAAAAATAAAAATTGCATGTTCAAGGCTTTGTATACTAAACAAAGAATATTTGAAAATAGAGTATTGCATATCTTAAACTGTTTAGGCTATATCTAGCTTTGTGTTATAGTAATCAAATCATAATTTTATATGAACATTCAAATATGTACACCAGTACAAACATTAACACATATAATCACATGTGTATATATGCTTATTAATCTAAAATATGAGAAAAAATTACTTTGTATAAAAACACACATTACAAGTGGGCAGGAGTATTTCTAAATAAAAAAAATCTGTTTATAAGCTCTTAATAAAACAATTATGAACATGAATTCCATGATTAAAGAAATGCTGTGTTCCCTTAGGGTATAACTTCAAAATAAGCCAAAATGCAACTCCATAGACAGTATTTTAAAGAAATACTGATTTTTTTTATGCTTCGAGAAATGGTATTACAATGGCATTATAAATTTAACACTACAAAAAAAAATCTCTGAAAAGGGAGGATGATGACAAAGCACACCCTGACTAGTGGTACAGGGAAAGATACGTAGTTATCAAAGATAACTAGGAGACCAAACAGCAGGGGAAACAAGAGGGTCAGGAACCAGAGCCCACAGGACTCTCCACGGCTTTACTCTCTTTCATAGGGAAGAAGAAAACACCACCATGTTAAATCTTATGGGTCTAGTGTAAAAATAACAATATATAAATATGCACCTCCAGTGGCATCTGCTAGAGATAGATGTCAGCAAAGTAACACTGTTTTGGTTCTAGAGACTAGACATAAGGTTTGGAATAGCCCATATTAGTAAAAACAGGAGGAATTGTTACTGGTTCACTTAGGGAAATAAATACTTCATTTGGCCTTTACAAAAAAACAAAGTTAACTTTGAGTATATGTTAAGTATTACTGAGACTTAAAAAAGCTGAAATGGTGAATTGCTTTAGATTAAAATCGTCATTTGTACTTTGGGCAATTAACTATGAACTCAATGATTTTATTAATTAGGATAATTTTTTAAACATCTCATTTTTAAGTGGTCAGAATGTAAGAGATGAAATTTAGTGTGGCCGTGCTAAGCATTTAATTTTGAATGTTAGAAGTAAGAGTTTTAGAAGTCTCATCATTATATTAACCTTATTTGAAAATTGCCCAGTGTTTTCTACTTCTGACCTAGCACCACCTAGCTGAACACACATACTGAAGTCTCCTCCAGTAGATTTGTCCTCAGTGATCTCTTTTGCAAGTTGAATTATAACAAAAGTGAAGAAATGATTGAAAAAGCTTAGATTTAGAAGAAGACACTTTTTAAAAGATCGGTTGAAAGTCTCACTAAGCAGTGACATTTCTTCCATAGTTTTTATGTAAATCTGTGCTTTTTTCTAATTGATCCAGATCATTTTATCCAGGGACATATTTTAACAGAACTGTAAAGAGAATGCACACACTGTCAGAAGTCATCACCATGTAAAAATAGCCACAAAGTAAAGGGAAAAGTGATTAGAATGACTAACACTGCATATAAATGTGGTTATAGGGACAAAGCCTGATATTTAGAGTTTCATGGACAATTTCTCCCATGTTGATGCTGTACTATAGTGATTAAAATTTCATTTTATTCATCAAGGAGTAAATTACCAAAGAGGTGGTTCATCAGTGGATGTCGTACCAAAAAGTGCACATTTTCCAGAACTAAGGAACCAGGATGAAAATAAAGTGACACTCCAAACATCAAACCTCCTGACAATAAGTGAAATCATATTTAACCTAACAAATTCTCCATGATTTTTATTCAAACACAGTTCCTAGGATTGCCTCATAGATCATAGCCTCAAGAAATGCTTCTTTAATGCATTCAAAAAAATTAGGGTATGTGGATGTAGCTCAAAGGTAGAGTGCTTGCCTGGCTTTATCAAAGCCCTGAGTTCGATCTCAAGCTGCATACACACACACACACAAAACACACACACACACACACACACACACACACACACACACACACACACACACACACACACACAGAGTACTCCCCCATCTTTTGTTCTGATGCTCTGAGTATAAGCCATTGAAATATAAGTGACAGCCATGTTGGTCACCAAAGCAAAACCATCCAAGTTCTATGTAAAATAAAGTTATTTCTGGCCCCTTTGCCACAATAATAACATTTTTTTCAGAAAAATAGAAAATACTTTTCACAGTATAGGTGTCCCAGTAGGTAAAGCTATGTATACAGACCCCCTATATACAGAAAACACTTTGGTCTTCCATTTGAAGGTTCTTGGTCGTGATAAGAAATATTACAGAGAATGATAGCCCTGTTGGCAATGCCCCTTGTCTTGTCCCCTTACCTCAGTGGGTAAGCACCAGACTCCAACACTGCCCTTGCCTCACTATGTGACTTGCATATTAGCTTTCTACAAATACATTGAGTTACCAGTAAATTGCTCAGAAATTAGTTTGAATACATTAGAGGATATGAATAGAAATAACCGGTTCCTTTAGTCCATCACCAAAGTTGTGTTTTCTTGAAATAAAGATCCATTCTGTATCTCAGTCCTGGGCAGATAGCCAAGATTTTGATGTATTAAGTTCATAATTCTTTAGAGTCTTCTGGTACAACTTGTAGTATTATCTGTAATGTTCTGGTTATTCTGTCTACAAAGAAATAAGGAGAGATTAAAATGCATGAAAATCAGAACAGCATAAAAATAGCAAAATGTGAATTATTTGGGGATGCATACTGAGAGTGCATGGCCACCTTCTTTGTAGTGCACTTTCAAGAATTATTTACTTCATTACAATCCTATCATGCTCAATTAATTTACTTGTCACTTCTACAACTTCCCATGATGTTTCCTCAGTAAGAATATATTAATATTTTGCATTCAAATAAGAACACTTATTTATGAACCAGGAGGCTGAAAATATTTTGAGACAGTGGGACCAACATATAAATAAATGTTTACAAATACGCTTCATGTTCAGCTCAGAATGGGTTTGTTCTTTTTTCAGAGACGACAACCAATTTCTCAGGACAGTCAAGAGAAGAATATTATTTTCAGTGTCTAATTTGTAGTATTGTTGAGCAAATTACCATATTTATCAAGGCTTCGTCTGTCTCATAAATAGAATGAGAAACTTGGACTAATCTGGGTCATTAAGGTCTGGTCCTTGAACCAATTCCATTAAGTATCGTCCACAGTTCCAAATTTGCTTCAAATTCAATCCTTAGTCTCCTAATTTAGAAGCTGAAGGTTTAACCCAGCAAGAGGTAACTGTAACAAGCACTAAAATATAAGAACCCCTGAGTTTTATTACTTCTAAGGACACTTTCTACCCACAACCCTAGAGCGCTGAGCTCTGTGGTGATGATTCCAGGGACATTCTTGTTTGCTCATTGTCACCAACCCCCACAGAACATCGTCAGAAGTTTCCTAATCTTAGAAAACCCCAGGCTCTGTCTTCTTAAAGGTTTCAGAACCAAATCATCTCTCCTCCAGATAGTCTTTCTCTTTTCTGATAACTCGTTATTCTAACAGGCTCTCAAAACAATATTTAACTACATTAAAAAAGCTATTTTCATCTTTTGCTCTCTGAGCATTGTGGTTTCAATGCTAAATGTCCCCCAGAGGTCTTGTATTTGAACACTTGGTCCTCATCTGCTGATACTGTTTAGGAAGGCTGTGGAAGGTTTAAGGAGTGAAGCTTCACTGAAGAATGTGTATGGTGATATTTTAATTGTACTGAAATGTGATTTTATTTGTATGTTAATAAATAAAGCTGCCTGGTGGTCAGAGCTAATAGCAAGCCATAGCAGAAACTGGGCGGTGGTGGTGCACGCCTTTAATCCCAGCTCTTGGGAGGCAGAGCTAGGCGGACCTCTGTGTGTTCAAGGATACAGGCAGCATGGAGACACACACCTTTAATCTCAATATCAACCATAGAAGACCTGGAGGGCTGTACAGACAGGCAGTGACGAGGAGGTCATGTGGTTGGGTTTACAACCAATGAGAAGGCAGAATAGAAAGTCTATAAAAAGGACAAACAGACAGGAAGTAGGTCTCTTGCTGAGGAAGACAGCAGCACCAGTGAAGGGTAAGGTTTTTAGCTCTGACCTCTTGGGCTTTCATCTCTGCATTGGCTCTGTGTTTCTTGTTTAATAAGACAGTTGCATCTACAAATGTGAGTTTACACGGGCCGGCATGGAGACTCTACAATCCAGCCTTACTTCCTACGGGGTCTCTACTTGGTTTCTGCTCCCTCACTTCAGACAGTGTGACCAGCCACTCATGAAACCCCTACAGTCATGCCTTTTCTGTCAGGATGGGCTGTAGTCACTCAAACTCTGAGCCAGAGCAATGCCTCCTCCCTTAACTTGCCTCTTCTCGGGTATGTATGTTGTCATGGCAGAAAACAAACAGTAACAAGTACAATCCTATTCCTGAGGGAGTTTCCTGGGCACATTATTTTTTTTTTATTCCATGTTTATTGTAAAGGGTTTCATGTGTACTATTGTCAAGTGAATTAAACCTTATGTAATTCTTAAATAAATTATATTTTGTAACAGTCCACCCCGCCATGAGAGCAACAATCAAATCCCATATTTGCAGAAAAGGACATGGCAAAATTATACTATGAAAATAGGCTTGGGGAATTATCTATCAGCAGTATGGGGAAGGTGGCTTTTATAGGCAGACAAGGAGCCAAGCCATCTGATAGTAGGTTACAAGATAAAAGTACAAGAAGAGTTGTAAAGGAAAGCAATGAGGTTAAAGAAACATGGCCTCGAGCCCATGTTTCAAAGGCATCCCTGCCTGTTGCCCCTAAGCTAATCTCTCTGTCTTGTCGTCTCACTTAGCCCCATTCCTCACACCTGACATCAAAGATTGTCCTCGTGTTCTCCCATAATGTGGCTTTCCCACTCTTGCCTTCTTAGAGTTCTTTCTGGTATGGGAACTTTACAGCCATTCCAGACACATGTTTGCATGTGCCCTTCTGAAAAGACAGTTCAGATTCTCCTTTCAGCAGAGCAAGACAGAGACCCAGCTGTATGGTTCTGCCTACTCAATCCTGTTGACATTCTCCCCTGGAATTTCCTAAACTCTCCCTTTGGGGTTCCAGTAGTGCCATAAC
Source organism: Peromyscus californicus insignis (assembly GCF_007827085.1). Lineage (NCBI taxonomy): Eukaryota > Metazoa > Chordata > Mammalia > Rodentia > Cricetidae > Peromyscus > Peromyscus californicus. The sequence continues at coordinate 29,859,744 of NW_026294617.1, forward strand.
TTGTATTATGGTGGTGTGTTCAGCAAAGGGATTGGCATTGCCTTCAATACTCATTGGTTTCCAACTTTTCCTTTGAGGCTGTCCTACAGCAGTGGGGCTGGCACAGGTACCCAGTGGAGCCAAGGAAGCTTCTAGAAACACTGCAGAATATGTGACTTTGGAGTGCCGTATATTCTGTTCACTCTCACAGTAAGATTAGTGGCCGGACAATATAAATCAACATTACTGCCCCTTTAAATAAAGGTGAGCCGATGACCTGCAGTTTTCCATAGTTACAACCCACAGGAACTCACAGCAATGCAGTGATTTCAGTTTTATTTTTCATGTTCCCTTGTTATTCTCGACGCAAACTGGAAAAACTGAGTTTGCAAAATCTCACTCCCCACCATACCTGGTATCCGCAGGGGAGCAACAGCCAAGACTGAGTGAGCTTGGGAAGCAATGCAAAGCCACCCAGCCCCAGAAATTATATTGAAAGTAACAGTATGTTCTCTTAAAAGAGGGTTTAAAAATGCTTTCATATGCATATTTATTTAGTCTCAGAACATGTTTTGAGCCCCTAAGAAATACAGGCAAACTTAATGAATTAAAAAGGTACACTCTAATCTTTAGGGAAAGTCTGCAAATGCATTAACTGGCTCTTAGGGGCCTGTCCCAGATGAAGCTATCTTGATATACCTTGAGCAACATATGCTTTCAGGCTCTGGAGTTGCAAGCTTGCTGTCCACAAAGATGGATTATAGGCATTCTGTTCATGTCGGCCAGAATGGTTTTTGTTTATTTGTTTGTTTGTCTTTATAATCAAAGATTTTGTTTAAATACAGCTGCCTCCCTATCTCTACCTGAGCAAGAGGGGCCAGCTGCTAGTCACCCCACTGGCTCTCAGCTATGATCAGGTTGAGCAGATAACTAGGGGCTATCAAGTTCAATGGCTGCCACTAGCCCTGGTCTGGGTTCCCAGGGTCTAGTACCTCTGTGTATCTGGACACATCAGGGTGGAACCAGCCCCCTTTTCCTCCCCTGCGAAGTTTGCCTGTCTGTAGATAAATAAACCATATAAACAACCAAGCAGAAGAATTAACCGCCCTCTTACAGCTGGGGGAGGAAGATTTCCGCATATGACTATCCCCTTAAGAGAGTGCTTTCTTCTAGCTCTGGAAATGCTATAACATAAAAAGTGGTTCAATACTGGCATCCTGTGGCCAGAGGTATTCATCAAATCTCTAGAAATCTCACATCCTTGGGCTAGGAGGCTAGGAACACTCCCTGGCTGGCTCTGCCAACTAGCCTTGCACCAGTTTCTGAATGATGTCTAGTTACAACTTCTGGAAACAGCCCAGGGAAAGGTGCATTTTGCTAGACTGTCACATTTTCCCAGGGTTAATCCATTCACACATATTAAGATAAAAAAAAAAAAAAACGTAACTTAAAACCTAGACCATTTACAAGCAACACAACATATTAAAGTACTGAACAAACTGCTTCAAGCAAGGCTCTCCTGCCTCCAAGCTCAGGTGGAGTCTTCTCTCAATCAGAAAGTGTGTCTTTGGGGGAAGGGTCCAGTGCTGCTGTAGGACTCTCATGCTTCGTCTCTGTGTGTTTTGTTTTGGCCAAAGGCTACAAAAATGCTTGCCACTGCAGCAATAAATATTATGAACTTTCTTTATTTTCCTACAAGAACACTGCCTAAGAGTAAAATCAAGCAGAATTACAGAGGACCGTTGCTTCTCCCTAGTCCCTTCCCAGGCGTCTATAAAGATAAAGAATCGCAATGATCACAGTTTAAAGCAGAATGCTGTGTCCCTGGTCAGATGCCAGAGCATCCCCAAGAACCAAACCACCATCGTAGGTCTCCCTCCCAGAAGTTCATTCCACAAATGGCTGACACTAAATTCAGCAGCCTTGGAGATGTTCAAAGCATCATTAGAAGCAGAAAAATAGCAAAAACTCCAAAATTACATGAGCGCAGAAGGACAACAAAGAAAGATCTTGTATGAAAATGCCTGTTCAGAACTGACAGAGTGCCTTCGAGCATGTGCCTGTGGTAGAGACTGGCTAGAACTGGCTGACTGCACAGGAGAGGACAGAACTCACCCTTTCTTCACTCCATGCTCCTTCTCAAAAGCTGCTGACTCTTTCTTCTGGGCATAGGGCTGTCTGCCCTGCTCAAGGCCTCTTTGTCTGTGTACCTCCATCTCACTCCCAACACGGCCCTAAACTGTATCAAGAAGCCAAGTAATACTAATCCTAAATATTTTAACAAAATTTATCCTCCCTTCGGATCCATAGCCAGTGTCTCCAGTAGAAAAAACCTAACTAAATACATTCTATAGAAAAATAAATACAGCTGTGCAGGATATAGAGACCATGCATTGCTCAGTGAATTAGCGTATTTCCGTTAGCCTTGAAATCCTAATTTACATAGCAACATTTCTTACAGGAATAGTGTTGCCAGCTAGATAGTTAAATCCAAGTAGAAATTGTGGTAGGAAATCAGAAGTTCCCAAATCAGTTAGTAAGGAGTCATGGCAAAACTACTTTAAATGGCTGGCTTCTGAATGTTTTTGAATATATTAGAGTCCACAAATAAATCTTTTTGTTGTAGTTTTGTATCAATACTCACTTTTTGAAAAATTTCCCACTAATCTCTAGACTTCCAATGTAAGTTTTTATGTTTTTGAGAACTTCATATATGAATACTGCATTTACATTATTCTTCCCTCTCTAACTACCAACTCCTATCATGTCCCAACTCTCTTTCAAATTTATGACTTTTTTAATTGCTATTTTTACATATATACATATATGTATATAACATATACAAACTATATATATATGTTTATATATATAACATATATAAACATACTGAGTCCATTTGGTGTTGATGGTGTGTAGATGTGTGTAGGGCTGGCCACCTGGAATTGGGACTTGGCCTGGGAGAAGACCAATCTCCCTCTCTCATCAGCCATTGCTTTCCTGTTGCTCTTAATCTAGGGATTTGTTGCTCTTAATCTAGGGATGTGGCCTTGTAAGATTTCCTCTATCACCTTGGCATGTCACCCTGGGCTGTCATTACGTGGGTCTTGTTTAGGTGACCATATTGTTGTGATTTCAAGGGTGTAAAGCTTCAAGATCATGTCCTTCCTTCAAGTTTTAAGATTAGGCATGATAAATTAAGTGAATTAAGACCAAATACAAAACAAAAAGGAATTTGCATTCTAAACTCGCCAAACTCATAAACAACAGCATATCTGGTTTTGAAAATATATTTTATGTGACTTAACCCAAGTCACTATCATAAAATACCAGACTTAACGTAAATGAGGAAATTTTTATTTATGCTAATGCACTCTTCCTGTGTCAAGGGCCACCAGGATTTAATCTACTGATAGGTATTTAGCTGAATTTGTCACTTGAAGCTGGGTTTGTTTGGAAGAATTAGATGATTGAGGACTGCATTTAAAAGGTATTTTTTTTAACCCTAGTCCCTTGTTCTGTTGAGTTCTCTGCATCCTGGAAACAGCTTCACCTCATCAGGTACTCCCAGGCCTCTAAAAGCAATAGAGCCATGTTGTAGAATATTATTTTTAGGTATGTTAATTTTGTTTATGTTGCATTTGTTTAACTCTGTGAAGCTGTGTTACTTTGCCTATCTAAAACACCTGATGGTCTAATAAAGAACTGAATGGCCAATAGCAAGGCATGAGAAAGGATAGGCGGGGCTGGTAGGCAGAGAGAATATATAGAGGGAGAAATCTGGGAGAGAGAAGAAGTAACCAGAGAAGGAGCAGACATCAGGGGCCAGCCACCCAGCTACACAGCAAGCCATGGAGTAAAAGTAAGATTTACAGAAGTAAGAGAATGAAAAAAGTCCAGAGGCAAAAGGTAGATATGATAATTTAAGGAAGGAAAGCTGGCAAGAAGCAAGCCAAGCTAAGGCCAGACATTTGTAATTAAGCATAAACCTCTGTGTGTGACTTATTTGGGAGCTGGGTGTCAGGCCCCCTGTAGAGTAAAAACCTCCAACAACAGAGCCAGCACCATCAGTGTGGTGATAAAGTCAATCCCAGAACTGAAGGGTCCCAGGAAGGGAAAGGGCAACCATGAAGGTGTGTGAACTGAAACTTTTGAAGCCATGAGCCCAAATAAACTTTTCTTCCTTTAAATTATTCTTGATCTCATATTTTGTCATGGTGGTGAAAATCTAACACAGTGGATACTGATGTCCAGCAAATGCGAGTTCAAATCCCAGCTGTAAGGCTTAAGACTCTGTATACCCAATTCTAAATTCTCCCTCTTGCTGAGCCCTGGCTTCCTCACCAGGTAGAAACAGAATCATAGATGTGGATCCTTAGGGAACTGATCTGAGACAGTGAAGCTGGAGAAAGAGATCATAAGAGCCCCTGACACGGAGGCTCTTCCAAAGCACCCCTCTGACCAAGTGAGCTGCATTTTCTCCTCTACATTTTAACTGGCCATCAAGTTTAACCAGCTTTTCCTCCTTAGTGCTTTTAACTCCCCATTAGTCCTGCTAGTGTCCTCGTGGCTGTCCCTGAAGAAACCACCATGTCTTTTCTCTCTTCAGCCTCAACCTTCTCTCCTCCATCCTCAGCCCAGCACTGCTTTTTCAAAGGCAACCTTCTGAGTTTGAGCCCTGGTTCTTTTACTTACATCCACATGACCTGTAAGAATGACATGAATTCTCTGGTGACATCACTCAAAATTTGCATAATAGGGACAATGACTTCTACTACTTCAAATGGTTGTTAGGACTGAAAATGGTCACCCGTGTGCAAGCATATAGAAACCACACAGGAAACACAAGCTGTTCTTCTGTTCATGGTTTTTGCTGTTTTCAGAACCCTCTGTCGCTCCATTTTCCTAACAAGGTAGTATTATAGCCATGATGTAAGACATTTGCAAGCTTCCATCTCCCTCACCAAGAAATCTCATGTCACTGGTCAATTTAATGCTATGACAGTCTCTAGACTTTTGTTCAACCCAGGAGAACAATCATTATCTCACTAAGGGATTCAAAAAAGCAGTTGAGACCATTTACAGTACTGAAAAAAAAAATGCTACCTAAAGAAGCTATTCCCTAACATGCCTGGGACTCCAACCACCCAAATTAACCACCCAATAGGGTTCAACGGGGCTGCACTCTAAATGCCCTTCCTGTCTTTCTCCTCACAGCTGCAATTAAAATGCAGTAATTCCCTTTAAAAACAATTGTACCATATGTAGCTCTGAACTTCAAGAGATGTATATTGGATGTGTGCACCTTTATGGGTTTTCTACACCACAGTCTCTCACCAGGTCCAAGAGGCTTAAAAGTCGTACCTGATAATTGTCTGAACCACTTGGGTTTCTTGTCCCACACAACGAAGAGATAATACACAGGGACTCCAGTCAACGTGATAAGGAAGCCAACCCCCGTGCTATATGGGTCCGAGTACAGGGAGAGAACAACCATGAAGAGGCAGGTGAAGGAGAACAACGCTGGGATGAAGAGAGGCACCTGGAACACAGGCAAAACGAATCAGCCTTCACACACGTGCAAGAGACCAGGGGCGGAGCGCACCAGTCACGTGACCAGGCCGAAAGCCCCCAACTCCTTTAAGCATCAAAATCTCTTCAAGCAGCACAGAGCACCTATTAGGTGTGGTTTCTTAACTTGAACTTGTCTTAGAATATTTGAACCAAGTCTAAGGCTAGGAAACTGTGTTTCCTCGTGGATGGTCTATTCAAATTCTTTCCCTAGCAAGGTATCGTTATGACTTACATTTTTCATCTTAAAAGACTGGCTATTTGGTAATTAGGATGAGAGCCCACTTTCACATGGAGTCAAGCAGCCGGTGGCTTTGCTACATGTTAACACCTCTCAGTGAATATTGACTTCCTGTTCAGAGTCACACTGCCACCCGATGGGAATAAAACAGGCCAACTCCTAGTCAACAGCTAATAAAGATGCTGCAAGCATGTGGCAGTGAATACAATTAGAAACAAATCCTGATAACATGACTGGCAGCATTATCAGTGCTATGTCTTCAAAGCAAATAAATAGTGAGATCGCACTGACCCATGGACATCCAAGGCTGAGGAGATGACAGGCCTGCTCTCCTGCCTTCCCAAAGGAAAATGTCAGGAACAGTGAATGTCCATCCTACTTGGTCACAAGTTCTTCCTTTGCTCTTTCATATTTCTTTACAACAGTGCTTCCCAACTTTCCTAATGCTGTGGCCCTTTAATATATTTTTTCATGCTGTGGTGACCCCCAACTACAGAATTATTTTCATTGCTACTTTATAAATGTAATTCTGCTACTGTTCTGAATCATAGTGTAGATAAATATCTGTGTTTTCCGATGGTCTTAGGAGACCCATGTGAAAGGGTCATTTGACCTCCAGGTTCCCCAGATTGAGAACCATTGCTTTAGAGTATATGGAGGAAAACTACTACAATGTTAACAAGTTAAAAATGCTTACTAATTTGCAACGCTACACCCTTTTCCCCGTTATAATTAATGAAGTACTCTGCCTTTCACAGCCCAGCTGTGTCAACAATTGGATATGAAGACAGATAGGGGTGTTACACCTTCTGAACACACCGAGCCATGCATGAACACCCAACATCAAAAGTATCTTTCAACACTATCTGTTCTCAACAGATAAAATCTGTGACGAATTCACTGTAGCACACTTACTAATGTCTATACTTTCCCTAAGTGAAGCATATTAGAAGCGTTCCCTGCAAGAGTTAAATATTTTACACTGCAGTACCCCACCCTCCCCCTAACCTCCCCATCATCAAGTTATGACAAAAAGGTCTAGGTATTAGGAGAGAGATTTATGGAAACCCATCAAGATCACTGCGGTTACCTTGAAAGGACGGTGCATATCTGGGCGTTTGTATCGAAGATAAATCAGCCCAGCAACTGCCAGCCCCATAAAAAGCCACCTGGCAAAACTGAGGAAATTCAGAAGACTGTAGAGGTCTCCAGAGAAGAGCATTATCATCGTCAAAGGATGCTGGCGGGGAGGAGAGGAGGCAAAGTAAATGCACGGAACTAAGAGGGAGCGGGCAATACCAAACAGCAACATTGCCTCCCATTACAAGTGTCTTTCCAGTGGTTATTTATAACCAGAAACCATCATCCTGACCGAAGCCTAGACTCCACAAGTTTTTTTTTTTTCCATATTCTGTTCTTAGGCTGCAACTAAGCCTCAGCTGGAGGGTGCCGTTATCACCCCCCTTTTCAGTTGGGATATTCTGTGACTTTGCTGTTTTGTTACTTTGTCAGTTCCTTCTTGTCCCTGGAGAGGAGACAACGTGTTTTCTGTTGTTGTTTTGTTTTTGTGTGAATGTGTGTCCATCTATATGCAGGTGCACGCGTCTATAAATGCAGGTATGTTTATAAATGCATGTGGAGGCCAGAGGACAATCTTGGCTGCTGTCCTCAGCCTGCCATCCCTCAGGTAACTTCTACCTTGTGAGATCGGGTCTCTCATTGGCCTAGAACTGACCCTGTATGCTAGGCTGGCTGGCTGTGGGCTCCAGGGATCTCCCTATCTCTGTGCCTCCCACCCCAGCACTGGGATTTTTGAACCCAGGCCACCATACCAGCATTTTTTAAAATGTGGTTCTAGGGGACTAAACTCAGGTTCTCATGCTTTGAAGGCTAGCAGTGCACCAGGCACACCCTACCCCAAAACAATGTGTTTCCAAAGAATAAAAAGAAAAAAAAAAAAAGACCTTCGATCACTCAAAATCAATGCAGAATCAATTATTAGCAAGTGCCAATCATAAATATTAAATACAGACTCCACTAGAAAGCTTAAAGGAATCTCTGAAGTGATTCCTGAGACACACACAGGAAACAACCATGTGGAGATGAATCTTTCAGCTCCTGGAAGCAAAACATTGACATTTTCCTGGTCCAGGTCAACTCTCCCCTTGTGCTAACTGCATGTGAACAGGAAAGAATGAAGCCTGGAGAGCCACAGAGCGGGCCTCTGCAGCTGAAAAAGCCGAGGATGCCTTACTGATAGCAGATGCTTCAGACGAAAGCCTTCGTCATGGAATAATACATCCTGTTCCCACACGGGACGTTAGCTTCGAGATTCCTCGCAGAGTGTGTGTGTACTTTAAAAAGAAACTTCAAGGAAACATTCTGAAACAAATTAAGTGCATGGAGAAGAAAAAAATCTTCAATGCTTCCTAGGGCACTCTGGACAGCACATTCCAGTTGAGAAAAAAAGAAGCTACTAAATTAAAAACGACTGTATCATTGCCAATGGGTATTTGAGGGCTCTTCCACCTTTTACAGTCTTTTGTAGCCACATTTCACAAACATTGTTGCCAGCATAGAGAAATCCACAGCTTCCATTTGCATGTGGGGTTTTCCTTTCTTCTCTGTAAGGTTAGCTCTCACAGGTCTCAGTTACGATTGGAGAACCATTTCACGGCTTAGTGTTTTGTCTATGCTTTGAATTACATTGTGTGTGTTTCATTATGACAGGGTCCAGGAGGAGACAATGGGTAATGTTAGCACAGTCTGCTTCCAGCTGAACTCTGAGTCAGTGGTTCAGACTGTGTCCTTGTGGTTTTTTCCTTTGAGGTTTTCTGCCAAGGAGAGAAACCACGGCACCTACTTCCCATTATACCTTACAAATCTTTTCAAAGGTGAAAGAGACGTGAGGTGGGGCCTTCCCCAGGGCATCCCATACACATCAGAAACACAAAGGAAGCCATGGCAAAATCTCTGGCCTCCCCAACACGATACAATGAGCGCCAATTGAGTGGTGAATTAGGATGTCTGTTTCAACTGCCTCTTTTTGCTAAACATTTTGTGAGGTTGTATCTACATATACTTGTTAATGTGCATTACCAAAACAAGAACAGCTGGCAGAGGAGTGTGCTTGTGGACATGAATCATGGAGAGGATTTCCGGAAGGTGCCCTTCTCGAGACGCGACATAGAATAGCCTGGTGGGAGAAAAACGTGGGTGGAGTTGACGATAGAATCAATCATTCCAAAGGGATATCTAGAACATATCAGAGTATGCTTTGAGAAAAAGCAATAGCAACATCCCACAGAGTGGAGCTTTTCCTACACAGGGAGAGCTGGTGGCAAAGTCAGTTCTAGACTGCGAGTGTCAATCTAATCTAGCACACATGCATTGCACACACATGTACATACATGTGGCATTCAGATTTATCTGATTTAAAATGTAACATAAGGAAACAAGAAATCTTCATACCATCAAACAAAGCAAAAGGGTTACAGATGGTGGGGTGGTTATTTTTGCTTTCTACTTTACTCTTTTTCGTGGCACCTTCAGAAAAAACAAAAGACTTTATCGCCAGAAATAAAAGCTGTTATGAGACTCTGTAGACAGACTCTAAAAAACGTCGCATGGCCAGCGAGGAGAGGAGCAGGCTATATGTAGGCCCGCAGCGCCCTCTACTGGACAGAATCAAACATGCTTCACTTGAATCTACTCCAAACTTGCATATCCCTTTAAAAACAACAGGTTTGGAGGCACTATTGCTTTTCTCTTTAAAAGTTATCCTTATCACATCCAATCTCTAAAACAGAAATGTGTTTCTGAAAATACATGAACTCGCTCACCTGGAGACAGCGAACACGCCACCGTTCATGGAGCCGAAGCAGGAGAGGGCAACAAAGATCGGGACTACTAATGAGAAATTTCCCAGCAGCCGCTCAGAGAAGGTCTGGGGAAAGAAAGAACGAAGCAAATTAATGCTTTCCCAGAAAGTGGAATAAAATGAAACAATTTAGGCCAAACTTGCTCTTTGACTTTCTATTAGCCCGGTGCTACGTGAATGTTTTATAATCCTTCCTTTTGGTTGGGGTCAAACTGACTCCACAGACAATCATCAGAAGCGGGTACCATAGCGTTGGTTGTCTCAGACCTGTGAGCAAAGGTCTCAACAGTCGCCCTTCTCTCTCCCTTCAAAGCAACGATCCATTTGCGGAATCTTTATCAACTATGATGTATATCGTCTCTGACTCTGATCAGAGGAGGAAGCTCAATTCGGAAATTCTACTTTTAGAGACAGAAATGGTTCCGCACAATGCGTGCTCTTTCGCCCAGAAAGCCACCTTTGTGTGATGGGGTAAGGATAAGCATTCATGTGAGTTACAGGTATTTGTTTCACATACCAACCCTGGTGCTAGACGGTAAAACAAGACAACACACAAGCTGATCAGTTATGTCATACGAATGCGCCGGTCTGCACTGTTCTTTCCTCCAGTACAGTCATACCAGCTGAACCTGTTTATGGAGTTAGCCCTCCCCCATCCCAGGAAGCTGTCATTTCCTCCCAGGCTTTCCTGTAAAAAGCTAGAACACAATTCCAATCCTGACAGGTGACAGGAAATAGAAAAGGTAGACAAAGTTCCGAGATTTCCTTGTAGGCTGTCACATGCGCAGCCCTGTACATTTCTATGAAGGATACACTTCTTTTTTTAATGTAGGGTTTTTTTTTCATTGTTCTTGATGCAGCCGGAGCTATGCAATTAACAGAACCCATTATGTTCTCAAAAAATTAGTGCTGCCCTTTGCCTGGAAAGGTGAGGCAACTGACCAGACACCCAGAAGCTTTATACATGTCACTGCCTGATAGCAAGCCCCGCCAGTGGACAAAGCCTTTTCATACAGTGAACTCATAAGTTGGTTCACACAAAATGAGATAATTATCCCCTGTGGGTGGTGTTGATAGGAAGTGATCCTATTTTAAAAGGAATTGACATTCATGGACAGTTTTAATTTTTTCACCCTTCCTGCTTTTGAGTTAATGAGTGAATTCTTTCTTACAAGCCAAAATGTTTGAGCAAAATAAAAGTCTGTGTTACAGAAACAGCCTCATAGCATGATCTTTGGAAACAACTATGATCTTGGTTTTCAAATAAATTTAGGGAAATGCTTTAAAATTGGATGTATATATTCTTAGGGAGTTACAATGCACACTGGCATCTTCAAGTATTACAGCAACATCTCTTTAGCATTTAATTGCCTAGTTGTTCCCAAATTTATGAATTCTCCAACACTACTATTCCAAGGTTATGCTAGAAATAGATAGACATGGTCCTCCTGAAATTTCTAGAATGATACTTTGGAGAGGAATCAAGTCAACATTTGAAAAGTTTATCACTAAAAATGAGCAGAGCGGGGTTGCACTTCACAAATCAAAACCCACATTTATTTACATTCAGTAACTGTCCACCTGTCCATAGAGACATGCTGGGAAAATAACTCCTCCTCCTAAGACAGTATTGATGGAGTTTTAAGCAGCTATATGTGGAAATATTTTCTAGGAGATTAAAATAAAAACAAAGAGAATCTATGGCAGAGACATGATATATGCTAAGTAAGGTGTGCTCAAAATTTTCAAAATATTATCATACAGGTCAAGAAAAGATTACTGACTTCCAAAACACTTTCTCCTGGAGGGAATCTCCTTAGCCTAAATTCAAGCTGGCATGGTTTTAATGTGGACTTACCACCACCACAGCATTGGATTGTAACAGCTCCTCGGCGCTGATGGCCGTAAAATAGGCCACGTTTGTCAGCACATAGCCAACTGTGATGACGGCCATGGAAATGCAGATCGCAAGAGGGATGGTTCTGAAACACACAGAGACATCACCTATGAGTCGTCATGCGCTCTCTAGGACCAAAGAATAGAGAGGACTCATTCCAGTGCAGGATGTCATGCCATCGGCCGTGACTGGCATAAGGAAGGACATTTTATCAGAACAAAGTATCTTTGCAATTTAATGAGATCCATGGAGGCAGGTATTTTGTATAACTTGTTTATTGTTTCATTCCCAAATATTTCGGTCTGTTCCTTTCTTTTTTCCATGAATGTTATTGCCATGCTTCTACTAACCTCACGATCACCTGGAAGGCTTGTTAAAGCACAGGCCACTGAGCCTATCCCTGACTTTCTGATTCAATGGGATCAGCATCATTCCTATTTTCCAAAGTGACCCTGATGCTGCTCACTAGGGACCACATACCTTTCTGCTATTAATCCACTGTACTGACAGCTTTTTCAAGGGAGTCCTCCAAAGCATCTTTCATATTCAGTGTTTTCCCCTTAGGCAGCTTGTGGTGCAAACAAGTGAAGACATTTGGAAGCAAGAGAGTGGGATGTATCTATCTTCGTAAAAAGATGGCACTAAGAATTTTGCATGTAAGGGAAGTGCTCACAATAATGACTCTGCACAGCCCTGCTGTGAGTTCAAAGGACTCTCAAGCTCATGAGCATCTAATAAAGCAGCCGTGCAGATAATCCCATGAAATTAGAGGTGACATGCTGGGAAGTATGGACGACTGGACAGTGCTGACACTAGGTGGCCTCAAGAAGTACCCGGCACAAATGCAATATTATGTCTTCATTTAGTGCAGTGGGAAAGCCAGGAAGCTACTGACCCTCATAATTTGATTCCATGTTACCGATACACATTACTTGCTTAACATAATCGCCTCCTCAGACCCTTTCCAGTTCAGGCAACTTAAACCTTCAACTCCCCACACAAAAGCTGATCTTTTTTTTTTTTTCTTTTTTTTGCCATTCTGCTATCAGCCCTCACAGAGGCTTCCCCCCTGCTGGGTGCCACTAATGAAGACCTCAATATAATTTCTTCCAAGATGAAAATGCAGTTCAGAACCAGGAGGCAAAAGGCATAGCCAGTTTCACTGGCCAAGCTAGATGCATTTAACACACTGAGGCCCAGCTCATTATACTGAGCGGCAATATTCCCTGTTGAGAACAGGCAAAATGAGCTAGTCAGCAACTGCCGTTCATTATGCTGCTTGCAATCTGACACTTGCCCCGATCCCCAAAGCCTTCAGCCTTGACCTCTAAATCCTGGCATCCAAACATGAAAGTAGCAGATGTTCTCCATCCCCAGTGTGAAGAGGGTCCCGTGGAATTTCCTGTGAGCACCGTGACAGGCCTCGCTAGCTGTAATTGATATGTGCTAAATTTAAGTCAAAAGAAAGAAAAAAATAAAAATCACTGGGCCAAAGAAATACAAGGCAGTGAAGGAATTAAAGACAAATTCTGTTTCTCTGAAAGACTGGATAGCATTGCAAAGGGATGAGCAGGAAGAGGTGAGGTGGATTCCCCTTCTCAGCCATTCATTGACTTGTGTTGAACTTTCAGTAAAGGAAGATGGAGATACAGAGAAGGGGAGAAACAGACCCTCCATGCCTTCCAAGGCCATGGTTGATTAAGGTATGTCAAGGTTCTAGTAATAAAAACTGAGGTGACATTGCTCAGTGCGGTGGGGTGATTAACTTGCACAAGATAGGGAACATGGCCATACCATAGAATGCTGAGCAATAACAAAAAAACACATCTGGAATTTGGGACTATGGTCAACCCAACCAAGAACTGAGTTTCCTAGCCCTGTATCTGGAAGCCAGACCCCTGCCTGGTTCCTTTCGTGGTATGTTTCTCAGTGGGGCTTTCAATACCCATCTTATCAGAGAGCAGGCCTAGCTAATGCAGCCATCTAAGTTAGTGTTCCCTCTTTCTCAGTTTGCCACTAACAACATAACAGCAGCAGTTAAGGCCATTGGGCTGCAACCGGCCACAACCTTCTACCGAGTATTTCCCACATCTGCCTCAGTTAATCCTTGGCAATTCCTGTAAGCTGGAAACATCATCACTATTTTATTCATGAAGAAATGGAGTCTTTGGAGTTTAAGTAACTGTCCAAGGATGCCCAGCTGGTGAGTGGAATTCAGGATTCGGCCTAACTTGAAATCAATTAAGCCACAAGTATGGCTCCCTCAGCTATATTAATGTTCATGGAAATTATGATATAGAATATTAAGTGAGTTGGAGAAGTCTCATCAAGACTACATTTCTCATAGTTTTCTGTAAAGGAAGGAGAAGCATTCAGAGATTCTTATCATGCTTTTGTAGAACTGTAGTGAAAGGTGTGTGTTTTCAGATAACTTCTAATTTTATGGAACAGATTATTTATTATTATGATGATTGTTGTTGTTATTATTTAAAAAGAAAAGATGTTCACTTGATGAATTTCCCCAGACATGTTTGTATACAAAAGGGGAATAAGTCAACATGTTTGTCAAATAGGTTGTAATGACTTATTAACAAATGTGCTGTGGAGTCAAATATACTAGGTAGCTATTGAGAGGGACAACCCCAGGCAGCTGAGAAAGGGGTCCAAAGAATGAGAGGGTATGCTGTTGAGTACAATAACCATGATTCATGATTCTCTCCAATTAGATCAAATGGACCCACGGGAACCAGAGATACTGTGACCAGTAAGGCCTCTAGCTTTACTGACTGTCCTCAGGTCCCTTTCGCCTTTGAAGGAAGGGAAAGGGGTGGGGCAGATTCTGTGGTTGCCTTGGCATAAAAAGCATCAATTTACAAAGGTGAGCAGCTGGCCTGATCAGGGCTGGGCACCACGTGGTTAAATCCTGGTTACAAGTATCAAAGCTTATGAACTGATAAAAGCTTTTAGGCCACACCAGAGTGAGCTTTCTGGACACTTTCGATGCAGAGGGCAGATAAGCAAGGTTAGGAACCCAAGAGGAAGACTATTAGCACAGGAAATGAAAGGAATTAGAGGAAGGAGCAGAGAGGCCATGGATATTTCAAAGCTTCTAAATTAGTGAAAGGTAGACACCCATCCTAAAGGGTAACAAAGCATTAGCTTCGTGATGAATACGAATGGCACACACCTGTAAACCCTCCTCTTTCTCAAGTGTTTGAACATGTTTGTTATGATGAACAAAACACAAATTTAGTGAGAAGAGTTCCCTCATCCTCAAGAGCCTTCCGTCATTACATATGCTTTTTCCGATTAGCAGGCAATGAGTGTGTGTATGATATTTTTATTAGCTGGAAATTGTCTTAAAAAATGTCATAGATAGTCTTCCAACTTCTTAATTTAAATTGGCATCTCTAGCCATTCTGGCACACAAGGAAGAATGTTTGATTCTTTGAAACTACTAAACTGGAAGTCTGAAATGCCTGTTCAGGAGATCCTTTTCCATTTCTTTTTGTTATGAGTGATGGCTTATTTTCCAAAAGTGACGGGTGGATATTTGCCTTTTAAAAATCTGCATAGCCCCTACAAAGACATTTGATACTGAAGTAGGTGTGCTGCATTCAGATCACTGTGGAATGATACATAAAATAAGTAAATAAAATACACAATCATTTAAGTGGGAGCTAACTCCCATATTCTTTAAGCAGAAAAGCCAAGGCTGACAGAGGTTAGTGATATGGGTCAAGGTCACAGAAGCAGTGAGTGGAGAGCTAGAACTCAAACTCAGCCTTGCCAGTGCTTCAAGCTCCCAGAATGTCTCTTGCAAGGGCATCTTGACTGTTCAGTGCTGACTTTTATTTCAAGTTCCAGATCCATAGGGTCCTGGTATGTCAACGGATGCACATCATGCTTTATGTAGGCAATCCATTATCAAGCCAATCGTTCTACTACACATCGTATGCCATGCATATAAGACTATGAACCCAACAGTCACTGAAGGTAGAGAGTCTGTTAAGTATGTTATTATTAAGTACCAGAAAGATTGTTTCCAGACTTTCAAATGGACCAGAAGGAGCTACTGCTGTAAAATGAGAGTGAGTAAACCCAGCTTGACGCTGTAGTCCTTCAAGGAACACCAAAGTTAAAAGGAGTTTTGCTACTCAGGTGACCGAAGCAATGCCCTAATTATGTGAATTTAGGATAGCCCAAGATTGTTTCATAACATGAACAAAATCTCCCAAGACTGTTGTGACCCAAGCCTGTTAATCTCCTCAGTCACCATGAGGACCTAGAACTTACTGCCCACCCCACCCCTACCCCACCCCTGTGTTAGCTCCTCGACCACCAAGGCAACCTAGAACTCATTAATCCCCTATGGATGTGCTCTTATGTTTGAGATATGGGCCGGGACACAGTGGCAGACAATTAAGTTATTAAAAAATAAAACAAACACACACATACACATACATACATGCACACACACACACACACACACACACACACACACACACACACCTACTCTCATATGCTCTGGAACCCTTCTAAAGTGGTTCATGTTTCAACTTTCTATTTAGAATGCATTAATATTTCAATGCATGTATTTGGCATTCAAGGTAAGAAAGGACAAAAAAAGGCATGATCAAGAAGAGCAAAAGAATGGCAAACTTCTTAATGTAAAAAAAACAAAAAAAGGGGGGGGGGATGTAAATAAATAAATAAAGGAAGACTAACATTTTTCAAGGATTTTTATGTCTGCTGGGAAACAGGGGGCTTTGCCCTCACATACTTGAAATGCAGCCATTCTTCACTGTAACAAAGTATTTATAATTATATTAAGTACTTTCCAATTTTAACTATTTATTTTAGAGACATACTTGTTTCAGATTTTCTCTATAGTGACCCTGCACGGACTTTGGAAGACTTTTATCATTTTTTCAGAGATTTGACAAAGAAATAATTCAAACCTCATTACCTCTCTCTTTTGGATTCACCAACTTGTTTTTTGAGAGTTATCATTTCTTTTATTAATTACTATTATTAATTTTTTAAATTCTTCAAAATTTAGCTGTGTATGACAGACCAAATATTATCAGCTTATTTCAAGGAACAGCTTCCTCTACATGTTTCATGCACATGATTTTATGTTCACATATGTGCTGTGGATATCACTCTGTACAAATAAAATGATGATTGGCCAGTAGCCAGGCAGGAAGTATAGGCAGGACAAGCAGAGTAGAGAATTCTGGGAACAGGAAGGCTGAGTCAGGAGACGCTGCCAGCTGCCGCCATGAGTACCAACATGTAAGATACTGGTAAGCCATGAGTCATATGGCAAGGTATAGATTTATAGAAATGGGTTAATTTAAGATGTAAGAACTAGATAGCTAGAAGCCTGAGCCATTAGGCCAAACAGTTTAAATAATATAAGAGTCTATGTGTTTGTTTTATAAGTGGGCTGCGGGACTGCCTGGGCTTGGCGGGAGATGGAAAGAAACTTTCCAGCTACACATATGTCAATCATCTTTCCTTAGTCTTGTTAATAACAGTATCTTCAGCAACCCCCGGACACTGGACTGTCCCATGTGGCCATGTACTCACTCGCACTTTTAGCAAAGGGGGCAATTAAAGCTGTGACTGACAATTTTCCATGGCTGAGTTCATATGCATCTCCTATTTTTCCAGGGATTTTTGCCTCATTGTCATTTGGGATAGTGTTGCTACATCTCTAGTTATCCATTAAGAGTGGGAATGAGATACTAAAATATGCAAAAGAGACCCACTTGAGGACATGTTGAAAGCAACTGAGAAGGTGTCGTTTGACACTAAAAGGAAAAAAAAAATTTACGAGGAAGAAAATACCAGATGAACCTGTTTAACGTTCTGAAAGGATTTGTGTTCGTGCCTAATGACCGTTCTGGAGCACAGTTGAACATACCAAACAACAACACATTGTAACGTAAGTGCAAACAAAACTACTACTGAGCTCAGTCCTCTCTGCCCCATCCCCCACTTCCCATGGAGCATAGTTGTATAGTTGTATAGTAGTTGTGCTGGCACATTCCAAATCTAGTACCATTGTCTCATCTAAATCTCACCATTCTGTGTCCACAGATGAAGAGGTCCAGAAACAGAAAGAGAAGACAAACAGACCTGGAAGGAGATGTGAGAAATTAATAGACAAGGATTAAGATTGGAGGGTCACAAAAGGCTGAGGAGAAAACACACATAGAGGAATGCGTAAAGAGGGGCATAGGAAGAGGACCAAGAAAGAGGGCAAAAAAGGATCAAGTTTCCCCCAAAACTTCATAGGACAAAAGAAGAGAAACACAAACGTGTAACTCAGAAACACAGGGTAATAAGCAGTCACAAACATAAATATAAGCATTTTATCCTGCAAACGCTTTAGTTTTTGTCCTAGAATAAATTCATGACTAAATAAAATTATGCAACAAAATGTAGCATGAGCATAAATTTTCATTTGCTTCCACTTTATACAATCTCAAAAACTTTGCATTGTGTGCATCTCATTTTTTCTCATTTTCTGAAGATTTAGTGTGTGTCCTCTGGAAACATTACAGTTATCTATATTTATCATGAACAAACACAAGCATATTTTAGGCGAGTTCTAGTATATAAAGACAAAACTAGCTTTAAATTAAATGCTAGCAATTAAATCATAGGAAGAAATATCTTAATAGTAATAAATTAAATTCCACAGTAGTGGTTAGTTCTTATTTTTGTTATGACATGCATATAATACTTCTCTTTAAATTTCATTATATTGCTCATGATTTGACTCAAAGTATACTGAGGTCTCAGTGAACCACTTTTTACAATGATGTTCCTGAAATTCAGATTTATGAACAAGGCATGAAACTACACACCATCGTGTGTTCCTCTTTCAAATCTACATATTCCTGAGAAGTAGCCACCCAGAAGAGAACCCAATTACCAGGCTTCCTCCTATGTAGGAGGGAATGTGACTCATTCTTAGCCTCATGATGTGAATAGATGATTTGAGTTAGAAGCTAAGATGGCCACTGCCCCTGCCCTAGCTGGGATCTGGTTTCTATGTTAGTCAATGCTCTATCACTGTAGCAAACTCCCCAAAAGAATCAATATCTGAAGATATTGATTCTGAATATCTGAAGCAAGTGTCCTCTGGCTCACTGCTGTGGAGATATCAGTGTATGGCGACCTGACCCCATTGCTTGAGACTTTGGTAAGGCCACACTTCATGACTGGAGTGTGTAACGGAACAAAACCTTTGCCCTCGTGTCATGGCAAAGAGCAAAACGGAGGCAAAAGAAGGAAACAAGGTCAAGTAATCTCCTTCAACAGCAAACTTTCATTGACCCAAAGAACTCCCAGGATGCCTATGTGTAAGTTTCCAACCAGGTAAAGAGTTCCGTCTTGAAGAGAAGCTCCGGTAAGACTCGGGACGCTCTAAAGAGAGATGAAAATGCCACCCTTCAGGGAAACTCATTAAAACTCAGAAAGAGCCGGGCGGTGGTGGCGCACGCCTTTAATCCCAGCACTCGGGAGGCAGAGGCAGGCGGATCTCTGTGAGTTCGAGGCCAGCCTGGTCTACAAAGTGAGTTCCAGAAAGGGCGCAAAACTACACAGAGAAACCCTGTCTCGAAAAACCAAAAAAAAAAAAAAAAAAAAACTCAGAAAGAAAACAACTCAAAAGCCTCAGGAAGTTCCTCCTTCTCCATATATACCCAGTAAGGGCTGCTGAGAGACAAGCTCAGGCCTGCCCAGCTGCCTCTAAGAGGCAGAGACCCACTGAGCTGCCTGAAGAGACACTCTCCAATTGTTGAGCTGCCTGCAAATTCTGCAGTGTGCTCCAGGTTCCCAGCTTTTGCGAAAACTCTGTGCTAGAGTGGGCTTTGGGGGACAAGGTAGTCTTTGAGTCATGTCTGCTCCTGTAAGTAACCTCTCACCCATATTCCTACAAGTAACCCCAATTACTTTATTGGTTCATCAAGTTGCACTCTGGTGGTATCTGTACTTTAGTCTTTTATTGTCAGTTCCCTACATTTGTTCACTTCACAGGAATAATGTCATACAGTAAGGCCACACCTTTCAATGATTCTATCATCTCCTAATAGTACCACACTTGGACCAAGTCTTTATTTCCTGGACCTTGCGGGAGGGGAGCGGTATTTATCCTGCAAACTGAAGCAAGACTATTTCTCGAGGAAGCCATACCATGGGAGGAAATCTGAATTGCAGAATTAACATAGACAAAAGCCTACTAAGGAGCCATGCATACCCAAAATGGGATGCTGTAAAATTTAAGAGGTAACCTTTTGGTGGTTTAAAGCCACAAGCATTCTGTGGGTTGACTGTTAGTTCAAGAAGCATTAACCTAAATAATCAAAGAATAAATGACTTCCATTGTGTGGATCCCTTTCTTTATATTTATAGATCTTAATTAGGGTCGATAAGACTGAAAACGTGACCTCATTAAGTAGTATTGTACAATATATTATTTAGTTTACAAAAGATGAGCAAATGACATAAAATTCTTAATGGTCTAAATGACAATTTCAAATCAAAATGGATATTTGTCTGAACAAATTAGGATAGAGAAAATGAATCATTATTCAAACTCCTTAGAAACAACAGACACCTCTTATTATTTGCTATTTTGAAGCAATACAGAGTATCTTGAACTCCTGAAATTTCCACCAATCTAACAAAAAGAAAAGCGTAATTGCCCACTTGTCTCCCCAAGGATGCAAAATTAAAGAAACTCCAAGGATGGAAGCAAGGCAGTGTGTACTGAGCCTACCCACTGCTGGGTGGTATATGCAAATTGGTGTCAAAATTTCTTCACGCTGTAAATGTACAGTTAGTAGGAACTGACAACATGCTACACACACATAAAATAGGCCAACCATCACATTTCTGGCAGACAATGAGAAATGGTGCAGTCAGACACATAGCCATTCAATTTTGATAAACTATTGCATCTGCCACCAAAGTTGCCTCCAATATCTATGACCAATGATGTCAGGTCAAATTAATAATAATCTTTTTAACTTTCACATCTGGTAGTCAAGTAGACAACTGGTTTTCAAACTGTATCTCTAGGAGCCAGAATAGAAGGCAGACCATGGACAAAGTGATGGAGTGCTCTTGAGCCACCTCAACCACTTACATTCACGTTTGTTGCTTTTACATAGCAGAATTCTCTTTAAAAGGATGGTGTGACCCAGAATTCTAAATTTTACAATTATGGCCCTACAGAGTTCTTTTATGCCTTAGTTAAGATTTGGGGTTCAACTTTGGCTTTCTAAGGTACACCTTAAAAATAAAATTTAGTTTTAAAAAGTGCCTATATATGAATAATTACATGATTTGTATATATCTGACCCTGTAAAGTTGAAAATAATTTCAATACTATAGTAATTGAGGAAAAAAGTTAGTATATAAAGCTAATCTTAGCAAGGAAAGTATAAAGCAGATTAAGGATCCAATAGCTATGGTCTGGCTTTAGTCAAAGTGGCAAACCCCCTGTTGCAGGGCACATGACATAGCAGTTGAGGGAAAGGTGGAGAAGAGAAAAAATAGAGTTGATGGGCTAAACACTCTGCCAGTTTGGAGAGATAATATGTCATTGTCAAGAAAGTGAGGCCGGAGACTCCTGGCTAGAACGGTTGACAGCTTCCCGGAAAGGTCACAGGGGCCCGCAGAATGGTCAAGCAGAATGGTCAAGCCCTCCCTCTCCTCTTCTCAAGCTGTCCAGCTATCAAGATTCATATTCCCAGAGGAAGTGGGATGCTATGATCTTTTATCTTTCAGCA
The DNA here is from genome assembly GCF_007827085.1 of Peromyscus californicus insignis. Lineage (NCBI taxonomy): Eukaryota > Metazoa > Chordata > Mammalia > Rodentia > Cricetidae > Peromyscus > Peromyscus californicus. The sequence goes on from NW_026294617.1 coordinate 29,881,121, forward strand.
AAAAAGTAAAACCTTTTGAAAACTACGCGTCCATGCATTCATCTTATATTTACTAATATCTTTTCTTAGACCACAGTTTCACAGGCAAACCTCTCTCCAAAGGGAAAATATTATCAAGGCAAACACACTGTCTGATGACTCAGTGACACATGATCAAGGGAAACGGGGCAGGGGGTGCTCAAAACCACTGATCCCTCATGTTTCTTCTCTCCCATAATTCCCCTCACCTTCTTTCTCACATGCCTAGAATTAAAAATTTCCATATATACGATCCCAGTGTAAATAGTTTGGAGGAGCATTAAATGTCACTCCAACTCTGACTTTGATATTTGTCCTAACTTGATTTCGTGGGACCATCAGGAAGTCTCTACATTTCAGTCTGAAAGCCGGGCCTCAGTCAGGTGTCCATCACTAGTAAATACACAAGAGCATCGGATTAGTGGAGTCTAGAGGACACTCCCTGGAATCTTCATTCCTCTACAGTTTTTGAAACGAGAGTCCCAGAGGATTCCCTGAAGCATCCAAGTTCCTGCTCTTAGACCAGAGCACCAGAATGTAGTTTTGCCTTTGCTTTTTCTGTCTCTCAGAGGACAGAACAAGCACCAATTTTACAATCTCCTCCCTCCTCTAAAGATGTGTTGCTGTCCTCAGCAGGCACCCAACACATCAGAGCACCTTCCATCATTACCATCTAAAAATGCCAATCTGACTGAAAGAAAAACGATCATCCTAGAAGATAATTTAGTGGATAAGTGAGCTGTCCACCCTCCTGATTCTACACAGACAGTCTGTGATGAAACCAAACCTCTACAGACTGCACCACCATAAACACTCACGGGGGGTTTCACAAGTCCTTGTATTTTATCACTTTGGCATCTGTCAAAAGTTTCTTGTGTCTACCATTATCACCTGAATTTCAGGAGAGTGTAGACAGCAATACAATAAAGGTATTGAGCAAGTTCACTGACACCGAGCTCGTGGATTTGACCAACACTTGCCAAACACCTTCTATTTTCTAATTATTATAAGTAGAGTGATTAAAATATCAAATGTACAGAAATTCTTCACTAGTGGAACCTAAAATTCAAACAGGACCAGGGGTAGGGGACTATCTCCTAAGAAGACTGTTTGTCCCAAATTTCCCCATTCTGGTTGGTCTTAGATCAAAGTGTCCCTCTTCAGAGAACCTTTTCCCCCTTTTCTAAGGAGGTCTCGGAACAGTGTCTTTGAGTCTTTATGTGTTAATACACAACAAATTCCACAAAGAAACTAAGTGTTCCCTAAGCATTCTGAAGTACCCCAAAGATTTCCTCTAAGTATCTAATGAAAACATCTTTGAAGATGAAGGACAAACATCTGTTTGTCCCTCTGAAATATAACTGATTTTATGCTTCTGTATCTTTGTGTTTGTGGGTGTGTGTATACATGGGTGTGTGTGGCAGAGGACAACCTCGGATATAGTTTCACAGGTGTTCTCCAAGTAGCCAGCCAACTGCCGAGGGTCTATTTGTCTCTTACCATCTACAAGAGCATGTTACTATTCCGTTTTATTTTGGGGTTTTTATGTTTATTTGGTTGGTTGGTTGAGTGGGTTGTTTTTGTTTGTTTGGTCAACTTGACCAAAACAAACTAGAGTTACATGTGAAGGTGAACCTCAATTAAAAACCATCTCTATTAGATTGCCTGTGGGTAGACAGGCCTGTGTGCTGTGGAACAAATCTTTGTATACTGTAAATATGTATTGCTTTCATTGTTGATAAAAAGCCATTTGGCTGATGACGGACTTTTGGGCAGAGAGAATGCTGCAAAGAGGAAGGGTGGAGTCAGAAGAGTCAACAGCCAGCAGCCAGGTGAAAAAAAAAGCAGGACATGCTCGTGGTAAAAGCCACTAGCCTTGGGGCAGCACATAGATTAATAGAAATGGGTGAATTTAAGTTGTTAGAGCTAGTTAGTAATAAGCCTGAGCTATTGGCCGAGCATCCATAATTAATAATAAGTCGCTGAGTGGTTATTTGGGAAGCAGCTGGCAGACCAGAGCTGGTTGTGGTCTGAACAAAAAACCCCCACAAAACTCCACCTACAACTATGGAGCATTTTATTGATGGCTGAATGATATGGGAGGGCCTTAACAGTTGTGGGTGGTTCTACCCCTGGGCATGTGGTCCTGGGCTGTATAAGAAAGCAAGCTGAGCAAGCCAATAAGCAGCATTCCTCCATGGCCTCTGCTTCCCTTCTTACCTTGAATTCTTGCCCTTACTTCCCTAAGCGATGGAGTGTGACCTGAGAGCTGTGAGATGAAATAAGCCTTTTCCTCTCCAAGTTGCTTTTGGATGTTTGTCACAGCAATAGAAACCTAACAATGACAGTCATTATAACCAGCTCACACACCATGGGTTCTAGGAATGAAGTTCATGTTCTCACATTTGTAAGCCAAGTGCTTAAGGACTGAGCTATTTCTCCAACCCAAGTATAACTTACTTTTATGACACTTCTAGCCACATATGGAAAAGGCTTTTGGATTCTTTGGTTTCTGTTAATTTTTTTAAAAAAATATTCTATGTGTATAGGTGTTTTCCCCCACATATATGTCTGTGTACCATGTGCCTGCCAGCCCCCAGGAGGCGAGTAAAGTGTGTTGGATCACCTGGGAACTGGAGTCACAAATGGTTTTGACTCCCCCATGTAGGTAATGGAAATTGAACACAGGTTCTTAGAGTGGCCAGTGTTCTTAACTGTTAAGTAATCTCTCCAGTCCTGGGTTAAATTTTAAACTTTTTGTATACTGTTATTCTAGGACATCTATAATTTAAAAAAAATCTTATTAAAACAGGAAGAGACATTTATGCCATCAGAATCTAAAACTTAGATATTTTTTAATCAATTAATAAAACTAAGTTTTAGAGTAGCGAGAAGACACAAAAGAGAGCAAATTTGTCACTTGAAGCAAACTATATCTTTTCTTTAATTCATACTCTATCTTATATGACTCTCACCACCATGCGATAAGTCAGCAAAGCTCCCAAAAGAAGATTCCAGAAAAGTAAATGGAAGCAACAAGGGAGCTTTACCACAGAAGGAAATATTCATTCTATCAAAGTGTTGTGTGGATCCCAAATTATAAAATCTCTCAGAATACCTGATTTGTGAGCAGGATAAAGCTACTCCTAGCCAAGATAATTTTTAATAAAAATCAGGAACCTCCTGGATTCACACAGCAGTCACACACAAACAATGTTCCTTAAAACACAGACTGACTGGAAACCAATGCTGGACCAGAAAGGGTACAAGGGTACGCCACACCACTGCAAGGCTCCCTGTCAAAACAGTGCACAATTGGACAGACATCACAACTGCGCTTGCTTGTGTTTAATTGTTTTCTAATATATAATTTAAATATACCAAGTACCCTGGAGCCATCATGGGGAAAACAGGCTAGTGATGAAATAAGCCAATATCACCATAACCACTTTGTAAGAAAAGTAGCCAACATGTAAGAAAGCCAGGAAAAGAAGATTTCCCTATCTTTTTGGTAGATACATTCCTTCGAAAGAGAAGATGCCAAGAAGAAAAGTATGTATTATTCTTTTTAATGTAGAGTGGAATCTATGTAATTGCTTAGGACACATGTTTATTATTTTACCAACATGTGATAAAAGATTAATTCTCATGATTATAAACCCAAAGAGTTTGGATGCATTTATAAACTTAACTAATATTTAATCCTCAATAGGCAATGCTGGCAACTGTAAATATCACCAGCAATATTTCTTCATGTTATCACTGCTATTTCTGTTAATATTTTTGGCATGTTGGCTTGTTAAAAGTATTCTGAAAATAGAAAATCATGTTTAAAATGCTGTATTAGTGTTTTCAGAGGGTTAAGAAGGCCAAAAAGAAAAAAGAATTAATGTCATTCACAGCTACCTTCATTCATTAACTTTCTTTTCATTCAAGAGGACAAAAAGAAGCAAACTTAATAATTAAGCATGGCCCATAGAGAAAGAAATGTATGGAGAAAGATATCTGCCACACAAATGATACAGTGGGGGCATTATTATAAGAGATAATGCCTTCGAGACAACTTGAAAAGCCATGGGCGTTACATTTCAAAGCACTATTCATGTTATTTCCATATACAGGAAAAGCTGAACAGAAAATTCCTCCATGCAAACATAAGTTGTACCCAGTTTGGGTTTGTTTAAAGTAACAGAGTAGTAATGGAAGCAGCTCTTCTCTCCCAAATAAAAAGATTTTTAATAATAAAATTATATAGTAATTGGCTGTTATGCCAATAGAAATGACCTGAAAATATCTTAGTAGAGAACATAAAATTTAATGTATATTATCATATCATGACAAGTGCCATAATTTATGAGCTTCATAAACTTAGGGGTTTTATCACTTTGTGTGTGTGTGTGTGTGTGTGTGTGTGTACACACTAGATTTTCTCCAAAAATAATATGTGTGTGTGAAAGAGAGGCTTAAATGTTTTATATAAAACAGGCTATGACCATAAAAGCAATATACATAAATTAAAATGCTTATTATATTTAAATGCAAATGCAAAAGTTCTGCAAGTTGGCATGTCAAACAAACAAACAGAACAAAAGTGACATGGGGGGAAGACAAAATGACTGCACCACGAGGCTGTGTCCAGGCCCTAGAAGTGCAGAGGAAGAAGAGTAGAACCAGCAACAGGAAGTAGTGACGTCGGTGCTGGAGGGAAGCGGCATCTCTTCTTTAAAAGGCATTAGGCAGCACAAGCAGTGACCTTTCAATGCTCACTGCACATTAAAAAGTAGACTCAACCTGGCATTCAATCCGAAGGAAATAACTGGATCCATAGACATAGAAATCTATGATCGAGCATTATTGTATCAAGGAAAAATTGAAATGTTTTCAACATTCAACAAGAAAAAGAGAAAAACAGAGGTATGCCATCCACCACTAAAATAGTGTCCACTAAGTGAAGGATACGGAAATCAAATGGAATAGTGTGAGATGAAAAACCCAGGGCAGATCTGTAGCCACCTAAGTAGAAAAAGCTGGGAGTGGGGCACAGCAGGTGTGTGAGATAAGGCTGGGAATGGGGCATTAATGAGGTAGACAACACCCTGGGAAAACACAACAAATAAACAAGAAGAAAATATCAGAATGCCCAAGTTGTGAAGAGAAATGTATATGTATCTTTATCCCAAGCCAAACAATCATATGAACACACACACACACAGGGGTAGGGAACTGAGGACCAAAATTATCCAAGTGAGTACTATTTTGATTCAGTATGATTCACAGACTACTCATGGCTCTACATTTCTCTTTTGTAATTTGTTGGAATTTTCAAATTTGGCTGTCTGTTATTATTAAAGAGAAAGAGTGCATACTGGCACATTGGAAATCCAATGAAAATCATTTTCATTGCTATTGAAAATGTTACTTTCACTGTTGTAGCAGAGGATAAAATATGTGGAAAATTGGTCATCATCTGATTAAATGGATTATTGGATTCCAACCACTTTTTTTTTTTGAGTCCCAGCTACTTTTAAATGAGACAAATAGCATGTGCTCATCAGTAGAATTCAGAAACAAGAGAGTCAGGGTAATTTTGGTGTTTAAGTGTCTCTGGTCAGAAGGGCAGAGTGGGCAGGCAGAGTTTTGAGTCCTGGAAATTCCACCCATCTGTCTCTATAGAAATGGCAATGATAACCGCTTCATTTGACATGATGTTTAGAGAACAGGGAGTCTAGCTACCCTGCTTAGTCATGGATTTGTATCATCAACCTGAAGGTTTAAAAAGCACCTAGACACCCAGAGTGGAGCTTCCCACTATGCTGACTCACAGCTCAGCCTGTGGTGTAGTATAAAGAGGAAAGCCCCATGACTCAGAACATCGCATCCCTGAGTTCGGGGCATACTTGCTTTCTTCCCACATTGTCACTTGGTCATCTCTCCCTGCCAGGAAGATCAAGTAAACAGACATTTGCATACATTCAAGACATGTTTAACCTTTGTTACCTAAAGCCCTACACAGCTCTAAAACAGAATCTCAGAGCTTTGACCTCTGCTCACTGCTCAGCTCACTTATTGTTTTGTCATTTTCAGACAGACAACAAAAGTTAACCATGTCTTCTGTATCAATTTCTTTGTTCCTTCCCCAAGTACAAAATACAGAAAGTGGAACTTTGATGCTTTGATGGTATCAATATCAGAAAAATTAAATATAGCCATTCAGAGATAGGAAGAATCTAAGAGTCAGTGTACATGTGGAGACACTGGAGAAAATAAAAGCAGGTATTCCTTTATAGTATCCTGAAACTTTAGCATTTCTTCTTCATAATATTTCCTTTTTAATCTTATGATCTCACGACCTTTGCTAAGTGACCTGGAATAGATTACTTACTTCTACTAGTCTAGAAACCACATCTGTTATCTGCTTGCCGAATGATTTTAGAAAGCTGCATTTTACTGTTCTAAAGAACAGTTTTATTAAATGCTGCGCAGGACATGTCTAATGGTGACATTTCCCCACCAGCTAATTTCAAGGCTAAAATTTTGCCATAGCCACATTATAGACTGGTGTGACTTACTTTCTCAAGCCAAATTGATCATGGTTGAAACACGACCAGGGGATATTTAATAAACTAAGGCATGCAGGACATGCCAATGAAAAATAACGCAAAGACATATAAAGGAAGATAAATACAAACAGAACTATTAGTACAGGGTGATAATATGAAAAATTTAAGAGATTGCTATTTGTTCCCAAGAGAATGGGAATAGATTAACAGAAGGATCAGAAGGAGAAATGGCATCATGAAAAACCAACAGAGCTGACACTTTGGAAAGGCAGGATCTGGGATACCTGTAAAAGCCCAGTGATATATAGACATCTCAACCCTTAAAAACCACTTCACTTACAGCATCATGCATCCTAGCCTGCCACCTTCATTTTGTGTGAGAAGAGTACATCACTTAAGTTTCAACTCTTCACATATGAGTGCATATTTGAATGTTGGGCTTCAAAATTAAACTCACAAACAGTTTTCCATGTGGTACTGTGTGACCTCTACAAAATACAATGGTATTTGATTATAGCAGTCACAACTGATGTATACCAAGGCTGAGAGCTGGTAGGCCTTTCTCACAGGTAGAACTATCTATTAAGAAAGTTCTATAAAGAAAGAGGGAAAGAATGTAAAAGAAATGAAGAAAATACAGCATAGCAGCAAATAGCCAGCAAACCCAAAGAAACATAAGCCTATTTCCTTAGAAATCCAAGTACAAAAATATTCTATGATTTTGTAATACAGTAAAAGATTACAAATGCTTAACTGAAGATGAGATAAATTCTGCTTCATAGAGAGTGGTGCTTCTGAAGAGGGTGGCATTTACCTTAAGATGATAAGCAAATTGAACACTAAGTTAAGGCAAAGGAAAGAAAGAAAGAAAGAAAGAAAGAAAGAAAGAAAGAAAGAAAGAAAGAAAGAAAGAAAGAAGGAAGGAAGGAAGGAAGGAAGGAAGGAAGGAAGGAAGGAAGGAAATGAAAGAGAGAGAAAGAAAAAAAGGAGAGAGGGAGGGAAGGAGGGGGAGGGAGAGAGAGGGAGGGAAGGGGGAAGGAAGGGAGATCAGATAGTCTATCATTAAATAAGTGTCTACTGTAAGAATGGCACTATCAAACATATGAATATAGTATCCTTAGTTCCCACCACAATTGTATTTGGTGAGAGTCAGAGCACATAAACAGCAGGTTAATATTTGTAAAAAGCAAGATTGCAAATACTTGTGAAAATTACGACGGAGGGCTCTCCCTCTCTTCTGTCATGCTAACTGGTGCAAACAAATAACGAGATCCTAAAGGGGTTACTGAAAACATCGTCCGTGACACAGGAGACTTCTTCAAGGATCCTTTCCTGCTTGTATTTATCTTTTAAGAGATCCAATAAGGCACACAGAAAAGTACTAACTAAAAATCTTCTGGACATCCGAGGTTTACCAGGAACTGTCTCCTGTGAGCATACATGATAAAGAAAATAACTAGAATCAGGGATTCCTCATCACACAGCATTACTGATTTCCTCACGAGTGGTTCTTCCTGGCCCACTCACAGATCATGAACCTTCCCTCAGGTATCCTCACTGAGTGAGATTCCTGTATGTGGCCCCTGGTTTAAGGTCTAATAGATCAGTTCATTTCCCCCATTCACCCACCTATAACTCTGCCTTCTGAAACTAACTCTGGCCACTAAGGTAGGGTTTCTTCTATCTCACCTCTTGGTGTGGTTCCCATGGTGATCCACCCTCCTTCCCACATCTGGCCTCTTGTCCCACCTACACAGGGTATGCTACAGTTAAAAGGACAGGCAGCTACCAAGCATCCCTCTCTAATAAGCAAGACGACGGTGGGAAAGGACAAGGAACATCGATAGCTAAGCCACCAAGCAAAACATTCCCAGAAGCAGAAATGGTGTCTCGGTTGGTATGGTGGCCTGGTGTCTATAATCACAGTGCTGGAGAGGCAGAAGCAGCTACATTGCAAGTTCAAGACCATCCTGGGTTACATGCAGAAAAAAAGAAAACAAAAGGCAGAAAAATCTAGAACCTTGGCCATCTGATCCACGTGGATCTGTGAATACAGCATCACTATGAAACTCATTGTGTCTTGCAGTACCAATGGTCCACCAGCCTGTCTCCTAGCCCATGCTCACAGTCACTTTTCTCTTCTCCTATGCCCACCTTTCCCCTGGAATATCGAATGAGTGATAGTTGAATCTTTAAAGTATTTTGCTTGAAAGGTTTCCAGATTCTAGCCCAAGTTTCCTATTTGATGGTACAAGTCTAAGGTCTTCTTTTTTTTCAAAGGCTTTCAAAATTGTGTGTGGGTCTGCTTGTGGTTATGGCTATCTGTGTGGGTATGTTCAACTGTATGCAGGTGCCCATGAAAGAAGAGACATTGAATTCCTTGGAGCTGGGGGTGTATATGATTGTGATCCACCTGACATGGGTCCTGGGAACTAAACTTGGATCATCTGAAATAGCAGCAAGCACTCTTAACCACTAAGAAATCTTTTCAGCCATATCACTAAACTGTGACACTTCCCTATTTCCAATAACACAAGCCATCAGCATGACTATTGATTTCTCTACAGTCACTCATCTAAAAGAAGAATTAAAATATCATAGAACCCAAAGCAAGTTAGATGTAAGCATGTCTCATTTGCCCAATCATAATATCTAAAAGAAAAAAAAAATGTCACTGATCAAGAGTCCTTTACATTTACATTTTGAGCATTTCCATGCCTAACCAAATTCTCTTGTTTGGATACTTTTGAGTTATAAATTTCTTTATAAATGAATTATCTCCTCTTAGCTCATTTGTTCTTCCAGTGGCAGAAAGAATAGATGGATGAACCTTTTTCACTAAAAAAGAAACATCCCCAGCCCTGTATTTGTGATGAGAGCACATGGACACAGTGCTGATTCATCTTGTTGTCTAAGTAGGTGACCTTCTCTATCTTGGGGCAGAGATAGTGTGGTGATTACGTGGTTCTGCCAGAATTTCTGCTACATACTGTGTTACTGTGTCTCATATAGCAATGGGACAAGTATAAAAGGCAACTAACTTCTCAGTGATGTTGTTTTATTATGATCAAACATACAAAAGATGGTTGAAGTGTGTCTCCATCACTGCAACTACATGTAAACTCTGGCATCACAAGAAGAAAACTCACTGGACTTGCCATAGAGTTAATACTTTTCAAGCACTAATTCCCATCCACACCCAAATGCTTTCCTGCCTGCCAGTCTCACTGGCTGCTAGATAAGGACCCAAAGCCTTATGATGGAAGCTTATGCTTACTGCAGCCTAACACCCACACTCTGTCCTACACAGAGTGTATTACACATTATTCTCTGAAATCAGTCATTCTTCTACAGTCTTGTGCATGCCCAGTCACTGCCTCAGACACCTCCTTTTCTCTGTTCTGCTTTCCACTTCCCCTTCTTCAGCAAAGTTACATCCTTAATTAGCATGGGTGCTCTTTATGGTCAAGAATCACTTCTGCCTTTTGTCCCCCAAAGATTAGCACTGTGTTAGAAAGACCCTGAGTTCTGCAGCTAGAAAAACGTGGATTACCATCCTAATCTCACGGGCCAACTGCCTGGCCATAAGAATGTATTCCGCTCCTTTGAGCTTCAGCTTTCTTCTCTGCACAGGACACATATCAAGCTTTGAAAATACTCATCCAAGTTACTAACCCCTGAGACCCATCTATGAGCCAGATTAAAATACTGTTTATATATTTAATAAAGAATTATTTTTTAATCTAGGTGTGGTAGCACACACCTATTATCCCTAACTTGGAAGACTGAGGCAGGAGTATTGCCCTGAATTCAAGGTCAACCTGGGCTACCAAAGGAATGCAAAGCCAGCATGAATGATAAAATGAGACCTATCTAAAAAAACCATACATATACAAAACAAGATTTTATATCTTTAAATTATATAAAAATTTATAAAACTTAAGCTTGCATTCTCATGCACTGTACTAACTAGCTTCTCTACTAGAAAAAGTAAAAATAAAATGTTTAAAATACATGTTGTAAGCCACTCAGACCAAGGCCTTGTTTCACAGATTTCATAAAAGTAGTTTTGATAAGATAGTCTATCTAAAAATAGGGAACTCTAGTCAGACTACAAGCAGTCCATTCATTCTATCAGCATCATCAATCAAATGTGTGATGACAGCCATCCAGGTGTGAGCATGCTAACATTTATCACAAAAGGAAAAAAAAAATGTCTTCCAAGAAATTCCTTCTGACTCAGATGAGTGAGCCTGGTGTCGCCCTCCCCCAGCCTCCCAACTACTAATAAGTAGGTGATTTGCTGATGGTGCAGACAACATTCCAAGCTGATTATTAGGTCACATGAGCAGAAAAGGCATCCCCTGTTCATGAAACAATTACGTTAATCCTTTAATTTTTTTCAGAGCTTATGCTTATAAAATATTCTAATCCTCTAAGAATATAGGTTTGGGTTGCAGCTGGTGTTTGAATATTACTTGTTGAGCTCATTAGCATTTTTGAATTTCACATATTCATCCCCACAAACCTGAGAAGAGCAAAATAAAGGATTATTATTTCCATATTATAGTGGCAAACAAAGGCTCCCCAAGCCAAGTGAGGTGTGTACGAGGTCAAACGGCCGTTCAAGGCCAGACAGGGCTTGAATTTTGATTTTCTGAACCAGCAGTATTTGCAATGACTCTATAAACAAACATAGTTCATAACAATGAAGGAATTCCTCTTCCTCACCAGAAGGTCTTAACTTCCTTTGGTTTCCTTCAAATTTATCCTGGGATTAGGTCTTGATTGTGCCTGGACAAATGCAAGGGTTGTTTCTTTTCCTGAGTGGAATGATGTTTGAATGACTGGAAAAAATTATCAAAATAGTTTTGAGGCATGATGTGTGTGGACATAATGACCCTTATGTCATGACCTAGAGACATAATGACATACCTTGCAGCTACCCATAAAGAATCACGTGAAAGTTTATTTCTAGTCTAGCGGGAATCTTAAGCAGAAGTGGGTCAGCGTAATTGCTTAAGCAGCAACAGACCATAGACTAGAGCTTACAGTTCTAAGAAGGTTTTCATTGATTACAACCCAGACTGTAAAACTTATTTATGAGCCACATTTTGGGCATGGTTGCTTGACTTTCAAATGCAAACATAGCAAAGAGTGAAGGTAAATTATCTGCATAAATGAGAATATGGATGAGGGGGGTTGTGAACGTGTGACCTCAAAATTGGGAGACAAGCTGATGGCTGACTTGATACTTCTAAATATGGAGAGAATAGCTATGTAGATGAGTAGATGGAAACCGGAGTAGATGCTTGAACGTCACTACAGCATGAGTGCCTAGATTCCAGAAACTCTGATCTAGGACCCCAAGTGTGAGATATATTGTTCCTCACTTGAATAATATCTACTGCATCAAGACATCAACAACCACCCTGCTTATATCGTTCAAACAATAATTTATCCAAACTAGAAATGGTTATAAATTAGAAAGTTGCTAGTCAACAGGCACACATAAAACAAAAAGGCACAGGTGTGGTGGCACAGGCCTTTCCTCCCAGCACTCTGGAAACAGAGTCAGGTGGAGCTCTGTGAGTTCATGGTCATCCCAATGTGTATAATGAGTTCCACACTAGCAGAGCTACATAGTGAGACCCCCAACTCTAATCATAATAAATATTATTAAGGTAGACTGATTCAAAGGCACAATAGTCAGTTCCTCACTTTGTCACTTATGACTTGCTGCTGTTTAAGATAGAACAGATTCATGCTTCAGTTTCTAAGCTATGTCAGAAACTCTCCAGCTTCCCCTTTCTAAGACTCTGCATTCTATAGCTCTATCCACTCTACCAGTCATGATCTCTTATTTCTTTCTCTAAAAGAAACCGAAATTGGGTGAAAATAAATTAACCACTGTTATTGATCCCAAAACATGATTTTTTTTTCTGTTCTGGATGTCAAATATAAACTTCAATGAGATTAAAAATAGAACTCAGAAATGACTGAACTGAAAGGAGCAAGAACATTCAAAAGCACTCCCCTTCAAAAACCTGCCTTTTGATGTGGTTGGAATCCAAAAAGAAAAAAGAAAAAGTCCTGTGCCTTCCACAAAGCACTTGAAGGATTAATATCTGTCTTCTTTGATTACCCCATGATAAAATATTATAATATAATCCTATAATTTCTGCATCACTTATTTGATACTTCAGCCTTATATGAACAAAGGCTCTCAGAGCCAAATGTAATTTTTATGCATATGTGAAGCTGAGAAATGCAAGAATTTTGATCCCAAGGTACCTCAACCCTGTGTTCCATTGGGAGAAACTTTCAGACTGAGCAACAGCAAGGAAGAGCACACTGGTGACCTTGACAAAGATACAACCATCTCTTTCTGCAATATAGTCACATGCTGGCCTCTGTCTGTCTCAGTGGCCCCAATGATGTCATTATATTTCTATTGTGAAACACAGCAGAACTGCTGTGTATTTATTCCTAGGAAACTTGTATTTATTCCTAGGAAAGCACAACATGGACACATTTTAATTTAGGTGTTAGTTATTTCAAAACGGAAGAGCAGCAGTGTCCTGACTTAAGATAAATCTAATGATGCATGTTGATATTAATAGAGGGAAAAAAGTTTTATTTTGTCAAAGGGAAGACTTTTGTGAACTTGGATGTAAATTCAGTTTTGCAATTTGTGTTACTTTTCAATTCCATTACAATTTAAATTTTTCATGTATTTCTTACTTATGAGGACTGGAATATTAGGATAATTACCATCCATTTAAAAGTAGTAAACAAAGGTTCAAAAGCAATTTGCCTCATCGTGGGGTTGAATCCTTAAAATCCTCTATTCAGAAACTTCATTGTTTAAGAGATTCACTTGGCAAATATGTTTGTAAGTTACATTGGTTTACTAACATAGGCTTTTCTATAAATTTATTTAAAAGGAATTGTCTAGAAAAACAGTTTATATAACCAAAGAGCATCAAACATGACTATATATAATAAAAATTTAAATATATTCTAGGATTATAAAATTTCAATATTTTGTAGTAAACAATTTCATAAACATTAGCACAATACACACACACACTAAAACATGCTGTTATTTGCTAATGAGTTGAAATCTTCTAATTGAGCCCATGAAGAGGAAGATTGAGCTCATATAAGGCTGAATCTTAAAAATGCCAAAATGAAAGATAAAAAGAATTCCAAGCCCAGCTTCAGTCTTTTCTCATGCAACTTCACTACAAAACATTAAGGCAAATTGTGTTTTTTTCTGCTCGCTTGTTTTGTTTCGCTATCTTTAATCAGATTATTGGTTTATATACCTTGTACTTACAGGTCATATAAAACAATATAATAAGAAATAAAACAGTCGGTAAGAAATTAAATGCCTATCTTAAAAATTTCAGAGTGTAACAGCTGAACCAAATACAAACATCAGGATTGTTTGGAGGACCACTGTTGGCCAATCAGAGGGATTATACTACCTCACTGATCTCACAGTACTTTTCCCAAAGCAAGTTCCTCTTCTAAGTTATCACTGGCACAAGGAGTGATGACTTTGAGGTACCAATTAATATAAACTGGGAGCAGGAGAGATATTAATTAAACGTGACACTCTGATTATTTAAACCTTCTATCTAAGTTGATCATTCAGAGCACGGTGATGGCTTGTTCTTCAAAAATGATGGATGGTATCAAGCTTTAGTGACTCCCTCTATATCTGTGGTTTCCAACACTTCAGAGCAGAAGGGACAAATGATGTGAGAAGAACATGAGAACAAGTCTAATAGACAGGCTGACTAATCTCAGACCCCCAAGGTCAAACCAAAGCAATCCATTTCTTAGCTTTCATCAACACAAGACATGATTTATCAATCGATGAACAGGATTTCAAACATTATACATCTAAATGATATGTTCTTTGTACTGTGTAACTTTTTGAACAATGATAGATTGTGTGATATATTCCCTACAAAAGTAATGTCATGAGGCAAAACTCATTATATTTCCCAAAACACATTAAAAAAAACCCTGAATATGTCATCTGTCATTATTATGCCACATGCCATTTGAGGAGATTATATTTCCAAACTAGATTCCTTGGAATTCTATGCCCTTCATAGTTCAAACCTTTCACATTAATGTTCCCTGAAAATAGTACTCTTATTCTACTGCATTTATTTGTGGGGTTGGTCAACGAGTTATGGATAATTATTAAACAATATAATAAAACTGTTATTTCTTGTGTGGCTATAAAATTTAAAGGAGTTTGAGAGATGCCTCGGTGGGTAAAGTGCCTGCCACACAAGCCTGAGGGGCTGGGTTCAGGTCCCCAGCATCTGTGTGAAATTCAGGCGTGGTGGTGCCTGTAATCCCAGTGCTGACAAGGTAGAGACACACGGACCCCTGAAGCTCACTAGCCAGTCAGTCTAGCGAGACAGTGAGCTCCAGGCTCAGTGAGAGACCTTGTCTCAGAAAAATAAGGTTGAAAGGGATTAGAAAAGACATCCAACAGGGACCTCTGGTATCCATATGCATGCATACACACATGTGCATACGCACCAGCGTTAATATTTATAGAGGAGGGAGTACTGTTAAAAAGAAAAAAAAAAAAGGCCACAAGGAAATTTCTTAACTGTAATGTAATGTAAATGCAAGCATAGATATAATTGCCAAGCTGTTCTCTCCCTTGTTACAGCACCTAACAACTGTTTTATGAGGCATGCTTATGATAGCTCAGAAATGAGTTCATAGTGTCATGTTAGGTAACCTGGGAGATGTCTCACAAAGAGATTCCTTGAGAAGAGTAGCCAGTGGATATGAGGAAACTTCACTCTTCATCCTACCTCGCTAAAATTGCATTGCTATTTTCACTGACTTAAATTAATTATCGCCCTCTCTCCATTAGTTTGGGGAAGATCTGATTGCTCACATGGAGGAGGTAGTAAAAGGGTTATACCCTTGGCTGATGATTCATTGCACCAGCTGCCAGCAAGTTGCATGTCTCGGCACACCTGGACACATGCACCAGTGACTGATTAGGAAACACATTTATCTTGGCTCATCACAAAGGAGATGCAACCATAATTACTCTCCCTTGTAATGAAAGGCATTCTGGAACCTGTGTCCACCTACAAAATAATACAAAGTACGCTTTTGGACCAGATCCACATAACTGTGCCATCTGTTCTAGATACTTAGCTCTAAATATTTCCCAAATCTTTCTTGTGGTCTAAAAATAAAATACAGTTTGAAAAGACCTATGCTAGCTGTTAAAATGGTCACAAGATGTCATGTTAAAACCTAACACTAATGAAAATGATCAAAACTCCGAGTTTCTTTGGTTGATAAATACAGAACATGACCTTAACCTTCACTGCATACTTAGGAAATTTTGTGGATTTATCATGCTTTAATTTAGAGAAAATGGATATATTGGTTAAGTTTTGCAGAGTCTTCTAAATGAGAACCAACTTAACTCAGTATGCTGTGTGAAAGAAGAAAAAGGAATCAAAGCTTTTGTTCTTCAACTTGTCTCATTGTAATGACTTCAAAATTCTGAAGACTCTTAACATGTACTAAGAAATCCCTTAAGTAAGACATTAAAGTAAGACGCTATATGAGAGATTTCATAGCAGTTACGAGAATGTTAGTTTACATCTAATTGAGTTGTTGGCCAAAGGGGTCATATAGGAATCTCCAAACAAACCCGGCTTGCTCTCCACACTGACAGCAAGGCCCATTGCTGAAGCCAACACATACACAACTCATTGAACATGGAGATGTTTAGCCAGTGCCTACATAAAGCCTTCACCTACATTCCAGTGTCCTTAGAACAGGAAGGTACTCTGCACACTGTCAAAACCACCAGAGAAACAAAACCAAGCTAGTCACAAACCCTTTATCTACAGTGGTGTCTTGTCTGCATGATATATGAGGGCGATCGTGGCGCAAAGCTTGTGGGAGTAACCAATCAACAACTGATTTAACTAAAGACCCACTCCACGAGATGGAACCCATACCCAACTGCTTGAGTGACCAAGAAACTGAGACTAATAAAATGACATCTAATGATATTCTGCTAAACTCATAGATCAGTGTGCCTTGCTCAGCCATCATCAGCAAAGCTTCCTCCTGCAGCACATGGGAGCACAGAGACCCACAGCCAGACACTACACATGAAGTGAGAGACCTTAGAACACTCAGCCTTAGATGAGATGTCTCCATCAAATCCTTCCTCTCAGAACTCAGGAACCCCATGGAAGAGGAGATGGAAAGCCAGAGGGATGGAGGACACCAAGAAAGCAAGGCCCTCTAGATCAACATGATCAAATCTCATATGAACTCACAGAAACGGAAGCAGCATGCACAGGGCCTGCACATGTCTGCACCAGGTCTTCTGCATGTATATTATGGCTTACAGTTGAGCATTTTGACGGGAGTCCTGAGTGTGGGAATGAGTGGGTCTCTGACTCTTGTACCTTCTCTTTTCCTTCTGCTGGTTCGTCTTGTCCAATTTTGATGAGACAGTTTTTGTTTTATCCTATTATATTTTATTTTGTTGTATTTAAAAAATTAATTAATTAATGAGTTAATGAATGAATAAATAAATGAAAACTAGCCACTAGGGTAAAAGCTAACAACGGAACTGGTGTTTATACCTGCTGAGAGAGGGAACATCAATTTTCTCCAATAGAGTGACACTGGGTATATCAACCACTCTAGGATAGGCCTCATGTTCAAGAGTAGTTGATTGGATGCCACTGTTTTGTGTGTGTGTGTGTGTGTGTGTGTGTGTGTGTGTGTGTGTGTGTGTGTGCTTATTTGGTTACAATTTAGGGGGAGAGCTGGGTCACCGGTTTTATTTTGTTTTCTTCATTTTGTTGTTATATTGGGTTTTTGTTTCTTTTTGAGAAAGAACTTAAAGTTAGGTGAGTAGGGAGGGGGAGAGGATATGAAAGGATTTGGAGGAGGGAAAGAATATGGTCAAAATACATTTAAATTTAAAAATTATTCTAAATAATAAAAAATATAATTAAAAAAGCACACTTTCTAAATGACCCAATTTTTATTTCTAGCACCCACGTCGGGAGGCTCACAACTGACATGACTCAAGGAGATCTAACACTTTGGCCTCTGCAGACACCTGCACTCCTGTGCACATTCAGACACAAAGACATACACACATATATAATTTAAAGTAATAAAATGAAATCTTAAAAATTAGACATTGAATTAAAACTGTTATACATAAGTTTAGCAAAGAATGTATCATCATCAGAATCAACACTTCCGGAAACTGAATGTATTTGAGCCAATATTTTAAAATTCTAGTATTTCTTGGGGTTGTGTGGAGCTTTATGATTGAAACTACAGTCATTTGAGTCTCTCAAAATCTTATTTTATTCTAATACATACCAAGTAATAATATTCTAAGAGTGATTTATAGTTCCTTTTAAAGATTTGTTTTGGTTATGTGTATGTGTCTATGTCTGTGCATGCACACCACTTGTGTGTAGGTGCTGAAAGAACTAAAGTTGTTTGGAGTTACAGGTGGTTGTGAGATGCTTGATGTGGGTGTTGGGAAGCTCATTCATATCCCCTGGAAGAGCAACAAGTGATCACAACTGCTGAGCCATCTCTCCAGGTCCAAGGTAGTTTTTAATTATTATAAAAGTTGTATTTATTTTTTCCATTATAAAGTAGCCTTACTTCTCTAAATATAAAACCTCAATGAGTTCTATGTACAAAAATAAGACTAATGAAACAAATATTCAACTCCAGCCCTGAAAATTGCAGGGACTGGATTCAATACAATATAGTAATTTTTCATACTCCTTTCAAGAATGACTGAGAAAAGACAATTGCTTGGAATGTCAAAACCTAGAAAACACTGTTAAATAAGTAACAGTTTGCCTTGCTCTAAAATAAGAATACAACAATAAAGGTAGCAACAATCACTTATGTAGAGATTAAAAACTAACTCTCGTTAATCTAAATATATGTACTAACTCTTCAGTACATCCAGTAAGGCATATACTATTATTATTTTTTACTTTTCAGATTTATTTTAATCTTTGAAGGCTATGTGTGTGCTAATCTCTGTGTGGTGGCATATGTACACGGGTACAGGTGTCTATGAAGGCCAAAGGCACAGGACTCCTTGGAGCTGGAGTGAGAGACAGTGGTGAGGGCCTGATGTAGGTGCTGGGAACTGAACTCCAGTGCTCTGCAAAGGGCAGCACACACGCGTAACTGCTGAGCCATCTTTCCAGCCCCCCGTTGTTTTCTTTTTAGACAAGAAAATTTTCTTTTCAGTGAAAAAATTCACTGAATCAATCCATCACCATCACCTTTCTTTAGTGTGTGTAGACACTGAAGCATGGGCTTAATCCATGTCAGAAACTAAGAGATGAAATGTAGCTAAGGAAGAGACTCCTTCACCCAAGCACCACTCCAGGGCCGTGCATCAGAAACACGTAACAGTGGTGTGAAACACTTAAAGACAGCACATACATACACACACAATGGCAACATGTACGTTAGCAAACACGTCTGTCTAAATTGTTAAGTAACTCAACCTGGAACATGAATTGCTTCTGTAACACTGATACTGTGATCTAGAACGTGTCCATAAACCGTAACTTGCTATTTTTCATAATATTCTCTTACATTAGATTCAGCAATTGGCCCCTTTAAAATGTTTTAGCTTTAAATGCCATACTAAGCCCTAGTTATTTGCTTCACATAATCAGATTTCAATAAATACTTTACATAAAACCTAGTATGAACTGTCCTTTCTCTGCATCACCACATACGCAGTAATAAGTTTACAAAACTAAAAAGACAGGCCTACCTATTTATCTCTATAATCAATGTGCTTACAGTCACTGGGGAGCTTGCTTATCATTTCCAAGAAACATAAGAATTGGTTCCTGGTAAATATTTCCTCTGCCTTTAATTTCAGTGACAAATATAAAAATATTCTTATAAATTGACCATATATCTTAATGAATTGGCCTTCTTCATGTTGAGATGACATATTGATTTACATAGCAGTTGAATCAGATACTATAAGGCATCATGTTAACTTCCATTGTTGGCTTGTATGTTCTAAACCCTGATATCTCTGATACTTGGCCAAATGTAATTAGCTAACCATCTCCCAAGATACCCGGGGCCATAATGTGATAGTTCATCTTACCTTGAACTGTCAACCCCTTAGGCAAAGTCTCTGATTCCAACCAATTTCACAATGGTATACTTTCTCAACTCCATACTTCGGCTTTTCTTCCAACAAACCAGAGTGCTCTCTCTCTCTCTCTCTCTCTCTCTCTCTCTCTCTCTCTCTCTCTCTCTCCCTTCCTCCCTCCCTCTCTCTTTCTTTCTCCCTCTGTATCTCCCTGCATCTCTCTGTATCTCTCTCTGTATTGCTCTATCTCCCTCCCTCCTCTCGTTCTCTCTCTATCCCTGTGTGTATGTATCTCTATCTCTCCCCCTACCCCGTGTGTATGTCTGTGTGTGTGTGTGTGTGTGTGTGTGTGTGTGTGTGTGTGTGTGTGTGTGTGTGTATCTCTGTTTACCTGGGGACCCTTCCTTACATGAGACTCTTGATGGAAAACATGCCCTAGGGTAAAGTTAAAGACTTTTCATTTTCTCTTTGCTAGCTAACACTCTCCTGTGGCATCAGTCACACTCTTATACTTCTGTTTCCACACTTTCATTCATGGAGAACACAATAAAATACTTGAAGATAAGCCTCATTCATCCTGAAAGAGGTGCTTAGCACAATGGTTAGAAGATAGCCTATGCTGAATAAAAGCAACATGAGTTAAATATCATTATATTTTATATTTCTTAAATTTTCCTTCTTTAATTCACAGACATTTATTTTTTTCTATACAAAGTCAAATGTTTATTCACAAATCATGAAAACAATTAATTTTGCAGCCTATTTTGACTTGTTTAACACCAAATCATCTATCAATTTTTTTAAGGAAGAAAACGTTAAAAAAAAATCACTGAGCACCAAAATTTACAAGTTCCTATAACACCTTTCAGTTACTTCACAAAGTTTCCATTCATTATATTATTCTCTCTAATTGCATAGATTTCTTTTTAAGGTAAATGTAGAAATAATCAACTTTTTTAGTTCAAACTACACTTATAAAGAGTCCATGTTATGTATATGTATATGTATATGTTTATGTAAAGTAGGTTATACAAAAGAGACCTTTATTCTTTCCTACTTTTATATTATAAGTCAATTTAGTATTGAATATGGTATATGGTTACGTGTAATGTATTTGATATGTATTAATATTAAGATATATATTATTGTGAAAATTTTGGTCAGTTTATTTAACAGTTCAATGATA
The DNA here is from genome assembly GCF_007827085.1 of Peromyscus californicus insignis. Taxonomy (NCBI): domain Eukaryota; kingdom Metazoa; phylum Chordata; class Mammalia; order Rodentia; family Cricetidae; genus Peromyscus; species Peromyscus californicus. The sequence continues at coordinate 29,902,086 of NW_026294617.1, forward strand.
TCAACAGCAGTGAAATTAACCAGCCCACACTGGGTTTCCTCTTCAAGCCCATTATTCAGTTAGAAAATTCAAATTTTGTTTCTAACAAAAATCTCACAGTAAATTAGGTTACTTACTTTTCAGGATTGTCTACTTCTTCAGTAATAAAGTTGAGGTAAAACCTGTATTATTAGTAAACAAATAACTATTAGTATATTTTGCCACCACAATCCAAAGTTTCACATGCTAAACTTTTTTAAATCAAACTAAGAATCACGAACATGACAGAAAACTGTATGCCGGAAGATGCAAATGGGAAACCAGTCAGAATTCCCACAGAACATTTTCTCCTAAATCATAGCGGAAGCATTAAAATGTGAGACACGATGGTAATGAGAGTGGAAAACCCCGTAATCTGTAGGGCAAGCTCACGGTTTACAGGACGGCTCAGAGCAGCGTGATGCTACGCCCGGAAAGGGCACACGAGCTAGAGGGGCAGAGCCAGCCCTGAGCTAAGGTGGCGAAAGCATTTCCAGAGGAAATTCCTCCCGACCTGAGACGGACATACATTACCTTACTGAGGTGTCATGAGGCCATTCCAGGCTGAGGTTGGATAGAAACCCAGAAGTGTGCCACAATGGTTATGCATAGGGAAAGGAGAGATGCTATAGTATTCAGCCATACAAGTGTGCAAGAAAGCATGGGGGGGAGAAATTAAGTATAAGGTGGCCTGTGCTTCCTGTAAATCTAAATTTAGAGCTAGAAACAAGAGGATCCAAATTATGTGAGGGCAGCCTTGTAGAGAAGTGCTATTGACTTTATACACAGACCAGAGTGTATGAGCAGGGACCAAAACTTGTAGAAATGATAGTTCATTAAATGTCTCAAATTTTCTAAAGGAGAAAATTTCAAATGTTCTACCACAGAAAATTAAAATCTATACTTTGTTATGGAAATGTTAATTACTTTGACTTAATTATTTCATGTTCTATTCATAAACCATAACCTAATTTCTTTGTACCTCAGAAATGCATACTATTTGCCACTTTATAGTTTTAAAGTAAAATAAAAAGATTAAACCTTCCATTCTCACTTCTTCCTTTAGAGTCACTGCCCATGTTTACCCTATATAACCCGATTCACAGCCTGACGGAGGGAGGGAGGTCTTGGGTATGTTCAGGTAGTTAATTGTAGGCACATTGTTACTTATTACACTGGCCATCAAGAACAAACAAAGCAAGGAATTTCGACCATTTCCCAGGTCCATAACACTTTTCGGAGAATTACATGTAAAAGAAGCATCTTAGGCACAAAATATCTCACTTTCAATGCCAATGGAATCTCCAATTCTTATCCTAATGTCAGGGTCCAAGAAATTCTGATTGCTCTCTTCACAATGAGCTTCTACCAAGCCCACATAGACATGGCTAATGCCTTCCATCCTTGATTTCATTTTCCAACTAAAAGGGACTGCTGGAGGCCCTTTAAGTCCTACTGACTTCTTCCTAAGCCTCCTCAAAGTACAGCTGAAGGAAATTAAGAATCCTCACGAGAACAGATGAACATAACAATAAGAACTTGCTGTATCTTCTTTCTGTAAGCTCGGGGAACTCTCACTGAATGGAAAGCCAAGCATTCTACGGTTATCTTATTATTCCTTGGTGCTAAAATAGCCTCTTGCATGGCACAGTGGATCACAAGTCTGAAAGCCAAATTCTCTTCTCTCAAAAAACAAATATCCAGAATATTAGCCACATGCTTAAAGCATCTCACAGCCTGCAAGATAGGGGAGGAAGCTGGTCTTGCCCCACCTTCATGACAATCCTATCTGAATTCATTAGTCAGTTGATGTTCAAGAACAAAAGGGCTACAGCTTTAGTGACCAAGTTATAAATCAATATTAGAAATACATTGAAGAAACAGTAGCAATAAGGGTGATAAAAAGTATATATATACACACACATAAAACTAACAATATGTTTTAACAACTAGAAAGTTAAACTTCTAAAAACAACAGCTGTTGGTGCCCTAGGAGAGTGCACATATAGCAGGATGCATATAATGTTGTTATTATAGGAAAAGAAATAGTCAATGCAACCCTTGCTATGTGCACGCTCCATTTTTTACCATATAATGCAAGACTGGCTGAAAGAATTATAATGTGAACTATAAATGAGCTACTATTCCTGCATTGAGTATACCAGAGATAGTGCTGTGGAATGTGCTATTTGAGACAGATTTGACATGTTTGTTATAAGCCTGAGGCAACAGGAAGTATGGGGAACAAATAAAAATAAATAAGCAAAATATAAATAACACCTCAAACGGAATAAATCACATGAATTAAGGAATGGTGCCAGGTTTTGCATGTCAGAGACAGTCAGTTGCTTCTTAATAGTTTATGAACTGGCCTTTTCCAATAACCTTAAGGCAAGGTGGGGAATACTTGTGAAAAAGAATATGACTTCAAATATTTTTCCTACAGTTTGGAGGGAAGAGGAGGACAGCAGGTCATTTCAGTGAAAAAAATCCATACACAGTGGGAAATATACCTTTGACACTTGTCTGGTCTCAGTATGGGATGAAGGCCACAGTAGTCTCTTTCCCCTGGTTTACTTCTCAAGGTCCCTAGAGAATACTCACAAGGTCTATTGTCTCAGATTTTCTATGACTGTGCATAAAAAGCCATAGTTGCCCTACATTGTAGCACCCAACCTGTACATGACTTTTAAAGGAAGCAGATTCTTGAGGTGAGATTTGACACAAAGGCTGATGTTTCAGGGAGACTAAATCCATTGAGGATTTGATTAAAGAGGGCAACAAAAGACACTGAAAACCAATTCTCTATCACACAGTGAAAAGAGAGAGGAAAAAACCATCTCACCACGCTGTGCTTAGCTTTGGACCCAGACACAGGATTGAAATTGGTTGACTTCCCCAAGGCCACAGGCAGACTGGCAGATGTATTTCTCTGAATACGGACATTGGCAATAATATGAAAGTTGTTCTGACCCGACTCCGTGACCTGACTGAGCTAATGATTTCTTTTCCCCTAATCATGTTTCAGTGAAGGAGTTTTCATCATTCTGGATAGGTTCTGCGCTCCTCAGAGCCAAAACTTTACTCCATTCAGGATCCCCAAGGGTTGGTGGTGTCTTTTTCCTATTCACCCTAACAGCTGGAGGTGACCACTCTGAGAGTAAGGTAACCAGGACAACAGAGGTAGCAGCCTGGCTTGCAACTCCTGACCATCACTGCTTTGTTGCTGTCTCAGTGACAATGTCTTCATGTTAGGTTTGTTTCCCCGCCCCCCTTTTTTCTTCCCTTAGTCAAATATTGTTCTACAGCAACGCAGGGAGTGGGAGCCATTCACAGTCCCAGTGTACAAGTGTACAAGTGTACAAGTGTACAAGTGTACAAGTGTACAAGTGTACAAGCCAGTTTTGCGATCATACGGTAAAAGATGGCGGATTCAGATAGCAAAGGCTGTTCTTACAATGCTCCAGTCTTTGAGACCAGACCGTTTCAGACCCCACCTTAATCCATTTACATGGAAATAATATGTGTGTCTCCGGAGTGCCAAACCCACACACTCTCTCTTCTCTTTGTTCTGCTTCTCTTTTCTCAGACTGAGGGCCATAGATTAATAGCCAGGTCATTCCCCCTCTTCACAAAGCAGCATTAAGCCAGCATAACAACCCATAAAGCTAAATAGCTCCCTATCATGCCCTAGCTAAGCCATTTGGATCAGATAACCTCTCATTTACAATCCTAGACGTACTTTCCAATACTGTGACTGAATCTTCAAGAACACACACACAAAAAATTGATGGTTCCTGGCTCTTCAAGCTAGGGTAGGGAGTATAAATCAAGTTTTCTGTGAACCTCCATTATAGGTGAAAGCAAGTGGCATTTTGGACTCAGCATCAATAAAATACAATATTAATAAGATAAGTCAAGATGAAAAGAGTCTTTTTCCACGGAAAAATCCACCGCCCCTCAAAAACCTCAGAAGTGGAGAAAATTGGCTCTACATGAAGCAGGTGACCTGAATATTCAGTGCCGGGTGGTAGTGGAGTGAGGGTGGAAATGTTTTAATATTCCGTGGGAACAGATGCATGGTGCTCACAGGCAAAAGAAACTCCATTCAACAGAATTAATCAAATCTGCCTTGTGAAGATCACCACATTCCACATTCTTGACAGAGTACAACAGGCTCCCAGCACCCAGCTGGAGCAGAAAGCCCTTGCTCCCTTCCCTTGCTTTGCTCTGGGGCTCCCAGGGACCCTCTCTGTGGCTTGGCTGCTGCCCCAGGGCATGGAGCCCTGATCCAGGCTCAAAAGAGAGAAGAGTTGATTCGGCTTCTAACACTGTGATCACACTCAGTCCTTTTCTCTGCTTAGCACCACATTGTGCTTTGAACAAAGTGAAAAGGCTTCAAAAAAATTGAGATTCAAAACTAAAGCGTGCACACAATGGCTGCAAAAATCTTCTTTGGGTATACAAGTATTTTACGCTGATCTTCTTATGCTATAACCTAACAACCTTCAAACATATGTCACTTCAAAGCTATGCTAAACCCATGTAGCCATACTCTGCTGATTCTCTTCTAATGCCATATTTTCACAATTTGTGAGATTAATAGGGTACATATTCTATTTATTTTGGAATGCATTTGGATATTCCCTGGAAGGTAAGATCCGAAAACATAAAATAAAAGGAGAAGGAAAGAAGAAAAAATTGTATTCATGTTATATACATATTTACATAACTTTTGTGATAATGAAGTTTCTTGATAGTGCTTTTAGGCTTACAGAGTGTTTTCACAGCTTTAACTACTGGTTTTATAAATATGGAAAAAGAACGACTACAATTATTTACCCCAAAACAATGAAAATTAATCTTCCTGCAATGATTCTAGTTTTTCGATTTTGTTGTACCTAGTGGGCTTTCTTGAAATAGTCATTTCAACTAAAACTTAAAAGGTCAACAAAATTTAGTTACAGGAAGTGCCTCTCTGATATGTGATTACTGTGACTCACGCTCTCCACAAAATACTGCTATGCCAGGGCAGCGGGAATCACAGTCACACAAGAATGAAGGAAATAAACGAATCCGTGGCATGGTGGTGCCAGTCGTATTGGCTACTTACTGGTTTGTGTTTTCAGCTACTGGAAACGTTTTAATGAAATGTGTAAAGGCCCTTGAATATGATGCATACCATTCGACCAGTTGACTTTTATTATTGTGATTTCTCCTTTCCTATCTTTATCGTTTTGATCTCCTGAGACCATCTCATTTCTACATCTGAATTGTTTCTTCCTCATGAGAGGGTAGACAAAAAAAAAATTCATTAACCACTATTTATAAATATCCTTGGTACTCTGGCACAAAGGCCTTTTGACAGGGCGGGTACTAACCCCAAGTACCCCATGGCACTATTTTGTCCTCACTGATGAAAGATTAGAAGTAATGTATACTGGCTGTTAAATCTCCAGCATCTGCTTATTTGTTCATTTTTATGCCACAGGGCTAAATCTAATAGCAACCCTGACTGTCTGGGGGCTCAGAAATGACGTCATAAGTTAAAGGCTCTGCCACACTGGAGGAAATTGGAAGGATCTCTGAAGAAGGATCCTCCCACCTTCCCTTCATGTTTCTCTTTCTTCCCTCCCAGGGTGACCTGCAGAAGCTAGAATCTGTGTTCCCTAAGTGCTCACAGACACCAGAACCTGTCTCCCGCAAAGTCAAGTGTAAAACGTGTCTCACACTTCCTCCGGCCTTTCTGTGGACAGTAGCTGGGAAGTTCTCTGCTCCACCTTGTCTCATACTGCAGCGTAAGAGTCTTGGTTGAGAGAGGTTCTATCCTATCCCAGGAGGAAGAAATGCTACACAAAGAAGTCAAGGAGAATCTAAACAAACACACATCACTTACTTTCCCTCCAGTCTACTAGCATTGCTTTATATCCTTTGGCTATGAAAAAAACATTTGTCCTGGCTTTATAGGTCTTCATTTCTGAGAATCCCATGTTACTTGAAACTTGACTATAGCTGTGCACATGACATAATGAAAATCAAGTTGGAGAAGAAATGTGTGATGTGCTTCCTCACCCATCACTAGGGTCAAAGTTGACACTCCTATAATAAAAGACAGATTAACAAGAGGATGGCCAGGCAGCAGTGGCACACACCTTTAATCCCAGCACTCGGAGGCAGAGCCAGGAGGATCTCTGTGAGTTTGAGGCCAGCCTGGTCTACAGAGAGAAATCCAGGACAGGCACCAAAACTACGCAGAGAAAACCTGTCTCAAAACAAACAAACTAACAAACAAAAGCACATATTAACAAGAGAAAAGGCAAATGAAGTAATTTAATAAAGTATCTGGAGATATCAACTTACCAACCAGCATATGCATACATCCCATAATAAAAAGCCAAGGGCAACCCCATTAAATTTGCATCTCTTCCTGAAAATGCATCTTCAAAGTGCTGTGTTTGCCCTGCAATTAGAATTTGAGGATTTTTAGAGCTTTGCAAAGAACTGATTATTATTTATTCCAACTCTACATATGGTTGGGAGATGAGCTACTCTGTTCTGATTCTCTGTTCATAGCCAACTCCATCCATTAAAACTGCACCCAAGCTAGGACAGGAATCTCAAATGCACACCAGTCACCTAGACCACTGTAAAGTTCTTTTGTGGATGACCAGCAGGATAAAAGTAGCACTTAAAATAGGTAACTCCATTCCCCTTGCTTGAGTGTCTTCTGTTTTAACCACGGCAGTAGACTAAAGCATCTTCCATAAAGTGAAGTTTTAAGAGTTTGGCAAAACTCTTAGCAGATAATGTATAACATGGTAGGGGATGAAAAGAAATCTCAGAGCCTGCTTCAGTGAGGAGGCATCAAGAAACACCTGCACTGCCTCTCACATCACTTAGCATCCTGCTGTTTACCCCTGTAGTGCAGCCCACACCTGCCTCCTAAAGCATGGAAAGCTACAGACAAAATTCACCATCAAAACCCGCAAGGCTTGTTCATCTTAAGGTTCCCTGGAGCACAGCCATGTCCACTCATATAAGGGTGTCTACGGCCAATGTCACCCAGCAGCATAGTGTAATTAACTGTGATAAGCCGTTCAACCCAAAGGGCTTTCTTTATAGAGACACTTATTGACACTGTCACGGTGCATGCCCCCATTTTCTTCTAAAAATATGAATAAGAAATTATACCAAAAACCAAACCAAGTGTTACCAACTTTGGCATCAATGTGTAAACTGAACACTTTTGTCCATCATACTTTTTTCTCTATTTTGTGAACAGTGGGTACCTTTTACTTTGAATCTTTTGGGTAGTTTAAGAGATTACAAAATCAGATTTATGTTAGCAAGCACAGATTCAAAATTGGACAAAAAAGCATCTGTGTCATCTACCACCCCCAAAGAAAAACACTGAGTGAGAGTACTCAAACAGGAAATGACTCTGTTTAAAATTGACCTTGAGTAAGTAACAATAGTGGGCCATGAGGACAGAAGGTGAATGATGGGTATACAACACTCCCTTGTAAGTCAAATATCAGCTATTGCCCACATCAGGAGACCCAGTATTCATAGTGATAGGACGTGAAGATAGAGGCTAAAAGGACATGGTTGTATTACACGAAGAGTGATATTTTTCTCAAAGCAAGCAACTTCTAAATATAGTTTTGTGGAAACTTGACAGGGTGAATTAGAAATGCCCATTTTACTGAAACATGTCTATGCCTTAATAGAAGGAAAATCTACACACTGAGATTCAGAAAAGAAACATCTGTTGGGAATTGAGAGGTTGCTCAGCACCTAAAAGCAGGTGCTACTCTTATAGAGGACCTGAATTCAGTTCCCAGCATCCATAGCAGGTAGCTTACAATCACCTGTTGCTCCAGCTTCAGGGCATCTGATGCCCTTTTCTGACCTTGGCAGGCACCTGTGTTCATGTGCACATGACCATTTGTAGACACACAAACATGTGGGCGCATACACACACACACACACACACAGACACATACACACACATACACACACACACACACACAGACACATACACACACATACACACACACACACAGACACATACACATACATACACACACACAGACACACATACACACACACAGACACACATACACACACATACACACACACATACACACACACATACACACACACACATGCACACATACACACACACAGACACACATACACACACACTCTTAAAAATAAAATATTTTTTAAAAGAAAGAAACATCTATTGGGTATTCTTTTATGATCTGTGGTCTCCTTAGCCTAACGAGAGGCTATCCTTCAGAGTGTAGCAATTAGTAATGGATAAGAGAAAGGTTCTAAACTGTAAAGACTGGGCCACAGTTCTTCATGTGAGCTACTTTGAGAGTGCCGCAAAGAGGCACATTGTTTCTGAACTTCAGGAGTATTTTTGGATGCATAGCACAGGCCTTGAGAAGATGAAAGAAACATTCAAAGGGAAGTTCCAGCCTTCATAAGTGAATGCACAATATCCAGCTACAATCAGGATCTGATTAGAGTAGAAATAAACACACCACACTTATCAGTGAAGTCTTTTTCTTCCTGAGGTCTCAGAGAAATGTGGAAAAACTAAATGATTATGTCACAAGTTTTAAAATCTCAATTTCATAAAATTTTGTAGTAATAAAGAAAATACGTCTGGTCTCCAAAGTATTAAACTATGCTTCAAATGCAGTAATATCCTCAGAAAATTTCTCTGTTGTGTGAGAAGCAAGAATTAGGGTGGACCTATGTGCCAGATACCATAAGCAATAATTAAAATACCACTGTTTTGTAACTGACAGGAAAGAATCAGAGGTTTCATCATGGTCTCTGTTCTCAAGGAATTTGCACTACAATATCAACTGCTAACCATGCCCCTCTTTGCGCACGCGCGCGCGCGCGCACACACACGCACACACGCACACACACACACACACACACACACACACACACACACACACACACACACATGAGGGGTCAGAACCAATGACAGACTATAACTACCTATCATATCTGGCATTACACCAAAAGGAAAAGGCAGAAAAGAGCCATGTCTAGAAAAGCTAGTGACTCACCCTTCCACTCCTTTCCAGAATCGGAGAGGCTCTCTACAGAAGATTAGAAAGTCAGCCCAGGAGACAAAAGCACTGAGAGCCGGGTGGTGGTGGCGCACGCCTTTAACCCCAGCACTCGGGAGGCAGAGGCAGTCGGAAAGGTGCAAAGCTACACAGGGAAACCCTGTCTCGAAAAACCAAAAAAATAAATAAATAAATAAAAATAAAAATAAACTTTTGCCGGGCGGTGGTGACGCACGCCTTTAATCCCAGCACTCGGGAGGCAGAGCCAGGTGGATCTCTGTGAGTTCGAGGCCAGCCTGATCTCCAAAGCGAGTTCCAGGAAAGGCACAAAGCTACACAGAGAAACCCTGTCTCGAAAAACCAAAAAAAAAAAAAAAAAAAAAAAAAAAAGCACTGAGGGTGTGGACAATTTTGCCTCCATTCATAATGGAATGTGAGCAGGCCATGAATCGGGATAGCAAGCCCACATCTTCTCACACACCGGCTCTACTGTTCAAATGATTCATTGCGTTTATTCTGGGGCTGAAGTGTTGGGATTTGATGAAAGCCTTTTACTGGCAGGACTCTAAGATCGCCCACTAGGCTGATTAAATGGACAAGAACAGTTCCCTCTCCCAGCTCGAGTGGCCAAGTTTTCAGTTTTTGGTGCCTCTGCCAATGGCAATGGTTGTACTGAACTTTGTGGCTTCCTTGCGTGTTGTTATAATTCTCCTCCTTTAGGGTCATTCAATTTCTAGAAATTCCTTTTCCTGGAACTGGCAATGTTAATGTAAACAATACTTAACATGCCCACATGCTACATCACCTCTTTCCAGCTGATTTGCTCTAATCATTTCCCGTTGTTTCCTGACGCAAATTCAGTAACCCCTTGGGCCCTCTTTCTCTTCCAGCCATTTCCACCAAATCTAAGCAAACGCATACACTATTATTACTAGGCCAACCCTAACTCCGTGATAGCATCCCTCAAATTCTTATCTTATAAAATAGGAAGCTCCATGACCAATAAATCCAGAAGCTGCCCCATTTCTTCAGAAATGCAAATTTTACAGGGAAAATAATATAATGATAAGAACTAAGCTTTTGCAACTCTTTTATTGTCACATAAAGATCCTGTTTTTAGGAATATTATTCTTAAAACTTACTGCTCTTCTGTGGGCACTAATCTCAGAGAAAGGAAATACAAATGAGAAAATAAAGAACTATTAGTCATCCTCCATTATTTTCCAGAAATACTTTTATCTTTCACATTTGTTACTATTACTGAAAAGTTCTGTAGTACAAATAAACGATATATTGATCAGTACTTAAAGCTATACAGCAAATTCATTTTGTGTGTGTGTTTGGGGGGGGAAGTGTTTTGGGTTTTGTTTGTTTGTTTGTTTGTTTGTTTGTTTCACTTTGGGTTTTGACTCCAAGTAATTTTAATTTATACCAAAAGAATTCTCAGACACCTTATTTTTGTTGCTTGGTCTACTCTTAATTCTCTTGCTGCCATTCGACTATAAATACTGACTTCCCCTCAGTGTAGCCTTTCAAATCAATTAGATGACAGTACAGAGTTTAAGTTCCACAAGCAAAGACTAATTAAGGATTCTGCTAGACAAGCGAAAGTCAGTGTTAGAAGAGACCAGAAGCAGATACACAGTTTAAAACGCATTTACTTTTCAGTCCATACCTTTAATTAGCTGTATAACTCCAGGGACTATAATTATCAGAATTGCTGTGAGCTTGCAAAAGGTTAGGAAAATCTGGATCCGGGCACTCCAGCTGACACTCATGCTATTTAGGACCATCACCACAGCTGCAAACAAACAGACAAAGTCACAAAAGGCAAACCCCCATGAGCACAATGATGTCTTAGGTCCTTGTCAGTCGAAATGTGATCTATAGACCTGCAGTGCTGGCATGAACTACCAGAACCTAAGAAGAGAAGAATCCTAGGCTCTGCCCCAGATCTAGTCCCTCCTGCATTAAGACTCCTCTTTGATATACACTCAAGCCTGAAAAGCTTAGATACAACCCCCGCACAGTCAGAGAACCTGTTTTGCTCTTTGAATGTTAGTAAGAATGAACATACATTGCTGTGCAATAACAATAAAGTAAAATATCTTCATCCTGAGGACATTCAGAGGGTCATGATAGTGTTGAATTCCATCCTGAAGTCATCCAGTGGGTCATGATAGTGCTGAATTTCATCCTGGAGACATCCAGTGGGTCATGATAGTATTGAATTTGATCCTGAAGTCATCCAGAGGGTCATGATAGTGTTGGATTTCATCCTGACGTCATCCAGTGGTCATGATAGTGCTGAATTTCATCCTGGAGACATCCAGTGGGTCATGATAGTGTTGAATTCCATCCTGAAGTCATCCAGTGGGTCATGATAGTGCTGAATTTCATCCTGGAGATATCCAGTGGGTCATGATAGTGCTGAATTTCATCCTGAAGTCATTCAGAGGGTCATGATAGTGTTGGATTTCATCCTGAAGTCATCCAGTGGGTCATGATAGTGCTATATTTGATTAGGGAAAGTGTAAGAAGTACTGTGTCTGAGGTCTTGCTCTTCACCATCAGGACCAGCCCTACCCAGTACTGTTCTTGGACTTCCTCCCTGCTTTCCAAACAGATAATGAGGGGTGAGTTTTAACTACCCTGCAAGTGTTGGCTTTCAATATATATTTGGCTACTTGATAAGTAAGTCTTGGGACTTTTCAACTTAGGACACACAATGGGCCTGAAGCCAGGAGACTTTCTTCTTCTTAATGATACCATTGACAGTTTTCCAAGCAGCCACCCCTATCCACATCAAGGACAGAAGAATTTATTCAGGCATTAAAGGTAATTAGCTCTATTCCTGGCCCAGGTAGATAATTAACATATTTTTGTTGTATGAAAAAAATGAATGAATGAGTGAACTGGGTTATCAAAAATGTTAATGAAAAGTTTTAATGGTGGTATTCTAGGCTCTTCCTATCTGATGGAATGTCTAGGGTTATTCTACACAGTGAATTTCAACTTTATGTTTTTGCCAAAAACATAGGCACAGTGTATCCAAACGCAGTTAAGAGCTATTTCATTCTGGACATGTATGGTTTTCATCAATAAACTTTCTTTTTGTAAAGATGTATTCTCCCTTAAAGATTTTTTAAAATGTATAAAATTATTTCTCAGGAAATTTAAAAAACCCACTAGCATAATTCTTACCATTCAAATTGGAATTGTGTAGAGTCAGGAGTTGTCAACATGCATCCCTTGTATAATATAATCATGACCTCAGTTCCCTAATTAAGAATTGCTGAAATATTACCAACATACAATAACTAATTTAAAAAATTAAAACAATCTATACCCAGACAGAGCCTAATTAATGGACATTCTTTTAATGATTTTGGACAGCCATCTGAAGTCAGTATATAATCAATCATGTATCACATGAAAAAGTGTTTACGGCATGCTACTGGCCCACAGAGTCATTGATGTACGCATGGGGCAATGAGAAAGTCAGAGACAGGGAAAAGAGGATATCTGAAAAATAGTTATAAAATAATATCAACTATAGATGACAGAACATCAAAAATTTTCAAATTTGAAATTTAGTTTACGGCAACATTTCAACAAATTTTGCGGAGGATAGAATTGTAGCGACCCCAGTCAATGAGTAAACTATGTACATATATGTGTGTACATGTTCCCTCCACGCAACCAAAACTAAAGAGATAATGGAGGGACATGACAGAAACAGGAACAAGCCTTCACAAGGAACAGTTCACATGGTATATGCAGATTGTCACCACATTACACAGACTAAAATAACACAACTTTATTTGCCAAATATACCTCAGTAAAGACAGACATTTTAATCAGTAAATGAAGCAGTAAGTTAAGTCTTCTTGAAAAGAAGACAAAGATGGGGGGTCAGAAGAGTCCACTGAAAGTGCAATGGGGCAATAATGAAGTATGTCAAAGAAATAATGATGGGAATGGTCAGAAAGACCTGAGCTGGGGACATCATAATTCATCTATCTCTGATGCCGAATATATGAAGAAATAAATATAGCCACTGTCGGTGCACAAAGGCATTATTTTATCAGGAATGATAAAAAATAAAATAATGTATCTGTCTTCAAAGCATACAGAGACGTTACATATCGAAAATAATCAAATGCAACTGTTTCTCTCTAATTTATTGAATGAGTATCCATTTCTCTATGCAAATTCTTGTGCAATTAATGGCTTATCACATGAGAATGATAACTTTTTCAATTAAAGGGGTCCAACTTTGACATGAAAGTGGAAAAAAGCTTGGCCTTGGCTGCGATCAGCAGGAAAGGAGCACTGTGTCCGCCCTATCTCAGGTGGTCCACAGTAGAAAAGAGGCCCTGGGAGAAAGGGAAGAGGAGGAAGAGGGAACTAGAAAGGCCGACACACTGGGCGAGAGGAAATGTTCTCCTTTGAAGAACACCTGCCCATGTGCATATTTGAGAAAAGGCTTCTTGCCTTCTAAATGCTTGACGTCCATTGAAACAGGAACAACAATGAGGCTCTGGAATATTATTCTCTATTTTCTAGACTTTTCCCGGACAAATGGAAGACACAGATCAAACAAACAACCTTCAGGAGTTGACCCTTTCCCCTTGCTTCCTTCCCCTTAGGCGAGGGAAGAATTCTGAGTAAGACTGACTTTCCTCAAACTTTTCTCACAAGTCAGCTTTATGTGGGCATCTAATATCACACTCATTAGTAGCTGCGCCATATTCCAGAGAGTGTAACACGATGACCCGGAGGTAGAGTCCAGTGAGTAACAAGGTCACCCATGGGGCAGCCAGAAGAGGTTCTCAGGCTGCTAAAACAGCTGCTTCCTCCTGTGTCTATGCAGAGGGATTTAAGGCTGCATGTGCTACTTCTCCCACAGTACTGAATAGGGATTTGGGATTCAGTAAACACAGGAGTGTTCTGAGTTTCTGACATAAACCATATCTGCTCCTTGAATGTGTACCATCTATGCATATTGTAATAATAAAAGAAGTCTGAGCCAGCATTCTGGCCTGAGTTCTACTCCCTTTGAGTAGCAGTTAATTTCACACATGAGGAAATGGGGGGGGGGGGGGGCTTACTTCAAATTTTTACCAATATGAAAATTCAGCAGTACATGGGCTTTATTTACTTATTTATGATGCAGTTTCCTAGAAACTACAATGTAGCAGGAAAAGCTATATCCATAAATCCTAGAGATAAGAAACCCATTTTTGAAAGAAGTTGTATTTAAAAGGAATGTTTAGGGAAATCCTAGGGACTGATGCTATGATTTAAGGACTAGCAAATATTTCTTTCTGCACACTCCATCATTCGCCTCTGTCTTTCATTTTGAAAAGAGAGGTAACAGATTATTGGGTTGTCTCTTAAAGCCATATTCTTTCGGGCTTCCGGCTTTGGAGCCTTTGGTGCTAAACTGATAAAACATACAGATGCTATATATGAATGCTACATGATGAGATAAAGTGGGTGCCTCCACTGTTTCCCGCAGCAGCTGCTGGATTCCTTTATCTCTCAGCATCCATTTCCGGGATGCACTGATCTCAGAAAGCACCTTTAGAAGGCAGCGGGCCAATTCTGTATCTATGATCTCACTGTTGGGAATAAACACAGCCAGCACCACAAAAATGTAAACTACTATCTTATATCAGACATGGTGCAAAGATTTCCATGGGTAATATTTGCTAATCCTCACATTTCTATGACATAGTTGCTGTTATCAGTCATGTATTTCATACGAACAGGTGGAACTCCAGGTTCTGTTTAATTTGCTGGTGTTCATACATAGGCAGTATGTGTGAAGATAAGATTAGAAGGCAGGTAGGTGAACTCCTGAGTTCAAGCCTTTACCACCAGCTCACAGGTGACCCAATGAGGAAATAGCTCAAAAGATGTGTGTGAGCTCACTGGCATAACCAGTTTCTTTACAGCTTGTGACATCTCTTTTTCTTGGTTCTCTGGGAGGGTTCATGTTTGTCTTAAGATCCCAGGACATTTGAATCCCACATTTTTTGTATCATCCTCCTGAAGGATATGTATATCTTGCTGTGCATCTACTGAACAGTCAGCTTCATTGTGTTGTAATTTAGCTATTGGAGAAAAGGAGTAAAAATACCTAGGTTTCAGAGTTAAAGACATCCACAGACACACACTATGATTGAATTGCCAATACAAGCTAGTCATATATTTTCAATATAATCTGAAGGTGCCAGCAAAACAGAAATGATAGTATTTGTAGCATTGAGTGGTTTGATTTGGTCTGTCTCTGTGTGTACGTGTTTTCATGTGTGGGCAGGTGTGCACGTGCGTATACACATTAAGAGGCCGGAGACAGATGTTGACTGTCTTTCTCAGTTGCTCTCCGCTTTATTTTTGAGATAGGATCTCTCATTAAACTTCGAGCTCACTGATTTAGCCCTGGAGGCTGTCCAGTCTAATTCTTCAGCCCTGGACTTACAGGCTGGGGATGAAACTCAGGTCTTCACACTTGCTTAGAAGACACTTTACCTAGGGAGCCATCTTCTCAGCCCCTAGCTATGCTTCACAATGATATATAAATGCCGTTTTCATTGTTCCTCCCAGTTACTTCCACAAAGTTGAAGCTGCACAACACCACTCTTATCTATGTAAAGTAAACTAGCAAAGGCTATGAGACTCAGAGAGATGTGGTAGGGTAGATGTGAGTACAACTCGCCACATAAGAAGAAAGTGTTGGAATGATAATATTCCATTTGAGAATGTGCTTCTTTGGGGTCCAGCTTGAAGGACCATAACAATAGGCTCAATATTTTACATACTGAATATACATACCTGTCCCTTCAAACTATAAAAGAAGTGGAACTGGTGAGCTTCCATAGAAGGGTATTGATCATGTCAGAATTGGGCTTAGGAACATAAGCCAGTGAACTTACAAGATTTTCCAGTTACACTTCAATGTGCCTAACATTTTTGCTAAAATGGATGGGATTTTTGGATAAACACAAGTGTCTCATCTTTATTATTTGCCAGAGTGGGATACTTTGAAAATTATGGGTAAATTAGCATTTCGATAAATCCCTCCCCTGCCCTGCTAGTATTTTTCAAATGGTTGGTTAATATTTCACAAAAGTTGAAACTCTTTTGAAGTTTGACCTTTTTCTATACTTAACTAGAGATTTAAATTCCTCATTTCCCTCTAGGAACTTGGGAAGTAATTCATGCAATTAAACTCCATTTTCTACATCTCCACAACCTCCCCCTGTCACAGGCAGAACATCACCTATATTCACTTTGAAAAATAAAGTATTTGAGAGATTTGCCCCCAGGTAAATTACTCTTTATCTCTGTCTCCACCCCCTGTTGCTCTGTTAAAGCTAAATTCCTCTTAAAGGCAGTTTGACTTTTCCAATTAAGCCATTGACTTAAATGACTTCCCACTGACTCAAGAGAATATTCAGTTTTTCTTTCAGTACTTCAGTACTGATCAGCATCTGCAGTTTATGTCAGAATTTACAAACTAATACTCTAGCTAATGGCAAAAATAAACCGAAACATAGAGGTTCCATCAATCCTTCAGGCTCTTCTCTAAGCATTCCTCCACCAAACTCTACTACAAATATATGAGCCCAAACACAGCTTACTGACCATTTCTTTCAATGCCTTAACAGTTTTTTTGGGGGGTTGAAATTTTTAATTGCCTCAAATATGAATGTCTCCTTTAAAAGAGTTAGCAAAATTGAGATTAATGACAGAGTCATTCAGACTTATAAAAATAAAAATACAAACATATCATCATTGTTTATCTAATTTCATGGTCAAAGCAGGTAAAAGTTGTGGACTTGTAAGTATCTGCACATCAGGATTTGCTTTAAGATCTCTGATTATGATTTTTAATTAATAACATATAGTATTAGTCTAAAGAGTTATTTAATTTTAAAGAACTTCTTTCCCTTCTCAGTCTTCATTAAACAACTCTGATGTGATTTGGTCTCATTCAGGGAAGACAAGATGGTAGATGTAAAAATGGCTGTTAGTGCAATATCAGAATCATCAAGAACTTTCCATGTGCAAGGAACACTTCAAGATCTTAAAACTCTGATATAATTTTACTTTTCTGTAGTCATTCAAGATGCATTGTTATTTCACAGGCATTTTATCAATCAACAAAACAGAAGCATAAATAAGTTTAATAGACCAAGATCACATAACCAAGAAACCAGGACACTTCGTTCCAGTTCCAGGTTGTTGGTCTATAGTAATTATAACCATTGTGTAAGATGATTCACCCCACAAAAGCTCATGGCTCCAGATCTAACATCTTGTCTGGCAGACTGTTTCACTCCACTAATCTCCTTGCTTCCTGAGAACTGAAGCTCCTAAAACTTATGGTTAACAGGTCACAAACTACAAGTATTTCTGCTAGATTTTAAACAAAAAAAATCCATTAGACTTCTCATAAAGTCAATCAGTAACAGATAGCTACTGAGCACAAACAAGCAACCTAAGTGCTGTTGAGGGGCTGGGAATGTAGCCTTGTGGAGGCCCCTGGTCCCAGGGGAATCCCAGTGACATTTTTCCACAGAAGTATAAATATTCATCGCTTGCCCTGCATTCTTAATAAGTTGCAGGCATCATCACTAATACTCTACATACTGCTGAATCCTCACAGCCCCCACAACACTGGCGTAATTCTCTGATGAACATACTGAGGTGCAGAGAAGTGAGGTCAATTGTTCTTAGGTTTCCTATCTGTGGTGTCTATAAAGGGAAGAATGGCATAGACAACTACATCTGAATGCCCAGAACTCCACAATGCCTACTTTTCAGCCATTTTCTTTGTCTTTCCAGAGATGTCACCGGACAATTGTGTGTTTACAATTAAGCTGTTTAGTTGAGAAATCCATGTATGTCATACCAGAGATGTTTTCACATAGAATCACTCACACTTTGTTACAGACTAGCCCTCAGGGCACCTGCTGTCAAAAGTGCATTTAGCATTGTGTTATTGTATTAAGCCTCTGTGGAGAAACCCTCTAAGCAGTCTTCCTTGGGTATGCAGTTCAGTTATTCCTATATACCATTCTCTGGGTTGTTAAACTTAGTCAACTATGATCATAAGGATTCAGAAAACAATGATTCAATCTGTAATTGTTATCCTTTTCCATGACATTCTAGAATTTTATAGGAAATGACCATCAGATTTGGTTCTGTATTGCTTATGGAATCTTGTACATGTTCCTCTTTTCATTTCATCTGTTTCTTCAATTTCTATGCTCATTAATAAAAAAATGGACAACTTCCTGATTTGCAACCCGTAAACAAGTCTTCTAGCTGAGAAAAGCTACTGACTATCAAATCTTGTGAAAAAATTCTTATCATGGCCAAAAATAGGCAGAGAAAATGATAACACTGAAGGTGACAGCCATATATATCACTATAAACAATACAAACACAACATACACACCCAGCATATAAACATAACCCCAGGACCATTCACTAGTAACAATTTCATATATCACTAGCATAGAGTAATTTCCAGTTCAAAAGCAATTCCTCAAAATAGTTCTTCATCTGTAAGAGTGTCTTCTGATACACCATCCATTTAATATTTCACCAAGGAAGGAGTTTTTATTTGTCTACTTTAAAAGATCAGCTCCCACATCTGTTGATCCAGGACACAGTTGGCATGCATTGTAACAGCAGAGGCCACTTCAAATCTTGTGTTCCTGCCTCTAGTTTCCAATACAGATTTGAAACTGTAAGCATAGAGAACACAATTTGGGGGATACCATGCAAAAAATTCTAAAGAAAATTTACCTCCAATCACCTTGTTACCTTGTGTTCCTATTTTCTGTGATAGCTATAATACTCACTGATGCCCACAGCTGTTACCAGCTTGATTGCAAGTTCAGGAATTTCACAGTGAACAAAAAACGGTTCCAGAATGTAGCGTCCAAATGCCAGGGATATCACAGCAGTAGCTCCAGGCCTAAGAAACAATATATTGAGGTTAACTACAGAAAACAATAAGCAACAGTCTCACTAAAACTTTTTTATCTTCAGGTCTTACTATCTAACATGAGGAATCTATCTAACACAGAAATTTATTATGCTTAGAACTTTGTATTTCATTAAGTTGCCATACACTCCAAATGAAATATTGTCTATTCCAATAAAGGCTAATTTTTAAAAATCTTTGTGAAAATTAGTATTTATAATTATTCATTGCCAAAATGTGTCTAAATATTTAATGTTGACTCTTAATTTTCTAGTAAAAAGAAATCTCGAAGCCAAGTAAATATTTTGAATTTATGAAGAATATTTGTATATAGAGAATCACAGAATAAGACAAAATCCCAGCCTGAGAAGAGAGAAATCCAGACAATAAGTCATCCCACTTTACTTCTTCAGAGGGAAAAACGAATTTTCCATTTCATCTTCAATATGACTGCATATTGTTGCCACACACAAGGAAGTCCACAGAATTGCTAAACATCTCAAGTAAGAGTCCCTTTCAGCTTCTCTTCCTTCTTGTGGTTACTTAACACCCAGGCCTGATCCCTGGATTACCAGAAACCAACCGCTATCACCTATCTCCAACCTTGGTCTCCTATCTCCAGTCAGCACCACAAACATCGTAACTTTCTTCTCTCCCTAGAGACCCCTTTCTCTTTTCTCCAAAGGGGATGCTCTTGTTTCTCTCTATCACTTATAAAAGTCTTTGATTTGTAAAATGAAATCTGGTCGTGACATTTTGGTCTCCTTGAAACATGCTTTGGCCATGGTCAGGTCTTGCACATGCGCTCAGGTCCAAGCTTCCCTACCTCTTCTCTTGTCATCCTCCTGGGATCTAGATCTGAATCACCTCTGCCCAAAGCCTTTTCAAACAGCCGCCTTTGCTTCTGCCGTGAGCAGCACATGTAGGGCAGCTCGAATGCTCTACTTGTGGAACCAACATCAAATAGCTACTTTTTGTACTTTGTATTTCCATTCAGTCTTGGTCCAGAGAAGTGTCCTCAATGCTCTGCCTGGGTCAGATCTGTCTAAGTGTCCTCTTACACGGCACCAAGCCTGTCCCTTCCACACTGCTTATCACAGTAGGGTTTTTATTCTATTTAATGTGGTTCCCAGATTGAAACTCTTTCTCTCCACTTGACTTTGAATTCCATGGGAACAAGACTGTGTCTATTGCTAATCAGAATCTTATCCCAGTGCAGCGGCTAGGACAGCATCTGTGACACAGTAGAAACTGAACTTAACTTTAAAGTCCCCATCATGTTCTGTTGGGTGACTGTGCTAGAACTCATTTTGCAGGTTATTTCTGGCAATACAGCCTTAATTTGATAGTATAACTTTAACATTAGAGATCACAATTATTACTATTTAGATATCATACATATTACTAATAGAAGAGAAGCATTTATGTACTTAGGGAACCATGTCCTTCTTCATGTCATTTGTTATTTGGTCTATTTAAAAGACTACCCCAGCAGTGAGAGTCCAGTGTGACAAAAGGGAATACAAATGTATTTAAAAGCTTTTAGAATTTATTTAGGTAATTTAGCTACACACACACACACACACACACACACACACACACACACACACACACCATGAATAAATTCTTTCAAAATTAAGGCAACATCTGATTATCAGCTGTTTAGGAGCAGGAAATGTGGCTCATTCCAATTTAGATCTCTTTATCTTGCGATTTACCATTTGCAGCAATTTTCAGAAAGAATACTTAATGAATAGGCACTGTATCTGTCCATTGCAAATGGAATGATCACACTAATAGCAACACTGAGCAATTAGATAAAGTTCCACAACAAATGCATGGATGAAGATGGGGTGAAGTCGAAGGACATCAGGCTGGGAAGCTCAACAGCCTGACAGGCCAGCATTCTAGGTGTTCTTATTTCAATGCTGAGTTTGTTACATTCAAAATAACATGATTTTGGACTTTCTGGCACTCGTTAAGAAAGAATTCATATCCAGGATACACAGGGTGCCGATGTAAATTGAATGAAAGTTATAAAAGGTGTAAGACCTGATCTCACATACTTAAATTGGGAAAAATGCAACATAGTAGTTAAAGTATTAAATAAAATACAAGGTAACGAGTTCAAGGTCAAATGGGATTTAGAGGCTACTTTTGTTTTCAGAAGAATTAAGAGATGAAAATAAATGCCACAAACTAGGGATAAACCAGAAATTAACTGTTTAAAAGAAAGAAAGAAAGAAAAGCAAAGAAAAAAGAAAAAGGTATAAAGATAAACTTTGAAGAGTACCTATGGCTAAGATGACAGAGGGGATAGAGAAGTAAATTCCAGACAGGGGGATCTTAGGGAAACAGTGAAAACACTCCTTTATCATCATTTGATTCTAGCAATGGCTAAGCAGCAACGATGAACTGTCATAACCAATATGAAGCACGAAGCACTCTGAAATTTGTTATTAACCATCATTCCTGCTAAGGATCACTTGAGAGCTCCGCCTTCGTCACTTGTGTTCATGGAAGAATGAAAACTCACCTGAGATTTCAGCACCGTGTGTCCTATGTTTACAGGGAGAGCAAGGTTCCCTGATGATTCCTATTGAGCTCTGTGATCAGAAAGTGCAAGTCACATCCTGTGAAGCAGTTAGCACAAAACACCTGTGACACAGGCGGCGGGTGTGACATCACAGACTCCCCACAAAGTCGAAGGAAATTTGCTGTTCACAGTGACTTGGCGCTATTCAGTGCCAAGACAATCAGGAAGGGGTAGGGAGTCTTACAGCAATACAATCAAAAGATTTTCGCAACTACGGATCGCTGTTTTGTTTAATGTGAGGAAATGAATCACTCATGATATGTAAACTTGATCTTTTTTTTTTTAACTTTCTGTAAAGCATAAGACTTGATAATACCCTAAGTTCTTTGTCACAGACATTTCTTAGTCACAAGTAGTAAAGTTAAATGGCCTGATGACACAATCAACAATCAGAAAAAAACTCTAATCCTTGGTATATTAAATTGTGTCTGGTCAGTCAAAGGTGCAGTTCATCAAGGTGGATTTTGAAGTCTCACCTCCTCTCTAATAAATACCTTTCCTAGAAAAACATATATGAATTAAATTTGGAGCTTAAAGAAAACTTTTTTATGCCTTAGGGTTATCATGTTTCCTACAAAATCATATGACACACATTTGTAGTTAGTTAAAAATAGTCAAGATTATCCTGGAAAGTGATGAAATGAATAGGCTTATTGTCCCTTAATTGTTTCCACATCCTTACCGTATTATGAGCAGTTCCACCCAGACTCGGACAAAAGCTAGTAAAGGACCAAAGACCTCCAGAATGTATGTGTAATGACCACCAGATTTCTTTATGCTCGTACCCAATTCGGCATAGGACAAGGCTCCTGTGAATGGTTATAATAAAAAGGCACAAATTTGACACATAATCAAGCAGTCTTGTGACGAAATCCACACAGCAGTGTTTGGGTTACATGCCATGTGGCTACTTCTTTTGGCCAGAATGACCTTCTTCATGAGAACAGTCTTTATCTCATAACTGAGACCCACCACGTTCCTCTTTTAACTTCCTCACACTTGAGACCTGCCTCATGCTAAGAAAAAAAGAAAAAAGAAAAGCCAAAGACTGGAAAGATGGCTCAGAGCACTGGCTGCTCTTCCAGAAGACCCAAACTCGACCCTTAGCATCCACATGGTGACTCACACCCACCCGTCTGTATCTCTAGTTCCAGGTGATCCAATGCCCTCCTCTGGCCTCCTCCAGCACCAAGCAAGTATGTTGTGCATGCATACAGGTAAAATACCCATAGACAGAAAAATCAAATAAAAGGAAATGAAAATCAATGTAAGGAAAGGAATTTCATTCAAAATGGTAACTACAAACGTGGTTGTGAATGTGTGGTCAGAAACCAGAGAGCAGAGGGAAAAGACAAGACGGATGTCAGTGACATTGACCTATTCTTTGACTAACGACATCACTTCCTGCTCAGACAAGTTATGTACTCAAACTTACATCACTATGGTATTCAATAAATTTTAATAAATCATGTTTCTATGGCATATCAAAACATGGGTCATCTGTTCTTTGGGAAAAATGGGACTGCATGCCTTGGGAGACTTCAGTTAACTGATAGAATATGTCTTATCAGCAAAATGAATCTTGATTTGGTTGTTCTCTTCTCAGAAATAGTTATTATGAATGTTTTCAAAATGAACACCCAGGAAATTGAAAGAACAACTGTTTTACAATGAGATTCCATATGTACAGTCATGTATGTAATGTAAAATCAACTATAAACTAAGGTGTGCTTAGAAGTAATACTCAGATGGGATTGAGGAAGCTATTTGAACTCCCCAAATTCTAATTTTTGTCCCCTTTGAAGTGAAAAAAAAGTGGATTTTGATCTCAAAAAAGACTTGTGCATATAAAGGTGCTAAAGTGTACCACAGGAAGCACTGATTCTGACACAGCAAATGCCACACTGATGATATCACTATATTTACCAACTAGTTCACAGTTAATTAAGAAGGAAATAAAAATAAATCTTAATTTTATCAAAAAAGAAAGAACAAAAAAAACTCTGAATCCATTGCTTAGTGCTCAAAGGTAACATGGTTTCTGCCCAAGCACCTAAAGAGGTTCCACATGTGGAAAGTAATCACTGATCAGCAGCATCTCCTATAGAACACCCAAAATAAATATAATTTGGAAATTTAGTGAAGTCTGAGTGTCACTTACCTGATCCCTGAATTGAGCATTATCTCAGAGTCACTTAGGGAATGTTTTTAAAGTAAAGAGTGAACAAATAAGGAAAGACTTGAAGACCACACCTCAACGCATTCTCAGAGTCCAGACTCCATCCCAAAGAATGACCCAAGCAGCTCTACTGCCTTTTAATGCCAACAGATGCTAAAGTGATGAGCTTGCAGGTAGCTATTGAAGAACTTCTGGAGTATTTCATTAATTTAGAATTAAAGGTAACTAGCTCTAGTAAACTTCTTCTGAAAAAGTAGTCACCATGTTGGTAGGTTGTCCAGAAAAGCAACCAATATAACCTAGTTATTGGAAAGAGTCTTCAGCACTTCGGAATTTACTGTGAGGGAATCAATACCCAGACCTCTGTACACTTGGCCCCAGATTTAAATTGAGTTCTGGGAGAACAGAATTGTCATTGAAAGGTCTCAAGCTCCATAACTGTGTGCCCAGATGAAAAGAAGTTCAAAGCAGGCTATAAAAGTCCATGTGTTGACCTCAGTGCTCAAAAAGTTGTAAACCAAATACAGATGCTGCTCCCCTTACAGAGGGTGACTATGTCCCCCAAAACATTCAAAACACTAGTCAGTGGGAACTTCATTGGCCACACATAGCCTAGGCACCATCCTACACATTTGCTTTGAGCTAGACAAAATCATCCTATAAAAAGTTCATTTTGTAAGTGTTAAAATATCTCAAGTAATTTATTGAAAAAAAAATTCTTATCACCTACCACTGGAAGGTAAAAAAAAAAAAAAATCATATGCTGAACCATCTTAAGTTGGGGACTCTCTTGGTCCACATTCTAGATTTGTATTCTCTGAATTATAGAGCTTTAAAGTAAAAGAAATATTTTCTCCTTATACCTCGATTGCTTCCTATTTGTGAAGACTTTATGCCAAAAAAGCTCCCAGTAATTTAAGTGGAAACGATATGAGAGCACATCTCTGAAGTTAGAGCTCAAACTCACATTACACTCCCTCAGCTGCTCTCCATCATTTCCTGAGTTTCCATCAAGGGTGACAGACCTATATACAAGCATATTTTCACCATTCAAGTCAATGTGTCTTTAACGAGCTCAGCATTCGAGGTAATTTATTTTACAGCATCTGAATGACCATTGATTATGTGTGAAAATCAAATCACACAGTGCAAGCTGCCTGTGTAGAAGTATGCAAAGTCTGAGAAACTGGTTGTAGTTTTTCTGATTAGATATTGATTTATTCTAAATAGATCAAGTACTGTAAGATAATGAAAGCCTGGGGGTACACTGTCACTTAAGATCAACAACTGAGTTTCTCCTTGCTTATCTGTACCTGCATTTGCCAGAACCACTTTAATATTAATAATGGTAAGGATTCGGCTGGAGTTTTTGATAACTGCATTACTCTCAGGAATGAAGAGAACTGGAAAGAGACAGCACACAGCTGTCACCAAACATTTCATCAAGCATAATCTATTCGCATAAATTATGCCACCAAGTTTTCCAGATTCTTAAAGCAATTCCTCTATAGATCTTTCTATAGTAAGTCTGCTTTCAAAATTGTTTGAAATGCCTCCATCCTAGAAACAGATATTTGAGTTCTCTAGGTAGGTAACTCTCTCCAAACAGTGATTTAAAATACCACAAGACCTAAGCAGAAGGAATGAATGGAGCAAGAGTTAGCACTTGGTCCCAGAGTAACAAAGCAACTTTGAAGTGTGGGCTACTTTGGGACCAAAGTATAAATCAAATAAAAAAATAAAAATGACCGTTCACCATTTTGTCACCTTCACAATGAACTTGGGGAGTTTTATGTTGATTTGTCTTCCTGATCAAGGATCAATTATTTCCTCTACAGTATTAATCCTCAAACCAAAGAAACAAATTTTGAAGAGAAAAATAATAACCATAGTAATACCAGTTCTGGTCAGATGAACTTCAGTAAAAGAAATTATCTCAGTGGAGAAATTATCTGTTTCCCTAGAGACCAAGTAAATCACACATGAAGGAAGCAGATCCAAGGAGGAAAGACTAACACCCAAGTGAAGCCTGGAAACTCATACTGAGAAATTTTCTTAAAGGTATTAAGAAAAAAGTATAAGGGGAAAAAGTTGTGTCACTCACGGAGACTGAGTCACATCAAACACTTGCCTTTCCAAGGACTTTTGCATAATATGAGGAACGGACAAGCTTATGAATTAAAAATATTAAAAAGGCAAAGAGTGCCACCCATTTGTTAAGCTAATGAAACGTCTGTGACACTCTTTTGAACATCTAGTTCTGCATGTAAATAGGCCATGCTGGCTGCACCTCACAGGTGTTCCACCCAGCCAGCCAGCTGCCACAACGCTCTAAGCATGCCTCACAAAGCCCAAACCCTTGGCAGAGAGGGCTTGTTTGGCTTTCTGGGTCATCAAAGTTAGTTTTTGCTCTCATCACACCAGAGAAAAGTCATACAAGAGTCCGTCTCGGTCAGGAAAGGAGAGTATACCCTGAAGGAAAGAATCTGAGAGGATTCCGCCCAAGCCAACAGCGGACAGTGTGTTTGGGTAGTGCACATACCTGAACAACAACAACAACAAAAATTCAAAACATTTCCTGTAGCATTTGCCATTCACTTACTCCTCAGAAATAACCCTTTGCTTTCCCAGAGAGCCACACAGCCACACCCCCAGAGAAGAAGTGCACTCACCAAAAAGTGACAGTACTCCACAGGCAGACCAGAAAACCAGGGACATGCCCACGCTGCCCGTGTTCTGGAGTATGCCCTTGGGGGAGATGAAGATGCCCGATCCGATGACGGTGCCGATGATGATGGAGACCCCCCTCAGCAAAGTGATCTTCTTTTTCAGAACCACCTTCTCCTGCCCCGGTGGCTCTTGGCCCCCCATGGGGGGCAGCCTCCCGCTCACATTGCCCTGCAGGTAACCTCCTTTGGAGATGGTGGCCACAACTGGCTTTCTGACCATGGTAGTGTCACGCCAGGGGAGGGGAGTGAAAGAGAAAACAGGAGGGAAAACAAAACAAAACAAAACAAAACAAAAACAAAAACTTTCAACTTTGGTTTCTCTAGATGTGACTGATCACTGTTGAGTCTCTGCTACCTCTTTGCTTTCACTGACTGGCTCTGCACTCTGATGTCCACAGGTGAAACCCCAGAGGTGTGTTTTTGCCTTCCCGGCTATCTAATTATGCCTCTTAGTCCTCGGAGCACCTGTGTGGCACCGCACCGGCTCCAGGAGTCGGTTTGCTGCAGCCGCGGCTGCTGCCCTATCATTACACACCAGCTCAGCTTCCTCGTGGACTCCTATTTAAGCTACCGCCTGTCACACCAACTTACTGGGCTACAATGATGATGCAAATTCTCCAGGTTTGCATCAGCCACATGAGAAAGCTCCAGCTTGAGAAAGCGCCAGCATTACTCAGCTTTTTTTTTTTTTTTTTTTTTTTTTAACAGTAGCGGTGTGTGTTGCTCAACTGACCCAAAGCATTTCCCTGAACAAAGCATACTCTTAAAGAGGGGCTTAGCCAATCCAAAAGAAGTAAACTGGGAACAGACTTGTCCTGGTGACTTTAAGCAACTCAGCTCTCAGGGAGAAAAGAAAATGGAAAATGAAACAGGAAACGATTAGATTACTTCATTTTAAGGAGTTGCTTCTTAACTTTAGCGCGTGCATATAAACGTGTGCCCAACTGTTTTGACAATAGAAAGGTGCCTTAGGACTGCACTGTTTGCAATAGCAAAGTTTAGACTTCATAATTTGTATTCTACTTACTTCCCGGGTGTGTTTCCTAGCAACACTGTCACATCTAATATTTACAAAGCTAGAAACTTTCTGCACTCTAGAGCCGTGGCTGCACACAGCTCCACATGAACAGACGCAATTATTTCTTAAGACCAATAATACACTGGTATTTAAGATCGCCATCTGAGTTTGAGAAGTTGAAAGATCACAGTGACTGGGGAAAATAGTCATTTTCTGATTCTTGTCAGCACAGTGTGATTTCCTGAAGTGGAGGACTCCTTCATTTGCATGTTGCTCCATCAAATTAAAAAAGACTGAATCTTAGGCAATACTTGTAATTGCACGAAGGCACGCAGAGAGCAAAAGCTTGAGAAGGAATTCACAATAAAAGAGCTGGAGAAAGTGAGAGGATTAGAGGGTGTAATTTTTGGATCCATAAGCTATTGTGATTATAATTTAAAATGGAGTAAAATCAACAAGTACTAAATTTTAGTTAGCTCAAAGCCTTAAGTTCTCGATGACTGTAACAGAAGTATAGTGTCCATTTCATAAAACTAAAAGGATTTTTTTCTAACATTAGGAAATAATGAAATTTTGAGGACATGGAGTTATTTAATCTGATTTAGCGTTCCATAATGTGCACATGCCCTGAAACCTAACGCCCTATTATAATATACACAGCTTTCATTTTTTTGTCTGTCAGTTAAAAAGAAATTTAAACATATAAAAGTGCATTAAGATTGCAAAGCAGGGCTAAAATGTTTACATTGAAAAGATCAAAAGTAAACACTTAAACTTGAAACTTTCTGCTTCTAACCAAGTGTCTTATAAAAGCCAAATAAATACCAAGAGAAAAGGAATCTCAACTATATCAGCTTTGGCTCTGGGTCACTGTGGTTTGAATTTAATGAGGAGTCCGATGCCATCACTATCCTGAAGCTATGTTCAGACCCATGATTAAATATGCTTTAGAATCTCTCAATAAAAACAAGACACAGAAAATCTCTGTGGAAGAAAGATTGGCTGAAGGGGAGAGAGGGTGGGGGGTGACAGGGGTAGCAAATAACCTGGCTGGAGGGAAGTGGGGGAGGGGAGAGAAAGGAGGATGTGGGGGTGACAGACACAGGAAATAACCATTGGCAAGGAATCCTGGAAAATGTCAGAAGCATTCTGTTAGTCCTTACCTGAGAAAATGTGCATGACATGATTGTCTCATCACACAAATAACTGAGGCCACATGATTTCCCTTTGACATGACCTACCCCAATTTTGTGTAATTTGCTTTGGATATACAAATCAGCATTTTTACAAACCCCAAATTAATACTTTTCCTCAGCTGTTATGTATTTCAAAAAATAATAAATGGGAAATGGTCCTTATTAAATCTTGTCCAAATTCCTCGGAAAGGAAACAAAGGCTCCCTCCCCTCTGTTCCATTTCTCCTGTTCTTGCCCTGAACTTCCACTCATATAATTCTCCTGATGAATGAACTTAAGCAGGGGTGGGGAGCGTTGTCTCCTCAGAGGGGTATGTTAATTCTGAAGAAATAAGAGTTAAAAACCGACCATTAAGCCCCAGGCAACCGTGTCCTGTAACTGCCCGGGCACCACACTTTGGTGACTAAATTATAAATGGTTGGACTAGTAAAACTAGGGTACTATTCAGACAGGATGCTGGAAATATTCCAAAAGAGGAAAAATGTTCTTCCAATTTTAAATAGCATTCTCCTCCTTAGCAATTTTAATAGGTGTTCATGGAGAAAAAATTCTGAAATTATACTAATAGCCAAGAAGGTGGTACTCTCTCACATAGGACTAAGACTGAAGCTTTCTTTAAAAACCGCACATAGCTAATAAAAACCCTTAGTGTATCTCTTTGAACTACCTACAAACTTACAAAAAAATACAGGTTTCAAAGCAAGTGTTGAAATTACCTTTAAGGTTAGCAAGGCTTTATAATCACCAGTGTTAACCTTATAATCTAAGAATTTGGTTGGTCTTCAAGTATGTATATGTCATAAAAATAAATTCAAAGCAAATAAGTTTATTGTCTTTCTCCTGCTTTTGGTGCTATTTGGAACATTTTAGAGATTGTTGATGAATACTTACTTAGTGTTTACTATGCTCAAGGATGGTCTCAGTTTCCTAAAAGTATCTCATGTGTTGTGGTAGTTAACATGTTATGCTAAAGATGTCAGCCCCATGTGTACAAATACAGCTGTATAATTTAGGTGTGGCCAACCACACAATCACTTTTCCAGTTGCAGTGTATTGGAATGTGATCTGAGCTAACATATTTCTAAGTAGAACTAGAATTACCCTTTCTTATTTGTTGGCAGTTGTAATGACAAGGATGTCAAGCATGTCTCTGGCTGTGTCGCAAAGGTCCCCATGGAGATACTTACAGCCCCAGCATCACAGCACTATGTCTTCATTGCCAAGAAGACTGGACTGGTGCTGAATCCTGAAGATCTTCCATTGATCCTATCAGCTACTGGGGGCTCCTTACTAGGAATGCTGACTGGGACCCCACACAAGTGTCAGTCACCCATGGAGGGTGGGGATGAGTGTGAAGGCTCCTCATTAGAGCTTCGAGAAACAGGTTGCACCATGTGACAGCCATTAGTCAGATGTGGTTTCCAGTTGTGGAAATGTGTTTACAATTTAAAGTATATAATTAAAGTAAAATTTAAATATAAAATGACTTCCATAAGAAAGAGATTACATACTCTCTTACATATAAATTTGGAGAGTCTTCAATATAAAATAGATAAGACATTTTTTGATTTGTTATGTTTGAAACAAAATCATTATTGACACTTCAAAGAATAAAAACTGAGTGCAATGAGCAGAGAGAAAAGCTCAACTGATTTTTGTACATATCACTGTAGTGTAAAAGCTAACATTTTTTTCCCTCTGTAAATAGCCAAGTAATAATTATTTTAGGGTTTATGCTCATCCTTTTTCTCTGTACTTTGTTCTTCACTTATGTATGTAAGTGTGTGTGCACATGTGTTACAACCTTTTCAAAAGGCAAAGCTCTGTCTTAGCTTCTGTACAGTTTTCAGCTGTTCGTCTGGCAGCATCTGGACTGCAGTCAGGATGAAAGAATACAAAACCATTGCAATGGCTTGTAGTAGGGATTTTTACAAATAAAGTTTTATTGAAATACACCCATAGCTGCTGATTAATCTATTTCTAAAGCTGCTTTCACATCTCAACAGCTGGCCCATTGCAAAAGAGATGAGTGGACCCCAAAGTGGAAATGTTTATTTACCTCTTTCTTATGAACACACATAGGGACTCACCAGTGTTTATACTTACTGTCTTCTTCTAATACCTGTCCTTCTGTGTTCATTGACCAATAGTCCTAAAAGGAAGGCATGTCCTGACTTGATCATTCCCTCTGCCTGAAGTTACATCACTTAATGTACTTATTTTGCTAACTTACACACCTTAATAGTTACAATAAATTAATATTTATCATTTTTCTCTGATCTTTATTCCATTGGGTGTTTCCCGATATGAATGCTTAGTCTGCTATCGAGTAGAAATCACTGAGTCCACTTTATAACCATTAAGCCCAGTACTGTAAGCATATGTGTTTATAAAGGGAAAGGAAAAGGTGGAGCTCTGGGGCAGGGTGGGGAAGGGAAAGAGCTAAGTCATGATTGGTCGTGCTAAAGGGTGATTGTAAGATACAGAAATGAAAACTATAGCTATATCAGAGTATTACTTAGAGATTTGGAGAAGAACAACAGAGGAGAAAACAAATTACACTAGGAAGAAAACTGTTGTCCCTGAGGAACAAGAAGGAGCACTCCTGGGGGATGATAAAAAACAAGGCCATCTGTTCATTTCTTAATCCTTTTAGAATACCATGTTCTTACTGATTGATAACAAATAACACAAAAGCAGAGTATGCTGGAAAGAAAGACAAAATAACGTAAACTAAAAAGTGATCAAATGGTTTTTAAGGTGCCTTTACTTGGGGAAAAGGGAGGTGAGACATTATTTCCTTAGACTGTGTGGTTATTGAGCTGTGTTAACAGTGGAAGATGAATCACTGAATGGAAAGAAATAGTGGGAGAGGACAGAGGGACAGGAGATGAGGAGGAAGGAAGGAGAGAGAGGAGGGCAGGGATGAGGAGGAAGGAAGGAGAGAGAGGAGGGCAGGGATGAGGAGGAAGGATAGAGAGAGGAGGACAGGGATGAGGAGGAAGGAAGGAGAGAGAGGAGGGCAGGGGATGAGGAGGAAGGAAGGAGAGAGAGGAGGGCAGGGGATGAGGAGGAAGGAGAGAGAGGAGGACAGGGGATGAGGAGGAAGGAGAGAGAGGAGGGCAGGGGATGAGGAGGAAGGAGAGAGAGGAGGGCAGGGGATGAGGAGGAAGGAGAGAGAGGAGGGCAGGGGATGAGGAGGAAGGAAGGAGAGAGAGGAGGGCAGGGGATGAGGAGGAAGGAAGGAGAGAGAGGAGGGCAGGGGATGAGGAGGAAGGAAGGAGAGAGAGGACAGGAGATGAGGAGGAAGGAGAGAGAGGAGGACAGGGATGAGGAGGAAGGAAGGAGAGAGAGGAGGACAGGGGATGAGGAGGAAGGATAGAGAGGAGGGCAGGGGATGAGGAGGAAGGAAGGAGAGAGAGGAGGGCAGGGATGAGGAGGAAGGAAGGAGAGAGAGGAGGGCAGGGATGAGGAGGAAGGAGAAAGAGGAGGACAGGAGATGAGGAGGAAGGAAGGATAGAGAGGAGGGCAGGGATGAGGAGGAAGGAAGGAGAGAGAGGACAGGAGATGAGGAGGAAGGAAGGAGAGAGAGGAGGGCAGGGGATGAGGAGGAAGGAGAAAGAGGAGGGCAGGGGATGAGGAGGAAGGAAGGAGAAAGAGGAGGGCAGGGGATGAGGAGGAAGGAAGGATAGAGAGGAGGGCAGGGGATGAGGAGGAAGGAGAGAGAGGAGGGCAGGGATGAGGAGGAAGGAAGGATAGAGAGGAGGGCAGGGGATGAGGAGGAAGGAAGGATAGAGAGGAGGACAGGGGATGAGGAGGAAGGAAGGAGAGAGAGGAGGACAGGGGATGAGGAGGAAGGAGAGAGAGGAGGACAGGGGATGAGGAGGAAGGAAGGAGAAAGAGGAGGGCAGGGGATGAGGAGGAAGGAAGGATAGAGAGGAGGGCAGGGGATGAGGAGGAAGGAGAGAGAGGAGGGCAGGGATGAGGAGGAAGGAAGGAGAGAGAGGAGGACAGGGGATGAGGAGGAAGGAAGGAGAGAGAGGAGGACAGGGGATGAGGAGGAAGGAGAGAGAGGAGGACAGGGGATGAGGAGGAAGGATAGAGAGGAGGGCAGGGATGAGGAGGAAGGAAGGAGAGAGAGGAGGGCAGGGGATGAGGAGGAAGGAGAGAGAGGAGGACAGGGGATGAGGAGGAAGGAAGGAGAGAGAGGAGGGCAGGGGATGAGGAGGAAGGAGAGAGAGGAGGACAGGGGATGAGGAGGAAGGAGAGAGAGGAGGACAGGGGATGAGGAGGAAGGAAGGAGAGAGAGGACAGGAGATGAGGAGGAAGGAGAGAGAGGAGGACAGGGATGAGGAGGAAGGATAGAGAGGAGGGCAGGGGATGAGGAGGAAGGAAGGATAGAGAGGAGGACAGGGATGAGGAGGAAGGAGAGAGAGGAGGGCAGGGGATGAGGAGGAAGGAAGGAGAGAGAGGAGGACAGGAGATGAGGAGGAAGGAAGGATAGAGAGGAGGGCAGGGGATGAGGAGGAAGGATAGAGAGGAGGGCAGGGATGAGGAGGAAGGAAGGAGAGAGAGGAGGGCAGGGATGAGGAGGAAGGAGAGAGAGGAGGACAGGGATGAGGAGGAAGGAAGGAGAGAGAGGAGGACAGGAGATGAGGAGGAAGGAGAGAGAGGAGGACAGGGATGAGGAGGAAGGAAGGATAGAGAGGAGGGCAGGGGATGAGGAGGAAGGATAGAGAGGAGGGCAGGGATGAGGAGGAAGGAAGGAGAGAGAGGAGGGCAGGGGATGAGGAGGAAGGAAGGAGAGAGAGGAGGGCAGGGGATGAAGAGGAAGGAAGGAGAGAGAGGAGGGCAGGGGATGAGGAGGAAGGAAGGATAGAGAGGAGGACAGGAGATGAGGAGGAAGGATAGAGAGGAGGGCAGGGGATGAGGAGGAAGGAGAAAGAGGAGGACAGGGGATGAGGAGGAAGGAAGGATAGAGAGGAGGACAGGAGATGAGGAGGAAGGAGAGAGAGGAGGACAGGAGATGAGGAGGAAGGAAGGAGAGAGAGGAGGACAGGAGATGAGGAGGAAGGAGAGAGAGGAGGACAGGGGATGAGGAGGAGGAAGGAGAGAGAGGAGGGCAGGGGATGAGGAGGAAGGAAGGATAGAGAGGAGGGCAGGGGATGAGGAGGAAGGAAGGAGAGAGAGGAGGGCAGGGATGAGGAGGAAGGAAGGATAAAGAGGAGGGCAGGGGATGAGGAGGAAGGAGAGAGAGGAGGGCAGGGGATGAGGAGGAAGGAAGGAGAGAGAGGAGGACAGGGGATGAGGAGGAAGGAAGGAGAGAGAGGAGGGCAGGGGATGAGGAGGAAGGGTGGAAGGGAAGAAAGGAGAGCAAGAAGGAATGAGGAAAAAAGAACGAGAGATAAGGGAAATAGGGATGAAGGAAAGAAAAGCCAGAGAAATGAGAGTGAGAGAAAGAAAACGAGAGAAAAAGAAAGAGTGGAGGAAGAGAAAGAGGGGAGAAAAAGAGAAGGAGGAGGAGGGAGGAGAGTGGGAGAGAGAAGAGGAGGAAGGAGCAAGAAAAAAAAAAGAATAAACTGAGCAAAGAAATCCATGACTTCTGAGCCATAAAAATTAAAAAAAGTAATACTAAAAACATCAATAATTCTAAATTATAGTGAAGAAAGTTAATAAAAGAGGTTAAGAAAAAAGCAAGGCAAAGTTTAAAATGACTAAAATAAGTATCCAAATATATAAATCATATACTAGTATAATTAAATGGATTAAATTTACCCATTATAAGGCATAAACTACATAGTTTTTTTTTTATAATAACAACATCTACCTCATTTTAAAACTAAAACATGAAATTAAACAAGATAACTTTGTCAAAAAATTATCCAGGAGGAAAAGAGTCATCAGGCAGATAAAAAATCTTTACGCACTGGAGAACACAGCCTGGGAGGTTTGGAAACACACATGATGGAAGTTCGAGGAAAGTGAGTTCATAATCATGGCTGCAGTTCCTTACGTTTCCCTTAAATTCATTAAACCAACAAGAAAATCAATTACGGATTGCAGCAAAGTTCTTGTTTGATCCACTTCTCTTCTTCCCCCCACCCCACCCTTTTCTTCTTATCCTTGAATTTATGGTATGCTTTGCATCTCAGATCCTCTCTAAGGATAAACTTGGACTATTGGGGCCACAATTCCCATGGAAGTAGAACTTCATAATTGCTAGAAGCAAACATCCCTAGAAGAACACTAGTCGATGATTCCCTGATCTGAGATTGTGAAAGTCTAACACTCTGGAATGGAGCTGAAACTTAAGGCATACTTTACCTTCTGAGTTCATCTTGCAGGATCACACTGCTGAAATTATATATATATATATATTTTTTATTTTTATTTATTTATTTATTTTTTGTCTGCTCCCATCTACTCCATCCTCACTCCTGTCCCTCCTGCTTCCTCCACTCCTGACTGGTGTTCCTGAAAGCATTTCCTTAGCAAATCTTTTGTATTTGATTTCTCATCTTATCATCCTTACCTAGAGAACCTTGCTCAAGGTAGTTGCTACTGGGGTTGTCTAAAATGCATCCTCTGAGGGAAGGAACCCGGGTTTACTCACAGCTGGTCACTTGGCAATAATGCCTGACTCACAAACGATTGTTGCCAGCTTTTGATAGGCTGTGGAGTTGTTGTTTCCAAGACTTTCACCTGGAAAGAACAACAGGATAGATTTACAAAGGGATGTATTCTCCTGTGAAGTCTCTTTATTTAGGAGTACTAAAGGTAATCCCTTTAATAATAGCAGTAAGACAAATCCAGAGTCAATTCTGTCCTTAACACAGTATATATGTGCACTGACTAACCTTTTCCATTAGACAAAAGATATAACTAAAGCATGAAAATGTAATGATGTGGAGAAACATGGATGAGCTTTGATGTAGAAATAAAATTGAATCAGTGCACATACCATACAATAGACATAAAATCATGGTAGATCAGTTTAAAAACAAAATCACAAATGTTCTATTATAAAAACATGGTAGTATCCCCTTAGAATACATAGTACAGATCTGTCTAACTAACAAACTCTCAGGAAAAGTAACCTTCCCATGTTTAATTCTAAATCCACATAGCAAAACACAAGTTAGAAATAAAATGGGAATGATACACTTAGCACACAGTCAAATTTTTCTAATCTCTTTAAATTTAACTTTGTCACACAATGTGTTCTCATTCCATTCTGCTGCTGTGACAAATACCATGGCCAAAAGCAGTTTGGGGAGGAAACGTCTTATTTCAGCTTACTAGAAATAGTTCATCATGGCGGGAATTCAGGGCAGGAAGTCAATGCAGGAGCCTGAAGCAGGAACCACAGAGGATTGATGCTTGCTGCCTTGCTTATAGCTTCATGCTTAGCTAGCTTTCTTATACAGTCCAGTACCACCCATCCAGGAAGTAACGCTGGCTTGGCCATACTCCACCGAAGAACCCAGACCATCTCTCACAGACGTGTCATATTCTGACCCAAACAAGGCAATTCCTCAACTAAGTTTCCCTTCTCAGATGACTCTAGGCTGTATCAAGTTGACAGTTAAAACCAAGACACAAGGAAATAAGTAAGTGAAAAACACGATAGAAAATTAGCATTTATACCTATAGAAACATGCTCAACCTTATTCATACCGAGAGAAAAATAATTCCACAATTGTGCACATCCTCAGTCACCCATGAATATGGCCATAGAGATGTCTTCTTGAAGCTGAATCTATCTTCCAGGCATTATCGGTGACTATGGGAGTCCAGCCCCTCGATAGTCCCCTCCCAGGGTCCAGGAAGAATCTACAACCAGCTGATAATTAATCTTTGATGAAAAGAAATGAATCTATGTACACAAAACTCCTTAGTTCATACACTTTATTATTCTGTGATAGTTCTCTCTCTACACAGCTTCTATTCTGCTCTCATGTCTAGCTCCTTTCTTGCCTGATTTCTCTATATTTATCTACTGTCCCCTCTAGGTTCTATCTTAGTTCCTTCATCTAGTTCTGTGCCTTCTAGGTTCTCATCTATCTAGTTCTTTCCCCTATCAGCTCCTCTCCCATCTCCTTCTCTCTCATCTGGCTCTTCCTCATCTTGTTCTTCCCTATCTGGCTCTTCCTCATCTTCCATCTCGTTCCTCTAGTCCTCTCTTCTAGCCCTTCAATCTAGTTCTTCCCCATCTCAGTTTGTTCCTCTCAAGTTCTTACCCATCTAGTTCTTCCATTCTCTTTTTTCTTCTTCGTCCTGTGCCCTGGAAGTCCCAGTTTATATAAAGGGAGGGTCCAAGCTAAATTGTGTAAAGCTATTACTTAACGTCCACCTCACCTAGGCGGTGTCTCCTTGTGGAATTTAAGTCAGGAGACTTGCAGGTGGCCTGTTATCATTGCTATCCTTGGAAGTTGGGCGCCTACTTGGGTGGTGTTTCCTGTAGTCCTTGAAAGTGGCTAAAGGAGATAATCTGACTCCAGAGAAAGCCTTTCCTAAGGCTATTCTCCAAATACCTGGAATGTGTATGTCCAGAGAGTGATCAGTCCACACTGTTAGCCCTTCTTAGGGAAAAGTCAATTGGGAAAACTATGAAGGCACACATGATTTTCTTTCTTTTTTTTTCTTTCTTTTTTTAAATTTTATTTTATTTTATTTTACAATACAATTCAGTTCTACATATCAGCCACGGATTCCCTTGTTCTCCCCCCTCCCACCCCCCTCCTCTTCCCCCCAACCTACCCCCCATTCCCACTTCCGCCAGGGCAAAGCCTTCCCTAAGGACTGAGATCAACCTGGTAGACTCAGTCCAGGCAGGTCCAGTCCCCTCCTCCCAGGCCAAGCCAAGTGACCCTGCATAGGCCCTAGGTTTCAAGCAGCCAACTCATGCAATGAGCACATCCTACTGCCTGGATGCCTCCCAAATAGATCAAGCCAATCGACTATCTCACCCATTCAGAGGGCCTGATCCAGTTGGGGGCCCCTCAGCCATTGGTTCATAGTT
The DNA here is from genome assembly GCF_007827085.1 of Peromyscus californicus insignis. Taxonomy (NCBI): domain Eukaryota; kingdom Metazoa; phylum Chordata; class Mammalia; order Rodentia; family Cricetidae; genus Peromyscus; species Peromyscus californicus. Next base: position 29,939,954 of record NW_026294617.1, read on the forward strand.
CATGTGTTTCCATTTGTTTGGCTATTTGTCCCTGTGCTTTATCCAACCTTGGCCTCAACAATTCTTGCTCATATAAACCCTCCTCTTTATCACTAACTGGACTCCCAGAGATCCACCCGGGGCCTAGCCATGGATCTCTGCATCCAGTTCCCTCAGTCATTGGATGGGGTTTCTAGCAGGACACTGAGGGTGTTTGGCCATCCCATCACCAGAGTAGATCAATTTGGGCTGTCTCTCAACCATTGCCAGCAGTCTATTGTGGGGGTATCTTTGTGGATTTCTGTGGGCCTCTCTAGCACTTTGCTTCTTCCTATTCTCATGTGGTCTTCATTTACCATGGTCTCCTATTTCTTGTTCTCCCTCTCTGTTCTTGATCCAGCTGGGATCTCCCGCTCCCCCAAGTTCTCTTTCCCTCGACCCTCACCCTTCATTACCCCCACTCATGTCCAGGCTATTCATGTAGAACTTTAAGTCCCTCAAAAAAGAAATTGAAGAAGATGTCAGAAAATGGAAAGATCTCCCATGCTCAAGGATAGGCAGGACTAACATAGTAAAAATGGCAATTTTACCAAAAGCAATCTACAGATTCAATGCAATCCCCATCAAAATACCAACACAATTCTTCACAGACCTGGAAAGAATAATACTCAACTTCATATGGAAAAACAAAAAACCCAGGATAGCCAAAAGAATCCTGTACAATAACACAACCTCTGGAGGCATCACGATCCCTGACTTCAAGCTCTACTATAGAGCTACAGTAATAAAAACAGCTTGGTACTGGCATAAAAACCGACATGTGGACCAATGGAATCGAATTGAAGACCCTGACATTAATCCGCACACCTATGAACATATAATTTTTGACAAAGAAGCCAAAAGTGCACAATGGAAAAAAGAAAGCATCTTCAACAAATGGTGCTGGCAAAACTGGATATCAACATGTAGAAGGCTGCAAATAGATCCATATCTATCACCGTGCACAAAACTTAAGTCCAAGTGGGTCAAGGACCTCAACATAACTCCAGCTACTCTGTACCTCCTAGAAGAGAAAGTAGGAGGTAGTCTTGAACACATTGGCATAGGAGATCACTTTGTAAATATAACACCAGTAGCTCAGATACTGAGAGAAACAATCAATCAATGGGACCTCTTGAAACTGAGAAGCTTTTATAGAGCAAAGGATACGGTCAACAAGGCAAAGCAACAGCCTACAGAATGGGAAAAGATCTTCACCAATCCCACATCTGACAGAGGACTGATATCCAGAATATATAAGGAACTCAAGAAATTAGACATCAAAATGCCCAACAGTCCAATTAAGAAATGGGCTATAGAACTAAACAGATTTTCATAACAGAATACAGCTGATATATAACAAGCCAAGTAACACCAAAAACTCCTTGGGATTTGGCTTCCTCTGGAGGAATTCCCTGATTCCTCCAGGTGGTGACTTTGCCATAACCAGCTGAGTTCTTATGATATATTCCTGCGGCCTGCAGCAAGGCATCATGAGATCAGCATCCAAAAGACAGTGACTGGAATGAATTCTTACATGTTACATATTTTTAATGATGAATAAAACTTACTTAGGGGAGAGAGGAAGGAAAGAAGGGAAGTTCTTCAGAGGAGCACAGTTTATAGGCTTAAATTGAATGAGAAAAACCATGCATGGTGGCTCACCACATAAACCAAGGCCTCTAGAGGCTGATACAGAAGAACTTCACCTAGTCCAAGACTAGCTGAGGTTATATAGTGGTTGTCCTGGGCAACAGAGTGAGAAAACAAACAAAAGAGTGAAAGGATTAGAAAATGTATAGCTTTTTCTATTAATGCAATCATTGATTCAGGCAAACAGAAGTCATCATGAACATCACAAACCACTGGATAAAACTTGGTTGCAAGAGAATATTCATGTAATTTTGAATATCTGTGCAGAGATTATCCATAAATTTTCAAAAGAGAAAACTTATCTTTACAACAGAGAGGTCTACTTATCCTGTCTCAGGTAACCACAAGTAATTGCTTGACATTGATGACTGACATAAAAATATTAATAACCCAATAACATGTATGTACAATTCGTGTCAAAAATGTTGAGCCTGAATCAATGAGAGAAAGCGATAGAAGAAATTCAGAACATGAGGAAAATTCAATCAACAGATTGTCTAGTGTCTTCAAAATACTCAATATAATGAAAATGAAAGGGGAAAGAATAATCTATATTTTAAAAAGCTGGCATAATAAAAACGAACTTCAGAAAACTTAAACTTCAAATATTAAGAAAATAAGCTTGAGGAAATATGAATAAGAATTATAAACCCAAGTGATATGTGGAATTACTATGAGTTTTCTTACATGATCATAAAACTGTGATTGCATAGGAAAACACTGTTACAAACGTACATATAAAATATGTACAACATATACAATTTAGTGACAAATGGCTTACTTAACCCAATGTGTAAGTACAAAGGAGACAAATGCCATACACTATTATAGTTTTAACAAAGGCTTGTAAACAGCACTTATCATAATCCAAAACCAAAAGATTTATTGTCAAAAGTACAATGAAGTTCTAAGCAGTTTATTTAAAAACTTAGAGATCACCTACTTATTAATTAATTAAAATTTGTGAAACATAATGTGCACTAATATTAACTAATGAAAGAAGGGTAAAAATTGCACGAATGCATGAACATGACTGTGCATGATCTCTGCATAGATGGGCTATTATGTAGCTACTTCCTGTAAATTGAAACATTGTCTTCTGGGGCAAGAAGAAAATTCATAAGACTCAAGAAGTAACAAAATTTACAAGACTCAGAAAGCTCAGAAAGTTATCAGGTTCACAAGGTCCCTCCCCAAGTCAGGAAAGCAGTAAAAGTTGCTGAGAAGAAGCAATGTTGAAGTGGGGCTGTTCCCCAGTCCTGCAGAGATTTCCAGGAATGGAGTTTCCATGAGTCATCACCCTTGCTTGAGTGGCCTTTTCCTGCATAGAGCTGCTTTTGAGCCATTGAGCTCCTGCATGTAACCTTTTATCTATGCTCCTATAAGTAAGCTCAATAAATTCACAGACTCACTAAGTCAGATTTGAGAGGATGCATTTCTTTGGTCTATCATCAGCCATAGCTTGGGTGAATAGATCTCCCAATGAAAAGTCACACAAGGAGAGGATAAGAAGAGATAACTTTTGACTTGAGACAGTATTTGTTCTATCTGATATTTGATTCTTAAATGGTTAAATCAATAATTATTTTTAACAACAACAAATAATTTTAAAGAGAGCAATGAAAAAGTGAGAAGAATAAAGAGATGGATGGGATAAACACCAAAACAAGTATAAATGCAGTATTGAGAAATCACAAGAGTGACAACCACTTTTCTGAAAGCTGGCAAATTAATCATGTGTTGGGCAGTGTAGATCAAAGTAAAAGCAGACAAGACAGCAAATTTTAAAAGAAAGATACACATGATAACTATCAACAAATACAGACTTGAAAGTATAATTGCTACGAATGCAACAGAACTTGTTAAAATACTAATCTAAAATAATTTTTAAACCTATCATTACTAATATGAACCAGAATAAATAGAAAAATTGAGTGAATTTTTTTACTAATTAGAATTAATCAATAGTTTAAAATTACATTTCACAGTACATGAAGATTGGGAAATTTTACAAGGGTCCCTATAAACAGTTCAAGGATATACAATTCTTAACTTATGTAAACTTCTACTCCAAATAATACACCATAAAAGACTCCTTTTCATAAAGGCATGTTTAGTTATATATCAAAAGGTAGAAAAACAGTAAAAGCAAGGTCAATGAGAATCCAACTTTATTTAAAGCAAAGACAAATGTATGTTTTACTGCTGATAATAAATTATTTGTACATAAGAGAAAGTCACAAAGTCTGTAATATACAAGGATATATGTGCAAATATGTAAGAAAATAGACTCGAGTGAAAACAAATACAGGGTTATTCACAGATGAGTCACAAAAAGAAAGCTTAGGAAAACTACCTTTAGGTATAAGCCACTAGTTCGTATTTACCAATGGTAAATATCAGCTGAAAGAACAGTGTTGCTTGTGAAAATCCAACAGGATGGACCTACCTGAAATACGGAGAAGGGAGCAAACACAGTTAAGATGCACCTCAGCAACGTCAGTCACAACCTTCAGCAGGAATGGTTGGTCGCATCCTCCAGTCATAGACTCTAACCCATGATGAGTAAGGCCTGTGGGATTTCTTTTAAAATACCATGCTTTTTCTAGATCTAGCCTGACAAAAAGAATGCTGAAGCAATCTGCGTACAAGCTGAGTCTGGGCATTCGCCAGCCAGCAACTGCCCATCTATAAGCTTATCTCATCAACCCCAGACTCCTGATTACAAGTTACAGTACTTTACACCTAGACACTAACAAAACATCTCATCTTCTCTCCTCGGCCCTCTCCTGGCTATCATACTCCTACTGAAGACAGACCAGAGAAAAATGGAAGAAAGAAAAAAAACCTCAGACACAATGTAACATGTCACATACAAGACCATATAGTGTTGCCTAAAACAAATCAATCATAAAATATTTCAAGGAAGAAATATAGAGATCGTGTTCTCTGACTATACCTCTGTTAGAAAACTGTAGGTAAAAAAATTGGAGTCCTTGTTCAAATTTCTGATCAAAAATACATAGTAATTGATTTTATAATTCTTAGAGATGAAGTAAAAGTAACAATATTACGTCTAAATTTTTGAGCACTCATTATGGCCATATTAGAAAAACTAAAAACAAGAAAAACTAAGAAGTAAGCAGTAAGTCTCCAATGTAAAAACTTAGAAACAATGAGCCCGATGACTGGAGTTAGGTAAGATAGCGAAATAGAAAATAAAAACAAAATACAGAAGCTCAATAAATTCTAACTCTTTGAAAAGTGACAAAATAAAAGTAAACCTATAGCAATATTAGTACTAATAAAATGAGACATATAATAGTATGAACAATAGAAGGAATATCATACTAATGTGATTAAATTAAGGGGGGGTCAGGTAGGTGACTCGGCAAATAAAGGTGCTTGCACCAGGCCTGATGACCTGAGACCCCTGAAACTACATGGTGGAAGGAGAGAACCAACTCCCAAATAGTCCTTTGTCTTCTACATATGGAGCATGGAAAGTGTATACCTGCCAGGTCTCTCTCTCTCTCTCTCTCTCTCTCTCTCTCTCTCTCTCTCTCTCTCTCTCTCTCTGTGTGTGTGTGTGTGTGTGTGTGTGTGTGTGTGTGTGTGTGTATCTGTCTGTCTGTCTGTCTCTCTCACACACACAGTAATTAAAAATAAATAAAATGTAATTAAAGTATTTAAAAAATAAGAAGGAAATGCTACTCAACTCAGCCTTACCGGATTGAAATCCTAGAAGAAACAAACAGACCAACTGTTCAAACTTCATCAAACAGAACTGACTTGTGAAGATGTCAAATGCTAAGATTAACCAGCTCTACATTTTCCTTAATATATATAAAATTAACACAAGATCAAAAAGGCATCATAGTGGACTCTTTTAATTGTTTTTAAAGATCAGTATAATGAAAGTTTGTGTATTCTAAACCCTTAGTTGTAACTTATAGGAGAATGTCTTACAGGAAGTAATGCTGGCAGGAACGACCAAAAATCAACACCTCACAAACAACCCAAATCCCTTTCAACTGGAGGATGTTAATTGTTTATGCTTTATTCACACAGAAGAGTGGGAAAACACAAACTCTACAGCATCATGAAAAACCATGATGAGTCTTACCATAATGTTGAGTAAAGTCCAAACGCCATTCAATAGGAAACTCCCTTCATCCAGCAAGTAAAATCAAGGCACACACAGAGACACATGAATCATTCCTACAGGGAAAGGAAAATTACAGGGGATAGGGCACAAAAGGAGAGGACATGAAACTTCATGGGTGTCCATGACATTATTTGCAAACAGGAAAATAAATACATGGCTATCCATCTTGGACTAATCTTTCTGTTGCAATAAACCTAGAGATAGAGTTCTCTGTATCAGAGATCCTAGAAAAAAAAAAAAGTGACTGTGTTGTGTTGGCCTTAGATACTTTTCTCATTGCTCTGACAAGTCAACTTAGTAGGTAAGAGTTTGTTGCGGTGCAGTTTGAGGAAATGCAGTGTATTCTAGCGGGGAAGGCGTGGTGGAGGAATGTAAAGCAAAGGGTCACCTTGCATCTACATTCAGCAGAAGCTTGGCTCACTTCCTCTATTCTTTCTATTCCAGTTTTCTAGAATCCAAATCCACGGAGTTGTGCTGCTTACATGAAAGTTGGGGCTTCCATCCTAGGTTCAATCTCTCCATTAACAATATTACTGACATGCTCAAATCCCATCAAGTTGGCAAAGGAGATAAATCATGATGTGTATCTTTTGATTCCATAATTACTGATTTTTTTCAGTGCTAGCCATAGCCCCTAGGGCCTTATACATCCTAGGCAAATGCTCTAGCACTGAGCCACCACCTCAAACTCTAGCAACAAGTTTCAGCCAGATATTTTACACAAGGAAAAGGAAAAAGTTAACCTTTTCTTCTCGCAAACTGACAAATGTTTAAGATGGATAATTTCCATCTCTTTGTAAGAATACGGAGGAAAAGAAACTTGAATATTGACTCGAGTATATATTTATACAAAGACTTTAGGAAGCCATCTATAAATATCCAGAAAAACTAAAGTTGGATATATAGTATAAATTAGAAATATCAGAAAATGCCATTTTGAAAATTCTAAAACCCTTCTTAGCAGCAATGCTTTTAGCGGCAAAAATATAGACGCATCATAAGAGATTCTATGCACTGTTGCTTGTCCCTACTACTGAAGCCTATGAACTTAATTTGCATGTGTTAATATCCCAAAAGCATCATGTTAAATAGAAAAAGCAAGTTACACTCAGCATGGCCTCATCTCTGTTAAAGGTAAAAGCACACAATATTGCATGTTGTTTATGAATCCATAGTAAGAGATGAAGGATTTCCATGAGGATTCACCAGCTCCCAAAGGGTGCTTACCCATGAAGGGGGAAGAGACAAGAAGGGGACAGAGAAAGGCTTTGCTGTGATCTGTTTTCATTTCTTAAGAGTGAAGAGTACATCTTGAGTTCAAGGAAATGTGCACAATGCTGTCAGTTAAACCACATCCTGTGTTGGCTATATTATCTGCAAAGGTTTTTGTCTGTGGTATTTGATTATATCATCCATAAGCCTGAATTGAATGGGATTATGTGACAATCTAGTGTGACACGTGTATCTCTACTAATGTCCCAGTGACCATCTTCCTTCCCAGAAGGACTCTGCGCACACCAGCAAAGCAACCACTGGAATTCATGGAATTGCTCATGTGTCTAGTCTTGCCTGAAATAACCACATCCACCTAAGCCTAAATTCCAACCTGTGAAGAGGAAAGGAGTGTGGAAGAAAGCACCTAGGCTCCCAGGGAATGAAAGAACAGGCTCTTTTTTGTAGTGGATTATTAATATTATATTAAGCAAACCCAAATCATCCATAACCAGCATTTCAGAACCCCTTCAGCACATAAGAGTGCTTACATAACATCTTGAAGTGGGAGTACTACCATTTTAAAAAGTGTGTATTCTCCACAAAAATATATGAAAGTGATATAAGAAAAACTATGACGAGGAGCACAAATGAGAGTCATATGGATATTTGAATACCATAACTCCTGTGGTGTTCCTGTCTCACAGCTTCACACTGCTAAGGAATTGTGGGTCTTGGTTTCCATCAAAACACTGAGTCACCCCACTGTAATCACAAGCAAGTCTCAACCTGGACCTGCAATCCTTGTTCTCAAGCAGCAGGGAATCTTACAATCTCTGGGAAGGGTCCGCCCTTCATTACTATGAGCAGCAGATAGACAGTGTGACTAATGGGGTCATTTGTCAGGGCCTGGCACTACATACTTCATACTGGCAAAATGCCTTCCCAAGGAATTAACCAGAGGAAATGGCTGCAAATAAGAGCATTACCAGAAGGGGAAGAACTGGAGATCGTAGTCTCTAGCATAAATAGATTCATACCTATTATCTATTAAATGGCACAAAACTACTCATATTTGTTGTGAGCGACACACCAAAAAAAATAATCAGGAACAGAATTCACTAAAATTACTTAGTAAAGTGATTCACTGTAGCGAGTGTTTCAAACAAATACAAATAAATTCTAAAGTCTACAAAAAAAACCACGTAGTTGTTTTTCTAACCTTGGATTATTTTAAATCTGTTTATGTTAATAATTAATGAATTAATTAATTTAACTAAGCAAATTTTCATTAAGCTTGAACATTTTTTTGAATGATATATAAAGTCCTTAAGTATCCTTAGAGGGAGCACTCACTGTGGAAGAGCAGTGTGAATCCAAACACCTCTCCAGTCTGTGCTCCTCACCTGAGCACACGTCCAACTATTTCCATGTTTGGCAAACATCTGATGTCTATTCCCCATGTAGAAGGAATTATAACAAGTGGGAATAAACAGTGGTACCTAATAATAAGTGTGTGTCACTATTATAAGAACTTCACAGTTCCTACCTTCATGAACTCTGTATTTAGTAGGAAAGATGCAACTGATAAATTGATTATAATTATAAAAGAAAACCTACAGGATTTGTAATAGCAGACTGAATGGCAGCACCACTGTCCCTTATAAAGAACAGGGACACACTTTCCACAGATCTTCCTCATTTTGCCTCAATTGCCCAATACTGCTTTTCTCCAAAACCCGAGCTGTCATCCTGAGAGCCTTGCTCAGTCTTCTGTCTGCTCCCCACTTGCTAGCAGGCTTTTCTGCAATAAATTTGGACTTTGTGTTTGGGTAAATGAAGGTCATCTCATGCCTATACAGAGATGCATACAAGCACTTGCACACAATTCTTCCCTATGGGGTACCAAGAACCCCAAAGAGAGAAAGCAAGCATTGCAGAGGAAAAGTTATCTCTTTCCAGGGTGCTCACATCCAAACAATCCCAGTCTAGCTTCTGAACAGAAAAACGTAAGCAGAAGGCAAGAAATGGGTAATGGAGGAAGAGCAGAAGGAGATAATGAAAACAAGAGACTATGAAGAAAAGGAGAGACGGGGAGCATACCCGCAGAACTTTGATGGACCCTTTCTCCCTTCTCACACTTTGTGTTCCTCCTTAGCTAGTGACGTTCAGGAATGAACAATTTAAAACTGATATCATCAGAGTCCCTTCCACGTGTAGATCATATTGAGATGCAAAGGCAGGCCCCAGGGTGCTGAGGACACAGGTCATTTTAAGTAAATCCAAGGAAGCTACGGATTTGGTTTGGGAAGAGAATGGTACTTTCATGTCTTCCCATCACAACTCCCTGGAAGGCAGGGCTGTTTTGTTTTGGCATTCACTGTACACCAGCACCCCACCTCTGCTTGTGGTTTATGCTCTGCCCTCCTTACCTTTTCTCCCTTTGCTTGCAACAGCTTCAGCCATTACACACACACTCAAAATTGTATATCCAAGTGTCTAGCAGAATCGCACAAACGTGTGATTTATTTATTTATATTTTTGAAAAAGTGAGTTTCATTCCTGACCACACACACAGACCACAAAACTGAAAGTCAGATGCATCTGCTGAATTAGTCCATTATGTGTTGATGTAACAAAATGCCTGGGACAGGGTAACTTCTATACTAAAACCAAAGTATTTGGCTCACTGTTGTGGTATCTAGAGGGTCCAAACACATTGTAACAGCATCCTGGAAAGGGCTCCAAGCCTCAGTCACAGCATAGTAGAGAACTAGCTACATGCAGAAGGAGCATGTGCAAGCACAGAGGTGTGGGGTGGAGGGTTCCCCTCACAAATCTGCCCATCTACTCCTGACAGACCAGCACTAATACTTTCTAAGCACGAGATTCCCATGATCTACTCATCCTCTGCTAGGTTCCATCTCTTAAGGCTTCTACCACATCACCACTGCCACAGTGGGAACAAGCTCCCAGAACTCGATCTTTGGGGCACAAATCCCATCTAGGACATAGAACCTATCTTCCAAGTCTCCCAGCAACTCCCGACAGCAGATACTTCCACACAGAATGCTGACCGTTGCTGGACTCTGTCCTCTCTCATTCACACTCACCTTCTCTAATGCCTTATTTTCCAGTCAGAACAGTCAGTTTTTCTTTGCCTCGCGCCTAGCCCAGCTTGTTCCTCCACTGAGAGCCATCTTCCTGCCAACCAAATCACCCATCATGGTGCTCGTCTCAAGAAACACATTTGTTGCACCTAAGAGGCATTCTTTCCCAGTTCTCAAATTAACAGGCTATTTTTTCCTCTTTATTACAATTTAGAAGGCATAATTGCAAAATGAAAATGCAAAAGTAAACAGAACAAAGTCTACAAGGAATATATTGAAAGGTAAAGTATGTTATAATACAGTGTTTAAAAGTCCCAACCGGTGCCCTGCTCAAAGCTCTGTTGAAACTATTAAAAAGCTTTTTGTTATGGTTTCTCTGCATCTATCAGTTCCTAAAATAGTAGCAAAAGTCTAGTAAATCAAAAAGACTTTGTACTACAATATAGGGGCAAGGGAAAAAGAATGTTAAGATTTGGCTAGCTAGGCATACCAGAATGCAGACATAGTTGTCATGACTCCTGAAAGACTAGTAGATGGTGTATGTCTACAAATGTGTGTTCGAGAGAAAAGGAGGACTGCGCTGAAAAGGTATCCACAGTGAACCTGATTGGTGAAGCTGGGTATTTTTAGGCCAGGGATAGTAGCATTTGTAAAGTAGAATCTAGGGGATCAGAATTCAGACTTGTGCTTAGACTGCATAGTGAGTTTGAAGCCAGCCTGGGCTACATTCTCTCAGAAACAGACAAAAGACAAATGACAACAAAAACACAGGGCAGGGGGAGAGAGCCCAGTGAGAGTATTTACTGGGAAAGCAGGAGAAGTTGAATTCAAATTCTAGAGCTGGTGGGTGCTGAGAGAGAGAGACAGAGAGACAGAGACAGAGAGAGGGAGGGAGGGAGGGAAGGAAGAAAGGAAAGAAAGAGAGGTAGAGAGAGAGAAAGAAAGAAAAGAAAAGAAAACCTATCATATCTGTATGTACCTATCCCCAGAGGTATCGAGTAGAGACAGGTGGACCCCAGGAGATCGCTGCTCAGCCAAAGTAGCCAGAATGTCAAACTTCAGGCCAGTAAGACTCTTTCTCAAAATAAATAAACAAACAAACAAATAGATAGATAAAAAGCAGAGATAAGAGAGGATGGTTTATCTCTGAACTCCACATGCTCACATGTGGGCACGTGCCCCAGGCATGGTGGGGACACACACACACACACACACATCCCACATTCACACAAACCACACACACCACACTCACACAACCCACACATACACCGCACATACACACTACACACACCACACACATACTTACACACCATATCACACACGCATGTACAACTACCACACGCACACACATACACACACACACACACACATCAACACACGGTATCAGCATAAGGATGAGGATCTATTCAAATAGCAAAACATGGAACACAAGTCCTACATTTCACTAAAACTCTGAACCGATCAATGTGTAACAAACAACCAAAGAGAAAGCCAGCCTCTCCCACTCATAGCACTTAAGTTACAACGGCTCGTGAAAGAAACAAAATGGAACGCCAGGCTAGAGCCAACTCTGAACACACATTCCAAGGGGGGAAGCATCAGTGAATATGAACCAACATTTTTCGGGAAAAGAAATTGAGGAACAAGGATCAGAGGTCTGTTCAGAAGGAGGCTGAGAAGGAGGCAGACGGAGACAGGTAAATCTAATCCAGCTAAAAGCTGGAAGCATCGCAGTGGAGATACTGCTTGGGAGTAACATACTCAAATGCAGCATGGTCCACAATCTACATTTTGCCAAATCCCCAAATGAGATGTGAGTTTCAGACAGGACAGAGGCCCTTTGCTTCCGCAAGCATCTCAGAATGTAGTCATGTCAGTTTAAACAGCCTCATAGCATAGGCAAGGCCAAATGGCTGTGGCTTGGATTTCTGGAGAAGACATTACAGTCGGAGAAGTATAGCTCTGTAGACTTGGCATGCGGTGTGTCAGTGGAAGACGGTTCTATACTGACTCACGCCCCGTATGTTTGCACAGCAAACTCAACCAACACTGCCTTTTAAGAAAATTCAGGAAGAAGGAAAGAAAACAGTCGTTCTGAAGTTCCAAATGCAATGGTTGGGTACTTGGTGGTATTTTAGCTGAACATATGTCATAGGCTGAATGAATCCTTCTAAAATTTATAACTGAAAAATCTGATCCCTGATGCTTTGGTGTTGGGAGGACCTTGGAGGGCAAATCTCTCAGAATGTGCTGCCTAATTATTTTTCTTATCACCAGAGTAAAATTGCTGTCAGAAGCAACTCAATTGAGGAACAGGGACAGATTTTGGCCAGTGATTTGAGGAGAAGAATGTGACCAGAAGGCAAAGTGGCCATATTGATAGCTATGTTTACAAGAGTTTGCCCACGTGTGTATAGATTAGAAAGCAGGAAGCTAGCTGTAAACAGGACCAAGGAAGGGCTGGGCTACCTCTTCAAGGCCTGTTCCTCAGTGACCCACTTCCTCCGGTGAAACCCCATCCCCAAAGGTTGGACAAATTTGCAAGACATCTGAACCAGCTGGAGACCAAATGTTCAAGCACATAGCCCACGGGGCACATTCAAACCATCTGTGACTTTAGAAGAGAGACCTCAAAGAACACAAGGGGGAAGGAACCATCTATGAACCAGGAAATAACACCTTACCAGACACAAAACTGGCTAGTTCCTTGATAATGCTCATTTCACATTCTAGAACAGTGCAACAGTGAGAAGTCAGGCTTTATAATTTGTCAAGTACTCAGGTATTTCCTTACAACATCCCAAGCATCCAATTACAATAACTTGTGTTTCTATGACATGCTTTTACATGCAAAAGAAAGGCATAGGAGACAGCCATTTTTATGGGTTTGAATGAATTGAAATATTTTTTTCTTTTTCAAAATTTAAAGTATGGGCATCTGTGCCATGTGAAGTTGTCCAAAGAGGAAAATGTCAGTCACACACTTCCCAAAATGTTAAATTAGGAAAGATTTATTGCTGGCATCACTCCGCCATGCTTCTCCCTGATTTTCAGCTGAATCATGTTGTTCCGGTTTCTACTATTCAGTTTCCTCATATGAATCCACTAAGGACCTCCTCATAACAAATAGCCAATTCCTCAAAGAGCACATTTAACTTTACTTACAAAATCAAAAGAGCAATTGTACCAGAGAAATGCATGGGGAATGCTAAAGGCTTTCTAAGCCTTAATCTCAAAGGGGTATTTTCTGCTAAAAATCAATTGTGGAACACGAAGGCAGGCTTTTTGTTTATTTGGTTTGGCTTGTTTGTCTTTGCATTGGAAGCACACAGTGCTTGCTATGATAGAGGAGCCTTTCATCTCAAGTGTTTTCAGAAGAAATACACAATTCTGCGGACCTTCTGGTAAGCTCCCAAATCTTGCTAAGACATGGATGGTGCTCATCCCATTTGCAGCACAGCACCATCCTCTTGCCTTCAGACATTTCTTCTCCCTCTCTTTACTTACTAGCATCAGAGGGTTCTTTTCTCTCAAGTCCCTAGTTAGGTAACACCGAGGACAGGTAGTGAATTACCAGTCTCATGCAATCAAACCTTGACTTATTACCACTGTCCCCATGGCAAGAGTCTGAGGCTACCCTTCTCATTTATATGCCCCCCCCCCTCTATGATCACTATCCTCTACCTGCTACACAGAGGCCCAGTGCATGTGGAGATGCTACTGTATGGGTTTATCCACACATCTCTCCTGTTTTGACTATTGCTTCAAGAAGTATCGACAGAAGTGTGACTCTCCTATGCCCTTCTTTCTGGTTTCTCTTGCATCTCACTTACAAGTAAGTGTCTCTTTGATGACACTAAGCCCACCCAGGTAACCAACAGTAATCCTGCCATCTTAAGATTCTTAACCACACCTGCAAAAACAGAGTATTTACAACTTTATTTCCATTTGCTGTATTTTGACTCCATAATTGTGTGAAAGTCATATGCATTCCATAGAAACATTCCATATGTTTCAAATTTCCATCTGTTCCCAAGGTTGTGATGTGACATAGAATATATTCTCCCAGTGTAGCAATGGACAGTAGCAATGAGACATAGCTCCAGGTGGGCCAGGAAATCACAAGGGTAAAAAACTGACACCCTAAAGCAGACTGCATTTCTAAGCTGCGACCTTCACAGGGAAGGTGTGCTTAATCCATTTTCAATGGGGATCATTTCAATTTACTATGCATTTCTCAAGATATTACCCTGTCTATACATGCTAACACAGCCACCAGTTTCAGGAATTGAAGTATGGACATCTCTGAATGGATATTTATTCAGCTTACCACTGAGAGCAAGTGAAAAATGAACCTCTTTTAAATGAAATGGATACAATTTTAAAAATCTAATCTGATGTCAAATGGGGAAAGACACATTAGAAGCCAATGTTAAAGACAGATTTCTCCAGTGAGACTCCTAGCTCTGGGGTCTTTACACAAATTACTTAACTTCTATAAACTCATTTTCCCTATGCAAAATAGGGATACTACATGTAATAGCTCTTATATTAGCTGTAAGCAATAAATGAGATTATACAGTATCAAATCCAAATAGGGATTACCATTTATTCAACCTCTCAATAAATACATGTCACTGTTTGCTACGGTTTGAATGTAGGTCTGAAAGGTAGGCATTAGGAAGCTGACCCTGGCAGGAGTTATTTAGGTCATAAAGTCTCCATTGTCGTAAATTGATAAATACCAATTATAAAAGGTAGTCAGGCTGCAATTTCCATCTTTCACTCTATTTTACACATGTATTCTTTTTTCCTTCCACCTTCATGAAATGATGCAGTTATAAGTCCTTTGCCAGATTCAGGTCTAGACCTGTAGACAGCAAAGCCATATAAGTGGGCTGCCTGAGGCCTCAAGAACCCAGCTCACACCTCCAAGTGACCAGAAAGCAGAAACAGGGGTTCAAGTAGGATTATTGGGGAATTTAAAATTTAATATTGTTTCCTCTGTTGAGTTTTAGGCTCTTCTGGAACCAGTTACTGCTCTCTTCTTGCCTATTTCTTCCTTTTGGAAGAAGAGTTGTCCTGTATCTGTCTTACATTGGATTTTAGAAGGGATAACTTGTTCTGTTCCCAAGCTTATAGCTAGAGAGAATTTGTCTTAAGATGAATCATGCTTTCAAGCTTACCCCTGTCTAAGTTAGATGAGACTTTGTACATTGGAATTTGGTGTTTGTTACCAGGATGTTTTGGAGTTTTAAAATAAAATAAATGCATAATGCATTCTGCATGTGGGAAGGACTTTAATTTGGGGAGGAGGAGAGAGGGCAGGGATAATATCAGGGCTATAAAGTTTAAAGGTGCCCTTCCCCCCAAGCAGGTGTTGGGAATTTAATCAACACCATAGTGTCTGGAGGCGGGAACTGATGAGAGGGTTTAAGTTATGGGGCCCCAAGCTCATAAGTGGGTTGGTGACGATCTTGAAGGGCTTGAAGCTATGATTTTATATCTTTGTGATACACATCTACCCTCTACTGTGGGTTGTCTCAGCAAGGAGGCTCTTGCCAGACTCCAGCTCACAAACTTCATCTTTCCTAGCCTTTAGAACTCTAACAGACATGCTTTTGCTCTTTACACATTACTCAGTCATGGGTGTTCTGTCACAGAAGGGCAAAGTGGACCAGAGACACCATTCTTACCGCTCACTGTTCAACTTCACATCTCAGAGTTTTAAACCATCTTCCCTTTCATATTTACAGATCACTAGACCTCACAGCACAGAAGCCAGAGTGGGTTTTCCTTTGAAACATTAAGTCCTGTTAGCCTTTTCCTCTGCTTTGAAGTGCCCTAGAAGGTCCTTCAGTTCTCCTCTGACAGCATTTACTCCTCAAATGCCTCAGTGTACTACCCACACTGACTCTCCACTGCCCTGGGTGGGTACTTCCTCCTAGCCTGCCTCAGCACACCCATTTTACTCTATCTTATTTTTGCAATACTTTTATCTAGAACACATTAGCCTTGGAAATCTGCTGGCTGCCTCTCACTGTCTTGTTTCCAGTGCTACGGATTGAACTAATGATCCCGTGTATTCTCTCTACCCCCCCGAGTGATGACTCCACACCCAGTCAAGTTGTGAGCAATACAGCCACCCCTGACCACTCTGAATAAATCAGCTTTTTACTCCATAGACAATCCCCAATGACTCTGCTTACATTTTCTCCAAAGCACTTTCTTACCTCCTAACATGCTATGAATCACCTACTTACTGCATCTCTTACCTGCCTTCCCTACCCGGATATACACTCTAAGAAATCAGGCCATTTTTGTCCCTCTATTCATTACTATATCCCCTTTGCCTAGAACAGTACCACAGAGATAGAAGTTAGTCTAGCTCCCTTGTTTAAATTGATGCTTTCACTTTATTTCTACTAAGGGAGAGCCTAACCAGAGCCCATCACTCATTGCGAATCTCTCCTCCAATCCTTCAAGCAACATATTCTCTGTTGTCAGATGCAAGTAGTTTATGAAACCTTCCTCCTAATATTTTTTAACACATTCCTGCCTCACATACCTAAGCTCATAATTCTCACAGGGAAAGGCCAAATATGGCTGGGTAACAGCCCTGAAATGCTCAGTGAAATTTGATAAAATTCTCCCTGCTGTAGTAGGCCATCTTCCACCACTGCTGTTTTACTTTGCTATACATCATCTCATTCAGGGTTTATGAGACGCCAGTGGGGTGCATACCACAATCCCACTTTGCCGATGAAAGAACAGAGTCTCGGGAAATTTAGAAACCTCATAGATGGCTACAATTCCTATGAAGAGTAACTTGAACATTGAGCTGCCCAACCCTAAAAGGCTATAGTCCTGCCCCTTCTTTCTGTCTAGGAAGAATCTGGCATCCGTAACAAAGATTCTTGAAAGCTAAAAACCATACTCACTTTTCCTGTGACCCCTAGAGGAAAAAAATCATAGCTAAAGTATATATGAAAATATTTCTACTCTGTTTATACTCCAATCAAGACAAATGCTTTCTTTAAATGCTTCTTATGTGCAGCCTCCAAATATAACTCTACAGCAAAACCTCCTCTGTGTCACTGTAGAAGACAGCCATCACTTCAGCTGGGGAAACAATGGCCTAGCAATCGCCCAGATAGCCATTTAAGATTTTAGTCAGACCCCAGAAGACACATATTTGTAATGTGGACTAAGTAACAGAAACAAGTCATTCTCAAAATAATATAACATAAAAAAAGGAGAGGAACGGGATGAAACGACAAAAACATTTGAGCTAATATAGCTTCTCTGTGCTAAGAAAGAAATTAAAATAAAAATAGAGAAAACATTCTGTACTTGGCTTTTAAAAAGTTTCGTCTTCTGGATGAACAGTACCAGATATCACATAATGCTCTCCATGTTGGAGTTTAGTGGCCATCACTAGGTCCTAGAGGGGCTCGTGTTCCTGACATAGTGTTCATACAGCAGCCTCCTAAGCAACAAATGTTTATGCAGAAGGAGTGACGCTCAGAACCCAGCAAAGGAGTATCAGTTGATAAGGACATAGCCTATGTCTCATTCCTGAATTTTCTTGAAATCATTATTTGAGCTTCACAAATATGTTTTCAAAATCTATTCCCACCTCTTTTCTCCCTATCTGAAAAAATGTCAGACAACCAAAAGTGCCAGATTGACTCCTTTATTTTTCCAATTCATTTTTTTTGATTTAACATATATCTTTAACACTTATACATGGAAAGTTGAAAATTAATAAAAGAAAGATGTCACCTTGTTGAGTTGACTCTGCAAGATGCATCACTTCTGGTGATTTTCAAGGATATTTTGTCCCTAAAGACCAGTACCATCCTCCTTTTCCAAAGGCATAAATCTGCCTGTGCCATATTACCCGGAAAACACTTGACCTTATCAAAAACATGCAACTAAAATTTATTCCTGAGGTTTGCCTAGTTTAAGCCCGATCACTGCATTATGCACTGCATATTGCTCTTGTTGACTAATAACTCTTTTAATTGACTACATTGCAATATGCTAATGAAATACTTGAAAATAACATTTAATGATTTTAAGGTATTAGATGAATCAACGCATAACATTTAATAAAATAGAACTCTGTTTCTTATTACCCAAAGTAAATATTCAGAAGACACTGATCTCATTTTTCCTCTATTCCTAACTTACTAAGTTTCTATTTTAGGCCACTCTTACTAAACCTGAATTGCCGCACACCTAGACTAGGATGCCTGTGGTGGATTGCCTCTCTTTCCTTCCTTCCTTCCTTCCTTCCTTCCTTCCTTCCTTCCTTCCTTCCTTCCTTCCTTCCTTCTTTCCTTCCTTCCTTCCTTCCTTCCTCTTCATTGTCCTCTCTGTCTCTGTGTGTGTGTCTCGTGTGTGTGTGTGTGTGTGTGTGTGTGTGTCTCCCTCCCTCTCCTTCCTTCCTTCCTTCCTCTTCGTTGTCCTCTCTGTCTGTCTCTCTCTCTCTCTCTCTCTCTCTCTCTCTCTCTCTCTCTCTCTCTCCTTTCCTCTCCTTCCTTCCTTGAGTATTGGGGGCTCCATTGATCCTCACAAGAGCATTAGAAGTTAACTCAGTGACATCCAGTGAATTTTAGAAATTTTATTTATTTAAAGTGCTTGGTTCCTGTCACATAATAAGAATATAAGGAATGCTAAATGAGTATCAAGTACCCTGTTCACACTTCACAGAGAGCACCTGTAAGTTACAGATGATCCATAGCCATGCACTCATCCACCATTCTTTGCTTAGCTGATATGACATTGGAAATGGTAAACAGAAGAGAAAGGGTGTTCCTTACCACTCAGTTCTTTTCCCGCACATTTCTGTTGTCTGCTCTCATTTTTGTGGCTCTTTTGTCCAAACTGAAACATTCACCCTTGGAA
The DNA here is from genome assembly GCF_007827085.1 of Peromyscus californicus insignis. Taxonomy (NCBI): domain Eukaryota; kingdom Metazoa; phylum Chordata; class Mammalia; order Rodentia; family Cricetidae; genus Peromyscus; species Peromyscus californicus. The sequence continues at coordinate 29,959,028 of NW_026294617.1, forward strand.
CAGGAGCATTCCTAAGACTCAGAGAGCCAACTAAGAGTTAGAAGACTCTAGAAGTTGCTGAAAGTTACAAGATTTGGAAGGCCTCACCAAGGTCATAAACGCAGCACAGCTGTGTGCAAGTTATTCAGGGAGCATCAGGAATACACTTTGTGTAGGTCGTCCATGCCAGGGTAGACTTTCCCAAAATGCAGCTGCTCTTGGTTCACTGACACGCCTGTCACGAACTTCAACAAACTCATTGGCTCACCAAGCCAGACTTTTGTAGAACCATTTCTTCAATCTGCGATAGGTGACTTACCTGTGATGAAGGCATTTGTTCACAGCTCTGCAGAAAAAAGTCACTGAACACTTTCCTCACAAACTTCTACTTTGTGCCCTCTTGGGCATATTCCCTAGTTTGAGAGGGACCATTGGGTCTCAGTACAAGATCTGTCCTACCACTGAAACAATTTCAACTGAAATATATTGCTTCTGATATCTAATTGTTTGCTTCAAGGTCTATCTATTTTTTGAAGCTCTCTTGAGTTTGTTCCATCTCTTTTCAATCTCTGAAACACCTATAAAATCCCTGACCTCTTAATATTCTGCTTGTTTGTCTTTTATTTTGACAAGTATGCTTAGAAACACACCTGTTTCTCTCTTTATTGGATTCCTAGGAAATAGCAAGCAAAGTGGAAGTCTCGGGTGCCGCCCTGTACAATGTCCCAATTTATTATAAGTCATAAGCTTTAGCAATGTTTGCATCAAAGAGATTGCCAGCATGGGTGAAAGGATAATGATCTTATCACTCAAAAGTCTTTTTAAAAATTGATTACATGATTCAAATTCTTAACTAGACTGAGGATTGTATAACGGTGAAATATATCTCTATGATTCAGAGTTCTGATATAACAGGACTGAAGCTCAAGAATAAAAACAGACACTTCCACCTGCTTGATAAAGTTCATGTTGTGTTCAGTAGAATGCACAATTACACAAGGAGCCCACAGTATTCAAATAATCAATCACCTTGGGATTCAGAACGCATTGTGCCATGGTTCAAAACTTTTATTAGAATCATAAGGAGTTTTAATTATGCTACATCAGAAAGACTATGAAATGGGCTTTCAGTACAAAGTTATATAAAAATTCCCCCCAATACTAGATTTTTATTGGAAAAATGATAGCATAGTCTTACATTCTAGAAAGATCCTTACAGGAAAGTACACTTATGACAATCTAAAAATACTTAAGTCTAGCTTTCTCTACCTATTTTATACCACTTGTTAAAGGGACGTCAGACAAATTGCTTATCTTGTCTAGGTCTCAATTTTATCATCTGAAAAATGAATAATTTGTTTCAATCTAAGCTTAATTTGAAATTTTATTAAATTTTTTTCTAATATTTCTTGTAATTAAAGACTGGAAAATATACTTTTTGTGAATGAGTTGAGTCACCATGTCCTATGTTCAATACAAATGACATTCAGACTTTATAATTGAAAATTGCTACTACATACACGACCGTTACAATCACTTTATAAGCTATACTACTCTGAGCAGCTTTATAATTTATCACACTTAAGAAGGTTTCTGTAATAAACATTCCCTTCATCTGTAAGTAAAAGTATTCTCTATTATGCAAGCTTTCAAAGTAAAACATAATATGCATAACTTTGAGGTGGGTTCTTTTTAAAAATTAGTTAATAATTTAAAGGAATTAAAAAAGTAAATACACATTCTGAGAGCCAGGCGTAACGGTGATGGTAGAGTAATTTGTTTCATTATTAGGATATGAATGTTGCTGCCCAACTGTTCTTTCTGGGCCTCTGTTCTTCTATTCTCAACTTAGAAATGCTAAGTGAACTAAGAGAAACACCAGAAAGCAATGCCAATACATCATCTTGGTAAATCACACCCATTTCCACGCTTGGACATTGGCATAGCTCTTACGATGCTTCTTTGTGATGATCTTGGCATACATCACCTTTGATATTCAATAGTTTGGGGAAAACATACCCATACTGGAGAAACATCAACACTGAGGACCAAGATGCCAGGGATAAGTGATAACTTATGATAGATAATTTATTTCAGATAACATCAGAGATTTTTTTCATCTAGATGGTCCTGGTTTCTGGTGCCTGACAGCTGTGTGAGGATGCAGAAATGGTAGCTGCTTCTTCAGGAACTGTCACAAATAAGAGCTTTTCAACATTTTTTCTTCAAATGGCCCTTTATATTGGGAAGGAAACTATCAGGGAGAGTGGAAATCAAATTATTTTGGCTCCTCCCTACTGGCCACTCAAAAACAGATGGAGAGTTTGTCTTGCTAAGGAATTTCCTAGCAACTAGAAGTAACTCCATTTTCAAAGTAAAATGAACGTGGACAGTGTCCCTATAAACATGTCAGCTACTTTCTGGATTTGTCCTGTTTATCTCAGTACTCAATGTCTTTGGTTGACACAAGCTTGATAATGCTTGTGAGAATGTATTCCAGGAAACATCATTTGAAAGGGAAAGCCAAAAGAAAGGTCCAAGACATAAAGATTATGAAGAACTCCCCGCCATGTGACCCCAGTTTTCTCTTCTTTAGACTCTGGACTTGGTTGTTTATAGGCAGATTCTTACTAGTAGACAGGAAATGACCCAATTCTCCAGCTGAGCTCTCTGTTTCAAAGCAAAGGAATTTTTTTTCCGTGGGTGAAATGCGAGTATCACCAGTGAACTATAATAATACAACAGAGCTCATTAAAGATTTCTAGATCCTGTCTCTAATATTACTATTTATTATTGAAATAACCTTTTTGGGGAAGTGAAATTTTAAAATTGCATAGCAACTGGGTCCTTTATTTTTCAAATATATTTACAAGCAATATCCAATTTTGAATCCCTAGACTTAAGGGCATATGTACAATCTTTTAAAAATTATCCAGTGACCTGAGGACAGGTCACACTTCATCAAACTGCATGTATTATATGCTGACCAGAACCAGACCTGCTGAATCAATTAGAAGAAACATAAACTGAATCTAGGCTGTGACTAGCTGGGATGGAAACTCAGATGCTAGGCCTGTTATTTAGTTTGGTACACACACTTGATCTTCAGCTGTCAGAGCAACTTGGGGTACTCTGGATTTTTTTTTTATGATTTAACAAGTACTAACAGGTATGAAAACAAAATTCTTTTAAGCAAAAGGAGTATTTCTTCAAAATTCAAATGACCCAATGAACTAAATGCCTACACTCTGATCTATATTATTATCCTGGAATATCTCATCATAAAATAGCAAAATGGAAATCTAATATTTCATGGTCCTATGTTAACAATAATGTACATGACTATAACATACATGACAAGTTCATAATCATCTAAAGCATATGTATGTATAACAATTCTAAGCCATGTAACTAAACATTGCAGTTTAGAATTTTACCTTTTTTTTCCAAAGTCTGTGAATTGAGCACAAGTTTATCTACTTGTGGGTCACAAACCACAACCCTGTACATACAATAACCAGAAATAGAGATCTGCTTTCCTCCTGTTTCTGGGATTAATTCTGAGGAATTTGAAACATCAAAGCAAGTAAAGTTTAGAGAGAAAAGAAAACCCATAAGTGCTACCATCTGTGACCCATGTCACTATCACAGTACGTGGGTAGCTACAGTGAGGAAAGAAAGCCTGAGTTCACAGTGCACTCAGGCAGGTCTTCCTGTTCTATTGATCCCCTGCGTGTAGTTAAGGCTGTGAGGAATACATCTCCATTTGTCTCTGTGTTTTTTCTCAATAACAATAATAATAATAACAATAATAAACAACAAACTCTTCGAACACTACTTGCCAAGATATACACTTACCAAAAGAAAATGATTTTTAGAAAATGGCATTCTATTCAATGAGTATAATTAGAAGCACAAAGCACCCAAGCCTTTTACAATTTCCCCTCCAATATTAATGAAATGTCAAAATAGGAACTCCTGACATTCATGGATTGTTGGGTCACTGTGTCTAATGGGAGAGAGAGAATTGGAAAAGGCAACATAATCATGTTTGTCCATAGCATTTTATTCTCAGAGGTGTTTTAACTTATTTCACTGTATTTAGTTATGGCAACAACTCCATATCATAACTTATTTATTATCACACATATAAAGCCTTCTCTGCATAGCAATTTCTCCCCCTATATTTAACCTGCCTCTGTTTTCTACTTCTCCACATACAGCAATAAGAAAGCACTCAAGTATGACCTGTCAGGCCACTCAGAAGGAATTCCTTTCTGAGCATCCATGTTTCAAATCAAGGTTGACATGTCGGCAATATAAATCGATCCCTACTGTGATTATCTGAACACCCAAACATGTTCAGTCCCAGAGGAATAACACCCACTATAGGCTGAGCCCATACGGTGTCTGTTAAAATGTACCCCAGAAGAATTCTTCACGTGCAAACTCACATACATAACACATATATATTTGTGTGTGCATATGATCACTATTTATATTACAAACTCAAAAGCATCAAATAAGCAGCATCAGGAGTCAGTGTGGCAAAGGACACTTTATTCCCCCAATGTAAAAGAGGCCTTTCAAGCTGGGTGTTTTAGCCTTAGTTAGGATGACTTAAAGAGGAATTTTAATCTGAGGTTTGTCGAGTGCTGGCTTCATCCAAAACTACAAGCATTATCAACCCATTCAGGAGCCTTGACAAATCTCCAGAAGTTCAAAAGTAATTTCAATATTTAATTCTTCATCTAAATGAATAAGCATGAAATGAATATCAAACACCCATAGTTTTATGAATAATTTCAGCCAAAAGGTTTTCACATGGGCAGAGACTGCCCCAGGCATCCTTGTTCCAAGCACCCTAAAGTTTCCCTTGGCTCTTCATATATGTGGTTTTCCTGGAGATAAAATATGTGTTATATATAGGTGCATTCACCTGTAAAAACCTGGATGTACATGTTGAATTATACAGGGCTTGAGGTATCTTCTGGAGGAGAAAATAAAACTTACAAATGTCTTTCTAGATACTTCCTGAGCCCTCTAGGTCTGGGAGAGAGCCAGATGACCCTGCAGTTTCAGAGGCAAAGACAGCTGGGCTAACAGAAAGACTCCCATGTCAAAAACAACAAAAAAAAACAATCCCCACCAAGCCCACAGGCAGCCTTGAGTGCTTTCCAGAATAAAAAAGTGGGAAGGAGGGGTGCATGATTTGTTATAAATGTAGACAAAGCTTGAGGGTCAGGGACACCCACTGAGCTAAGAAGAACTAAGGAAGGATTGCATGGTCATAAGATTCTGAAAGTTTAGAAACTTACTGATGTTATCACTACCAACACTGAAGACTGCCAATCCCTTCCAAGCAAACAAGTGCTCTGTGTTAAAGTGAGATAGTCAGGCTAGAGACCCAGTTAAGATGAAGTTCAAGAGGGGACATGTTTATACTGGGTTTAATAAAAATTTCTATTGTTTTCAGCCATTCCTCTGTGCAATTGCATTGCTGCAAGCTATGGAAGAATTTTAGGAATATTCTACTCAATGGGTAAACCCCGTGTTACGACACTAAAAGTGGATCTGACGGTCCACTCACAATACACACCAGTTTTGTAGCACCTGGATTCAGAAACACATGGGGGGGGGGCAGAAATGAAGGAAAAGACAAAATTTACAGAGGCAAAAGCTAGATTGCGGAAAAGTTTGCCAATCATTAGACGAATGTATAAGTTGGGGTTCTCTTGAGGAACAGAACAGATAGAATCAATATATGTATGGGATTTTTTAGGTGGCTTACAGGTTGTGGTCCTGCTAGTCCAGCAATAAGTGTCTCTCAAAGAAAGGTCCAAGAATCCAGTAATTGTTCAGTCCATGATGCTGAATGTCTCAGCTGGTCTCAGTGTGTAATGAAATCCTGAAGACGTAGGTTCCAATGCTAATGAGAGTGAGGACAAGCCGGCAAAAAAGTTCTTCATGTAGGCTGCCACAAGAAGGTATGATCCACATTTAGGTGGGTCTTCTGACCTCATATGGTCTGGATTTAAGATGAGTCTTCCAACCTCAAATGATCCAGATATAAGGTGGGTTTCCTGCGCTCAGCTGATCTGGGTTGAAGGTGGGTCTTCCTACCTCCAATGATGCAATCAACTAAAAATCTCTCACAGCTGTGCCCTTGGGTTTTTAGTTAGTTCCAGATGTAGTCAAGGTGACAACCAAGAATAATCATCACTTAGCTGCTGCTGGGTGGCCCTCTTCCCATATCTGTCCCTGGAACCCAAAGCCACTTCTTCCTCGTGTGCTTCAGGCTTGGGTAGCAACGGCAGTGTGCTGTAACGAGTTTGGGGCTATCCTACGCTCATCTTATATTCTTCCCACACAAGTTTCTCTTCTCAAACATTTGAAATCTCTCTTCATTTTGACCTTTTTTTGTAGTCAAATATATATATATTGATAATCTTCATTCACCCAAGCTTATGGCACCCCTCAAAATCATATGGGGTGGAGGGATCAGGAAATTTCTACATACCAAATCTACATACAAAATGAAGAAATTTCTACATACCAAAAGGAAAACGGGACATGGGTCTCAAATGCTCAAATGTACTTGGACTTCTGCTTAACGAATAGATTTCCTCAATCCACCTCTCTATGCCGAGGTCTCCAGGCAGGCTAAAAGCTGAGAGGAAGTCCTACATTCCTTGAACAAGGACTTGAGCTCTGGAAAGCCCCTGAGAATCTCATCCCTCTAACAATTCTTTTCATTTCTGAAATACCCACTACGAGAAAGAATCCAATGTAGCTGCTCAAACTTTGATGAGCAAGGCAGAACATTGAGAAGCAACTGGGTGGGGCTTGCTTACGACTTTATGTTCAGTTACACGAGGTCATTCACCTCTTTCCTTTCACATTTTTCCAGTGTAATGATACTGTGTTCCCCAAAATATTGTGCACCCTAATGAATTTATCTGGGGTCAGAGAACAGAACAGCCACTAGATACAGAGGCCAGAAAATGGTGGCACACATGCCTTTAATCCTAGCATTCCAAAGGCAGAGATCCACCTGGATCTCTGTGAGTTCAAGGCCACACTGGAAACAGCTAGGCGTGGTAACAAGAGCCTTTAATCACAGGAAGTGATGGCAGGAAGCAGAAAGGTATTTAAGATGTGAGGATGAGGAACTAGCCTAGAAAAGCTTTTAGGCTTTTGAGCAACAGTTCAGCTGAGATCCATTTGGATGAGGACTCAGAGGCTTCCAGTCTAAGGAAACAGGATCAGCTGAGGAACTGGCAAGGTGAGGTAGCTGTGGCTTGTTCTGCTTCTCTGATCTTCCAGCATTCACCCCAGTAACTGGCTGAGTTTGTTTTTATTAATAAGACATGTTAAGATTCCTGCTACATTCCAGTTCCAACTTCCTGAGGTTATTCATATAAGATTATGAAATAGACTATATAGTGCTCCTGTACATTTCACCTTCAAATAAACAAACAAATAAAAAAGAGTATACCAGCAGATGGTTTTGGCGTGGTCTGTGCCGGGACTGGAGGAAGTCAGTTCATCATGTCGGCAGCTGTAGATACAGTTAATGCCACCCCCCTCCCTGTCAGGGTCAAAAGAGATGAGTTTGGAGGAGCCAAAGAAGATGACCAGAGAAGACTGGAGGAAAAAGAAGGAGCTAGAAGAACAGAGAAAACTGGGCAATGCCCCTGCAGAAGTTGACGAAGAGGGGAAAGATATCAACCCTCATATTCCTCAGTACATTTCTTCGGTTCCATGGTGCATTGATCCATCAAAGAGACCCACTTTAAAGCATCAGAGACACAGCCAGAGAAACAGAAACAGTTCAGTTCCTCTGGGGAATGGGACAAGAGAGGTGTAAAGGAGAATTCTATAACTACCAAATACCGAAAAGGGGCATGTGAAAATGGTGGGACCATGACACACAAGAAGAAAGATTGCTTTGAGAGGACACGTGGGGTTGGAGCTAAATTCACAGGCACAAACATCGCTCCGGATGAGTACATCCAGCCTCAGCTGATGTTTGACTATGACGGGAAGAGAGACTGGTGGAACGTCTACAATCCAGAAAAGCACATGAAAATCAGTGAGGAATACGCCAAAGTTGACCAGGCAAAACGAACATTGAAAGCTCAGAAACTACAAAGAAGAGTTCGCCTCTGGAAAATTAGTAGAACAAGCTAATTCTCCAAAACATCAGTGGGGAGAAGAGGAACCCAATTCTCAGATGGAAAAGGATCATAACAGTGAGGATGAAGATAAGTACGCAGATGACATTGACATGCCCGGGCAGAATTTCGACTCTAAGAGACGCATTACTGTTCTGAATCTCAGGATTCGCGAAGATATTGCAAAATATTTGAGAAACTTAGATCCAAATTCTGCCTATTATGATCCAAAAACTAGAGCAATGAGAGAGAATCCTTACGCCAATGCCGGAAAGAATCCAGATGAAGTGAGTTACGCTGGAGATAACTTTGTTAGATGCACAGGAGATACCATTTCAATGGCTCAAACACAGTTGTTTGCTTGGGAACCCTATGACAAGGGATCTGAAGCGCATCTCCAGGCCGATCCTACAAAACTAGAGCTGCTGTAAAAGTCCTTCAAAGTCAAAAAAGAAGACTTCAAGGAGCAGCAGAAAGAAAGCATCCTGGAAAAGTATGGTGGCCAAGAACACTTGGATGCCCCTCCAGCTGAGCTGTGGCTGGCCCCGACAGAAGACTATGTGGAGTACTCCAGGCATGGAACAGTCATCAAAGGCCAGGAGCGGGCTGTCGCGTGCTCCAAGTATGAGGAAGACGTGAAGATCTACAACCACACACACATCTGGGGATCTTACTGGAAAGAAGGCCGTTGGGGATAAAAATGTCACTCATTTTTCAAGTATTCCTATTGCACCGGAGAAGCTGGGAAGGAGAGTGTTAATTCAGAGGAGTGTATTCTAAATGATGCAACTGGAGAAGAATCTGTGAAGAAACCTCAGACCCTCATGGAGCTTCATCAGGAGAACTAAAAGAAGAGAAGAAGAAGAAAAAGAAGAGGAAGAAACACTGGAAGAGAAGTTCCGACAGCCACAGTGAGGACAGGAAGCACAAGAAACTGAAAAAGGCACTGAATGCAGAGGAGACCTGCCTTCTTCATGTCAAGGAGATCATGCAGATTGATGAGCAGAAGCGGCCTTACAACAGCATCTATGAAAGCCGGGAGCCCACTGAAGAGGAAATGGAGGCTTACAGAATGAAACGGCAGAGGCCAGACGACCCCATGGCCTCTTTCCTGGGACAGTAGTAACTAGTTAGGATCGAGTCCATACACAGCATGTTCATTCCAGCTCCTGCTGACTATAGATAGGAAACCTCATCTCTCTTTGTTGCAGCCTGGCATTAATAAAGCTTTCAGAAGTCTGAAATCGTTCTCCACAGTAAAGAAACAAAGAAAGCAAGAAAGAGCATACAGTTATGGGTTAAGGTTAAAATTATCCATTCTAATTAGATTTAGAAGAGACTGACTGTCTTCCCCTCAAGAGCACCTTGCAGAGCCTGGCACCTAAGAGTGGTAGAGGCAGGGGGATCAAGAGTTCAAGGTCAGCCGAGTGTGGTGGTACACACCTGCAATCCTAGCACTCAGGAGATGTTGCTGGAGAGCTTCTCTCCAGGTCCCACCAAGCCCCGCAGTCCCACAACCTACATATAAAATAATCACTCAGACGCTTATATTACTTATAAACTGTATGGCCATGGCAGGCTTCTTGCTAACTGTTCTTATATCTTAAATTAACCCATTTCTATAAATCTATACCTTGCCATGTGCCTTGTGGCTTACTGGCATCTTTACATGCTGCTTGTCCTGGCAGTGGCTGGCAGTGTCTCCCCCTCCTTCTTCCTGTTCCCCCCATTCTCCTCTCTCCTTGTCCTGCCTGTGCTTTCTGCCTGGTCACTGGCCAATCAGTGTTTTATTTATATAGAGCGATATCCACAGCAAGGAGATTGTGCAGGAGCCACCCTTAGCTACATACCTAGCTTGAGACCAGCCTGCATTACATGAGGCTTTGTCTCAAAGTAAAAGTCTGTGACTGTCCTAGGCTACAAAGCAAGATGGTCTCAAATTTAAGAAAAAAAGAAGTCATCTGTTCCATAGTTAGCTCTCTGTGTGCAGTCTGCTGGTCTCGTGATTATAGCAGCACCATGTTGGAGGCAGGTGCTCGCTCTTACAGCCAAAGCTCCAGTTCTTAAGTTACCAGCAATTCCAGTATTGACATCACTAATAACTCAATAATTGTAGTTCTTTTATAGGATTCAGTTTTGCCTTCTAAGATTTTCTTGGTTTTGAAAAACAAATATTCTATCTTCATCTGCATCACCAGAAGGAAATCTGCAAAGCATGTAAATATCTGTGTCCCCATAATCTGAATAAGAAATCTATTTTTCACTTGGTTGTTAAAAGAAAAAAAGAGTATACCACACCCCAGATTGGAAATGAACTAAAGTGTTCACTATTTGTCTGAAATTCAAAGCTGGCTGGGCATTTTTTTATTTCTCTTTTTTTTGTCGTGTCCTTTTGTTACATCTAAGAAGATGGAGATGGTTTTTAGGATTAGAGATCTTCTAATCCATCATCCCACATGTAATTCAAAAGTGACCAGTGAAGAAAGGAGAAAGTCCTTGATAAGAAATAAAACTGAAATTCTAAAGTGGCCTGAGGCAGGCTGCAATTATCCCCAAGAGAGAGTGGCGGTAAATCCAGGTGTGTAAATCAGGGTGTTCTACAAACCTCACTAAAGGGGGACACAGAGAGAAAGCAAAGTCTCATGCTGCTGAGTGCTTCCAGTTTCAGATGTTCTCAAAACACAACAAATTGTTGACACATGATAACCAAATGCAAGCAGGGATTGCCATTAACTCGATAACAAATACATCACTCTACTTGCACATCAATAACTACAATCCCTATAAACAGATGCAATGAGATATTTCTGGAACTGTATCTATGACATTCTTTGAGGACAGATACAAAACTTTTAATATGAATTCAGAAAGATCACTGTGGGCTAGAGACGTACCCAAGAGCTAGGATGGTGTCAAAAATAAGGACTCTCGTGCTCTTTTTCAAGGCTGCCCTATGGACACAGATACATGGCTAGATGTTCAAGTGGGGGTTTTGTGCCTACTGCCTTGATAGAATGTGCTGAAGATGCTGATGTTGCTGTAGTCTCTAAGGAGCTTTTGTGAAAGATGGATGTGCAGGGAGTGATACTTAAATACCAATTCAGTCATCACTGTGTTTTTAAACTGAATATCATTTTAAAGAATGAAGAACAAAGGTGTAAGAGAAGGCATAGCTTGTAACTTGGAAGCCTTCTCTAAAATGTTTGGTAACTCTTTAGAGAACTCAAAAAAACAAACAAAAACATCAGGCTCATCACCTATAATAGCTATAACATGAGATGTCTAAACCGTTTGTGACACAAAAATGTAAGAAATCTTGGATCTGCCCAGGAGATAAACTTTTTGGGCCTTGGTTAGAATGGGTCACTAAGAAGACTAAAGATTGGTACCTAAAATAAGAGAAATACTCTTTTCTCCTATGCCCCCAGGGAATGTCATGAACTAAAGATGCCTGTAATAAAATTCCATATGGAAGATCAAGAGATACCCCTGCACATTTATAAAAACAAAAGGCAATGCAAAAAAATATCCCACAGAATTCTCATGTTTTGATGACTTGATCAAAAAATATGTTTAGAAAGCATTCAAAGGTTTTAGAATTAATAGTCAAAGCCAATGGACAAAGGTCACAACTGTGCTCATAGGTGATCATTTTGAAGGCAACACAAGGTGTATGAATAACAGAGACTGACTGATGTGGGTTGAATGCTTATAGGATGGTTTCAATATGTCCACCAAAACTATGTGCTGGACAGTAATTCCCAATGTATCCACGTTGGGATATGGGACCTGTTGAAAAGTGATTAGGCTATAAAGATTCTGTCACCACAGCTTAATTAGGATCCTAACGGTAAAAGTGGGATCACTATAAAATAGCAAGTATAGTAATGTAATCCCTCCCTTTCTTCTCTGTGATAGTCTTACCTTCTGCCAGGACCATACTCTAGTACATTTCAGTGAATTACAAATTATCCAGCCAATAGTATTTTATTATAGCATCACAGAATGGATGAAGACAATTTATTTATCCATCCCCCCAAATTTCTGCTTCAATTGTATCCCCTAATGTGATAGTGTCAGGAAACAGACCTTTGCAAGGCAGTGAGTTGTGGATGAGGTCATGACAGTAGAGCCTGTGGTGAGAACAATGTGCTCCTCAGAAGTGTCACCAGGGTTTCCTATTTTCAAAGTGTGATGCAGCAAGACACGGCAGGAAAGATGCCATCAACAAGCCAGAACGAAGTTCTTTATCAAGAACTTAATCTACCAGTACTTTAATCTTGGGCTTTCCAGACTGTGTAACTATGATACATTAATATCTGGTGTTAAGCCATCTAGTATTTTCACTAGAAGCCCAAGTTGTCCCCTGTTCTGGGGTTAATGGGGTTAATTTGGAAAAATGAGGAGAGAAACATCAAAATCACTGACGAAAGATGAAAAGATCAAACCATTTGCAATCATGAAAATTCCTGGCTGGTTGTAAAATATGGCTGCTCTTTGGAACAGTGTTCACTTGATGATGTCAAAATGTCCTAGCTAGGGTTTACTATGGCTGTGAAGAGACATCATGACCACAGCAACCCTTATGAAGGAAACGTTTAATTATGGTGACTCACTTACAGATCAGAGATTCAGTCCACCATGGTGGCATGCAGGCAGGCACAGTGCTGGAGAAACAGCCGATTGTCCTACATCTTACAGGCAACAGGAAGTCAACTGACTGTCACACTGAGTGAAGCTTGAGAAAAAGACCACAAAGTACACCCCCACAGTGACACACTTCCTCCAGCAAGGCTACACCTCCTAATAGTGACACTCCCGATGAGCTTAGGGGGGCCAAATACATTCAAACTACCACACAAAGCCTAATAACAAGTAAATTCATCTGGTGTACACTGATTCCTGAGTAGTGCTTAAGATATGATTCTACTTTGGTAGGTGTTGAGCTCGTGAACCAGTAGGGTTCTACCAGAAATAAGGGGTAATGTGGAAGAATAACTTGGAAGAACAAAGAGAAACCTGTTTGCATAAGAAATTAAGAAAATGTTATTCAAGAAGGAGACAGCTTGGTCAGCAGCAGAGTAGAATAGCAATGCAAGCTTGTTGAGCAGAACACAAAGGGTTTCAACTCAGAAGGAAGTCAGCAGGTTTGACCTACCAAGTAGAGGTGTTCAGCTAGAACATAGTGAGAAATCAAGTTGCAGAAAAGAAGTTAAAGAGGGGGCCAAGGAAATGACTCAGCAGCAAAGGATGTTTGCTGTCACACCCGAAGATCTGAATAGGAACCACATAGTGGGAGGAGAGAATTGACTCTTGAAAGTTGTCTGCTGACCCACACACACATGCTGTATGCTGTGGTGGGCATGTGCACATAGTACACACACTCACCAAGGAGTAAAGTAAAAACCTACTCTTGAGAAAGAAATTATGCTACTACATAAGAGGAAAACATATAAGAAAATAAAAGTGATTGCTATGAAGAATGAATGATTGCATTCCATGTATCAGCCAACTGGCGGGAGAAAGGTTGCTTTAGGTACAGAGGACAGTGGCACTTTTACAGAAGAAAGGAAATAAAATAAATCCCCAGGGCCTTCCAAAAAGGAAAAAAAATAAAATTTAAAGTCTTGTAGAAAACAGTATGGTTGTGACACACAAACAAAGAATTCCTAGGTCTAAAAGCTCATGAGGCTACATGTGAAGAGAGAGACACACTTCTACTGTGTCCAAAGCAGCCCAATCCCTACATTTGAAATTCAGCAGGGCAAAGTAAAACACTTTTGTCTTCATCCTTGAAACTCCAAAATCATCCCTGAAGAGCAGGGCTATGGGATATCTTGTGCTCCTTCAATCTTTTGACCTGGAAAGGAATGGATCTACCTTTTTGTTTCTAAGAAGTGCTATGGGAGGGTCTGTATGTCAAATCTGTTGCTCTGATTGGTCAAGAAATAAAACACTGATTGGCCAGTGGCCAGGCAGGAAGTATAGGTGGGACTAACAGAGAGGAGAATTGTGGGAAGTGGAAGGCTGAGTGAGAGAGACACTGCCAGCTGCCGCCATAACAAGCAGCATAGGAAGATGCCGGTAAGCCACGAGCCACATGGCAAGGTATAGATTTATAGAAATGGATTAATTTAAGATATAAGAACAGTTAGCAAGAAGCCTGCCATAGCCATACAGTTTGTAAGCAATATAAGTCTCTGTGTTTACTTTGTTGGGTCTGAGTGGCTGTGGGACTGGCAGGTGACAGAGATTTGTCCTGACTGTGGGCCAGGCAGGAAAACTCTAGCTACAAAGAAGATTATATTAGTCAAGATTTTCAAGTGGAACAGAATCCATAAAATGAATATATATACATGAGATTTATTAGAATGGTGTACACGCTGTGGTCCAACTAGTCCAGCAATGGCTATCTACCAATGGAAAGTCCAAAACTTCAGTAGTTGTTCAATCCATGAGACTGTAGTTCTCAGCAGTCTTCAGTATATGCCATAATGCCAAAGAATTAGACTCTAGTGCCAGTGAAGGATTGGACTTGCTAACAAGGCAAGAGCAAGTTTCCTTCTTCCATGTCCTTTCTATAGGTTGCCAACAGAAGGTATGGTCCAGATTAAAGATGGATCTTCCTACCTCAAAGACTTGGACTAGAAGTGGCTCTTGCCACTTCAAATGATTTAACTAAGAAAAAAATCATTCAAAGATGTGCCCAGTCTTTTGGGTTTTAATTAATTCCAGGTGTAATCAAGTGGACAACCAAGAATACCCATAACAAGTTCACTTCTTGTCCACTTGACAAACAATAATAGCTCTTTATGTCATGCTTAATTTCCAAATGAAAACAAGAACCAGATCATAATAAGGCCAAACATGATATAACTATCACATGTACAACTGCAAATCCATTATAAATTTAGAATAGGTGGCAATGACCCTTGAGGGACATTCTTTTAGTATCTCAACCTTAAATATGGCAAACACTGATATTCTCTTCATTGATGTTTCATTACGTGAACCAAATATAACTGGCCAAAAAAAAAGTCAATGAAATGCTTCCTAATGAGTTGATTCTGCTCTACTCATAGATCAGTGCCTAGACCAGTTGTCATCAGAGAGGCTTCATTCAGCAGCTGATGAGAGCAGATGCTGAGACCCACAGTCAAACATTATAGAGCCCAAGTTGGAAGTCTTCACTGGGTTCCTCCTCTTAGAGCTCAGGGAACCCTGAGGGAAAAGGGAAGGAGGAATTGTGGGAGCCAGAGGGGTCAAAAATACTGGAGAGAGCATGGCCTGCAGAATCAACTAAGCAGGGCTCACAGGGGCTCACAGAGACTGAAGCAGCAATCACAGCACCTGCCTGGGTCTGTGCTAGGTCCTCTGCTTATATGTTATGGCTGTTGGCTTGGTGTTCTTAGATGACCCCTGACACTGGGAGTCAGGGTGTCACTTTTGCCTGCTCTTGGGACCCTTTTCCTACTACTCAATTGCCTCTCCCTGCCCTGATATGAGGATTTGTGCCTGGTCTTATTATATCTTGATGTAATCTGTTCATTTGATGCCCTGGGAGGCTTGCTCTTCTCTTGGATGAGGGTAGAAGACCTGGGGGTGGATCTCAGGGAGAAGGGAGATGGGGGAAACTGGGAGGAGTGAGGGAGGAGAAGCTGCAGTCAGGATATACTGTATGTGAGAAAAATAAATAAAAATCTTTAAAAAAAGAAATCAATCAAAGAAAGATAACACAAATACCTATACAAAAACATTTTTAATGAAATACAACAGAAATACTCCTATGGTTTTATAATCCTTGTTTCTGTAACTGGTCACATGGTCTTAGCTGGTATTTATAGCTACCTGCCTCTACTACCCATTCTGTACTTCCTCCACCCTCTGCAAGCACCTCAGCAGGTCTTGGTTCTTTTCCTAGTGGAGTGACCCACACCTTCCTTCCTGAAGGGTCTGTGCCCTTTGTCATCCCGCCTAGACTAGGCTGTTGTAGTTTCCCATTGACTTTGATCACAGGACACGGTAGCACCAAGAGATGCCCTAAAGGATTGCCTGTACTCCAAGCATAATCTTTCTTCCCTCTGTTGTGGAGAAGCAATCCAATTTCCTCATGGTAATCTGGATCAATCACCCCTCCTAACACTGTTATTCCTTTCTTATCTCTTGGTTTAATGGTATCAAAAGTCCAAAGTGATGGGGGAAGTCTTAGCCTCCAGGTCAATAGATTGTTTGTTGTGGCTCCTGGCAGCTCTCCACTCTGGAACCAAAACTTCTAGGCCAGCAGAACTTAAGGTCACAGGAACAGGAAGCAAAAAAATTTTCATAGTGGGTTACTAAGGGTCATAGTGAGTAGAACTATTATTCTCTTTTCTACCCCTTGATTCCTGGATTATTACAAAATGAACATTGAACATAATTAATAAACTGGCTCACAAATGAAGTAATTGTATCCTTATATGAGAAGACTATCAGTCTTTATATCACATTACAAAATCTTCCACTAATTAGAAACTCCATTTTTAAAATTATATTTACTGTTAATGTGTGAAGGTGCATGATGATGTATATATGCACACATGTGCCATGTGCATGTGTGGAGGCAGAGAACAGTTTTGTAGAATCAGTTTTCTTTAAGTTTACATGCATTCAAGGAATCAGAAACAGGTCTCCAGTGTCGCATGGCAAGCACCTTTGACCACTGAGCCATGTCACCA
The DNA here is from genome assembly GCF_007827085.1 of Peromyscus californicus insignis. NCBI lineage: Eukaryota > Metazoa > Chordata > Mammalia > Rodentia > Cricetidae > Peromyscus > Peromyscus californicus. Next base: position 29,975,898 of record NW_026294617.1, read on the forward strand.
GCCCCCTATCAGAAGCTTTTGTTTTCATAATTATTGTATTTATTCTGGTATGCTTTCAAATTATAAAAGAAATATGTGCTGATTTTAACATGGAGGATAATAGAAATATTGTAAAGAAAAAATAACAATGCTTATACCCTCATCACCTTTTTCAAGTTTGGATAACTAGTATTTGTAGCTGTAAAAATTCATGCGTTTTGTTTTCATAGACAGATGTGATAGATAAACTTGTAACATATATACATATATGTGACACCTTACATAGGCACATAAAAACTAAAAAAATTAAAAAATAATGTGTCAGAGAAAGAAAAATATCAACCCTAGTAGTAAAAATATATTATTAAAATATGGTCTTAAATTAAGAATTGTATCTTGTATCTTAAGATTACTGTTAACAATGACTCTTTATAATTCTCTTTATAGTCCCTATACGTTATATGATTGATGATCCAATAATGTTCTAATGCATCTTACTTTAGCAAAACAGAAACTTTGTATTGTTGTTTTTATAATGATTCCTATTTCAAACATCATCAGACAGAACATGTGAGCAGTGAAGACATCTTGTGAACATACTTGTTCTTTCAAAATCATGACTTTCTTCTAAACAAGAATAAATGAAAGAGAAAAGTGAGAGGCTATAATTTTCATTCTGATTTATATTTAAGGCAAAAAGTAACAATAGGTGTCGATGTTCAATTATTCAAGTATGTTAAATTTTGATTGCTGGCCTGACATAGAATCATTATTGTACAATAATCTTTGTGATGATATCCATGACCTTAAGTCATATTTTAATGAGACTTGGGGAAATATGAGAAATAATATGGTTGAAATAATTTAGTGATTTTAATGAGGAAACATCATAGTGTCAAACATAAGTAAATGTGTGAAATTATCTTTTCATTATTAAGTGTGATTGTTGAAATTCAGGGGTCATCTACATGCCTAAGTAACTCCAGCAGTTGGAAATTCTAATCATTTTATAACTGAAACTGTAAATAACTATTATGATATTAAGATATGCTGAGAAAGGTCTAAAAGATGTCTCTTTAATCTGGTCTAAGAAAACAATAACTCATCACAATAAAAATAAATGCTGAAAATGTCATTTATATATCTTTGAATTCTTAAAAAAATTTAATGTAGTTTTATGACTAATAAATAGCAACAAATTGACCCAAATTTAAGTATACATCATTGTAAGTTTTTGTTTGTTTGTTTAGTTTGTTTTTTGTATAAACAGGGTTGTGAATCAGCAAGTTGCATGGGCCTTGCCAAGTTGACTTATTGCTAAATTGACTTATTGCTAATTTGTCTTATTGCTAATTTGACTAAGTTGACCGTTGGTCGTTTGACTTATCCGAAATGGTTACCCTAACACACTATACTTCCTTGTTTTTCTAGTACAGTGAAAGTGCTTTACAGGCAGGAGCCACTGCTTATCTTAGCCCCATGACCTGATACCTCAGCATGCCCAGCAGCACTTGCTGAGTGAACCTGGACTGTAAAAAGAAGTTCTAGGCTTGCTTCTTGGGATGACTCAATGGGTAAATCTCAAATTACTGTTATTTTATTTTGTTACATTTTGTTTCTATCATATTAATTGACCCTGATCCCAACTGCATAAGTCACACAGTACGAAAAATAACACATTATATTATAAATAAAATGTATTGCTGATATATACTACCATTAAGTTAGTGTTGCATAAAAGGAGCAAATGTTGCCTTAGTATAAATTGAATGTGTTAAGACAGACACCTGAAAATCAATTCTATCACCTCCACCCAACCACATATAATCCATCACTCTGCCATATACACAGCTGTGAATTTCTCTCATAAAACAACACAGGTGTGCCAGGAATTATATCAATATTTTTTAACAGAACATTCCTAGACCACGGACCTGATTTGCCTTGCAGGGAGCCCTGGGAAACAGCTTGTACTGGGAGCTCATTGGTTTATTTCTGCTCCTAAAGCATTTCTTCCCTACCTCCTCCATCCTTGTTTGACTCACTGTTTAAAGTGCTTCTCTAGTCTCTCCAAGTATTAATGTCCTGGCTTACAACCTGAAATCGAACTCACACAAGACTTCCTGTTTCAGGATGCATCTCCAGCACATGCACCAAGCATCACCAGATCCTCAGGTCTGCGAAGACTCTAGTTTTGCCTGTTCTGCTTCTTACATTCCTGATAAAGCTTCATTAAGTGTTGGCTGAACAACTGATGCCTAAGAAGTACATGAGTCCAAAAACACCATTAGCAAGTGAGGCTGGCACTTCACATTGTCCACATGGCTAACACCTTTTAGTAAGTTTTCCTATTTTCTTTTTTTCCTAATCCACCATTGTTCTTTTACTCTCTGAATAAATAGGTCACTATTTTTTTGTCACTAGATATTAATAAAACAAATGTACAAAGCACTGCAATACTTTCTCATACTGACTGATAGGATGCATTTTCTGGATTTTTACTCTTTAAGAAATGACTTCTCGGGGCTGGAGAGGTGGCTCAGTGGTTAAGAGCACTGACTGCTCTTCCAGAGGTCCTGAGTTCAATCCCAGAAGCTACATGGTGGCTCAAAACCATCTGTAATGAGATCTGGCACCCTCTTCTGACCTGCAGATATACATGCAGACAGAATATTGTATACATAATAATAAATAAATCTTTAAAAAAAAAAAGAGAGAAAGAAATGACTTCTCATAAGTTAGTACGTTGACCTGCCTCTATGAAAGTTGTTTTTCAGACCATTTAACTATGCACAAAAAGGTACTTTGTGAACTTTTAATTTCCAAAAATATCCTCATAGTAACAGAAATCTTGGGTTAAGCAAGTATAAGCAAAATTTATTTAGGGTCTAATAAAATCTTAATTAAAAATTGTTATTGAGTGCTTTCTATATGAGTCAAAATGCCAGGCATTGTGAGATGTAGAAAGATACATGGGGTAATCTCTCCAGTTTCAGAAGTTCAGAGATTACAAAGGGTTCAAGACAGTTACTAGAAGGTATAAGATGAGTTATGATATTTCCGCACAATACACAAAGACCTCCCAGTTGAGAAAAAAGCTATAAACATGCAAATTATCAAAAAAAGAAAAGCAACTGAATGTGTAAACATCAATCAAGGTAATACAATAAATCAAAAAGTACCTCAAATACACATATTTTTCTTTCAAATTACAAAAATTTATTTTAATTATCACACACAAGTTTATATGAAGACTATGCTATAGTGACATACTAGGTTCTTTTTGAAATTTTTTATGTGTGGGGGTGTTTTACCTGCACACATACCTGTGTACCACATGCATGCCTGATGTTCATGGAGGCCCAAAGAGGGCATTGGCTACCTTAGGACTGAAGTTACAAATGGTCGTGAGCCACTATGCAGGTACTGGGAATCTAACCCAGGTCCTCCAAAAGAGCATCCAGTGTTCTTAACCACTGAGCCATCTCTCCAGTCTCCCTCTCCCACCAAAGAAGGTTAATGTTAGATACACTTAATAAGCTAAGCTTTGCTGTTAAATTAGAACTGGAAATAAAAAGGTAAAATCCTGCAAATAAAATAGAGATTAATTCTGAATTTAAATACATTAGCCCTTGGCAAGTGGTCAACTAAATAACTAATTATCTTGAAAAATTAACTGCCTGCTTAAGTGGAGGGCCACACCCCACCACCTGTCCTTTCGCAGTCCACACAGTTGTCCCATGTCTCCTAAACTTCTCAACTGACTCAGTGGTCTTATTTAGGAGCTTAAATAGACACACACATATTCTTTAATATTCAATTGATTATCTATTCACTCTATAAGCACAGAACAAATGATAACTTTGTGCTATGGACTATGTTAGCATTTATAAAAATTAAAAAGGAAAGATATATACTCATCAGCCAGTCAATCTCCCCTTCCTCTTCACTTGCCCCAACTCCAACATATTGCTTGACTTATGGAAATACTTAGCTAAACCTATTCCTTGTGCTTAGACTTAGTCCTGGGATGGCAGCACTAAAATTAAAGAAAGAAACTGAATTCTCTTAAGAATTGTCAACTCTGGGTTCCACCTGATGATTTGGAATGTCAGCCTTAAAGTTTGAGAAATAGAGTAGAAGGTGAATTTTAGTTACTGTGATGGTAAACCTTTACAATATAGTGAGAGTCTTGGGCCAGAAAGAATTATATAAGTGAGTCATGCCTATATTATTTCCATATCCAGGAATGCCTGACCTAAATGAGGAATTCCAGAACAGCATTCAGTATTCAGATGTAGTCTCTATACTGCAATGAACAATGGTTTTCTCTTAACCATACCTTATTTAGCATAACAGCTTTATATTAATGAGTCTTTTAGAAAAGAGAGAAGTGTCTGCACCGGGAAGTAGGGGTGAGGAGGCAGGAGTGACAGAAATTGACCTAGAATGTAGTTTAGAGTAAAAGATGCAGGCAGGCACCCAGTTTGTCATCACCACTGGCAGGAATAATCAGAAATGTCAGATGTGACACTAACCTTAAGGTGTGTGGGATGGTCTTGAGCTATTTTATTTTGACATGAAAGGAGCCTCAGAGGCCTGGAAACTTTCATCTTGTTATTGTGGCTCCGATCCTTTCTTCACATCATTCTTATTTAGATCACAGTGACCTCTTTAAGTGGAATGTGAGCACATACATGTAGGAGCATGTTAAATCAAGGAGAAAAAGAGACTTCACAGGAGCAGGAAAGGATGATTTTTGATTCATCATGAGAAACAATTGATTGTAAGTGAAAGCTAAATAAATGACTTGTTATGTGGGTATCTCTAACTGTAAATAATTTAACTCATCTGTGAACCTGTAAGCTATAACACTGACTGGACTGACCAGATGTGCTGACCGGTGCAATAGTGGCATGAATATTATCTTAGTAATCAAGCATTTCCTGACTGGATCTAAGGTCTGCTCCATGAGTGGATGTGGTGCTGTGTTCCCCAAAATCCGTGCACCCTAATAAACTTATCTGGGATCAGAGAACAGAACAGCCACTAGACATAGAAAATAGTGACACACACGCCTTTAATCCTAGCATTCCAGAGGCAGAGATCTGCCTGTGAGTTCAAGGCCACACTGGAAACAGCCAGGCATGGTGACACATGCCTTTAACCCAGGAAGTGAGTCTTTAATTCCAGGAAGTGATGTCAGGAAGCAGAAAGGTATATAAGGCATGAAAACCAGGAACTAGCCTGGTTAAGCTTTTAGGCTTTTGAGCAGCAGTTCAGCTGAGATCCATTTGGATGAGGACTCAGAGGCTTCCAGTCTGAGGAAACAGGATCAGCTGAGAACTGGCGAGGTGAGGAAGCTGTGGCTTGTTCTGCTTCTCTGATCTTCCAGCATTCATCCCAATAATTGGCATCAGGTTTGATTTTATTAGTAAGACCTGTTAAGATTCGTGCTATAAGTGGAACCCATACCTGGCAACATTAAAGGGCCCCAAAGCATGTAGCTACTACATAGGTGTTGGCCCTAAACAAGAACCCCATACTATTATTTTGTTAAACTGATATAGTATTAAAATGACTCCTAATGACTCACTGCTACACTTATAATTCAGAGCATCTCCCAAACCTTATCAATAAAGAAGCTTCTCCTTGAATTTGATGGCAATCAATTATAGATACTTTGTGCTCAACTGGTCAATGCACAGAGAACAAGAAACTGTGAAGTGCTGAGCCCTGATTGGACACATGTCACACTCCTCCCACTCAAGACTCAAGGCTCCCATCATGAAAAGACTCTAAGAGTCAGAAGTGGTAGATAACATCAAAGAAACAATTTTTTTCCAGACACAACCTGGAAGATGAACAGGAACTCGGTGATTGTGGTAATATGTACAAGACATGAACAAACTCAACCAAGACAAAATCCCAATGTAGAGTGGGAGAAGGTGTGCACAAAATCCCACCACTAGCTAAGGAGCTATTAGTATTTTATAGCTAGTGGGAGAAAGTGAGTCAGTGTTCTTTAATGAGTAGGTTGGCCACACCCCAAGGGAGGCCCCATTCCCATGTCTACTTGGGCAACACAAGTGGATTCAGGAGAAGAAGACAAAACAGAAAGAAGAAAACTAAAAGTTGGGGATGAATATGTTCAAAATACACTGTATGAAATTCTCCACAGATTGATAAAAACATTGTTTTAGAAAGTTACCTTATCAGAGTCCTTCTCTATCACACCCTCCACTGCCATGATGTCTCTCGTTCTTCCATGCACTTACTGCCACCAAATATATGATATATATACTTTTTAAATTGGTCTCTTGCTGCCTATTCATTGACAGGAGTTGAGGGTCATTATCTATTTCATTGACTCCTTTTCGTAAGTACCTGAAGAAATGCTTAATCAATCAATTTTAGTATCTGAAAGTTCTCCGATATTCTCTGATAGTTCCTTACTTGTTCAAGACAAAACCATAACCAGAATTAGTACCAAAAATGTTTGTGGGGGTTGAATATAAAAACATGATTCTCTACAACCTTGTTACTAAACTCTTGCCATTTATGATACGATGTATAGAGTAAAAATGATTTGCATACTACCAAAGGAGGGCTGTTTATAATTCTATACCCTCTCAAATGCAAACTATAGAACCAAAGACTATGTAACAAAGCCTGACACAGGAGAAGAAATTAAATCGGGAAATGAACAGAGTCTCATATGCATTAAATTGGATTCTATATGTTAGCAAAATGTAATTATCCTACAAATGGAAATTGTTCATCAGTCTATAACTTGATTCTGCAAAATTTAAAAAGATATTATATATGTATGTGATGTGTCATATATGTAAGATTTGGATATGTATATTTATGAAACTATATGTATATATAGTAACTATATATGTGTGTATATATATACATATATATATATATGGGTGAGCTATATAGGTTGCCACATCAGTAACTGAAAACTCCCATTTCTTACTTGAACTTCTAAAATAAAACAATACCCAGCTCTAGAGGATGAGAATGACTATAGTTCACAGAACACTCTGTTCTCTGAGCTGTGCTGGTATTATACACGATTATGTAACAATTTTGTACAGTAGATCTTGCTTTCTTATTATGATTATACATTTGAAAAGCAAGAGTAACAGAGGTATGAACTTGTTCCATTAAATTGAAGTTATCAGAGGACATCTGGGCTCCTTCTGAACTTGTGGTTATATTAATCCATTTAAGATTAATGAATTTAATTGAGCTCTCGCTACACTCAGGTATGGTATAGGAGTTTAGCAGTCAATAAAACAGACTATGAAACTGACAGAAATAAATGATTGGATCAATAAATAAGTGGAAGAAGAGGCAAGTCACTCATAAATTAATTCCAAATAGCTTATATAAATATTCCCTGTTGAGGACTGGAGAACAGCTCCCTTACCCCTGGAGCATAGGCTGTTTATTGGCTCAGCAGTTTTCTAGCAAGGAATAGCATGTGGAAGGGGAGAGAGGAGGCACAAAACCTTCCCAACAGGAAAAACAGCCCCCACTACCTCAGGCAGGGAAGCATCACCAGTGTTAGCCATGTAGACGGCATGAGCATCTGACAGGACCTGAGGAGAATGGCAAGCTCGTCTTTGAATTCCCCTTCCCAAAACAAATAGTCAAGTCTGATCATGAAGCAACCCCCACCATGAAAGATAGTACATCAAACACCTGACCAGAATTCCTTAAAACTATAATGGTCATCAAAGTCAGAGAGCATTCACATAGATCAGAAAATGTGAGAACAAATGTAATATAGTGTCCCGAATGAGATCCTGGGGCAGGAGAATAAAAGGCATTAGGCAATAATCAGTGAATTCTGGGTAAGTGTGGAGTTGAAACTCTACAAGTGATGGTTTTTTGGTTATGACAAATATGCCATAGTAATGTGAAATGTTAACACTGAGGAAAATCAGAGAAGGGGGAGATAGGAACTCTGTTTTGCAAGTTTCTATCTAGTTATTCTAAAACCAAAAATTAAATACACACATGCACACACACACACACACACACACACACACACACACACACACACACATATTCAGTATCTTGAACAAGAATACAAAGCAGATATATTTCCATTCTTAACCAAGTACCTTTATTGATTGCCTCCCCAAGTGCTGTAAAATGAACACACACACACACCCAACACAAACACACAAAATAGTCAGACTGGAAGCATGAAGACAGTAGTTTAACTTGGAAGAGTCAGGGTGAATCTACTGACTAAGCTGAAGAAACTGGGGATCATAATCACCCAGATGAAAGATGTTGGCTCCCCTAACTTCAGGGCTGGATGAGGGCTTCTGAATGTCCCTTCCTCGGTAGGAGAAAAGGTTCATTAAGAACCTGTTCCTTGAGGTGAAACTCAGAAGAGATTACACTGAAGATAATGGGAGTAAACTTAACTAGGGGAGCCATGGGAGTAGGAAAAAGGTTGCAAGAGACCCCTTGGGGCTCAGGGAAAGAAAAGCTATTCTGCTCAGTGGAACGTGATGGAAGGAACCTGGGAGCAAATCCCCCAACTGGGGGACACACAGGCATGAATGGCACTACGGTCTCTAAGGTACCATGTGGACATGGTACACCAGATTTATGAGGGTTTGCTGGCATTAATTAAATCTCTCCCCACAGCCTGTGTTAACAATGTTTGCTTGTTAGTATGTGCATTTCCTCCCCCTCCTCTGGGACAAACTGGTGGTTTATTTTTTTTTTTAATCCTTTCATAGTACAAACTTGTACTCTATATCTCTGAAGTCTTGAAAGTAAGCATACATGTATAATTCTGGATTTAAGTGAAGCCCTAACAAGGAAATCGGGACTACAGGAAGCAGCACCACAAGGCATATATTGGATTTTTACCTATATTATTTTTTGTCTCTTGCCATATCTACATTAAACCAAAGAACTGATTTAGGAAAAAAATTTTTGCTTTGAAAATAAGATCTGTCTTTTGTTTTTAAGAACCAAGAGACATACTCGAGGCAAAATAAAAATATATATCTTTCTCCTGGGCTCTGATCATTTACAGCTCTTATGTATGATTGCTTTCCCCAGGTGTAATAATTTATTGCCTATTAGTTCACTATATCGAAGGCTCACTTTCTCTCTTTGACTGCATGGGTGACTCCATTAGTGGTAATGAACTGTTTCATGGGTAATCACACCATCAAGACCCATCCACCTAAACCCTAAAGCCTGAAACCTCAGCTGTTTGTCCTGCAGAGAGAAAAAGAGCAATGACCTGCAAAAAGAGATCTGAGAACCTCTGGAGATATTAAGTTTAGGCTTAATAGTGAGTCATTAATAAATAAGATGCAGTACAATTATCAATATGAAGCACATTTAATAATTAATGCCTTGCAAACAAAAGAGAAATGAAATACTAGGTAGAATTAGGCAGAGGTTATATTCAGTTCCCCTTGAAGAGCCTGCTTTGAAGGAGAATTCGCAAACTGTTTAAAATTATGAAAGAACCATTTCCCCAAAGCCCCAGTGGAGAGCCACTTTGCAATTGGTATTCAGAACACCGGTCTACTTCTGGGCTCACAGGCATTCTCTGTGCTCCATTCTGAAGGTACAACTTCTCCCACTTAGTCACAACTTTCTATCTTTCAATGAAGTACCAAAAGGTTCAGGTGTATGTGTGTGATCAATTAAAATGATTAAAGTTCTTAAAAATATGTCACCTTATATCTTTTATTCTTACTATCTTGGATTTTTAGGGTAATGTATATTGACGATGAATTCCAAACTCTGTTGACAATTCTATTTTTCAGTGGAATAAGATGAAACAACAAACATTTATTCTTTACGGAGGTAGATTGATATGGAATTCTCTACATAACCTTGTGTGGTCACTTTTATTAAGTTCAGTTTATAGAGCAGAGGTTTCAGCCTTGGATAAGCTAAGACACTTGCCTAAGATCAGCAGTTGTGGATTGTGAGTTCTGAGAAATTCGTTCTGGTCTTCTGAGGCATAAGAATCTCGTCCTCAGACTCCCAAGTGACTACATCTAAAGTAATACATTTATTTAAATGTCATCCTTGATCAATTGCCCACAATGTTTGTCAGTTATGCTGTCAGTGGTTTGGAGACCAAGGACAGTAGGACTTCCCCAGTCATGATTCAGAAAACTTTAGCTACTGTCTGGTATTTCTGGACAATCAAAGCTTCCACCATTGCTCATGAGCCTGGCCTTTTTACCAGCCTATGACTTCTGCAGGAGCCTCTCAGCAAAACTGAGAGGTTGACTGACAGGTTCTTCCCATTGCTACCATCCAAGCAGGAGCTGTTCTGACCTTCAGAATAGTATGCTTTAGACCAGAATAAAATCAAAATGGCACCTCAGGGTATGTGTTGAGTTTCTCAGCTCTAATGTGTGTGTGAATGCTTTAATCTCTTGGTCTTTTAGATGACCAACCATTTACTAGACCTAAGATCTCCTTCAGAATGAAGTGTTCATGTCATCCTGAGCCACCTTTACCATCCATGCTTCCAGGGGTGAATTGGACTTTTTTTCTACCTAACATGTTGTGGCTCGCTGTGAATAAAATGGGAAATTCATTCATTCCACATTAAATACATGGATTTATGTTTGAATTTCAGAGTCTATTCACTCACCAATTCCATTTATATTGCCTAAATTTTACAGTCAAATTTTACTGAAACTACATTGTAAGGTAACAGTAATAAAAATCAAATTCATTAGAAATTATTTTGCAATAATAAAGCATTCAAACTTCCAAGATTTGAGACACCATAGAGTGAGCCTTTTTGACAAACTCTTAGTAAGTACTGAAGACTAGAAATTAGATAGCTTGAGACATGTAGGATTCTTAAAATCTGGATTATAGTTTTTATTAAATACAGGTATATCCAATGGAACATTTCTTTTCTTTCTTCTATTTATTCTTTGGCAATGCCATACATGCAAATAATGGATCAGTCATATTCATACTATAATCCCCCTTCCATCTCCCACACCCAAATCATCACACGATCATCACTCCTTCATGTCCACTCTATTACTTTTATAGCCAATTAAGTCCAATTAATGCTGCCTCCTGGAATGTTGACTAATCTTGGCCTCATCTTGTGTAGGTAACCATAGCTGCAGAGTTCACAAACGTGGTGATCATGGCATGTCACAACAATATACCTTCCAGTCCTCCTGATATTACATTTTTTGACAGGGTTTCTCTGTGTAGCCTTGGCTGTCCTAAAACTCAGAGATCACCTGCCTCTGCCTCCTGAGTGCTGGGATTAAAGGTGTGCACCACCACCGCCCAACTGCTGTACTGCTGTTACGTCCTTTATGTCCCCTCTTCGCTTACATTCCTTGAGCCTTGGGAGGGAGCTGATGACTCATTTATAGCTGAGCACTTAATAGTAACTTATTTTTAGTACTTTCACCAGTTATCAGTCTCTGCATTAACTCCTGACCACAACAGAGAGAAGTTTCTCTGGCCAAGGTTGAGGGCAGCACTAATTGATGTAGATAAACATAAATACTCAAAAGACAGTTTAATATCATGGACTTTTTTTGGGGGGTTGTTTGTTTGTTTTTTTGTTTTGTGTGGGTTTTTTGTTGTTTGTTTGTTTGTTTTTTTAGCAAAACAACAGTAGCACACTCCTCTTTAGGGCCTAAAACACCCCCAAGCTACAGGCTTTTAACTAACTTTAAAGAATTACAGTCTTCTGTAGAATTCCTTCCGTGGAACAACCCTTAAATCTGAACCCAAAGCAGTTGGTTATCCCATAATATTTGTGCCGCTATTGCACCAGTGGATACATCGTGCCCTGCAGGTCCCACATCATAGCATTCAGGGTTCACTGCTAGTACTACCATTGACATGTTTTCTCCTTCAGCAGCCTGCAACCACACTTTCTGACACTGTGAAAGCTGACCAGCAAAGAGGAATTTTTCAAGTCAGTTCCAACCTGATTGCTTTATGTGCTGTAACCAAAATCTCTTCAGGTTATGTGGGCATCTAGTTATGTGAGCAACCAAGAGCAATGGCTAGTAATGGCATATTTATTAACAACCAAACATAATTTAAGCTGAAAATAAATAGATGAATATTGCTATGTTTTACCAGTCTAATACATTTTAATGCTTAAGGATGAATAAGCAGACACACTTTTTTTTAATCTAGAATGATTTCTCTCTAATAAAATTGAATAATACAAGGAAGCCTTAGAGCTTAGAAATTCCCCTCTCAAAGGTCAAACAGGCAATTGGTGCCATCTACTATAATCAGAAAGAAGACAAGCAAAATCATCACTGGTGATATGAACTTGGTATAAAGAATCTACCGCTCAAAACAAAAGTAAGCTTGCATCCCCTATATTTGTACTCTCTCAAAACACCACATTCAGCTTCTTTTAGGAAATTCCCTGTACTCTGTGGCACCTGTGCTAGCTCTAGTCATCTCTCAGAGTTCAGTTCCTTGGATTTTCTTCCTGAAGCAATTGATACTAAATTCTATAAAATGTACAGATATGCCGGGCAGTGGTGGCGCACGCCTTTAATCCCAGCACTCGGGAGGAAGAGGCAGGCGGATCTCTGTGAGTTCGAGGCCAGCCTGGTCTCCAAAGCAAGTTCCAGGAAAGGCACAAAGTGACATAGAGAAACCTTGTCTCAAAACAAACAAACAAACCAAAAAAATGTACCGATGTATCCCTAGCAATAGGCAAACATCAGTCTTTATATCCACAGATAAGTGAACTCTCCACCTCTCATCATGGAAACTTCTCTTTGCAACAGAAGGAGACCACTAAAGAAAACCACAATGAATCAAACTGTGGAGTTGTGGAGCTCAGTCCTAATTGATACACCTACAAAACATCCCCACACTTAAGGCTCAGGGAACATGTAGAAGATGGGGTGGAAAGGCTGTGAGGGACAGGGGATCAGGAAGTTTGCTATAAAATTGTTTCCTAGTAATATCAGAAGCTATACCATAAAGTCTCAGCAACATGACTGCCCAAATGTGAGCTGAACAAGAAAGATGCCCACAGACACCAAAGAGGATGGGGGAAAACCCACAATGCCTCAACCCTACACAAAGACCTATATATAAGGAATTGAGGAAAGCTGGGAGCTGGGGAGGTGGTCTTCACCAGGGAAAAGCACACCAATTGGCTGTCTAGTACCATATGGTCGGTCCTGAAAATATAAATACATTTAATATTATAAGTGTTGAACAGGTTATATTTAAGAACATACACATACATACATATATTCATGTAATAACAATTAATAAATAGATCATGAATTTGAAGAGTAGAGAGAGTATATAGGAAAATTTGGAGGGAGCAAAGGGAAGGAAAAATGTTGTAATTAATTTTTTAATCTCAAAAAAATAGAATTGGCATCTAAAAATGCATGCTTGTATTGCAAAAATAAATCTGTGACACAAGCATGCATCTTACAGTCTAAGGTAATAGAAATAAGTCCGTATCACATTCTCTTCTCTTACATGTGACTCTGTGCTTCATGAGTGCGGAAGTGTCTTCTCCCACATGACTCCTCTGTAACAAGGGACTAGAAACATACTGCTCTCAATAAGGGCTTGCAGGCTGTCTTCTAGGACAACATTAAATAATTCTCTGGTTTTATATGTGTGCTCTGCTTCTATAGTGCTGCATAATCATTCCCTTAGATGTGTTTTATAGCCTTAGAACTCAACTGTGGTGGTTTTGCTGTTAGGAAAATATTCTCCATTTCCTACTGATTGATCCAAAAATGCTACATTTCATTAAAACTTGTCCCTAATTAACACCTTGTCCAGAAAGCCCCACTGAAGCTCTTGTCTCTCCACACCTGAATGCCCCATAGTATTCTTCTGTGTTCTATATCGGACATCTTTTCTCTGCAAGATGTTAGGCTTCCTTCAGGGTAGGGGAGGCAACAACTCCTGTCTTTGCATCCTCCACAACGACAAGCACATTAAAATTAAGGAATATGGGTTGTTTTTGTGTCTGACTGATATGTTTTGCCACAATTTATAACCTCTTTAGTCTTCAATTATCTGGATTATCATGTGCTTTATAGCCACCCCCAAATGGCTTTTTTTCTTTAAGATTTAAACACACAGAGAGTCTATAAATAACTAGACTTTCTTAATATGTGCCAACCACTTCTCTTTTTTAAAAGAAGTTATTTTTATGTGTACGAATGTTTGTCTGTATGCATGTATACACACCATATGCATGCATGGTGTTTGTGAAGTCCAGAAGAGGATGTTAGACACCCTGGAATGGGGTGGTGGTAAACTTCTCTATGGCTTGCTGGGAACTGAACCCATGTGCTCAGCAGTAGCAGTCAGTACTCTTAACCACTGAGTTTTCTCTCCAGTTCTCATTCTCTTACCTTTACAATAAAATGTTTTAAGAGGTTTTCAATGCCTGAGGACTTTAGAGTATTTTTTTTAAACCTTTCTTCCTAAGTTTTCCTAATTCATATTTGGCCACAGTTCTCTTATCTAAAATGCAAGGAGTCAGAGAGTATGCTATGTCTGTCTGTCTTTCTCCATAGTGCCAAATGTGTTTAGATTAACTTTATCCTGCTGAGAGGACAATAGTAAAAGCCTCCAAACTGACTCTGCTGCATCCTTCTGCTCTGTGGATGTATGCACTGATTAAGCACTGACGTATGTAGGTTCTGAAAGTCCTACCCACAAGAAGTTGTGTCTTCAGACTTCAGAGCGATGGAGCATCAGGTTGCTATTTTCTCCCTTTTACATCTGGAGATTATTCTGGCAACTATATTTCCTGTTTTTAAATTTGCAGCGCAGAGAAAAGCATAAACAATTTTGATCTTCCAAAAAATGATTACAATTAAAATAATAACTAAAGACTTTGTTTTGCTTGTTTTACCTTAAGAGATTATAAGAGTTCAAACTGGGTATAATCTTTTAAAAGCAGCATTAGAGTTTATTAAGGGGAGGTGTTTAGGGATGGGGAGATGGTTCAGTCGACATCATAGTAAAGGAAGACCTGCATTTGATCCCTAGAATACAAGTTAAGCAGTCTTGTGATAACATACATGTGTAATCCCAGAACTGGAAAGCCAGAGGTGGGTAGATCCACGAGGCTCACTGGCCAGCCTGCCTATCTCAAATTAGTAAGCTCCAGACCCATGGAAAACCCTATCTAGCACACAGCTCCTATAGTAAAGCACCCAAGACTGACCTCCGGCCCCCACATTTGCCTGTTCACACACACACACACACACACACACACACACACACACACACACACACACATACACTCATATGAACACCACCACCACACACATGCATACACATACAGACAGGAAGAAAACGTTGCAATAAAGACTTAAGTATAGGCATTAGAGGAGACAGAAAGATGCTTAGAAAATGCATCCAAGTATGATCCTGGGCTTTTCAAAGACAGATGTTGGGTACAAATTTTATTGGGAAATTTTATACTGTTACTATCATCTGAGTCAGCCATATTACTATCTGGATATGGGTGTATGTGTGATGGTCAAATTCTTAATCTAGAAAAAAAACTTTTAATTTCTCATGTGAATATCTGATGGCAAGCAAGCCCTGTATAATTTTGCCTGTTTCACTTGCTTTGTTGGCCAACAACTGTATTTATCCACCACTAGTACCAATATCCACTTAGAAACCTCTTGGCGGCAACGACACTTACTTTGAAGGTATCACTAATGCCTTCCTAGAAGTAATTGTTAGCTCCAAATGAGAAAAACCATAAAGTTGCTTTTTAAAGCTTGGAGAAAATAAATAGAAATTTGAAGACTAGAATGGATTAATGAAAAGAATAAATATTGAAAACAGTATATACTTCATATGAACTATATGAAATGTTTCAAAGACTTGTGACACACACACACACACACACACACACACACACACACACACACACATATATATATATATATATATATATATATATATATATATATATATATATATATATGTACCTGTTCTGGATGGAACCTCTCACCAATCAGGAGTTCCAATATGTCAACAACCTTGGCTTCAGGCCTTTCTCTCTTCCCAGCTGTAAGCCTATAATTGTCTAGGGATCTTACCTGAATCCCCATTTACAGTATAAGACATGTCTCCAGCCCTTTGTGCAATTCTAGTGGCTTTTGGTTTTACCACATCAGATTATAGCCCCATCTAAACCACCTCTGAACCACCCTTATATTCACACTTCTCCAAATGAGAGAAAGGGGGAAAGTTTCTTACCAGTCCTTCGATATGTAACTTGAGAGCCAACTAAACAGTATGTATGGCTAACATTAAAACTTAACTATGACCCTCCCCTGAGAAGCCCATGCCCATTTAGATATGTCTTATTCCTTCCCTGGATGTCTCTCTTCCAGTCCTTGTAAAGTTAATACTAAAAAGCTCTTTTAAATAAACCCCGACTCTCCTGAGTTCACGCCCATGCTCTCAGGTGTGTATTTTCCTCTCCCCAAAAAGCTTTCTTTAAATTTTAATAAACTCCAAATCTGCTTCTTACTTTCTCATCCTAAAATTCCTTTCTTCATCACAGCCAGGAAAACTGAGTGGAGATCTCTGAAAAAACGCTCATCAGGCTGCTTCCAGTGACAGTACGGAGGAGCTCTTCCCTTCCTGCCGCTGACAAGGTCATCTTGTATGTCCTGTGTCTGCCCCTGTGTTCCTGGACACTGATCGTTCTTGGTGCTCACTACTCCTCTGCAATGGTCTGTTTATTCATCTCTCTGGTAAACAGTTCTAGCACTCAACCATGCCTTGAAATAGATATTATCATGGCACTTGCATTATCACTTTAAAAGCATTCAGTATGAGGGAAGGGCCGCATTCACAAACAGCGTCCTTCTCCCTGGAAACAGCCTTGACTTGCCAGCTGCTCCCAGATTTGCCCCTAACTTCCTACTCTCCTCTCCCATAAGTTTTCTCAGTTGTCAGCTCACTCAGTGGTCCAGTCATCCAAGACTCATCCTTTCTCACGGAGGCTGTAGTTTTCCACCTTGGGTCGGCGAGGGTCATTCCAATTAAAATACATTCCATTTGGTATGCAGTGAAAATCAAGGTCAGGCTTAAATGCTGCTACCTCTGTGCTCCCTGAGCACTTTGATCATAACACTAATACAGCACGGATCACATTGTGTCGTAGCCAGTGATCTATCTTTCCCACCACACTGAACCCTCTAATGAGCAAGAGCCCTCTGGTTGTCTTTGCACCTTCAGAGAGGTTAAATGATTGGCTTAAGATCAAAACACTAGCAAAAAAAAAAAAAGGAAAGAAAAGAAAAACACAGACCAACCCTTCCATTCTGCCTCCAATCCCAGAATGCTAAAAATACTTCTTCTAAAGTTCTTTCTGTTTTGACAAAACTCAAGAACATTTTACTAACATTAACAATGGTGGCAGGTACACACATGTATTTTTATTGCATCTTCTTAATAAAATGTCTGCCTCAAAAACTCAGGGGAAAAGTAATGTATAGGTAGGCGGTAAATTTTGAGGCTCCTCTTAGGAAAACTCTCAGTGGAAACCTGTGTACAAACTTCTGAGATAACATCTCCTGTGACCATGTAGCTTCCTTTGCTCGTGCTTTCTACTCCAAAACAGAATTCTGGAGCACAAGATTAAGGATAATAACAGTTGCCTAAGTTGTCTGGATATCCCTGTATGTAAAGAAAATGCCTTTGAAATATAGTTATATGAGAAGTCATTCTGGAGGAGAAACTGCTTGCTGAGCAGCGAAGAATCCCAGAAGCAAGTGGTCCGTGTCTGGTCTACTTTCCAGGCTGCACCTTCAGACCTCCGCACATTTGCTGACAGCAGTTCAAATGCTCACCAGAGGGCTTCGAGGGCAGAAGGAGAGGGAAACCAGCTTAGTTTAAGGAGGCCAAGCAGCTTGGAATACACACAGTGGCCTGAGCACAGGTCCAGGAGTCTGAAGCTTTCGTAACTGTAATCCTAGCTCAGACACTGATCCCTCCTGCACCCAGGGATAAATTACTCAACCTTTCTGCCTTGCTTTCCAGATCTTTCTAAATAGGGGTAATAATCTTGACCTCAGAAGGCTGGTATATGAATTAAACATCTGTGAGGGCTCATCTTAAAATCCAGCAGAACTAAGCAGACCCAGCAACTCTTCGGATGCGGGTTAACAAGAACTACTTCTGTGCAAGAGGTGAAAGATACCTGACTCTAGCAGCCGACAAAGGAAGGCAAACTCATAAATGAAAGAAACAGAAAGCTAGGAACAAAAACAAGCAAGCCATCAAAAACTTTTACTTCACCCCAAACCATCACGCCTGACTGGTTCATTCTCTCTCTATAATGAGCACTGAGCTTGGCCCTTAACAAGCTTTGAGAGAATGGTTACCTTTCTGGGCACTGAGCTACA
The DNA here is from genome assembly GCF_007827085.1 of Peromyscus californicus insignis. Taxonomy (NCBI): domain Eukaryota; kingdom Metazoa; phylum Chordata; class Mammalia; order Rodentia; family Cricetidae; genus Peromyscus; species Peromyscus californicus. Next base: position 29,994,332 of record NW_026294617.1, read on the forward strand.
GACTGAGCCTCGGCATATTTTCAGTGTATTGTGATAGTTTATGGATGTATTTAGTTGGAAAAGATTCAGTTGTGATCACTAATAAGAGATAAAACTTGTTAATATCTGAAAGTTCTGTTGAAAGTGCCATTTAGAGCTACACAGACTAAATTATTATCGTAGCAATACAATTTAATACATAAAACCAAATCCCTTTCAGAGTAAGTGAGGGATGTATGTCAGAGGATTACATGTAATTCCAAATTCACACTCGTCAAGCCTAACTTTCCCGTGGGGAGAGAGGTAACACATTCGGGAAACGGTTGATTCCAAAGCCCACATGATGTCTTTGTTTCATGCTGTTTTGCTTTCTTAAGTATCATCTCTCTCATTCATATCTCCTCCCCTCAACTAACAGCAGAACATAACACACAGTGTATTTGTCCTTCATGTAGGGTTGAGGATCTTGGGGCCTCAGACATGCTAGTCTAGTACTTTACTACTGAAATATGATCCTGGGTATTTGTCCTTGAATAAGTTATCCATTGCTATGCCATAACTTAACCCCCAAATGTAAAGACTTAACATGCTTGTTTTTTCACAATTTCTTGTGGTCAAGAATCAGGGCGGACCATAACTGGGTCCCCTGGACTAAGGCCACTCAAAATCATGACACAATCAAGAGGAGTTGTAATCATCACCAAGCTTAGTGGGGAAGGGTCTGCTTCCCAGACTACCTGGAACACAGTTGGCAGCAGGTTATCCACAGTCACAGGGAGTAGATTATACTAGAATACCAAAAGATGGAGATCACTGAAGCCCTCTGAGGGTACCATACTACAGATTTCTGCACACTATATACTGTATCTCTAACTTCATTTCAACATTATTAATACTCTGGAGGATTTTTCTTATTAGTATAAGATTTACCTAGTACATACTTATAAACCATTGTTATAAGAATGTAAAATCATTTCTTAAGGTATCCTAGTGAACGTTTGAGTAACAGCAAAAGAGTCAGTAAGATCTCTCAAGGAACCGTGAAAGTCTTACCAGCTACTGCCTGAGGGAGGTCAAGGAAGGATGGTAGGGCTCTGTGTGAAGGATCAGAGGGCCTTACACGTGACAATGTTATCAACTCATCACAAAACTCATTCAGACAAATTTTTTTAAAAATCACCCTCAAGTGGAGAAATGGAGGCAGGGGAGTTTAACAGACCCGGGATCCATCTTAGTGGTAGAGAATTTATCCAGGATGCATGACACCCTGGGATCTATCTCAGAGCCACTCTTCCAAGTTGGTGTCTTATCCTGTGTGAATATGTATGTTTCTGAAAACAAGGACTGCGTCCCATGGGTGTGTCCATGGGAAGGTTAAGCAAAGAATTTTGAATGAACACCGTGGTCAAAATGAGCTATTCCGTCAGATTTCAAAAGCATTTCAAATCTGGTTTTGAAAGGAGAAGTTACTGCTAAAATATTTTCCTACTCTCTCCTAGTCATATATGCATTTGTGTAGCCTGTGGAGAGCGTGGGATCAATGAAATAGCTTCTTTATGGAAATAACTCAAGCTACACAGCCTGCAAAGCGACGATACTGTGACTTACAGACCCTTCATTGCAGTAATCACTTATGTTTGAAGATAATCCTGACCTGAGAGTACCAAGCAGCTTTCCCTCAGATGTTGTTGAACATGTATTCCTTAAAAGTACTTCTTTTTATGTTTATACTTAGTGTATGGGTGTATACGTGTGAGTGTATGTGTGTATGAGTATGTGCGTGTGTGTGTGTGTGTGTGTGTGTGTGTGTGTGTGTATGCCCTTGTGCACCTACAGAGACCAGAAGAGGATGCCAGGTGTCCACTTCAGTCATCCTCCATTTGAGATAGGGTCTTTCACTGAACCTGTAGCTCACTATTTTGTTAGGCGATCCTACAGCTACACGGACATGTGGCTTTTACATGGGTGCTATGGATCTCATTCAGGTCCTCGTGCTTGAGCAGCAAGAGCTCTGGGCACTAAGTCTAGTGTTGATCAAAGTCGTCTTCTTACAGCAGAAACTTTTCTCAGTGGCAGTCACTTCTAAGACACAGTCTTTCTTGTCTCCACACGCTCGTGCTTGCTGTTTCCAAACATGACTATTTGGGCACCTCCAGGTTAGCAATCTGCAACAAGATGAATTACAAAAGACATATTTCTACTTCTGTGTCATCAGAGAGAAGATGAAGAAAAATAGGAAGTGCACTTTTTTTCTCTTCAAACTTTGTGTCTTTGATGAAGTAGCTGCTGACATAGTGGAGACAAATTCCCTTCCACGGGGTTTCGAAGCATCATTTCCACATCTGAAAAGCAAAAAGGCATTCCGAGTCAATAGTTACAACTCAGTGCTGCATGCATTGGGTTAATTGAGGAGACAGAGACAGAGAGAGAAAGAGAGAGAGAGAGAGAGAGAGAGAGAGAGAGAGAGAGAGAGAGAGAGAGAGAGAGAGAGAGAGAACTAACCCTTTCTCCCTTTCTTCTCTTTACTTATAAGGCAATGTTTTTTCAGTCTTGGGATCAAATTCCAAGTGATTAAGCCCAGTGCCTGTGCTGGTCATCCACTGGGCTAACAGTGTTGTAAGAGAGAGCTGAACCACCTTTGGGTGCAGTATTGGTTTGTCAGGCTGCCGTGAGTGCCAACTCAACCTGGGGGTTTTAGCAAAATGGATTTATTGTCTCTCAGTTCTGGAGGCTGCGTGTTTGAAATCTTTTGTAGAGCCTGGAGGGCACATCTATTCCAGGGCTCTTTCCTAACCTTGTGGATTGTATCCTCCCAGTATTTTTGTATTGCCTCTCTGTGCATACTTGTGGCTATACTGACCTTCTCATAAGGATATCACCACGCCAGATTAGGTTCCACCCTTATGAACTAGTTTAACTCAATTACCTCTGAACCCAAACGCACTTTCACTAAATAAGGTCACATTCTAAAAAAGCAAAGGATGAGGATTTCCACGCATGAGCTTAGGAAGAATACAGTTCAAACTACAGAACTTTTGTTATTGTTGTCTTCATTGTTTTATTTTTGAGACAGGATCTCATGTAACCCCAGTTGCTCTCAGACTTGATTTTTGTAGCTAAGGATGACCTGAACTTCTGAGCCTCCTGCCCTTACATCCTAAGGATTTACAGGCATATGCCACCATTGATTTAAGCATTGTAGCTGGAACCTAGGGCTCTGTGCATGCTAGACAAGCACTCTCCCAGCTGAGTTGCATGCCAAGCCCCCATAGCACTGCTGTAATCTGTGAGAAAGCACCACAGACGGGATGGCTTATAAACAATTCTGAAGCCTGAGAAGACCTGAGTCAAAGCACTGTTAGGCTCACATGTTTGCAAGTGTTTCCTCTAGAGATGGTTGTCATGCCACTGGGTCCTCAAATGACAAAAGGTACAAGAGACACCCTAGGTCCTCTTTTTCAAGGGAATTAAGCCCATCCATTTAAGAAAGCATTACAATACATAGAGTAATTATTTCCAGTTTCTAAAGGACTGAATTGAAAAGAAGAATGTGATTTTTCAGGGATATTCTAAAATACAAAACAGAAAAAAATGAGCATTTGAAGTCAGGGGAATTGAAAATTGACATTAAATATAGTAAATGCATTCTTTGAGACTCTGTATAAAATCCTTTAAGACAGGCTTTGGATTTTGTAGAAATACAAATAATAATAATATCAAGTATTATCAATAGTGGTAACTACTTGATGGACCTTGAATTCTTCTTCAGTCTGTCTCTCTCCTTGGCTATTTTCCCGCAGTGTAAGAGGGCAATAGCAACTATTTCCATTGCTTCTGTAGGAACTAAAGGATATGATGATCACTCAACATCCAGCACTGTGCTCAGGAATGCCAGCTAGTTATATTGTCACTATTAATTCTTTCTACTTCCCAATTACTGTAAGATGCTGAGATCATTCTTGCAATTGAAGCAGTGGCTAGCAGGCCACACTCATCAGATACTATAGGAATCTTTATACTGTTGGAAGGTAGGAGATTTTCAAAGTGAGTATTTTACTGTTTCAGAAACAAAGAAGAAGCTAGAGATAGGTTGAGTGACTTGAGTTTATGTCTTCCTATCCCAGCAAAACTAGAGTTGCTATTGCTTGATTGTATCACTCCTCAGATACTTAATTTCATAAGCTGCAGTGGTATTTTCCCTTGTCATGTGTTTGATTAATGTTGAAAAATACCTGTGCAAACACCGACATCAATTTTAATGTAATCTTCAATGTCAAATATTATCACAGAAAAGCAGCACTGAATTATATAGTGAGGCAGCTACTTAGCATTGAACGTCTTTAAATTTTTATTACATTTCATTTACTCAGTGTGTGTGTGTGTGTGTGTGTGTGTGTGTGTGTGTGTGTGTGTGTACAAATATACCATGTCACACCCATGGAGTTCAGAGGACAATTTGAATCAGTTCTCTCCTTCCATAATGGGGACTTGGGAAGCAAACACAAGTTATCAGGCTTGCCAGCAAGGGCCTCCACCCACTCAGCCATCTCGCTCACCCTTAATGCATTTCTTTAAATGCAAATCCCTTGTGGGCTTATTGGAAGAACCATGAATTAACTCCTTCCTTACGTGACAAAATATAGACAATACATCCTCCATTCATTCATTAATTCCTAAGTCATCAAAACATTAACCCAGAGAAGCCTGCTACGTGTTCAGAGAGCAGTTTCCAATAGCAATACAAAATTAACAAGCTAGGTAGCCTTCTATCACTCGCCTCCTGGTTTTCTACTGAATACACAAGTAGATACTTATTTTGTAAAGTATGCGAACAACGAGAGACAAGCACAGGCCATTGAAGAAATAGGCAGATGGACTCCTAATGACATTTTTAATACAAGGGCCTAGCAGAGGAAGGGTTTGTAAGCTCAGAACTGAAGGTCAGTAGACATTCACAGGTGAAAAGGGCAGGGAGAGAAAGCTGTGGAAGAGATAAAAATGAATATGTGATGTTCAAAGAAAGGCCATGTATCAAAGGAAGACCTTAAGAATTCCCTTGGATTCAGAAGGAATGAGGTCTGCTGAAATATCTCATGAGCTGGGAGAATGTTAACTGATGCTCCAAGTCCTATACATGAGTGTAGAATGTCCTGTGTAACATTTAAAATAGTAGCCAGTGTTAGAGGAGCCCACACATTATTTAAGATCTTTTACTTAAACAAATAAATTCAAGACATCATAACACACCCTTACACTGAGATGAAAATTCAAATTTTTCTATGTTGTACTTCTAAAAGCCAAGCTCTTTATTCCCTTTTCTTTGCAGTAACCAAACTGCCCGGCACTGTGGAAATATGTAGCCCTGGATCACCACACTCTTCTCTCCTTAAAAGAAATGAAGGGTGGTGTTATTCAACAGGGAGTGGTTTTTCCAATGGAAAAGTGAATAGGAATGGACTTGCTTTATTAAGGAGAAAAATGAGCTCTCTGTGGTTCTCTGGAGAACATCCCAGACAGAAGCGTGGGAATCTGATAGACACTCAAAATTTGTTGACAGATCCAAGTCCGAACCCAGTTTACTGGTTGCTCCTTGCCTGTGTTTCCAACTTTTTTCTTCACCCCAGTGAACACAGTCCAAATGCATCAGTTCATTTCACGCCAGTGTGCCTTTGTTATCCACCCTCCCTCTATCTCAAATGTTCTTGCCCTTGACACCCCATGCCCTGTTTCCCAGGTAACTGCCCACACATACTTCAAGACTCATCTCTTTTAAATTTCTCCCATGCCCTTAGTTCACACTTGGCCAATAATTTCTCCATGTTCTTATTTTAACCCTTACCTGTTGGACAACCTGCTACTCAGTTGTGCACATTTAAAAACACATTTCTTTCTCCCATTACAGCACTTGATACTATCAGCTCCCGATGAACAGATGCATGAATATGCGAATGAATGAGATCTAGTTCATAGCTTTAAAGCATGGATTCAGAAGGTAGACCTGTCTGCTTCAAACCCTTTCTCAACTCCTACCAGATGTGTGAAATTTTGGAAGTAATCTTATGGCTCAATCTCAGTTTTTCAATTATAAAATGGAAATCATAATAATACTATATGAAAAATCAAAATGAAAGTGCAGTGCATATTTAATACATTCACTAGCAGACCTGGTTTTCCGTGTATGTGTGTGTGTGTGTGTGTGTGTGTGTGTGTGTGTGTGTACACAAATTTATAAAATTCAGTTAACATGATTTCTTTAAACATCATCAGTCCCCAAATAATCTGGCTCAAATTTCAATAGCTACAATATATTCACTATAACTCCCCTATGCAAAAACATCAAAAATAGCTTGAAGGCCAGGTGTGGTGAAGGCCAGGGGTGGTGGTGCAGCCTCTACCCTCTTTTTCAGATTTAAAAAAAATTCATTTTGAAAAAAAGTTTATTGTAAAGAACTTTACATGAAAAAGGTTAAATTGCTCCACATGGGGAGGGTAGATAAGGGTCCCAGCCTCAGGTGTCAGGGTGGAACAAGACCTGATCCCTCTCCTGCAGACAGGGTCATAGGGCTGCCCCTTTCCTGATCCCAGAGTTTCCAGCAAGCTGGTCGTCCCTCCAGCTGTCTTAACTATAACTATACACCATATTAATCTCTCCCCAGAATCTAACAACTTGGTTGTCCCTTCCCCAACTACCCCAAACCTCCAATTCCGGTTGCTCTCAGCCTCAAGACAGGCTCAAAGGTTTGCAGCCTCCTCTATGCAAGTCATGGGGTCAGGAAAAGCCCTAGAGGCCATAGAGACCATCTTGCTGCACCTTGCTGCCCCCTTCCCGTTTCTGACTTCTCTCTCTATTCCCTTCCCCCTGTATCCAGCCACCATCCTCCCTAGCCAAGGCTCCTGGGGCTTCTGAGGAAGCTCCTCCAGGAGGGGCATCCTGGAAGTTAATTTGCTATCATCTAATTAGCATTTGCTGTACCTGGGAGCTTTCTCTGGGTAAGGACCAGAGGATGCAGCAGAAGTGGGTGAGATGAAGCCGAGCTTTGGTGAAGGCCCTCTTCCATTCCTCCCTAACCTGGCAGAACCCCTCCAGGACTCAGGTCTCACAGTGCAGGGGTCAGGCAGGGGTAGGGTGGGTGTGAGGTCGGGGGTGATTTTGCCAGTTCTTGATCTTAGGGGAACATGAGTCAATGAAACACTGTGTGCGTGGCGATTGCTGATGAGGGAGAGGCAGCGGTTCTGGTCCTAGGCCCCTAGGCCCCCTGGGCTTGGATATGAGGACATCCCTGGCTGGCAGCAGTATGACCTCATGGAACCAGCCTTCAGAAACCTGACCTGGCCCCTATCTGGCTGCTGAGATGTTCGCAGGACTGTCTTGGGGTACAGTTCTGGGCCCTGACTTGGGCACTGTCTGGAGATAGGGTGGAGCTAGACCTCACACAAGAAGGCATCCACACTGGCCCAGTCCTACAGATCAGTGGCCAGTGTGGCACCCTCTGCTTCAAAGAAGAGCTCTGAGGACAGGCACCAACTAACTTTCTCATCTCAGGGATGCTGGAGGAAGGATGTGGCCAGGAAGGTCTCACTAATATCCAAGCTGTCAACAGCCTGCTCCACTGGAGGTCCCCAGATAGCAGGGCGGTTGATGTATTGGCCATGGACACTAAGGTCCATGTCTCCATATGAGGGAAGCTTGGTGAAGGACTTAGCCTTAGGGCCTCTGGTGAGCTTAGTTCCTCAACCAGAATGCCAGCATGGAAGATGGCCTCCCAGTTAAAGTTGCCTTTGAGATATTATTAGCTCACCCTGCTCCTCCTGGATTAGCAGAACCTTGGCTACCCTTTTAGTCAGTGGCTGCTGGTGCTTATGTCCCAGCCTGCCCTCTCCTGTACTCCAAGCCCACTCCCTCGTGGCCTCCTCAAACTCCTGCAATAGGTGCTGGGCCTTGGTGTTCATAGTCAAAGGCCCAACTCAGGGAGCAGTGCTGGAGTCCTGTGAGGCCTGGCGGGCAAAAGCAGGGTGGTGGGGAACTGGGGATAGCCTCTGCTTCTTGAAGGCCCAGCTAAGCTAAGCAGGTACTCTACATACTGAAGGTCAATGTAACAGAAGCATCCCCCTCCTCCTGCTGCCCTGCCAGGTTGGTCCATCTCTCAAGGCACTTGAATGTAGCACTTGTTCGAAGGACAGGTTGTGGCAGATGAAACTCTGCCAGGTGGGGTCCACATGACGGAAATAGCAGTTGTTTGTGACCCACTCGTAGATGGTTGACAGAGTGATCTTGGTGGTCTAGCTAGCTTGTCTGGCCATGCAGATAGATGAGAATGAGTAGAGCAGTGTGGGCGCCTTTAATTCCAGCACCCAGGAAGCAGAGACTAGTGGATCTCTGTATGAGGGCCAGCGGAAATACACAGAGAGTTCCAGGACAGCCAGGACTACATAACGAGACCCTGTCTCAAAAAAAAAAAAAGTCTGAGTCATACCTGATTACTATCATACAACTAACAATGTACATAAGATCTTAGCCTATGAGTAAGCTTGCAGCGTTTTATTGTTGGTCTTGAAATATTTCCAGGAGATTTTAGTATGAAGTTTCTTAGCCAGGGTCACTTTCTCCGGGATATCTTCAACTCCTTATTTTCATTTATGTCAACTTTCCTTGCGGTGACTCCTCATATTTAGTAATTCTCAAGTGACAACAATGTCTGTCTTTCAGTTATCTCCACATCACCCCAGGCAGCATCGTGACTCTGTATTTCTATGCTACTCTTGCATCAACTGTGCAGTTCCCTCTTTCCATTTGTTAAATGTCACACGTAGTCATCACAGCAAGACACAGAGGCAACACATTTACATAGTGTGCTGTCTGAGTCCAGTAACAGATGTGCACTGAAGCAATTGTTGTTTGTTCAGTGATTTCTGGACTGAAAGTTTGTCCCTCCTAATCTCAAGGTGCTGTGTTACCATCACATCAAACCACAATAAAGGGAGAAGTCGGTCGGTCAGTACAGCTCCATCCAGAGAGACATCTTACACTGTCCTCCATTTCCTTATCATTTCTCTCTTCCCTCTCCTTCGGCCATGTTCTCCCTTTGCCACCTCCTCTCCCCATTATATATTTATCCTCCACACTATCCCAGTTATGAAATCTCAACGTCATGGAAGCCACCAGGATTATCTTTTCTGACAACCATCCACCCTGAAGTGGTGGTAAGGGGTCCAGAGTGATCCTGTAGATTCTGAAGGGACCCACTCTTCTATGCTCTCCAGTTCTTAAAAGTAGAATATCTACAAGAAAACTCTCCCTGTTGGTAACATTAATCCTCTCTTATAATGTAACTGGATATGCAATATTTTCATGTTTTTCTCTTATTATGAGAAGAGGGAAGAAAACAGATGTTAAACTATCATAATTTTTGGATAGTGACAATGAATAATTCTAGGAAATACCAAAAATTAAGGATTGAGATTTTATGAAAAATATTTATTTTCCCAGACACTTTCTCACACCCATGACTTTCCAGTAAATTATGATGAAAGACCGTGGGACAGAGATAATCTGGGCTAGTTTCCCGCTGCAGGTTTCTGGGGTGATTCTTTGGAAGCAGATGCTTTGAATCTACCACATCAGAAGCAAGTCTGTGGATGCACAGAAGCAATGTGGCATTGAAAAACTGCATTTTTAATTAGTTATCTGGATGTTGCTAATGGGGTCTGACATTTAGGGACCACAACTGACCATCTTCTTCCAGTTCTGAGAAGGAATATCTACAGTGTGGCCACTTTACATCTCTGTCGATGCTCTTTCTTTCTGCTTCAGACTCAAGTGAGCCTTTTCCTTTTGTCTAGCTCTTGAGAGGACAGTTGTATTGCTCCTGGAGTTCACACTGAAAAAAAAAAATGTAGACTGTTGGAAGCCCCTGAGAACTTGGCACTATTTTTTAAGATAAGATAACATAAATATTCTGAATGTAAGGAGATAAAATAATTTGAATAGTTTTCTTCCTTATAACTAAGACAATGGTAGGTATGGCCAAATAAAAGCAAAAGGTGACTTTTGTTATATCTAAGATAGTATAGTGAGCACATCGGTCAATACCAAAGGAGAGTAATGACTCATGTTTAGGCCAATCTCCCTGCCATGGCCCTACTCCACACTTCTTGAGGACACCTGCTCTGTCTTCAGAACAATTTGAGGAGGAATTATTTACCTTGTTCTCTAAGCATTCCTGCAGGTGAGCATTTCAAAGCACATCTTCAAATCTATCTCATCTTTTTCAAGGCTCTCCCTAGTGACTTTTTACAAATCACAAATCTTCTGATCTCCCATGACAACAAGACAAGACAAAATATTGTTGATATTCAAGAGTCGTTTCACCTGGCAACATAGTTCTGGTCAATAATAAGAAAGAAAGAACTCTTATACAAAATTTAAAAATCAAATTCTCTTTTTTTTAATTTTATTTTACAATCCAATTTGGTTCCACATATCAGCCACGGATTCCCTTGTTCTCCCCGCTCCCGTCCCCCTCACCTTCCCCCCAGCCCACCCCCCATTCCCACCTCCTCCAGGGCAAAGCCTCCCCCGAGGACTGAGATCAACCTGGTAGACTCAGTCCAGGCAGGTCCAGTCCCCTCCTCCCAGGCCAAGCCAAGCAACCCTGCATAGGCCCCAGGTTTCAAACAGCCAACTCATGTAATGAGCACAGGACCCGGTCCCACTGCCTGGATGCCTCCCAAACAGATCAAGCCAATCGACTATCTCACCCATTCAGAGGGCCTGATCCAGTTGGGGGCCCCTCAGCCATTGGTTCATAGTTCATGTGTTTCCATTCATTTGGCTATTTGTCCCTGTGCTTTATCCAACCTTGGTTTCAACAATTCTCGCTCATATAAACCCTCCTCTTTCTCGCTAATTCTCTTTAAATGTTCCCTTCTGCTATATTTCCCATGAATCTTTCCCAAAAACATGTTACTGGGAAACTTAATTCACAGTAAAAAGTGTTGTGTAGTGGTACCCAATGGTGGTGACAAGGTCACAAATACCCTACCCTCACAAGTGGATTAATGTTGATTATGACAATGTTTGAGAATATGAGTTTAGTTTCTGAATCTTTTTGTCTCCCTTTTCTATTCTACCATGGGATAATGCTGTAAGGAGGCCTCCACCAGATGTCAGTTCCTTAATTTTCATGTTCCTAACCTCCAGAAGGGTGAGCCAGTAAACTCTGTTCAATATAAATTACAGAATGCAATGTTCTGTTAAAGTAATAGTTGCATAGCCATTTCTTCTGAATTGAAATATTCTTTCCAGGAAAGTTGGGGAGAAGAGGGGAGCATCTCATGAGACTCAGGAACTAAACAAACTTCACATTTCTGGGAAAGCTGAAATCTAAAAGATTCACAAGGCCCTTCTCCAAAGTTACAGAAACAGTAAACAACTACTGATCAACTGAACTGTCTAGAGGAGACTCTTGGACCTATTCATCTGCCTAAAGCCATGCAGAGAGCTCAAGGTTGCAATTTTTGAGTCACTGCCTATGTTGGGAAGGGCTTTTTAATGATACATCTGCTCCTGTAAGAAGCCCCTTACCCACACTTTGCTGGTAATCCCACTAAACTCTTTGGTTCACACCGTTATAGTTGTTATGTTGTCTGTGGTGACTTCCATATCTGGCATGAGTACATGCATGTGTCATGTCTCCCAGGGAAAAGCTCATAGAACAGTAACATATTAAGATTAAGTGACAGATTAACCCATTAAGACATATTCAAGTGTGAATTACCCAATGCCTTTGAAAGATCTCTGACTTCATCTTCCCAATGGCAGGAGTTAAACACACAAATCAGAATGTACACTAAAGTTCATGGTTAAGCCATCTCCAACTATTCATGATGTGCTGTAAAGCAACAAAATGGCAATACTCTGGAATAGTAACATAAGTAGTATTATGAATGCTTCTAGGAGCTGAGATAGTTAACATAAACTAGTATAGTGAATGATATTTGGAGCTTGAGTCTTCTACATGGAAAAGAATGTCTAGATACTACCTGACTTAGCTCCAGTCATGTGAGCAAATAAACACATATGCAAATTAAAAAATAAATCAAGAAGATGCTGCAACCAAGTGCAACTAATATGTTGTAAATGTACAAATAAGTCCATTTTATATTTATGTAATATGTAAGTCATGTGTTCAATAAAATATGCCACTTACGCCTTTTGATTAGTCTGTCATCCCCATGTTGTATAACAACAAGCATCTCTGTCTGATAATAAAAAAAAATACCAGAAAGCTCTCTAGGCATAATTGGAGCTATGTTATTGGCATATGATACTTTAAAATGGTATGAGACTATCTTTAAAGCCCGTGTTATTAAATGCAGTTTCCAGTTGTAGGAGCTAACATTAATCAGGCCTCTCATTGGTGTTTTAAATGTAAAGAAAAGACACTTCCAAATGGAGTAGGGCTATTTACAAGCCAGGATTAACGACCATAGAAAACCAAATATCCCTTTGCAATATGGCTCAAGTCAATCAAGGCAGAGAGATCACAGCAGCCCTTCACAGCACTGGACTTAAAAAGCCACGATGCTGCCCCACCATTTATGTGTGACCATTCCAGGATCTCTATAGCCCCCTAAAGCTTGTGAAACAAGAATGAGCTAAAGCCCCCAGGACTACCTCATTGGGAATAGTTTTCCAGCATAGACAATAGCGAAGACATGGTTAAGGGAGGATTCTTTGCTCTTCTCCCCTAGCTATAAGAGTCAAGACATTCTGAAAAGCTTAGGAGCAGCTCATTTGGTGTTCAACTTTCCAGAACACCTCCAAGGCTGTCACACTGTTTTGCAACCCCAGGAAATCTCTCTCTCTCTCTCCTCTTCCCCTCCCTCCCTCCCTCCCTCCCCTCTCTCTCTCTCTCTCTCTCTCTCTCTCTCTCTCTCTCTCTCTCTCTCTCTCTCACACACACACACACACACACACACACACACACACACACACTGACTTTGGGTTGGATTGTATATCCATTATTCAGACTTTTATCTGAAAAAATATTAGAGATTCACAGTGTCAACATTATCAGCTTTAATTCACCAACTGACAATCATGACCAGAAGCAACAAGTTTATTATCACTCCATAAGGGCACAGATGTCCTCTGTTTCTCAGGGATTCTCTTACTTGTAGTATACTGTCTTAAATCAATTTCTTCCCCATCACAGTTTCAAAATATATGACCATAATAAGAATGCCATCTAGGCTGGTTAAGGCATTTGTTCATTAAAAAGCCAACTTGCAGCTAAATGAAGAGCCAAAGATCATTAGAGGTGACAGAGCATGGAATGTTGGAAATGAGTGCCTCCCACAAGGCCTCAAATATCACCTTGGCCATTTACGGCTCTCTTGGTGTCTATTTTATACATCATTTATTTAAAACAGCTTTGAGAGAAGGTCATTCAGGTATTTGGATGTGGGTTAACATCTAAAATGAACCATGGTTTATTATTCTTCTTATTGTCCATTTACTAAGGATGGTATAGTAGATGGTTAAAGTCTATGGCCTCATTTGATAAAGTGCAAAAACAGCACTTTTTTGCCAGTCATATTAGAATTGGTATCTTGATATTTAAGGTTCTAACCCTGTAGGAAAGAGTGCTGATTTTGTGCATATAAATACATCTGCACCACATCTTTCTAACTTGGAAGCATAATATTCTAACTCAGGCAAAGGAGAGCCGCAGCAAAAGGACATTAGTGTCTGCAGCAATGTTCTCTTCAAATGAATTGGATCTTTAAGACAATCTTATCAGGCTTGCTTTTAATATAAGTGGCAGCTTTATGTGGAAGCAGGAGAGCAGGTAGTGAAGGGTATCCTGCTGCATCATAAACCTGCAGGAATTTTACAAGCCAAGGTAGATGTCGAGATAATGAGAACAGATTCACTTGTCAGGGGCTCTGATGCCAAAACCAGAGTTTTCCATGGTTTTCAAAAAGAATCCTCCACAATGTTTTCTTTTTAATACATTCATTACACAATAGCACTCCACAGCATTTGATGATGCACAAGAAGATGTATAAATTAACATTAAAATGACGCATCTTCCTCTGCTGGTCCTGAATGCCTGTGGGTAATCTGAAAGTCACTTTAAATGCTGATTTTTTAAACATTAATATTTGCAAACAATCTCAAGTTTGTTCCCTTTGAAACTAACTGGATGGGCATACCTAGACTAAAAAGTAATTGATGCAAGACTCTGAGTGATTATTTTTGTCTTTGTTTAATTTGTTTTGTTTTGTTTTGTTTTGTTTAATTTTTTTCAGGCAGGGACTCAAGTTGTTTAGAATGACTCTGACTCTTTATGTAGAGGAAGATGACCATAAATTCCTGACTGTAACCTCCTGCTTCTGCCGCTCAAGTGCTGGGATCATAGGCACATACTACGTTACACCCTTCTCTGTGAGGAATCTTTATAAATTTCCCCACAAGTAGGAATTCAGGAAATGTAGTAACCAAAGGTCAAAAGACAAAGCCCCATCATTCAAACATTTCTGAAATGAATTAAGAACAGTTAAAAGGTTATGGCTCAGAATGTAAAGAAATTGATAGTGGGACACACCCAGAATACAGTTTTAAATGGTTAATGTTTAATGAATTTATTAACCCAGAAAGAGAATGACTTATAAATTCAGATACATACACATGTTGCAGAAGTGTTAAGGGAAGTCAGTAATGGAAGGATTGTGAGAGTTGGCAGTGGCCATCTGGTTTCTTCTCAGGATGCCCTCTAGGTGATGGACAGAATCATGCATGATGGAAAAACACTTTTGTACTAGAACCACGACTAAAGTTTCTAACCAAAGAAAGTATTTAGGATTTTGAAAGGCCTGTGAAAGGCAGAAGCCAGGAGACACTCAAGTCGGGACTGGAACTAGGGGAAGAAAAGATTTCTTCATGTTAATGAACATGGTCATTGGAAATGGTGAAAACAGTCTATCCAGTACATGTTTAGAATAAAAAAAAAAACTAATCTGGGAAGTTCTAACTGGTTTACAAAGTCAAAAGTGAAGAAGAAATACAATTTTTTAAGATCACAGTGTACAAGCAGGGGTAGAGGAGGCATGTGGTGAACACCATTTATCTTTTAGTTTGATAAGCAAACTGGGCACAATTTTATTTAAGAATATAAAGGGTTATAAGCATTGCATCCTATTATTTCCCCCAAGACCAGTACCCCCAGCTGCTCCAAATGGTGCAGGAAGATGAAATTAGCCAATTCCCTGGAAAGGCTGTAGCATTCAGCTTCAGGGCTTTCTTCATTCTCCTTCTCCTGGGGTTCCCAGGGAAGTCTGAGAGCAGAGCAAGGAAAGAGGAATTAACAAGCTTCCTAACGTATTGCTACCCCGACATCTTCCAAGGGACTTGGTTAATTTCACTTTGTACCTCCATTCAGATCAGCTCAAGTTTGCAGAAAGCGCCAATTAAAAATGGGGAAGGAAGACAAAGGCAGTTGGGTGGAAAAGGAAGGATGGATAGAATTTAAATCAGTAACCACAGACTGAGGTCTCCCCCCACAGTAATCAAGGGCAAGGATTTCTCTTTTGAAAATCTAGCTAAGATGGAAAGTTTTACGTTTTGCTAACTGTTATTCTTCCTTAGGATATGGGTGGAACCCCTGACTTTTATTTTCTAATGTAGCTGACTCACAGGATTGGCAGTTGTCTGATCCATACAATAGTCATCCATGTTCTTCACAACTCCACCTGTTCTCAACAAGCGTTTTGAGGTTGAAAATGAGACCTATGTGCCTGGTGGGAAGCCCTGCTGCTTTGAGTGACAAAATAGTGGCAGACATGAATAGGAGGAATAAAAGGGTGGTCAGCGGAAGTGGATAGGAGGGGAGACACTGAAAACTGTAAGCGCACAAAAGTTACCCAAGGACGAAGACCAGCACACTGTTAAAGATGACAGGAAAGAGCACGGACATACACATTCCCTTGTGTCACTAGACTGTAGGCAAATCCCCATTGTGACCCCAGCTCAGGAAACCTCACTGGAACAAATGTATAAGTGCTCTATGAAGTACTGGGATCTCAAAATCACCCGAGAATGTCTCTTCTTGGTTCTCTTTGATACAACTTAGAAGATCACTTCTTATAATCCCTTTCACAAACTTGACTCCAGTCGGCCAATATCATAAATCCGTGAGTCTCTATAGAGTATTGTCGACAGCTATCACAATAAAGTTCAAAAAGTACCACTTTGGTTCAGGACTGCAAACAAAATCTAAGCCCATGGCTATCCAGGAGGATTCCCCAGGTGGCCTTAGGAAAATTACTAGGCTAAGAAAGGAATGGCAACTTTCTTTGAGAAAAAATGAGTGCAGTAAGAACGACTGTGCAAAACTGTTGGGCTCAAGGATGTACCTGTGATTCATAAACAAAGTGACTGGCACAAAACACATCCACTGTCAACCCTGTCAACCAAATGATGACTATCATGGCTAGAAACAGGCATGTCTACACCCGAAAAGCAGAGTAAGAAGTCAGATCATCAATGGATCTTCAAATCAATGTTGTGTCAATACAACCTGCACAGAGTTTCAAAAAACTAGAGATTTAGAGTCTTATCTCAAAGCTATTTAACCACAATCTCTGTGAATAGTGTCCAGAAAATTACTACAGATTCCCCAGCTATTTTTCATTACTATTTTAGATGGGTTAAATCACTTGTCAGTATCTTACAGTGGAGTGCAGAACCCAGAATCCTAGATGTCTTGTGTCTCTGATGAAATCATATTTTACCACTTTATTTCTATGGTCAATCAGCATCAAACTTAGGGATATGTCTTTATTTATTAATTGTTATTATTATTTGATGTTCTAATGCTATATCTTTAATAAATTCCACTATTTTCTCATAAACTCTGGGTTTTTTCTGGAAGATAACACGGAAACGCATAGTTCATCTACTTTCCATAGACTTCTTACTACATTGTGTGTAAACATAGAACTGAATAAAGTACCCAGGTGTACAAACTTCCACATAAGTACATAAAAAGTGTGGTAAACCTGAGAAGTAAGTGTGAGCTTTTAAGCAAGAAAGAGTAGCAAGCAACAGATTTACTTTCCTGTCTGAAAGAACTGGAAATAGGTTGTATAAAGCGAGATTCTGAAGACACGGGGCAACAAAGGGCAGCAATCCCTGCAAGGTAAGGCATGAAACAGTGCCTGTAAAGCTGCATCTCACTCCCTAAGGAGCTTCCCGGCCATTGTGGAGTGAGAAGACCCTGACAGCTAAAGAGGGGTCAGACCATCAGAGGATCTTCTCTGGCTTCGGCGGAATGAACTTAGAAATCAACAACTGTTGAGGTCCCTGGAAAAAGTCCCCAAATGTTTGGAAAGGAAATAATTCTCTCTTAAATAAATTACAAGTCAGTGAAGAAGCTCGGAATGAAACTAAGTGTTTTGAGCTGCTTTGGCATAGATCCTAAGTATCCTCCAATGTTCATGTGCTGAAGATCAGGTTGCCAACTCAGCCGTGTGGAGCAGCACCTTTGTGGGTGGGGAAATCATGAGGGCTTCAACCTCAAAAGTGGATTAATACATCTATAGACACAGATCATAGTGGTTGGAGAGAAATGATTTCTCTAAAAGTGCTCTCTCTCTCTCTCTCTCTCTCTCTCTCTCTCTCTCTCTCTCTCTCTCTCTCTCTCTCTCTCTCTTCATCTCCTTCCCCTTTTCTTCCTAACCACTATGAGGTAAGCAGTGTGGCTCTACCATACATTTCCACTGTGCTATGCTTCTTCACCACAGCTTGGGGGAATGAGGCCAAGAGGCTGTGGATTGAAATCTCTGAAATCATGAGATGAAGGTAATCTTTCCTTCTTCATAGTTTTTGGTGTGAGCCTAGTCTTTAATGGCTGAGCATCTTTCCTTTTTAAATACAGTGTTCTCAGTGATGGAAAGACAAGGAACTAAGGGATGATGCCCTGGCTCAGGTCAGCATAGCTCTGAGATGTGGTGCTTATAGCCACAGCTCTTCAGGCTGATGATCAACTTTGAGTCATCCCAGGCACAAAGTGTCTCTCGTCCTCTGAAGAGTTTGTGAGCCCCTCCCTTGCATCTGAGGTCTAAGGAAAGCACCTCCTTTTCACTCAATACTCATTTCTAAAGACCCATGCAGATGGCTCCATACCTCTTTTTAGAACACAGATACAGTTGGCATCTGTTTTATCAGGACCTCAGATAAAATGGTAGCTGAAATAACCATCTGTCAGTCTGTCAATCTCTATCTTAATTCAGTTTGGGGAGTAGTCCAGCAGTAGTGCTGTGAAAGCAAACACATATCAACCACATCTTTAACCAGAAAATTCATCCTCAAGAGATTAAAGTATCCAGTGTCAAAAGAAATCCATGCCTTCTTTGCTGTCTTATCAGTATAAGCAAGCCAGATGATCTCTAATATAAAAATCATATGGTATTTTTGGCTCATAAATATGCCATAAACTTATCAATGAATCTAAAAGTCTAATAGCCAAAGTCATAAAGTTATACAGAAGACTGTAATTAGCCTGTGGCCTAAGTATGATTTTTGTTAAATAAATAACAAAATCAATTAATTTGTAAAATCAGTTAATTTAATATCTTTGCCTAATTGGCTCATATGTGAAATTCAGATGTGAATAAAAGGACCAAAAAACAGATAGAAAAGAGAAAACTAGGATGAAATAATCTTAAAGAACAGGAATCATTTAAATATTGAATATATGTTTTAAGAAATATTGGGTACATCTAAAATTTTTAAAGATGAATAGTAGGTCATTTCATTAGCCTGATTCATGCAAAAGGACTTACATATTGTTGCTTTTATTTTTTTTAATAAAGAAATGATTAGCTGCACACACCAAATATAAAATGCTAGAATTAAATGGCTATATCTGCCGTGCCTCGAGGCATGGACTTCTCGTGATCACAGAGGTACGACATGCACTACTGCCCCCTGAGTAACTCCTGGTCCTACTGATATAACTCTCATTTGCGTGGTGCTAAGAGCTGTATGAACTCTACTTGAGAGAGGGGAATAAGACCTCCTTTATCTTTTTAAAATCCTGCCAGATAGCATCTTCCATTTCTCCTGCCAACATAAAACTTTATCAGAGCTTATAGTGGAATTGCATATGTCCAAAATAAAACATTGAGTCTAAAGCTATTTTTTCACAAATAATAAAAGAGAGAGAGAAAACATCAAGTCACAGTACTTTGATTCCATGAAGAACATTGTTCGAATTAATGTCACGGTTTAATTTGAAGAAATATTTAAGATCTGCCACGAACAACAGGCTCTACACACATTTACATTCAACAGAAATCACAGCTGTCTAATTCAAAGGCTTTAAAACCTAAGGAAGTTTTTCAAACATCTTTTAGGGAGGTAATAATAATTTATGAAAAGTGTGAAAAGAATTTCTCCAGGTTTTAAGTGTCCACAACACTGATCTTAAATCTACTCTCCCTCCAAATCTCTCACTTTGTCTACTCCCAAAGTACACATCACACTCTTACAATACCGAAATGCTACAATCTCAAGGTCAGCAGGGCTAGTTAAATTTAGTTAGTTTACAACTGAACAGAATAATGATTAAAATAGTGATGACGTAACTTTTTGTTAAAAGGTTACATTAAAATATACTTTATTTTTCTTTGAGAATTTCATGCAATGTATTTTGGAAGGCAGTCATGCTCCCTCCCACTACACTACCAATGCCCCACCAATACAACATATTTTGAACATATTCATTTTCCTTTCAATTCTTCAATTCCTACATACCATTAAAATGCTCTTGACCTTCCCATCCCTTCCCATTCAACTTGAGATTTCTTCTTCCTCCTCCCTGTCTCCCTCCCCACCTGCACTCCTCCTCCTCCTCCTCCTCCTCCTCCTTCTCCTCCTCCTCTTCCTCCTTCTCCTCCTCCTCCTCCTCTTCATTTTTCTTCACCTATTGAGTCCCGTCTGTGTTGCCCAGTTAGTCTTAGGAGTGGGTCCTGGCCTGGTATGTAGTCAACCTGTGAGAGGTCACATCTTTAAAAAAAAAAACAAAAAAAAAACTGACTCTCACTCTCCCAACTGCAATCAAGTGCCAGTAGCTCTTCAGATGGTGGTAGGATTTCCTGTCCACCTTTCCCAGCTCTGTGCTGGATTTTCTTCTGGGTGGAGTATGTTCACAATCCCAGTGAGTTCATAAGTTTATCTCCCTGTTGCTCCTGGAACTAGTGTTTCATTGATGTCATTGACCATTCCTGGCTCTTCCATTCCTTCTGCTGTCTTCATGATGAAGATTCTGGTGGAGAGAGAGAGGGGTGATATTACTGTCCCATTAATGTCCCATTTAGGGCTGGGCACTGTACAGTCCTTCATTCTCTTACGGCTGTCTGCATGCATTGCTCCATCTCACCCTCCAGTTACACACTCTCCATGCCCTAAAGAAGCCTTGTTCGACTCTCAACCCTCATTCCTTGCTTAGTACTTATATGCAAATCAGACCAATCTTGGGGACTTTCTGTGACATGTTCATGGTTGAAATTAGTGTGCTTGGGAAACTCAAGGTGACAGTCTCCTACTCCCTCAGTTCACCCACTCAGTCCATCGCCTCTTTGAGCCTCTCTGCTCTCTCACAGAATCTTTTATCCACGGGTTCTATTTAATTTTCTTTTGCAGGTGAAAATTATCAAAGCTTGATTTTAGTTTCAACTCCATTGTTTCAAACTCTGTGACTTTTAATGGACTTTCTGAACACAATCAGTATTTAAGGAATGAATACAATAAGCAATTTAGTGTTCAGTGACATCGAACTAAGTGAAAATATTAGGATGTTTGGGAAGGAAATGCAGTTTTCACTTCCATCTGTCTGGATATCCCTTTTCTGAACATCATTTTCTCCTTCTTCTTGTCCTCCCTGCCTTGCCAGCAAATGTTCCTGTCTCTAGCGCTCTGAGACTGAATGAAGGTCAGTGTGAAGGACATTGAAATTTGGGGACTGGAAGGGGCTTAGTTACATCTTCCTTTGCATTGCATTTCACTTATTCATTCTCTTGTTCAACTAAATGGCTTTGCTAGTGTGCGGGTTGCTTTGTAGTGCGAGGTATTGAATCCAGGGCCTTGTGCATGCTGAGCAAACCCTCCACAGCTGAACTACTCTCTCACTGTCCTCAAAAGAGGCTTTTTGAAGTCAATATCGACTTTCTTGTTACATTACTTCTTCTGGCTTATCCCAATATTATTTGAGCATGTGTCTGTTTTCCTCTCTGTGGTCACACCCTTCAGGAAGAAACCTTGGGTTGTTGTGGGTAGTGCTGAAGCACATGCACAGAACTCAACTTAAGAGTTTAAGAATTTAGGGCTGCCCATCTTCTTGCTCTACAGTTAAAGCAAAACAATAATCTGGAATGTAAGGGACTTTTCCAATGTCTTCTATTTGGTCATTGGGAAATACCAAATGAACCATTAACCTTTAGTTCTTTCTGTAGGATGTGTCTAATTCAAATTTGAATCTTTGGCATTGATATTGGAAAGGAAATTGGTTTACATTTTAATGTGTGGTTTTGTTTTGCTTTTTTGGGCATTCCTCATTCGTAAGTGTGGTGAGGGGTGACAGGGTAGGTGGCAGGAACATCCTCCCTGTGCTCTTTCACTCCCAGTACAAGACTCCACTTAGGGGAGAGGAAGAACTCTGCCATGGCCCAGGAAAGCTAGAGCACTGAGAAGTTTTAGCTCCTGAATAAGGAGGTTCTCAGGATCCTACAAGCGTTCTCCTCAAATCTTTGAATACAGAAAATGAATAAATCATTTGTTTGTGTGCTCTGAGACAAAAATAAACCCAAAACAGAAGGAAGAGAAAATCAGCTACCATCATGTTTAATTGTATTTCACCTCAACATGTTACATACTCATGCAGCTTCTTTTCTTTCTGTCACTGAGGGCAGCTGACATCTAGGACAGGCTCCTGGGCCCTGTTCCGTCACAAGAGCAGTGCTGTTCAATTGTTTCTAATGGCCTATGTGAGAACATACAGACACTGAACTTTATCCTGTTGGAAACTGTGCCCCACGCCTGGAAACCTGAGCTTCATGGGTGATCTCACCCTTTCTAGTGCGGCCTCTTCTGCTCATTGCCGAGGCTCTAGCTCCAGCCACCGAGAGAAGGGTCACAGTGGGAATGGCCCGGCTGTTGGAGCTAGGTGATATTCCCTCCCACCTGTTTTTGCAGGCTCCTTTGAGTGTGTCTTTAAATATTTACCAAGTGCGGGTCAACCAAAGCAAGGTCCCTTCTCTTGCAACTCCCATGACTAATTTGAGCTGCTGCTTCGTTCTCCTTGCCTCTTTGAGCAGACCTTCTGGTCGGTGCCCTTTAGGAGCTGGTCTGCTGCCAGTTTCCTCCCCTGGGATTTTACCCCCTAGAATGGGGAGGGTGTGTGATTGCTGATCCCTGGAGCAGGTACAGCTCACTCACCAGAGACACACCCTCCACTACCAAGAAGAGACAACGCCAGTGGAATAACTCCACCATCACATCCTTAGACAGTAAGATCAGGACCAGCACATATTTGAAATTTATTCTTTAATTATGTTTATTTTAATTGATATCTAAAGTTATTAAAAATACATGCTTTGATGGGTACCTGCTGTAGAATATCTTTTTAAGGTATGCTACTTTTTTTATGTTGCATTTGTTTAACTCTGTGAAGTTGACATCTAATGGTCTAATAAAGAACTGAATGGCCAATAGCAAGGCAAGAGAAAGGATAAGCAGGGGTGGCAGGTAGAGAGAATATATAGAAGGAGAAATTTAGGAAAGAAGGAGGAGAAGTAGTCAGAGAAAGAGGAGGACTACAGGGGCCAGCCACCTAGCTACACAGCAAGCCACGGAGTAAGAGTAAGATTTACAGAAATAAGAGAATGGGAAAAAGAGAGACTGGATAAGTTCAGTAAAGCTGGCTAGCAACAAGCCAAGCTAAGTCCAGGCACTTATAATTAAGAATAAGCCTCCATGTGTGATTTATTTGGGAGGTGGGTGGCAGGCCTGCAAAGAGACAAAGAGTAAGAAAACAAATAACAACAGTACCACCTAATATTTCAAAATATGTATATATTATGTGATATTTAAATTGGGTTAAATATCTTTATCGCCTCAAATGTCTATCATTCTCTTAAGGTAACATTCTTTTCAGCTGTTTGAAATACACCGTATATTCTTGATACTCCCCTGTACAATATCACACTGGAATATCTAATCCCTCTAATTGTGACTTGCCTAATCAATAATCAACTTTTCTTTATACTATCTTCTTTCAGCTCCATGCTCCTCAGGCTCGGCTAACCACAAAAATGTACTCTCGATTTCTACAAGACTGACTGTTCTAGATTCTATATATGTGTGAGAGCATGCAGTGGTTGTTTCTCTCTGCCTGACTTACTTCACTTAGTGTAATGACCACCACTTCCATTCATGTTGTCACATGTGAAAAGATTCCATCTGCCATGTGGGTGAATAGAACTCTATTGAGGCATGTGCCACATTCAGCAAATCCATTTATCATTTGATGGATACTTAAGATTATTTCCATTGCTTGGCTACTGTGAACAATATTGCTATAAACATGGAAGTGTGGGTTTCTCTGTGACATGCTAATCTCATTTCCTGTGGGACGTGGATCATATTTGCGGGATCATATAGTAGTTGTGTTTTTAATGTAGGGAGGAGCTGATAGAATCCCACTGATATTAATTGCTTTTCACTTTGCTGTGACAAAATACCTTACATAAACAGATTAAATGACAAGGATTTACCTGAGTGCATAGTTTGACAGCCTCCCAGGTTGTCTTGGGGGAGAAGGCATGGCAACAACCATGGGCCTATTGCTCACAGCAGCAGACAGAAAGCAGAATGCAACCAGATCCCAAAGCAGCTATAATCAAGGCCCACCCCAGTGATTCACTTCTACCAGCTAGAGCCTCACATCCCTAAGTTTCCACAACCACCAAGAACAGCACCACTGGCTTGGGCCCATGCTCAAATACATGATGCTCTGAGGAGCACTTTGTGTTCAACTAGAACTTGAATCATGAGTATGAAAGGGCCCCTTTAACCCTTGTCATATTAAGTCTTTCTATTAACAGTCATTTGTAATGGGGTACAGTTTGGATTTTTGTTTCCCTGGTTGTTAGTGAAGCTAGTGGTTTTTTTCTTTTGAGAAATGTCTAGCTAGGTCTTTTTGGGTTTTGATTTTTGCTATTGAGTTTCTGCAATTCTTTTTATATCCAACGTGTTAACCCCTTGAAAAGTATATAGACTAGAAGTGTTTTATCAGATTCCAACAGTTGTCCCTTCACTTTGATTATTCCTTCCGTGGCTGTGTAGCAACACTTCAGTTTGATGTCATTTTTCCTACTTTGGTTTTATTTCTTGTGCTTTTAGGAACTTGCCCCCCCAAAGCATTTCTCTATTCTGTTTCCATGCAACATTTCTCCTGTTTTCTTCCAGTAATGTCATAGATTCTAGTCTAATATTTATGTCTATAATCCAGTTAGGGTTGCACTTTGGAAATGGTGAAAATTAGCGTCAG
This sequence comes from Peromyscus californicus insignis, assembly GCF_007827085.1. Taxonomy (NCBI): domain Eukaryota; kingdom Metazoa; phylum Chordata; class Mammalia; order Rodentia; family Cricetidae; genus Peromyscus; species Peromyscus californicus. The sequence goes on from NW_026294617.1 coordinate 30,018,925, forward strand.
TTTCATTCTGAATTTACCAGAAAGATTCTTCTGCCTCTGATGTGTGCTCTTCACATTTTAGTGGAAAGTGGCTGGTGACATGTGACTTTGCTTCTAGACTCTCTATTGTGTTTACTGATTAATTCTGTGTCGTTTTTCCTTATAATACTGTGTTCTTTTGATGACTACAGCTTCTTACTATATCCTGAAGTCAAGAAATACAGCAATTCATGCATTTTTATATTTTTGCTCAAAATTACATTGACAATTTGGATTCTTGTGACTCAATGCAATTTTTAGGAATATTTCCCAGTTCTTAGAAGAATGTCATCAGCATTTTGACAAGGATTGCACTTAATATGTAGATCAATTTGAATAATATGAATGTTTAAAACATACTGAATTTGAGATCAGTGAGATGATTCAATGGGTAAAGATTCTTGCCACCAATCTCAACAAATTCAAAAAATTCACAGGGTGGAAGGAGAGAACAGACTCCTCTATAAGTTCTTCTCTGACTTCCATATGTGTGCCATGGTATATGCACCCCTTCAGACAGCACAAATACAAGCAATAAATAAATCTAATAATAAATTTTATAAAACATATTCAAACGTCCAATCCATGAACATGGAATGTTTTTTCACTTTCTATTTTTTAGTGTCCTCTTCAATATCCCACACTCATGGTTTTCATTGTAGAGCTCTCTTATGTCTTTGGTTAAACTTATTCCTAGACAATATTTCCATATCTGTTGTAAGTGAGGTTGCTTTCTTGGTTTCAACTTCAGATAATTTGGTATTGGCATATAGAAATGCTGAGTTTTCTAATGTTGGTTTTATATCTTTGAGTATGGCGAACTTATTAGTTCTAATAGCTTTTTACTAGTCTTTGGAGTTATATGTTTGCCATAGTTTGAATATTGCCCACTGTCTCAAAGTGTTCATATGATAAATGTTTTCTCACCAAGGTGGTGCTATTATAGTGGTAAAATCTTTAGGAAGGAGAGCCTAATGGGAGGTATATAGGTCATGTGGGACATGCCCTTGAAGGGAACAGTTGAGGCTGAGTCTCTCTCTTCCTGTTTTTTGCTCCCCCACTGGGATGTACTAGTGCAGACCCAAAGCAACTGGGTTGAATAATCATAAACTAAAACTCCAAAACTTAGTCTTGCCTCTTCCCAGTGTGTGTTATAACAATAGGAAACTGACTATCACAGAGTGTTCACTTGATCCTTCCTTGATCCCTCTCACTTAAAGTAAGGCTAGTAATTACAGGCTTATCCCCAGTCCCATAGACATGTCTCCCAGAAGCCCAGTTTAAGACCAGCAACTTTGCAAGCCTAAACCCTAATTTATAATGTTTCATTATTCAAATTTGGGTCTCTGGAGACAGACAGACAGAAGTTTCATTGAACATATTATACCTTAAATAGTTCTTCACACTTGGATCAGCTTAGAAAATGCAATGGTCAACCTCTAAACTTCAGGTTTAAGAACAGGCTAGATCTGGAGTCTAGATTATCAGGACCCAAATTATTCTGTAATACAGATTGAGAAAGCCATAACCCCAAAAGACCTTTTAGCTCTTACAACCTAATAGTCCACAGGTTCCCTCTATATCCGATGACCAAAGAAGTTTCCTTCATCTTCACAAACAGAAAAAGGAGAATATGATGCAATTTAGTAAATATCTCCACATGTTACTTGGATATTATTTATTTGATATCTTCCCTTTTGTTTGAACTGGTATGTTGTGACAGTACAAAGCTTTCTATTTCACAGGTAACATAAAACCCTACAGGGATAAAAGAAGTATTCTGAATTCAAATAAACCAACTATGCAGATACCACAAAGCTTGAAAAATATAAGGATAATAGCACCGGACAAGTTAAGAAATGTGGAAATAGCATGGTTCTCTTTAAGATAATTACTAGTGACCATAATAAATGTTATTAACCAGATTTCATCGTCTTCTTCCTTTCCTTTAGACTCTTTGATTCAGCTGCACTTGTGTGCCTTCTGTCTTGGGCCAGATGCTATAAAACATAATTAACATCATGCTTTCTCCTGGAAGTTGGTTTTACTTTGAAAGTTTCCTTAGTCACTGAAAAGAAATGTATCCTAGATTCTAGATTAGCTCTTTGCAAATCTTCTTGCTCATGAGTTAACCCACATGTGCACTTATTGATCTTTCTGAGTAAACGTGGGTTCAGAACTCATTGCTTCTCGGAGTAAGCCTGAATGTACACATACAGGCACACAAAGGGTAATGAGCAAGGTAGATATCCTCACAAGAGGAAGATGGATAATCTAGTTAACATTTTACAAGGCACATTGAACAATAGCAACAGATATTCTGGCCTCTACCAGAGCATGAGTCTGAGTATTAGAACATGCTTATTAAGGTTTGCCCTGCTCATCTTAAGCTATATCACGATAGTCTTCTATATGAGATGTTCTCCTTTCTTTCAATACACAATCCTGTGAAATAATAGAAACAATTTTTCTCTCTGAATATTTCTCTGTTCTGTTCATTAGAGTTGAATGGATATTCCTTATTAGCCATAATAGTTGCACTCCATCAGGTGGCCCAAATACAGGGCACTGCACTGGTGGAGAATGCAATGGATGGTGTCACCACTTGTCTGTGGAAGTGTGTGAGTCAACAGGCCCTGAGGACTTGGCCAGAAGGAAGCCTCTGCTTTCCAGAGCCCACATGTTTTCCAGCTCTGAGAAGCACATTCCACAACATTATTTTTATTTCTCACCAAACATCTACAAACTTGTTGCGGGTAGAAATGATGATCACGGTGATCCAGATAATTGTATCTTGAATTTACAGGACACTCTTCTGAGGAGCTCAGAATTTGTCCATGGTTCTAAGACTCCCCATCACCTCCCTTCCTGAATGCCATAATCTAAGCAGCAGTGATTATAAGTGTAAGTAAGACATTCTGAGAGTTTAGACGTGTTTCCTTAGATGGAGCTCTGGAACACTCTCCCTATAACTCTGGGACCGATGACTAAGAAGTTGGCAGTGAGCTCTGGCTCCTGTGCTGGTCATAATGTAGTTTGTTCTTTGCCTGAGGAAAGTGTTAAGACATGCGTCAGGTATTGTTAGAGATGGTGTTCAGCAACTGCCAGCCCCCAAATAATTACAGACCACAGGCATCTCAGATGCGCTCCACTTTCCCAAAGGCCAAAACCGCCTTCCACCACTGTTCAGTCAGCACTGTAGAGCAAGAATGTGAGGGATGGTCCTAAGCTCACCTGAGGCTAATAATTACATCGTGGCTTTTCTCTACCATGTACATACAGATGTTTTGAGTTGTCGTCTGGAAACTTCAGAGGAAAAGAAAGAAGTCAATGCAGATTAAGGTCACCATAGACTTCCTCACTGGCTGTCTGTGTGTGTGTGTGTGTGTGTGTGTGTGTGTGTGTGTGTGTGTGTGTGAGAGAGAGAGAGAGAGAGAGAGAGAGAGAGAGAGAGAGAGAGAGAGAGAGATCAACATCTTGCAATACCTTTAAGTCAGTGTAGAAAAGGAAATGTGGCATAAACATGACTCCAAAATCATCTCTTCAAATTGTTGCTAAACCAGGGAAGGATGCCCTTGATGGTGTCACAATGATGCCCACTGGGGTTATCTGCATCCTGCAGGTCACACATATCTTTGCTACATTGATTTCATTCCATGTTTTGCAAAATAACTACACAGAAAAGTACACATCAAGAGACTTCATTGACATTCCTTAAATGCTGCGTTCATTCAGAAAGAGTTGGTCTTCGTGTGGCTAAGAGACCATCATTTTAGCCCAGCAAACCTGCTTGTTACGCAGAGAAAATGAAAGCCCTTTGAAGATTGATGCATCTGTGGGTCCTCATTCATTTTGCAAGGGCACAACCACGCTGTTTCGTGCACTGCAGCAATTTAAGGAAAACGAGTATCAGCCTCACTTGAGAGAAATGAATCATGGTAAAGAATTCTCTAGACTGCCCCTATTTCCCCAGCGTCCCACAGTGCTCCAGTTCATTCCGCCCATACTCAGCTCCTCTAGGGACTACTGGGAGTTAAGACTAAAGTCTTGAAGCAAATATGAAAACACAGGAAGAGGTCAGACCTTTTGCCCAACCAATCAGCATGTTTTGGCTAGCACGAAGGAACATTTTGAAATGGCATTTGGGGTGCCTTCTTTAGATAAGTACAGCACACATAGCATTATATTTCCCTAAAGTGTATTTCTACCATGGCTCAGGCCATGTACAGGAAAACAAAGCTGTCCTTTTGTAGCTTCCTGCCTGGGTCCCTAATGAGACTTTGCTTTGTTAATCTCCAACTCCTATAAGTGGCATTAAAAAAAAAATACTGCATTTGGGCTTACAGCTGTGTGGCTTTGGCACAGGGATTCTTCCTTATGAGCTTTGTCTAAAGGCAATCCATTTGATCAAAGAGTTCCACCCTCTGACTTCCTCTTTTATCATTCCTCAGTCAGACCTGGGCTATGGGTAGAATCCTGCAGTTATTTTATTTAACATAAAAAATGATTTCATTCTCCTGCCAGAAGCGGGTCTTACTGATCATTTCGCTTGCCACCTAGCAGCCTGGAGAATCATGGCTTTTACATAACTTGCAGTAGTGGGAAATGGCAGATCATCCTAATTAAGAAAAAAAAACACGGCCAGGGAGAAAGACTACAACATAGAACAGGAAGAATAGCAACTCTCCCGAAGTCATTATTTCCATAGTCTGAGAGACAGAGAAATTGTCAAGGCAGCAGGAAGTGCTTTCAAGGGCAGACTCTGCTCTGAGACTGTGTGCAGCTGAATGCTCTTGGTCTTCCTCTCTTTCTTCCCTTCAAGTGAGGATTTCAAGTTAATCCAGTGCCACAAGACCAGCAGCTCAGAAGAAAACATTGCAAATTCAGAAAGGAAAATCATCTTACTATTGCGGTCACCACATTTGGGTTCAGAAGGTCTGAATATATTTCCCCCTAGGCATTCTTTCTTCTTTTTCCCAACTTCAAACCATCAGTCAGTATCTTCTATCTGAAAACTTAAAAGTTGATATGGGAAAGGGTAATGCCTCAGTACCATGACTGCTTTAGATGATACCTCATGTGTTGACGTGGGTTCCTAACTGTTATCAAATGGTTGGAATGCATCAATTATAGCCCTGAGTCATAGAAATGAGCATCATCCAGGATACTCAGAATGCAGACACCTAGAAAATACAAGATTGTCAGCAAACTGTAACCTGTCTTATATATATGCTGATCATAACAGATATCATGTGTTCTATGAACAGGTTTTGGAAAAAAAAAAAAGCAAGTCTCTGGAACCACAGACACAACTTTGGCATCAGATGAACATACATGTGTAAACACACGAAGAAATGGCACTGTCTGGTGGGTATTTCATAATATCCACAAGCTGAGTGGCTTCCAACTGTAGTGAGCAGCTGAACAGCCCACATCTAAAAGCAACTGTGGAAAAGCTGCTGGCCAAAGAGTATCAAATATCAAGACTCTCTCATCCTGAAACATTACAGAAATATTCTTTAAAAGCAAGAAACTACAGGGTTGTTATAGCATTTAAAGGATTTACCTAAAAGGGTACTACTGTTCTTTCAACCAAACAGGGGGAACATCTGAGTTTCTGTTTTGGCTAGAAAAGAATAGAGAAATAATTTTAAAGTAGTAGGTGTTGCTCCCCCGCCCCGTGTGTGTGTGTGTGTGTGTGTGTGTGTGTGTGTGTGTGTGTGTGTGTGTGTGTGTGTGTGTGTCACATATACTGTTACTAGAGTTGAGATATTAAAACCTTTTTAGAACTAGAGATGAAAAAGATGATGATACATACATTCATAGTCACGGTTTTTATTCCTTTTCTATTTACAATTTGAGGGAATAATTTATCAGTTTCTCTACTAAGTGCTTTAAATGTATAAACTCATATAAAACTGCCAACAAGAGGTGAATATTTTGTCCTAATTTTATAAATAAAGAAATTGGAATGTACAATGCTGGAATGATTTTTCCAAGTCAACACAGCAAAACTATAGGGATAAGATTAAGACCCAATCCTACAAGGCCATAAGAACCAAGTGGCTCAGCTATGATAAGCTTTCTGACTAGAAATCTTAGCAGCTGTAACTTGCAGGTCTTGTGAAATAGAGTAGTCTACTAAATTGCCACTAGCTATTGCATTACCCCAAAGCTGACAGTATTCACTAGTGAAATAACCACATTTAGAGCATGAAATCTAGCAGCAGGTATTTGGAGTCTAGCCCTGGTATACTGGAGGAAGTATTACATTCATTCATGCCTATTTCAGTACAACACATAACAGGTTTGGCCAAGCAACTTTCCTGAACTTATAAGCAAGAAACTTGATAGAAATGTGAACATTGCTTTTTTGTACGAATAAATAATTCTTAGATTGTTTTTCTTCATAATTGAGCTTGTGTTTAATTAAAAGTGCGCTTAGCTATCATTTTTGTCAAAACTGTTTTCAGTTTGAAAACAGTGACCCTCAAAGATTTTGTCAATGAAGATCACATGGTTTTTGGTTTGGATAATGATTGAACCAGAAAAATCATGAGATATCTTAAGGAAATTACAGACAGAAGATGTGTTGTGTGAAAGGAGAGGTTTGCACTCCCATTAACAAGGACAGAAGAGGGTCTGAAGCCTAAAATATGAATGAACTGAAGGCATTGCCACATGATTTGTGTCACGTAACCACTGTTATTTCTTTTTTTTTTAAAAAAAAAAAAAACAAAACAGGAGATAAAAAGGTGGGCAAAAAAACCTGTGAAAAAGTTTGGAAACCCTTACAGGCTTTCCAAGTAACCTGATTAAATATACTTTTTAGTGTACAATTAAAAATCTATAGGACTTCTTTACTGGGTTATTGGCGAACCACTCCACATAGTTAAAAGGGAGATTTATTTAATGGCATAACTTACAAATGAAGGGATAATGAAGGGATAAGTAGGCTGAGGGTTCTAGGAAAGGCGCAGCGCAGTCTGGCCCCTAGCAGGAAGAGCGCACAGCGCATTCCGATCTCGGGTCTTCAGGGCCCTCCCTTCCCCCCCCCCCCCCCCCCCCCGTAGGTGTGATAGTTACCAAAGCCTCAATGGGGGTTGGAACTTCCAGACCAAAGCTGGAATGGCTACCCACTACACTGGGTATGTGAGGGGTCTGCATACTGGAGAACATATCAAATATCAATGTGTATCTTTGTATTTTCTAGTGTTCTCTACAGTTATCAAACCGTTCGACTGTAATCAGATATAAACCTCTCTCCGGCCAAGCTCCTATTTTAGTCATTTTCCAAACCCAGACTCCCCAGCCTGTAGATCTAGAAGTGTAGGTCTCTGAAATAGGAAAGTCAACCAGCAAAAGAGCTTCTGCCCCATCAGGGCCCACTGAGAGCAAAAGTCGGGGCTGAGGTTTTTGTGTAAAAGGATCTCATATCTGAACACTAGTTAATGGTGCCATCTGGGGGAGCTTGTGGAGTTTTTAGGAAGGGGGGCCTCATTGGAGGAAGTGGATCATGGGGGGTTGGGTCGTGAGAGTTAGATTCCACCCTCCTCACCACCTGAGTTCTCTGTCTTTTGGTGGGTGACAGGTGAAAAGAGCAGTTGCTCCATGTTTCTGTCATCATTGATATAGCTCCCCCCTGCCAAGCCTTCTCTGTCCTGAAAGACGATAGCTTGAACTGTCAGCCAACATGAATTGTCTCTCCCTGAAGTTGCATTTGTATGTAAAGTATTTGGTCACAGTGATGGCGAAGTAGCTAATACAGCCACTCGACTATGACACTCTATGTAACTTCTGACAGATGAGAATGGACCTGAGTCAGCCAAAGAGAATTATTCCAACAGCAGTCAGCCTATTTTTATGACCTTGGATTTATTAAGCATTTATAAAATTTCTGTAAAGATGGGTAACATAATGAGCTAAAGCACACACCAGCTACCCTCTTTACATGAATTTGACCTGGAGCCTATGAACTACCATGTTTACCTGTTAGCACAAGAATAAAGTCCAATATGTTTTTTGCAATATGCCTATATTATTACTATGTATGCATTATTAATCTATATATATTCATATGTATCATGTATCATGTAAATACACTCTTCTTGATGTCCATACATTAGTCTACTGAAAGTATAGAAAGAGTATGGGTTTTTAATGGCCACTTCCTAGGTACCATATATAGAAAAAGCCCAATCAGAGAAATGCAAATCAAAACTTCCTTGAGATTCCACCTCACCCTAGTCTGAATGGCAGTCATTGAGAAAATAAATAACAACAAAGGGTGTGGATACAGGTGAGTAGATAAAGGTCAGTGCTGAGAGAATGAGAGAATGAAAACTGGTCAAACCACTTTGGAAATCAGTATGCAGTTTTCTCATATAACTAAAAATAGATCTATGATGTGATTATGCTGGATAAGCCTTTGGTATTTACCCCAAAGTCTTCAAGTCAACATATCACATTGCTGCATTGAAATTTTGTAACCAGTCAATGTGTCTAACAACTGAGGAATGGATAAAGGAAGTGTAGTACACAGTAGAGTGTTTTTCACTTGTTTAAGAGTGAACTTATGTCACTTGAAGGAAATATGTGCAACCAGTAGCAACCACACTAAGTGAATTAAGCCAGTCTCAGAAAAGCAAAAATTGCTTGTGTGCTCTCAAAGGAAATATTGCAGTGTGGTTCCTAGATGTCTAATCAACACATAAAGTAAGATGTGTACATGTGATATGAAAACAGAAGTGAATCTGTCTAAGGAACCAAAAGAGTCTAATGGGGATAAAGGGGTATGAGAAAAGAGAAGATGAGGATGTGAGAAAGATATGCTTGCATGTAATATATGTATAAGTGTCCTTATGTAGTACAGTACCAAGTACAATGAAAATTCACAATAAAATTTTCAAAAGAAAAGACAAGAAAAAGAATGCTGTAAAACATGAAACTTGAGTTAATCATTTGGTGTTCACTGCAGACTCCTACCAGCATTTCTTCTCCTTGGGGAAACAGAACAGAAGATTCAGTCATGTAGAATCATGGGCTGACAAGCCCACAGAGTTAGCTTAATTTAGCTTCTTATGTTGAAAGCATAGACCTATAGAATTTCAGTTTGAGACCCAACATGATGGCCTCTGCACATTATTATTAAGCAAGCGTGAGATTTTCCCAAGATAGAAAGCTATTATACTGATTTATTGATCTTCCAGAAGCCCCTCCATACTCAACTGAATTAGACAGCCAAAGGGCTCCTTCAAACAATGGTGGGTTTGGCATCAAATCACAGGAAGTAAGCATCACAAGAATGGTCGACACACGAAGTTCGATAAAACACTACATGACAAGCATGGTTGAAATCAGCTATATACCTACAGAAAGAACTGAACTGGAAGGGGCCCGCCTACAGAAGGGAAGTGGCGACCAAGGCAATCGCGACTGGAAGATGCTCGGGCCCCAGGACCAGTGGTACCCAGACTTACCTTTGACCTTTTCCTGCCCACTTCCCGCCTTGGCTTGTGAATCTTGCCTCCTCTAAGTTTTTCTGATCCAGAGAATTAGACCTGGACCCAAGCCATGTTCCCGGTAAAGGTAAAAGTGGAGAAATCAGAGCTGGAGATGGCCAAAGCCCGGAACCAGCTGGATGCCGTTCTTCAGTGTCTACTGGAGAAGAGTCACGTGGACGGGGAACGTCTGGATGAAGACGCTGGGAAAACACCCTCGGATACACACAACCAGGATCGCTCCATCGCTGCCACTGGCAAAAGGCCATCTGCCCGCTTCCCCCGCCAGCGGAGGGAGAAGAGGAGGGAGATGGACGATGGGCTGGCTGAGGGGGGTCCTCAGAGATCCAACACATACGTGATCAAGCTGTTTGACCGGAGTGTGGATTTGGCCCAGTTCAGTGAGAGCACACCATTGTACGCCATCTGCCGTGCCTGGATGCGCAACAGTCCCTCAGTGCGAGAGTGTGAGCGGTCACCCAGCTCACCACTGCCCCCTCTGCCTGAGGATGAGGAGGGTTCAGAGGTCATCAACAGCAAAAGTCGTGATGTGTACAAGCTGCCTCCACCCACAGCCCCTGGACCACTTGGAGATGCCTGCAGATCCCGAATTCCATCCCCACTGCAGCCTGAGACCCAGGGTACCCCTGACGATGAACCCTCCGAGCCTGAACCCTCTCCTTCCACACTCATCTATCGCAACATGCAACGCTGGAAACGCATCCGCCAGAGATGGAAGGAGGCATCTCATTGGAACCAGCTTCGTTACTCAGAAAGTATGAAGATCCTGCGGAGGATGTATGATCGACAGGTGATGTTCCCAGTTCCCCCACCCCAATAAACCTGCCCCCAACCCACAAAAAAAAAAAAAAAAAAGAACTGAACTGAACCAGTCACAGTGGTGTGGACTTGTCATCCTCGGTCTCAGGAGACTGAGATGTCAGGGTCAAGTCCAGCCTGGGATACATAGTAAGACCTTGTGGAGGAGAGGCAAAGAAGACTAGAAAGAGGGAAAGAGGAAGGGAGGGGAGGAAAGAAGCAAGCAAAGAAAGGAGAACCACCCCAAGGCTGGCACAGCAAATGTTCAACCTCTTAGAGATCTAGTGAGGCTGATACAAAAGAGGGTTATGAATTCAGAGGCAAGATCTAATCTAGCACTGAGCTTATTTATATACCAGAGTCAAGATTCCAGGTCTGGATAACATGTAAATTTCAGATGCCACCATTGGTTCACCCTTCAGATACAAATATCTTCCTGAAAGTCCACCCCCAGGGACACACCTCCTCCCACAAGGCCACACCTCCTCTGACAAGGACACACCTCCTAATCCTTCCCTGACAGCTCTTCAACTGAAGACTAACTGAGCGTGCAAATGTGTGAGCCTACGGGGGGTGGGGGGTTGGGGGGTGCCCCCCCCACACAGTCTCACTCAGATCACTGCACAGGTTAAGGCCTTTTCTCTGTGAAAGAAGACAGAAAGTTAGAGCTCTCAAGACAGGTACAAGGTCCCATCCTAACAGATCCCAAAGTTGTTAACCATCAAGAAAAGCAAGATCCAAAGAAGAGGGTAGCACCAGGTATTTCCCAAGCTCAAGTGTGAAGCTCTGTAGCCCACCGACAGATTCTGCCAAGTGTGATGTCAGCTGGATTTGACCTTGGCCTCCTGCAGGGGCAAGAGCATTTCCCTCATTCAGTCAATGAAAGGGATTTTACTCAAAGTTCATAGTTGGAATCTGTTGCTTGGTAAAATGTTTCAGCAAAAGAGGTTTTTACTGCCGTTTCCCCTCTCAACCTAGTCCAGAGAGTCCAATCCAGCTCCCTAGACTCCGGCCTGCTGCCGGGAGTCCTTTACCACCCAGTCCTTGGTTGCCATCAGGCACATTGCTCTGTGGAGCACAGCTGGGCTCCACTTTCTGTCTGCTAAGACCATTTAACCGTGTTCTGCTCTATTACTTAGCATTAGAACAGTCTGTAGGCGAATCATTTCATCACAAATGTACAATTTAGCTTAGGCTGAGGCATTCTGGGGCAGCTTGAGCACTGGGTAAATATATATACAGACCCCTGAGCAACTTAAGTAACCTTATCACAAGGTTAATTACCACATTTTCACTTTTCTTTACCTTTGTATAAATAACAATAATAATAATAATAATAAATAAAGGCATAAACTTTTCTTGGTGCAAAATCTACTCATATATGGCTTAGATACTAATGACAGTGTTGAATATAGAATTATTATGTTAAGTACAACGTCACGTCACAATGAATTCCAAGCAGAAAGTCCTGCTTTTTTTTATTTCAATTTCTTAAAATTATTCTAGTTCCAAAGGTTGTCCTACTATGCGAACTAACACTTAAAAAGCCTACTCAAGCAAGCTGCCCCACCTCACATCACCACTACAGTGAGCAGGTATGTGGTGGATGGATGGGAGAGAGAGAGAAGCAGAGTGAGCTGTTCATGCACTGTGGAGAGAGAGGGCAGAATTGGAGGCATTTCCTGATCCATGACGCCCCCAAGGGCGATTTCTGGGTCCAGGGTCCTGCTGTAGTCAGAGTCTGTGTTGATGTCTGTGGCCTGCTTTGCCACGAAAGGCCATCTGGATGTCCAGAGTCTGGGCTGCCCCTGAAGCTGTTAATGTGAGTGGCCCTACACTGCCATCTGAGGCTAAGTTGATGTCCAGGATCAGGGCTGTCTCCAAGGGCCTTGCCTGGGTCTGTGGTCCTACTGCAGCCGAGGGCTCTGTTCGTGGTCTGTGCTGTGCTCCCACTGACCGGGAAGAGCAAGGAGGCTACTTTTGCAGTGATATCAATGACTGCAGATGCACAGTTGAGAAAGTGGGACATGGAAAGCTTCCGTGACAGCCCCTACACCCACCCCACCCCAGCCCCAAAAGGTAACAGTCTAAACAGGAAGCCATCAAAGAGACCTCTTTAAAAGTGTGATGAGGATGCTGAAGGTAGCTCTCCACAATTGATGGCTTCTGGCTGGGGTGCAGGAGGGGAAGGACTCAGTCCTATTTAAGGGCAGTCCACTGGGAGTTTGCCCATACTCCAGTGAGTATATAGGTAACACAAATTGGATTTGTTTGTGTTTTGTTCTGTTTTCTTCTTTTTAATTTAATTTTAATTTGGGGAGGGCCAGAAATCACAAGGGTGGGGAATGAATATGGAAGGACTGGGAAATGAGTATGATGGGGTGTATGATGTGAAATTCCCAAAGAGTCACTAAAAATATTTTTTTTAAAAACTTACTCAGGTGTAGAGATATCTTCATATATATATATATAACACTTCAAACTGTTCACACATTCTCAGAGTCAGTGACTATCACCTGTATTGAGGAAAATGCAGGGGAAGCCCAAGCAAGCGTTGAGAGTTCTACAGACACCCATAGCTTCATTTTTCAGGAAGGGGAAGCATTTGGTTTCAGTCAAGTAATGAAAGCAGGAAACCAAACGTTGGTTACACTAGCCAAAATAGATAGCCTACGTATCTCTCTCTTCCTCACTACAGTTAAAACATTTAGAAACCGCAGACCCCAACTTGAAGCATGAAGAGATGGTTTAAAATTGAGATGTTGGCCACATACATGTCCTCTTTGCCAGTGCCCCTCCCTGAGCCTTAGCTATGAAAAGGGGATAACTGTAATTGGGAAGAAGTTAGAATTGTACCTGTAACAGAACTAGATAAATCCAGCCAGCATCTAAGATCCCAGTGGTTATCTTTTGAAGCACACGCTCTACATATGGATGAGGAAAAGATAGTTCAGATTGACATGCACAGGTTCCTGGCTTGGGTAATTCTCTCTGGTTTTATTTAATTATCATGTGACATTTATTTAAAATTAGTTAGAAAGCTCAGTGGGGGCTGAGAGATAGCTCAGTTGGTAAAATGTTTGCGACAAAAGGCTGAGGACTTGAGTTCAATCTCCAGCACCTACCATGAAAGCTGAGCAGGGTGGAAGGGACCTGCATACCCAGCACTGGAGAGGGAGGAGGGAGGATTCCTGGGGTGGAGGGGACCTGCACACCCAGCACTGGAGGGGGAGGAGGGAGGATTCCTGGGGTGGAGGGGACCTGCACACCCAGCACTGGAGGGGGAGGAGGGAGGATTCCTGGGGTGGAGGGGACCTGCACACCCAGCACTGGAGGGGGAGGAGGGAGGATTCCTGGGGTGGAGGGGACCTGCACACCCAGCACTGGAGGGGGAGGAGGGAGGATTCCTGGGGTGGAGGGGACCTGCACACCCAGCACTGGAGGGGGAGGAGGGAGGATTCCTGGGGTGGAGGGGACCTGCACACCCAGCACTGGAGGGGGAGGAGGGAGGATTCCTGGGGTGGAGGGGACCTGCACACCCAGCACTGGAGAGGGAGGAGGGAGGATTCCTGGGGTGGAGGGGACCTCCATACCCAGCACTGGAGAGGGAGGAGGGAGGATTCCTGGGGTGGAGGGGACCTCCATACCCAGCACTGGATGGGGAGGAGGAGGATTCCTGGGGCTCAGTGCCTGGGTAGACTATCTGGTTTGGCAAGGTTAAGGTGCCATGAGAGACCTGGTCTCTCAAAACAAGCTGGATGGCTCCTGAAGAACAATACCTGTGGCTGACCTCTGGCTTCCACATGTGCAAGAACACACATGTACTCACAGGTAAATAATAGATAGATAGATAGATAGATAGATAGATAGATAGATAGATAGATAGATAAACGTCAGTGGACTGCTGGAATTGCCTTCTATTTTTCACCGAGTTCCACAGTACAGGGTTAAAACATTATGGAGGACTAACAGTTCCTCCAAATCCCAGAGCTGTGTGTGTTAGATACAAACGCAATGACTTTCGAATACTGAAAGAGAGGTAGGAATGTTGTCCCTTGAGCAGCAGAATCTTATCAGCTTGGGGAAGGAATTGAAAATTTGTATGATTCAACAGCAAAACAAACAAGAAACAAAACTGGTCTGATTGACCTCACTAAGATGCCTCTCCCTGTTGAGAAGGACAGGCAGCCTTTGAGTGACTCTAAGAAGAAAGACACAGGCAGACCTGTGTTTTAGGAATCTCCCCTGGCATTTCAGTGGGGAACAGAGAGGGACTAACTGCCAAGACTTTAAACCTGAGCAACTGTGGGATGTAATGCAGCTGTCACAATGAACGATGATATGGAACCTGAGCTAAGACATGGCAAAGGATGCCAGAAAAGGATGCTCAGGAGATATGTAATACATTAACAAAGCTTGGTGACAAATTGGATGCCTCCACCTGTCAAGTAAGAGCCTGCACTGGTGCTTTATTCTGTCACCTGTAGTAGGCAGAATAAAAGTTCCTCCAAGATGGCTGCATTCTAATCCTAGAGACTAAACATTGGGTTACATCAGAAATGGTGTTAAGATGTCGTACAGAGCTGGGTTGCTAATCAGCTGCCCTTGAAATAGTGAGAGTACCTTGGATTACGCAGATGAGCTTGATGGGATCACAAGGGCACAAGATAGTTTCAGAAGAGTCAAGGTTATGAAAGCCTTGATAGTCACTGCTGCTTTGAAAGTGTAAGGGAGCCGGGAGCATGGGAGAGTTTGGCAGCATTGGAAGCCAGGGAGGCCATGGAAATTCTTTTCCCCATAGCTTCCAGAAAGAAACGCAGCCCCTGCCAGGGGTCATGCTGATCTGGGTGGCCTGTGCTGCCACTTGGAGTCATGGGGCCCCAGGCCACAGCCTAGGATCATGTCTGGGTCCATGGCTTTGCAGCATCAGGAATCTGGGGTGATATTCATGGCTCCTGTTACCACCAAGGGCTCTGTAGATGCCCAGAGTCTGGTCAATCACCTGAGACCCTGTTGGTGTCTGTGGGTCATGCTAGGGCTATACTGATCTGAGTGGACTGTGCTACCACCAGGGCCATAGTGATATCCAGGCCTGAGCTGCTGCAAAGGGCTGTGACCAGGTCTGAGGTCCTGCTGCAGCTGGGGTCTGTGAGGATGTCCATGGCCTATGTTAGCATAGGGTATCATTGGGATCATACTGTGCTGAGCCAGCCCCATCCTTTACTGGCCCTGAGATACCTGGCCCTGCCCCTCACTGGATATAGCAGCTGGAGAGCTGGACCCACCCCATAGGGGAGAGCTCTCCCTACCCCCATCCCTTCTTACTCAAGAAGGATGGCCTCACCCCTCACCATAGGCGGGTACCTCTCCTGGGGAGCACACTAGAGCTGACCTTGTTGTCAGGGACACAGGTGAGCCAGCCCCGAGGGCATAAGAGCAGGAGGGTTGACCCTGTTCCCCACCACCACCCCGCCCTCATACGCCCCCTACAGCAATCAGGAGAGAAAGCCCTGCACCTTGCCTGGGCAAACGGTAGAGCTGGCCCTATTGGTAGAAGTGTGGGTAAGCCGGATCTGAGGACCTGTGAGCAGGAGTCCTGGCCTGGCTCCTTGCTGCAGGCTGCATTGGGTGAGCTAGCCAAGGCAGTATTAGAGAGCTCCCCTGGGTAATGATGGCGAGGGGAAGCTGGCAGGCTGACCAACCCAGCTACCAGGGCTGTGAGTTGGCCCACCCCAACACCCAACAAATCTGTGAACTGCTGGAGCATGTGAAGTAGACGAACCTAGAGATCCCAAACAGCAGGGTCTCCCAAGGCTAGACAACAACAGGATATCCGAGAGGAGCCCCCATTGAGAGCCCATTATAAGTGCTGTAGCAGAAGCCAGAAGCCTGAGCCGGACCAGTGACGCCAATGACTCGTGGCTAAGAACACTTGCAAGTGAAGATGAACGGACTAAAGGGTGAACTGTGGGACTCAACGGGCCACACTACAGCTTCCACAACGAGATTCTTCTTTTTGTTGTTGTAGCTGTTTGTTTTTGTGGTTTTGCTTGTTTGTTATGTTTGGTTTTTCTTTTAAACTTTGTTTTGTTTTGGGTGGAGAGGTTGCAAGGGCAGAAGGAGGATGTGAGGGGACAGGGAGGGGTATGAGTGGGATTGGAATGCATGATGTGAAATCCACAAAGAATCAATAAAAGTTAACAGAGAAAGAGAGAGAAAAGAGAAATGAGAGGCAGCCCTGCCTGCACCTCTGTGCTCCCCTCCCAAGACCCATGTCCACGACTGCAAGATGTTATCTGAAGCCACGAACTTTGTGGTGGAATCTTGATCCAGCAGCCATTTGGTGAAAGGGAATGCATTTACCATTTGTGCTTTGGTGACAGAGCCACGGTCTCTCAGATTCATTTACGCTGTTATCCTTCTTACTCTTCACATGATTTATAGCTTTCTTAGCTCAGTGTTCGTAGTTTATTTAGAATCTAAATTTTAGATAGTAGGCCTGAGGTGGCTAGACCATACCTACCACTGTGTGACTATCACTCCATCACTCTAAACTATCAGGTGTATTTCCTGTGAACAGGGAAGCCCATCAGATTACCTCCTTATAAACTAGAAGGCAAAGAGCACGCCGTGACGCAGTCTCGCTCTTCCTTGCTTACCTACGCATCAGTCAACTAAATGTAGTTCTCAAGTGAGAAATAATTTAGTTATAAAATGTAGGCAGCTTTCTGTCACAAGATATATTTATTTTGCTGTTGAATTAATTAATGTTTGGGAAATGCCATGTAAATGTTAGCTCTTATCCTTTCCTTATTTATAGTAAGTTAATAACTTTCGATTTAATTCCCCACACTAGGAAATGCCGTGAAGTATGAGTTCTAAGTTCTCATGATGAAGAAATATTATTTGCCCTCATGGCTTTCTCTGTAACCTACATATAATATTCAGAACTTGAAATGACGGAGATAATATCTTCAGACCTAGCTTGGCCCAACAGTCATGAAACATAGATGTGAAGGATTTTAGCTCGCAGCCTTAAAAATGAATGGAGCTTTCTACAGTGTCTATATAGCTTTCAAAAGAGGGAAGAGGTAGAGATGAGAATGTAAGACATTGTTCACATTGTACCTTGAGGGAAATTAAAAATTGTATTTGAAAATAGAGTTTAAAAAGCGACTGTTTTAATTCTGTTTTAAGGTCCCAAAGAGTCTAACACAGGGTTTATAGAGGGGCTCTTCCCTGGAGAGATGGATTACAATTGGAAGAGTGCTTTATGTTCACTAGACTTTGCCAGATGTTTTAAAAGATCAACAGAAAAGACAATGGCATTCCAAAAGATAAGGATTCTATCATTCTTTGCAGGAATAGAGGTGTTTGGAATATCACATTCTTCCCTAAAGCGGCAGGTAGCCAAGAGGTAGCGGCAGGTAGTCAGTAAAGACTGGGATCTCTAGGTTAGTCCCAGCTATTATGCCACTATCTAGAGGACAAAGGACCTTGAGGTAGATAACAGGTGCATGAGTCATGTGTGTGGAATCGGAGCTTATCTCCAGGCCCACAATGAGCTGGAGACACCCTTCCTTAGAATTCAGGGCTCTGGAGTCTATGCCCTTAAGCCACAGGGAAACAAAAGCCAATATGAAAACGACACCGGGTGTTGTCATTTGATTAATGTTGAGATGCCACAGTTTCAAATTACAGACAAAATAATAACTATTCAAAATACTCAAAAATTGTTTGTATTTCTGCGAGTTAGGCTAGATACCATAGATCTCAACATGCAGGGTAACTGCATCACGGCGGCAAGTCTGTTTGTTCACAGGCAATGTAGCCCTGTATTTGAGCATCTCTGGAGGGCAAAGGTGTAATCTGCCACAGCTGTGGAACTGAGAAGGCTCTGATGCACAGAGCAGTACAAGTAATTTGCAACGAGGAGGACTCAGGGTATTTTCTCTCAGAATGCAAGGGTAGGGTTCTGGGTTAGAGCTTTATTTCTCCCTCACAAATGCTTACAAAAGCTTCTTGTGGTGACAGAAGCAGGTTCTGAAAAAGACAGTGCAAGTATATTTCACCTCAAATATGTAATTTCAAAGCAACTTTTAAAGGCCGCAAGAAAATCCCACCTGAGCCCAGGTACACAGTGTTATCTTTCCTGGAAATGTTGCCTGTAAATGCGTTTTGCAGTAAGTAAATATCCTGAAATACATCAACTACATGTTCCCATTAATGTCCCCCTACTAAATACTGAAACTACTAACTACTGTAACTCATGGTGTGTTCAAGAGAAGTTTGTGCCTGTATATGCATAGGTGGTCCCACTTCTCATCCAAGCTCCGGTGTAATAGCGGATTCTCAGAAACTTCCACTGCCTTTGCTCTATGAAAGACTTTCTACTTCATTAATTTGAGAGTAGTTGTCCTGTCTCTAAGCTTTTCTGCATGAATTTCTATGAAGTATCATCAAGAGGGTTTGATTTCTGCCTTCTCTCTTAAGGTTACATTTACAAAGAGCAAGCTGTAGGCCATACATAGACATAACCTAAGCACAATGTCATTCAATAGTTATGTCCCAAATCCTTCTTTCATCTTTGAGAAATTGGCTGAAGAAAAGGCCACGGGCTCTCCAATAACTACTAATGAGCTCCTACCTCCCTGTGAGTCGCTTTCGAAACACCGTATCATCCGTATAACTTGGACAAGGAAGACTCTTGGATCCACATAAATGGACCTCGGGCTGTTCTTGGAGTCACTAGCAGAGAATGCTGCTCATTTTAAAAACTGACTCAAAATCAGGACTTATCTGAAAAGACAGCTTTTCCCAGAACACGGTTTGTAGAGGACAGTCAAGAGAGCGTAAAAGGAGTGAACTGGCAAGCCAACCTCACGTCAGTCAGGATCCGTCGGCAAGGAGGAGCATCACCGAGGGCCAGGTGCTTCTCCTTTCTCTCCCACTGTGTAATTTTACTCCGTATTGTTACATGGTGTTTCTGACTTAGCATATGGCATAATTATTAGTAGCACTATCATGAATACATTAGAATTAACTCATACAGATCCAATTTGTGAGTTTTTTCTGATAGAGTTGAACTCTGAAGGAGCGGCATAATCACTTTTGCCTGGCTGAATTAGCCTAGTATTACGGAACACTGACCTTTAGGCATGACATGGCAATTGCCTCTTGAACCCTCAGTACCTGTGAGTATCCTCCATGAGACCTGCATAAGACTGAGGCTGGACCCACTAATGTGTCTGTCATGGAGAGGGTCAGGGTCTCACACTGCCCCTCCCCCCCCCCTTGAGGATATCCTGACAATTAATAGGTTGCTAGGAAAGAGAAAACCTTTTCCTCGGTCTTGTAGCCACTGTTAAATTGATCACGTCACTGCCAATAAACCCTCATTCATACAGCTGGGAGTGGCCTAGACTGGCTGGTTCACTAAGTCAGACTTGAGTGGAGTCATTTCTTTGGTCTGTGGTTGCTGCCCTGACCTGGAGTGAGTAGATGGTTAATTCCCATTTTCCAAAAGAGAGGGTCCACGCAGCACATAGTACTTGGCAGACAGTGAATGTCAAAGAAGAATTTATTAATTTGTCTTCCTAAAAACTGTTCCACGGATATATAGTGTGTACTGAAAGGGAGGTCGGGCACCCAGAATTGGTACAGGATGTACCCAGACACCAAATTCTCATCACAACTTGCCAGAGGGGCAAGTAGGGTGGGGACAGGCTGCAGACTTAGCAGCAGCTGCAGCTGCAGCAAATACAAGCCAGCAAGAGAATCAAGAGAGCAAGAGATGGTGTTTCTGCAGCAGTGAGTTTTTAAGAACAAAAAGGCAGAGTCTGTGCTAGGGTGAGTTGGTAAATCCTGACTGGATATATTAGCCTAATAATCAGTTTTGATTGTTGGACCTCGGTGTTTTGTCTCAGGAATGAGTTGGTGGCCAAATAAGGGAATAGACCTTGGGGGCTGGCGTTAGGAATGTAATGGCTTTTATTGAGGGAGAGGAAATGGGGTGAAAGGACAAAACCTGTCTGCACTGCTTCCCATGCTCAGGCCTGTGTTTGCCGTGCTCAGCCTGTTAGAGCCCCCTCATCACCTTTCCCAGCAGGAGGGTTTTCTAAATTTCGTGAAGTTGAATGAAGAAGCATGAAATCAATATTCAAAATAATAATCATATGTGGACACAGTGTCTGTCACAAGACTGATTGTAGCATGTATTAATCCTTCTGTGCTTACCAATGACTCATTAAGCGGATGAGAGTGAGTATAAAGACACCTGTTGGGACTTAGGGGTATTTAAGCACACAGAAGTCCCCAGCAGCCTGAGACAATTTACTGCAGGCTGCAAGTAACATGAAATAAGGGAAAGCATTATTAATCTCATTCAAGAGTTCATTGAGGATATTCAGTAAATGTTAAATGACTGACTGGTAAATGGAGATTTGGGGACTCACTGGAAATAAAGCCTAAATTAACAATGAAAATAAATTCTGACCAACCCAGAGAACGTACCTCTGCTATTAAATTCTGTGCAAACACGGAGGTACCCACATGCTTAATTTTGTTTTTGTTTTTGTTTTCCCAGATTGCTTCTATTCCAGTGGGCAGATCCAGAAGCAGGGAAAAAATACAAAGTGTGTCATGTGGTTCTCAGAATTCTTGACATTTTTCTTCAGACTCAGTAAAGCAAAAGAACCAGAAAGACTTAAGAGTTCGGTTTGCACCCATCGATTCCCTAACCTCTGCATAGTGTCTCTTCTCTTGGAACACAGAGGCAGCTTATGGTCTTTATCCCTTCCTGACCAGCTATACAGAGGTGAGGACATCTGTGAGTCAATGTTGGTGAGAAAACAGACTCTGCATCTCCAGGCTCACTCAGACAACCCACTGCAGTGGCTCAGGGGTCTAGAGGGAAACAAGCTTGTCAGAAGCTTGAAAATCCCCACTCACAGGCTTTCTACCACGAGCAGAGCTGGTTGTGGTGGCACACGCTGGTAGGATTTGCTGAAGGAGGCGGAGGCAGGAGGATCATGAGTCTGAGGCCAGCCTGGGCTACCATGCACAGAAAAGGTGATCTGTGTACGTCTTGCCTGGCCACTGGGCTGCTGTCTCTCTCCTTGAGGTTTGGTGGCAACACTCCCTCATGACAAAGGTATTTCCTATGCTTTCCGTCAGAACTGGAAAGATGGGGGCTGAGGATATGTGGCTCAGTCAGTAAATGCCTGACATTTAACCAGGAGGACTTGAGTTTGGATTCCTAGCACTCACATTTAGGAAGCAAGGCACAGCAAAACACACCTGTCACCCTAGTCCTTCTTAGTGCTGGGATTAAAGGAGTGTGACTTCCCAAGCAAAGGCATGAGATCTCAAGTGCTGGGATTAAAGGTGTGTGCCACCACTGCCTGGCTCTGTTTCTCTCCTAGACTGAGTCAATCTCAGGTAGTCCAGGGTGACTTTGAACTCAGAGATCAAGACAGATCTCTGTCTCCCAAGTGCTAGAATTAAAGGCATGTGCCACCACTGCCTGGCCTCTATGTTTAATCTAGTGGCTTGTTCTGTTCTCTGATCATTAGGCAAATTTTATTAGGGTACACAATATATCACCACAACCCTGTATGAGAAAAAGAAAGTGGAGAACAACAGAAGAAGACACTGGATGTTGACATGTGACCTCAACATGTCTGTGTATATACACATGCACAAAAGCAGGAGCACATACACAAGTACATATAACACACACACACACACACACACACACACACACACACACACACACACTGAGAAGATTAAAGCAAAAGCTTGATGTGGCTCTTCCCTTGTGTCTTGTTCAGGCAAGGTGGCTCCAGCCAAAGGCAAGGGAGAACTGTAGAGCCGAGATCAAGCATATCATTGATGTGTGGTTATTCTTATCAATTCTGGTGCTTGGTTTCTGCAGATTCCCAGGTCAGACAACGAGGCAGAGCTCATGGGATCATCATGCCCTCTACATGTTCTCACATGTATATATTCAACACACCTACTTAATGACCCAAACAGCTGCCAATCAATAAACAAACTCTTATGAAGAAAAGCCCCATGAAAATTTTCACATCTTATTGGAGAATCCTGTAAGTGCATCAACCAATGTCCTTGAGGTCTCTGTAGTTTCTATGATAGTGCCAGGCCCTGTGGGTCAGGGCTCTGGAGAAACTGCTGGCCTTGGACTCTGAGTGCAACATTTAATGTTCATTCGGCTTCTGTGAAAATTACTTAACCTCTCAGTGCCTCCACTGTTTTATCTATAAAGGGAGATAATGCTAGTGCATCTACCTCACAAAAATATCTTTAAAAAGTGGCCTGTTTGAAATAACCCACAGAAGAAGCAAATATTCCCTAAGCCTTGGCTATGCCGACCTTGGCATCTGAGTGCACTGTAAGAAGAAAAAGATGGGAAAAAGTAGTGAGGAGGATCTGTGGTCCTGTGGAAAAAGGAAACATTTTCATTGAGAAATGATTTCAAAACTGAAGGACAGAAAAAATCCTTGGGCACATAAATGGGAAAGAGACCCAAGGCTGTTTGGTGTCAATTATTTGCAAGAAGAAAGGTCTCTGTACTAGGAAATGAAGTTAAATGTGTTTTGAATGAACATTTAAAACCTTCTGTGATTGAATCAGCCAACCATTACATTTTAAATTAAGCAAAGCCCTATAGAAAAGATAGACAGCTATCTAGGCAACAAAAATAGAGATTAGAAAACCTGTTAATTTGATTTTCATATAGCCTCTTTTATGATTAATATATCTGCAAAGTAGAATGACTTATCCAAATTTTCATATTAAAAATGGGCCTAGACTAGTTATTACAAGTAAATAAGCAAGCTCCCCTACAAAATATATTATAAATTTCATATATGAGCATATAATATAGTGGCATATATAGCTATTTCAAGAAATATAATATAAAACTATTTCAAAAGAAAGAGTAAGAAAACAAAGAAGAAATTAAACATACCTCAAGAAACCGATAATGTTATTAGGCCCAATTGGATTGTATTTATATATTGACCACAAAAATGATACAAAGAGGTCAAATTCCTCATCACCTTGTCAAGATTATGTAAAGAATTATTGAATTTTAGAAACATTTAAAATAATTGGTCATCACCTCTAATTTCCAGGTTTTAAAACTGAGGCCTACAGAAGAGAGTCAACTTTTCCAAAATTATAATTCAAATGATTCTTTGGTATGTCTCACAGAAAGAGCTTTTATCCCATGGCAAGAACAACATTGCTTGGCTGTGGAATCGGTTTCCTCAGGCTGCCCTAACCAATTAGCACGAACTGGGTGGCTTCATACCTCATCGCGGTATAGGCAGGGCTGTCTTCCCTCTGTAGCCCCAGGGGAGCCTGTGTCTTCTGTGCTTCCAGAGTCTTCCAGCTTCTGGTAACAGCTGGTATCCCTTGATGTTCACCTCCTATTTCTCAGCCACACATTTCCATCCATCAAGAACTCTTAATTTCCTCACTTGGAACACCTATGGGACAATAATAACCCAGAATAGGTTTCCTCTCTAGATCCTTCACTGATCACATTTGTCACATAAGGCATTACCCATCCCTCTACTCTGTAAAGCAATAGTCACAGTGTTGGAGGTCAGGATGTGGACATATCTGAGGGTGCAGGGTAGAGAGGCAGGAAGAACTACACTGAGCCCATCATAGCCTTCAGTAGTAGCAAGCCTATGCATGTGTCTGAAAGAGAGATGGCACTTCTGAAAGGCTTCAGGGTAAAACTATAGAGAAGGATTACCTTTTGCCACTTGTCCAACAACTCATTCTTCTTAATTAACTGAGATATGTCACAGAACTCAGGTCACTATTATTGTCTAGGACTCAACTTTGGTGTGTGAAGTCAAGTTTAAGAAGGCAAAAATGGACATACCCAATTATCTCTGTGTATTCCTAAAACTCCTCTAAGACAGCTAAGGGACAAACTAGGTCAAAAAAAAATTCACACACTATGAAAGAAGGCACAGAAGAAAGAAATCCATGAATCGAATTCTGAGAAATGGCAAGCTGATGGACAAGGGGCAACTGATTTAACACAGGATAAACCACCACCCAGAGCTTACAAAGGAAAAAGTCTATAAAAGGAAGATGGATGGGGCTGGTGAGGTGAGTCGACAGATAAAAGTACTTGCTGCTCTCCAGAGCACAGGTGCTCAGTTCCCAGCATGCACATGACTCAAGTTCCAAGAATCAAATGCCTCTGGCTTCCATGAGTATGTGCATGAGCACACACGCATGCAAGCACACACACACACACACACACACAGAGAGAGAGAGAGAGAAAGAGAGAGAGAGAGAGAGAGAGAGAGAGAGAGAGAGAGAGAGAGAAATTAATAATAAGTAAATATTTAAAATCTGTGCATTGATTCATACCAAAAACATTCAAGAAAAGCTAAGGAATAGAGGTATCATTATTTTCAAAGGCTCAAGTGAGTCATAAAAATTAACTATCCTTTTCCTAACACCTCCAAATGCAAAATTTCTGACAAGTAAAATTGTTTTAGAAAATTTTACTTCATCCAAACTTATTTGCTATCAAAATATGATCTAAAGTATGTAAGGCTAATCATAATCTTTATTAATCCTCTCTTAGTAAGAATGTTCATGTTCAGTGGCAGGAAAAAAATCGATGTGTTTAATTATGGAGACTACTGCAGGTCCCATTAGGTGATGCATCAATTACATATATTATTATTTTCTAAAATCTAAAAATTAATTCAAATTCTCAAACATGTCTAGCCCTGAGGAGTTTGTATAAAACATCATGGGACTATATATAATGAGCCTTTTCCAGCCCACAATCCCTCCCTTGCCATTCTCCATCACAACAAGTAGGGGTGTGCTCTCTAGGGAAAGTGAGTTCTAATCTCTGTGAGGTCTTACACACCAAGGCTTACATATGGCACCATCCTGAAAACCGAGACAATAGAACCTAGCTCCCCTGGTGGGCTCACAGGAGCCACAGGCATGTGTTTGCATTGGCGAGTTTTGTACATGTGTCCATGCACATAAAAATCAGAGTTGGATGTCCGGTGGTTCTCTTCAGTCACTCGCCACCTGTTCGATGGCTTGTTTGTTGCTGTTGTGTTGAGACAGGGCCTCTCACTAAACCCAGAGCCTATTGGTTCAGCCAGGCTGGCTGGCCAATTAACTTCTGGGATTCTCTCTGTCTCTGCCTATCTCACACCTCACCCCTGCCAAATTATAGATGTTCTGTCTTCAGTGCCTTGATTTGACACGGGCTCTGGAGATCCAAACCCAGGTCTTCATTCTTGTGTGGCAGGCCTGTCCCCGCCTAAGCCATCTCCCCAGCTCCTAGTTCTTGGTTTTCAGATCTGTTTTGGGGTGTGGTTTTGAGATGAGACCTTGTATCACCTCCTATCTACCCCCTCCCCCAAGTGCTAGGATTACAGGTATGTACCGCTAATCATGGGTAGTTTCAAAAGTTCCATTCTGTGGCTTCTTGTCACTGTTGCTTTGAGTGTACAAGGTCACAGTACATCATGCCAGAAAGACAGGAAGCAAAGGAAGGAAAACAGGGTCCTCCAGTCTCAATACCCCCTTGAAAACTCCCAGTCAACAGCCTGACTTCCCCAATGGCCTCACCTCTCAAAATGCTATCACTTCCCAATAGTACTACAGGATGGGGACTAAGGAGGGGATTTGAGGACATTCAAGACTCAAACGTGCAGCAGCATTCCTATCCAAATGTCACAGGTCAAAAATCAAAGATTTGACACTTGGGGGTTCCCAGGAAGACTGTGGAAACCCCATCTGCTCACCTTCCAGAGTATCTCACTCAAGTGAACGGAACTCTAAGTTGGATTGAATGAAAAGTCAAGGATCATTAGACATCTGAGGGCACAAAAGAATAAGTAAAACCAGTGGGAAAATGAACCTTGGGTAAGAGCGTGTCCAGAGCTGTACTTAATAGACACAGAAAGATAAAAAATTACATTCATGAAATGAGACCACAATAATTTTACCTTTAAAAACCTTCATAAAATAAACAGCATAGTCAGCATAGTCAGATCAAGGGTATGAAATATTTATATTGAACAGAAACATTAGAAATTAAAATTGGGCAAAACAATGGCCAGAAAATTAAGCAAAAACCCAAATACATGAAAAATGATAAAGAATATCAACACACACAATAGTGAAGTTTAAGACTATAATGGATTTTTTTAAATCCTAAAGTCTCCCAGATATAACAAATGTGCTAAAAACAAATACATAATTTGTGATTATAACAATCATAATTCTAACAGTTGCATCATTGAGAACTAGGAGATATTTAACCAGTCTTCAAAATTCTATGGGAAATTAATCTCCATACATTTGTATATTATGTACTAATTTAATCAATAGTATATAGATATTAATGTTTTTAAAATATTGTGTTCCTGATGGCTACTGATAGTACATACTTCAAGAAAGCAGATAATAAAGAAAAGCCATGAAATAAAACAGGACAGTCAACTCAAACAAAAAGAAGTTGGCATTTCAAAGAAAATATAACTTACACATAACAGTGTTCTTCTAAGCACAGGTTTACCGAGTGCCTGTTCTGAGTTGAAGGACGATAAAGTGCTTAACTACACTGGAAAGGCCACCAGAACAAGTAAACAAAAGCAGTTATCACAGCCAGCACAAAGCAATTGGCACAAGAAAGGAAATGGGGTGGCCCCAGTCATCCAGGTGGCTTAGCCATGCATCATGCGTACATATCACTAATATGAATATCAAATCAAAAATGGCTAACACAGCTGCACTAGAACAGGAGAGAATTATGGGGTAAATGAAGAGGATGATGGGTTAATATGAGGCAATGAAATGTTCATTTTCCAGATTAGGATCAAAAGATACTACCTAAAGTTTAAAACTCAAGAAATGAGCTATTTATGCTTGATACTTAGAAAAAAGGAGAGAGATGTGGGAAGAAGCCCTGGGCTCTGACTCAGAGACATGACAGTTGCTGGACCAGAGCAGAGGCCAGCATTATCTGTTATGAACCAATGGCTTTTTGTAATACCTTAATGTGATACAAAATAAAAATCTGATTTTACTAGTGTCTCATTGATTATTAGTAAATAAATAATTCATAATTTTTATCTGTGAACATTTACTGTTTTCCTTATTCTCTATTTTCCATCAAAATGGTATTTTTAACTGACCAAATCAGTCTTTACAGTATAGCTCAAATCATGTCTTCTCTTTAAGAACAGTAAGTGATCAAACTCATTGGGCACTTACATTCTTCCCAGCTTATTTCCCAGCTCTCACTTTGCAGATAATTGTGGAGCAGTAGCTGCACAGTCTGGTTGAGGCATGGTTTATTTTGCTCCTTAGATGTTCAAATATTGGTCATTCACAGATCTTTTATTGAGGTCTTGTGTCCCCTTGATACCTTCTTTATCGTTTTTGGCCTTTGGGGGCTTTTATTTTTGTTTGTGTTTGGTTTTGTCTGAGCACTTCTTAAGTTTCTGCCCCTATAATATGGCTCACACTCTTGAAGTCTGCACATTAATCGTGGGGTGTTAGCTCAGCAGCTCAATGGCATGATTGGGACCCTCCACAATCTACACCATGTTTGCAGTGCCTTCCTCCCATCACATGTGGGCTGCACAGCTGCCAACCTACAGAATAACCTTAGGCTTCCCAAGCAGGGAGACTAATGAAGTAAAAGAGATTTCTTCTTCCAAGTGGTTTTCTTATAGGGATGCTTAACATTGCCTTTGCTAAAACTGGGTCACATGACCAGTCAAGGCCCCTCTGATACCCAAAAGATCTCCATGAACTAGTTTTGACTTATCTTCTAGGGCAGAATA
Organism: Peromyscus californicus insignis; assembly: GCF_007827085.1. Lineage (NCBI taxonomy): Eukaryota > Metazoa > Chordata > Mammalia > Rodentia > Cricetidae > Peromyscus > Peromyscus californicus. The sequence continues at coordinate 30,047,141 of NW_026294617.1, forward strand.
CAGTGCTTATCACACACACACACACACACACACACACACACACACACACACACACCCCTGGGAAAAAATAGACAAGCTGGTATGGAAAGCAGGTGAAGTCTTGAGTGGATTCATATTGTTTCCATTAGCATGACCCTGTCAAGGATGCCAATGCATCAGACTCACGGGAATGGCAAAACTCTCCCTGGGTCTGGCTCAGGGGAATGGCAAAAGCATCCCCTTTGAACACAGATATTGATGGACAGTTGACTAGCACCTAAAAGCAGCATATGCCCAAAGTACCAACTGCAGTTCCTCATCCGGGATGAATGCTTTGGAGAGACTGCCCCACTACAGAGATCCAGAGATCCCCTGTCAAGATTGGCAAAGCTGCTGCCTCCTCCACTGTATATAACAAAAGAGCTGAGTGTCGGGACTGCTGGTGTGTCTCCATGCAAGCCCATGGCCTACCGGATCCCAGCTTCTCCTTACTTATGTCTGTCTTTAACTCCCTTTCACTTCCAGTCAGGATTACAGGCCCAGCCTGCAAGCCATGGCAAACTGGAATTTACTTGTTCTTTCGTTTTATTTGCATTTTTGATCAGTCCGAGCCATTCTCTTCCTCTGACCTACAGTAAGGTCCTTAATAGAATTTGTACATGAGAGAAATGTTGCTCTCTGCAGGCACAAATGTTGCAAATGACTAGCAGGTAATCTTTTTCCTTTTGCTTGTTTTTTAATGTAAAATCAGTTTGAAAGACAAGACCCTGGATGGATTGATTTATCATGACATTTGAGAGTGAATTTCTTAGTTTGTGACATGTAAGCAGCTGAAAACACAAAAGCAAACTTTACACCTCGAAACACAAAAGATGTGTTTTAAGCTAAAAGCTTTAAGAGGAGAGTGGTGTATTTCAGGGGTTTGCCATACACATTCTAATGAAGAGTCTCAAAACTGAAGTTCACCAAGTGAACTTTATCTTTGTTTTGTTTTTGGTGCGTTGATTTAGTCTAAGTTGGATTGAAGTCCAAAGTTACCGAGTCAAACAGCAATCCGGGCATTGCTTTGAAGGCATTTGTGCATTAATGGAAGCCCCTCACCAGTTGAGCAGTTAGGCCTATTACCTTTCACAATCTGGGTAGGCATGATCTGAGTGGCAGGAAGAAATTAAGAGCAAGGTTGAGTTTCAGGCAGAGAAAAGAAATTCTCCCTGCGCACAGCTTCTACCCATACACATACACTCAAGTTTCCCTCTCCTACCACTATCCAGGGACTTGTTTAACCAGCTCTCATAAAAGTCAGGTCTTTGTGATACGTCTTCCCCCATCTCTTCTTTAATACCCTCTTTCCCTTTTCATCCTCCCCCATCAACCATGTAGCCACCTTTCATCGATTCATTCACCTAACTACCTATCTACCTTAATACTTATCATCCATTTATCATCCATCTATCTATTACCTATCATCTATCTATCAATCATGGAGTATCTCACTGATCTCGCTTCTCTAGTTGAATGCTGGCTATATCACTTAAAGATAAACTACTTCAGACAGGACCATCTTCTGGTTTAATATCATTCCTTCTTCACCTTAATATTTCTTTTCCACTCTTTATTTCTTACTTTTATTCATTTATTTTGTATGGAAGGTGGGGGTACCATGTGCCTCGTCATTTGTGTGTGTGTGTGTGTGTGTGTGTGTGTGTGTGTGTGTGTGTGTGTGTGTGTGCCTGTGCGCTCACACACAGGTCAGAGGACAACTTGGAAGGGTCAGTTCTCTCCTTCTACCATGTGAGCTTTGGGACCAGCCTCAGGTCCTCAGGCATGATGACAAGCACCTTTACCTACTGAGCCATCTTGCTGACTCTACACTCATATCACTCTAATTCTTTTTCTCTTAAAATTATACTATTCTATACAATATAGATAAAGAATACATGGTTCTGTGCTCCAGTATCCACAAATCACAAGACACCAGTTCTCTAGAAGGAAACTTCTTGCAAGTCTGGCTAATGCAGCAGAAAACTGAGGAATGGTTGTGTGACGGAGAAACTGGGACAGAGTTCGAAGGTGAGGCCATGCATTCACGAGATGAAAAATAATTCATGTTGACATTTTGACAAAATAAATACATCTCAAACATCCACTGGTCCAGGGTGTTTTGAGTCCTGCATGAGGCTGTTGACACAGTGGGAGAAGTAAACAAGAGTCCCAGGCTGATTCAGTCCAGCTCTTGTCTTTAAACGGGGGCCAATGAATGGTGCTTGTATTTCTTTGAAAACAAAAGTTTAACTGTCTTAGATGTGATAAGATTCTAGACCATTTTCTATGGCATTTCTTCACTCTTTATTGCTCATTTGAAAGAGAACACAATGGACCTCAGAAATTATCCTTTCCTGTGGATCCATCTCAGGCAGTATTTTTGGACCAAAATCATCAAAGTAGCACGGGTTTTTTTAGGTAGGATATCTGGAATTGAAAATAAATTTTGTATAAGAATGCTCTTTATCTCTCTTCTGTTTTTTTTCCCCTTTCTTTCACTGCATATCATTTGTTAGCCTCATTATTTTCTATCTCTATTACTAGCATATAAGTTGTAGGCCAGAGCTTGTGTATGAACTTCAGTGTATTCCAGAAGTTGGCATAATGTGTGGCATGTGGTAGATGCTCTTAAATAGTACATCTATTGTTCCTGAGTCTGTAATATAGGCATAATGATAGTACCCAACCTCCCAGCTTATAATTATAAGGAAAAGACATTTTGTATGATATTCTCCAAAATCCTAGTCAACATGAACTCCAGCTTTCCATGTGGGCGTCAATAGCTGCTTCCAAACAGATTGTATGTGACGTAGAGAAATGTGGGGCAGAAATCAAACATTAATCAGTTTTGCTTTTCTCCCGACTCTACTGTTCTGTTCTCAATGTATTGAATTCCTGATCAGGGGTATTGTCTTGGGTTGTGAGTTACTGAAGGACTGTTTGTTCCAACCAAGTCCCACATCAAATAGGAACTGAAGTAGAGCCTTTTGGTGGTTACCATTTAGTTGAACCAGACAGCTGGTCAACAAATGGGATGATTATTGCCTTCCATGATGCTGGAGATGGTAAAATATTAAAAATAGATATGACATTTTTCCAGTAATTAATATCAACAAACATTTCAGATTTACAGCCTGAGTACTCTTCATTGTGTTTGGCAGTCTGCCCTCTTTTTGTTCAGTGGAGCTGAAGAGAAAATAGATAGGCTTTCTGTAATCAAACACTGAATGGAACTCTCACATAAACTCATTTGAGTATTCACCTTGACCCCTGAGACCAAGGAGCAAAAATTTGCCAGGCCACATTCTTTAATACTCTGCCATGGAAAATGAATGATCCAAAGTTAAATAAAATATGATCGTGTATAAAATCCATGGAGACACCTACGGGAACCTCAGCACTGGCTGTATCTGAGTAACAGGTTCATCTGATATGGTTGTTGATGTTCCCCTGTTTTCTGCAGTGATCATGCATTATTCATACTCTGATAATAAAAAGAATAAAAAGGGTTTTGTTTCTTTGACATGGTATTTTAGATCTTAGAGGTAATAGAAATTTTACAAGTGCTGGTGAGTCTTATTTTCATTAACTGAAGAGAATTGGGGAGGAGAGATAAAAAGATAAGGACAGTTTGAAACATGAAAACAGGTAAATGTAGGTCATGCAAGAAATATATAGTCAAAAGTCCAGTAAGCAAACCCCTTGGCAGCAGAGTTAACTTAAAGCATTTATAAGCAACTTCTCTTAGCCCTTCTGATATTTTTCTGTAAACACCAAGATATCATTGTTTTCATGGGCTGCCAAGCTGTTGGCAGGGGACAAACACGAAGCACATTTTTTACTAGTAATATTTTACTTTAAAACGCCATTGATCTAAGCTACCGCCGCAATTGCAAATTGGGGGCTTTTTGAGTAATTTATAGGGAAAAACTATGAAGTTTATCTTTGAAATGAAATGAAATAATACCTGCACTTCCTACTTGGGGGAAATTTTATGTTAAAACACCCCGACAGACAGAGATGACAAAACGTTGAGAAATATTTAGAGATTTCATTTCTCTTCCTGATAACGACAAGGTTGATGTTGTGCTCTCGAAGGGGAAATCATATCTGATTTACCATCCGCTGCCTCGGTGCCACCAGCCACATTTCACGTTCTTTAAACAGCCACAGCTCCGTGATGCCGACTACCCTTTATGGTGGGGTTGATCAACTGCCCAAGGCCTGACGAATGGCATGGAACACTTTCACTCTCTGCTACCTGTTTCTTTATCAGGATAAAGCGGGATGTGCAGCAAGAGGCAAACTGTCATAATTTTATTGGCGAAAGAAGGCTGATTTACACCACCTCGCTTCTTCTCGGTGCAAGGGCTAAAAGCATCAGTGAAGGGCCGTCTGGAGTGAGCCTCTCTCTTCTGTACCTCTTGCTCCTCCTCTGCTTTGCCTTTTCCAAGCAGAGGAACAGCTCACTCCCTGCAGCGGCTCCACCTGAGGAACGTTTAGGTCAGATTCTTAAGAAAGCCCGCGATAGCATAAGAAAAGTAACCCTGACTGGCCTTACCCAAATAACCCACAAATTCCTATTCTGCTCATGAATCCCAAGCAGGACTACAGTGAGCTGAGGGGGGAAGGGAAGCCTTAGTGAACAGGCTGTGTATTTAAATGTTCAGCAGGGAGGAATTTAAATGTTCAGTCATTCTACAAAGCTCACAAGTGGAGCAAGATGTCGAGATGGAATTACTGTTTAGAGGAAAGAATTTATTGTTTTCAGTTTTCATCTCCAGCTGGATCTGAAAGTCATGGTACATGCTTTAAAAAAAAATGAATGAAAAACTATGCATGTCCCTCCTCACTCCTCCCCACTCCTGTGTATGCTCAACTCAACATTTCAGCTCCTCTGAGTTTTACTCTGTAGAAACTTCAAAGTCTCGATGCTGAGATATGGAAACAAATGAGGAAGGAGAAAGGTAACCTGCTGTGTTAGTGAAGACATACCAAGATAAAGGTTGTGGCTACCCATTAGTGTTTCCCTGTTGGCTAACTGAAGGCAGGACAGAGAAAAACGTTTGGAAAACCAGGATGGACACACAAGGAAACTCCGAATTTGTCACTGAATAGAAGGGACAATCAGTGTGATAGATGTTCCTTCCAATCAAAGTCATAATTAATTGCCTATCCCCCCTCCCTCCTGAAGCATAACTGTTTGAAAGAAAGAACTCTACCAAATTTACTCAGCCTTGCCATTGAAAATGGTTATTTCTCTTCAGAAGCGTGCATTCCCCAACCAACTTGGCACCTCTGCCATCTATTGAAGACCTAGTTAATGTACCTAGTTATCTGTTAAGCAACTTAGTGTTGTTACTAGACCACCTCTGAGTGTCAAACTTTAAAATCTGACTACCTCTCCTTACCTTGGAATTCCTATACACACAGAGCAAAGCTTGTCTATTCAGATGAGCTCTGTAAAAGAAAAAAAAAAAGAAACTGTAAAAAACTGGGTTGGCATGTGTAGACAAAACAAATGTTCACCACAAAGACTGTTGTGTGGTCACAGGCCTGCCTATTTACCACTGGAAAGAATTAGAAGTTGCTATTATAAAGAAAAATGGAAGCATTCTCATTTTAAAATATGCAAAGGGGCCTTCAATAGATATGACAGATTGATCATTGGATTCTTCTTAATCCCTTGATACTTGGTTCGTGGGTTTTCAAGTATTCTGACTTTTTTCTCTCATTACTAGACCACAGCTCTGGTAATGTCTTTCCCTCCTTCCTGGAGTTTTTCAATTTCTGAACCCCATTCTTACAGCTGGTGTTACCATGAATATGCCATGCACATGATTATGTACAGGAAAATATTTGTCTATTATTTATAGTCTCCCTCTCTTTTCCCACCCCCATCATCCTTGGGCCAGTAGTTTCTGAAAGAGATCTTCATCTTGCTGCACAGGGTCACTATGAATGACAGGAAATAAAGGACAGCTGAACTTACACACAGAAATAAAGACTCTTTTGTGGAAGATGAGGTGGAGGGCAGCAGAGAGGGTGTAGATAAAGGGCATAGAAAGAAATGAAAGGGATGAGGTGGCTGTGTTGAGAAGGAACCTTGGGGAAAGCATTGAAATATTGAAAAGGAGTTAGAAGTTTGGCTGTGGGCTGTGTCTTACCTGGCTTGTGTTTACAAGACCTTGTTTAGTTCCATATTCATCGATATTTCCAAAGCTGGGAGGTTTGGGTGGCTTTTGTTTGTGTTCATCCCTCTATGACTTTCAAAGACATGCAGATTTTGATCTCTTCCTTCTGTAGAAAAGAACAAAACAATCACAGTATCACAACTGCTGTGTCCTGTAAGACCCATGTGCTCAGCTTCCTGCTAGAATGCTTTCTTCTCATGCCAACCGGGCATCTCAAACTCAACCTGCCCACACCTAAACTCAAAATTCTGCATCTTGTCTCCCAATTCCTTCTCAAAAATGACAGCACCATCCACCTACTTGTATATGTCATAAATACTGAAGGACAACCCTGTCTTTCTCTCTCTGTGTCTCAAGGCAGCCACCATGTTCTGGCTCTTTAATACCTCTCGGTGTCTCTTTCTCCATTTTCTCCATCATAGTCCTGCCTTAGGAACCATAATCCCTTTGGAACTATTGCTAAATCTTCTAGACTTTACCTCCTTTCAATCAGAGTAATCATTAAATATGACAAAGAGCTAAGAGCGGCTACCATTCCGTTTTTACGGACAAGGGGTTGCAGGCTTGCTTTCCACCCATTTTCGGAATCCTCTCTTCCTTCCTCTCTTGTTAAGCTCATGATTGATCCCTGTTTCATTTCTCCAAAGAGGTAAGTCTCCCCTGCTCCTGTACATGCTGTTCACGCTACGTAAAAGCCCAGCCCCAACTCAACCCCAGCTTACCTTGCTTACCTTTTCTTCTACCCACTCTTCTGTTTCAGACTTTCAGTTGGAAAGTCACCTCTTTAGGAAAGTGTCCATCCCTGAACCCCTTGTTCCACCCTCACCCCCACCAAACTGTTATTTCTCCTCATTAGCATCTCTCCCTGTATAGTCTACATTTTTCTGACAGAATTTATTTCACCTATAATTAAATAACCTTTTCTATATTTATTAATGTCTGCTTCCATGGTGGACTCTCAATTATATGACTCATAATGTTATTGTTAATATTATTAGAATTATGCTGGTGAATTGCTAATTGTTCAGTGTTGGATAGACAGTCATTTCTGAGATTGCTATTTCTGTGATAGAATCTTTTAAGGCTAAAATATTAAAAATTAAAAGTTCTCTATGTAAATTATACTTATATTTGACATTTCAATTTCTCTGTTTATGCTAGAAGAAAGACTATAAGACACCAGTGAAACTAGAAACTAAGATTGAGATGTGTACTAGACTAAAATAAAAAATCTGGGACTGTCAAGGGAATGGTGCTTTTTCTTCAAAGAGCATGTCAATCACTTACAAGGACAAGATCTCACATCTCCAAACTCAGCACTTGCACCTATAGAGAGAAAGAAACCCTAGTCGTTTCAATTCAGATATCATCCTCATTGCTGAGAGAGCTCACAAATGGAGTTCATTAGTGCCACATGGGATGACAGGGTTCTGGTTCCATCATCATATCTGCTAATAAATGAGCTGATGAGTCAAATTCCCTAAAATCTCTCTTCGTCTACAATATATTGTAAAATATCAAAGTCGAGGTGATGATGTGCTTCATGGTATTTCAGATGTAATAAAGCTTAAATCTCTCACTGAAAAATGGAAAGTATGTGAAGTGAGCTATCTTTTTAACACAAAATATTTGGGGGGCTAATAACCCATGGCATACTGCTCATCAACATGGACCAAGAAAAAAGACATTTTTAAAGTCAACCTGACTCTAATATTACCAGTACAGCCTCCTTGCCTCCAAGAGAATCGGGATAAGCAGGTATCCCCCTGGACACTTCCTGTGTCTTTCATTGGAAAGCTCCTTCGTCCCTTTCCTCCATTTAATGGCTGTTATGTGCATTGTCTAATCTTTTCTTTGATAGGAATTTAATGTATGTTCAACAAGTGTTTATGGCGTATATTGCTTCAGACTGTCAAAAATTGAAATAGAAGGTGAACAGTCACAGCTTTAAAACTACATAGCAAGTTTGATGTGTGCAACTTGTGTCCACCCATACACACAAAACTAACAGACAACTAATTTTAAAAATATAAGCTTCTGATATAGATCTTCTGGTGAGTATTAAGTGAATTTCATAATAAACTGAAAGTCAAAACTTCATAAAAGATGATGAGTTTACCTATACTTACACTCATCGATTATTTAAATGGCTGGACTGAGAGGAGAAAAAGATAACATGGCTGGTGTTTGGGAGCAGGAAGGGAAAATATTGGGGAAATAGGGGCACATTAAGAAATATCTCACATACCAGAATGAGAATCTGGGAGCAGCACCAGCAGGGATGACGCATGGCTACATGTTTAGACTGATTATGGTTCAGTTGGTAGAGTGACTGCCTCGCATGCACAAGGCCTTGGGTTTGGGTTTGATCCCCAGAATAATATAAACTGGGCATGGTGGCACAAATCTGCAATCCCAGCACCAGCGAGCTAGAGGCAGAAAGATCAGAAGTTCAAGGTTATCCTCAGCTACAGAGTGAGTCTCAAGATGGCCTGGGATACGTTGAGACCCTGTCTCAAAAAATAGTGGGGAATACTATATTTTTTAAGCAGAGTGACATAATAAAAATGATGCCACAAAGATTCATGGATTAAGGAACAGATTTGCCAATGCTAGTAAAAAATTGTGATGTCTAAAATGATCAAAACATTGATTGGCTTATATAGACTGGGAATAAATATCATAAAATAGCTAAGAATACTGAAAAATGAGAATCTATTTCCATGACAAATGTACTGTGATCTTGGGGACGACAGATTATAAAGATTAAAATTACTTGAATATAATCATACTTAGAATAGAAAATAATGGCATTTTAGATATAAACATTAAAAAAATGGAGGAGCTAGAGGGCTGAGTGATTAAGAGTGATGTTTTTCTTGTAGAAAACCCAGGTTTGATTCCCTCATGGTGGCTCACAACTACATGTAACTCCAGTTCCATGGACTCCAGCATACTCTTTGGCTCCAGCATGAATGTGGTATGCATAAATACATAGGCACACACATCTACACATTAAATACATAAACAAAAAGTAAAGAGTAAATATTTTTTAAACTAAAGGGACCTAGCCACTTTCGAAATGTTTGAAGCAGGATGTCCCTAGTATCCATAGAATCGGATTCCTCAGTAAGGTTCAGGAGTCATTTCTATTTTATTTCTACCAGAGGTGAGAACACTTTCCATGATGCTAGAAATCCCTTCCCATGTTGATTTGACATTTACCCTTCTGTAGCTTAGATGGTCCATATTTTCCTTTCTGGAACAACATCGAACAAAAATATGTTCAGAACCCTTTCGTGTGATGATTCTTCAAATACTGTGAAAGTCATTGAATCATTTTATTGTAGCTCTTAAATAATCTATTATTTACAGCATATGAAGCTCATTAACAAAATTAATAAATGCCTGTGTTATTAATGAGCATTACTAAAGCATCACAAATATCTCCCGATAGATTTACTAATGCTGTTTCAGTCTTACAGTTAGATTTATGGTTTTCTCTTGTTTAAAAAAATACAGACAACTTTCTTTCCCTGAGAGCAAAGAATATAAAATCTCTATTCTACATCAAAATGTCCCAAGTTTAATGAAAACCAGGAACAGAAAGTCTAAGGACTTGTGGTCGGGCTCCTAACTTGAAAGAATAAATTAAGAAGCATCAAATTCAATTTTCTCAAAGATTGTGATTTTGTATTTGTATGTGCTACAAATTTGGCAGGCTATACAGATTTAGAAAAAATTATTATTATTTTTCCAATACTTTCAAAAATGTATTTGCTTCTAAACCTTTGGGTGCATTCAGGTAAAAGAAAAAAATCTATTTACGTATCCATTATCTCTGGGTAGAAGCCGAGTTTGATGAACGTTCCACACAGGTAACAAATGTTTGCCTGCCCAGATGGCTTTTGCTCTAGCATTATGCATCAGAAAATAAATTATTACTATTATTTATGCTCATCATAAACTATGTCTGCATAACAAGTTTCTCAGAGGAGTTGAAACTAGTTTTTGCTGATTCTACAACACGTCTCATTTGTAAAAGTCAGAAAACTGTACCTTTGTTGTTCCAAGTGAGAAAATGTGTTCGAAAGGTGCATGGATGCATGGAAGCGAAAGTGAGTGTTCAGTGTACCCATGCGTAGAGACACTCATGAATCAACACTCTGGAATATGGAAAGCCATCCAGTGTCAGCTGTGCTTATAAAATAAAATTATTAGAAACTTTAAAACTACCAAGTACTGTATGTACCTGCTGTGAGGCCAAAATTTCTTGACATAGAAGAAAGAGACTATCCCCAAAGATAAGATTTCAAAGTAAGAAATAATTTTAGACTCTTATAGGAAAGAAAATAATGACTTGTTTAGGAAAAGCAGTTGCTAAATTATAGTATGAGAAATAAAGAAAGTTGTTTTATCCCTCATTCTGCAACCAACCCAAAACTAGTTATTTATCCCACTTGTAAAATGCAATAAACCTGCACACTACAATCCTGTCCCAGAAGGATAGGCAGGGATTAATCTCCTGGAGGTGTCTGGAGTTTCACAAATGTTGTGGTGATATACAAATTGTGGTACCTTCATTTTGTTTTTATAACACATTCATGGTCCTAACACACTGGAGGGTACCTTAGTTGTCCAGGCAGTTCATCAACACACACTCAACACCCCTCTTCAGCATCTCCTGAGGATTAGCTGAAAACCAAGCTAAAAATACTGTTCAGTGATTGCACATTAAATCACACAAGGTTGAGATACCCAAGGTCTCAATTTACTTTTGTAATACAAAATTAACCTTGTAGGTGCAAAATTACAGTATTATTTTTATAATTATAGCTGTGGTCTCTATATTTATGAGATATTATAAAATACCTGACCTTCCCAATACTGGTTAGCTAATTATTTTGTATCCAGCTAGAACAAGTTCATTAAACTTGAGTCTCAGTGGAAGTGTGGCTAATGCTTCATCTTACCAGGTTCCATTGTCATTGTTCGTGGCGTATTAATTAAATTTAGTATTCAAGCATGAATTCAGAATCTAAAAGACCTGGCCAAGTGCACCCAAGTGACTATTTGTTGTTTACAGCATCAGATACATTATGTAAAAGGGCTATAAATAACTTGATATTTATCTGTGTGTTGTCATTTTATCTCCTTTACTAGACCTTAAGCTATTTCAGGGAAGCAAAATTTAAGGTTTATTTTTATATATGTGTTTCTAAACATGGCTCTGAAGAAAATACTCTGTAAATGGAAAACAGATAATATATGTTGGCTTGAACAATTCTAGGTTAAAATGAAAGATGCATATTTTCCAGGCAGTTGTATTAGTGAGTAAAGGTCTGTCAGACATCAGTCATATTCTTTTTCATATGCATTTCAACCAATTACAAGCCTAAAACCTAATGTTCTGTACAATGAAACTGTATTTATTTGCCTTTTAGCTTTACAGTCACTTCTTAAGGAGTACACCATAATGTACAAGCATGTGATGTTGTACACTATCAAATAATTCAATCTCAATTAAAATGCATAGAGTTGAGGTATGGAGTCCTTAATTACAGAAGGTTGAGAACAATATAGAAATCATCCTTTCTCACTCTTGCATTTCAAATATGCATATTGATAAGAAACACTTCAATGTTCAAATGTGCAAAAAATTAACTAAATTAAAACTGATGGTTGAAACTTATTTTCTAAGTATAAAGCTAAGAAAACTATTCCCGACCTTTGTAATACCCTTCCTGTGATTTTTCTCAACCTGAAACTTCATACTTTCTACTTCTTTTCTTTACTATATAAAAATGCAAGAACCATTTGCTTGCCACTCTTTCTGTGAGTAGAACTCATAGCAAGCCGGTGTTATTAATATGAAAGTTTTAATTTAAGAATTTTAATATACATCACAGAAATCCTTTTGATAAAATAGGAAAATTCAAGGCTCACTTATTAAGACATGGCTATGAAATTAACTTCGCTTATTCTGAAAGAATTTTCATCTTAACCATATATATTCCATATTCTTTCATAAGATTGATGCAGGGCCAATTTGACATTACTCAAGTGTGCTTCAATGCTAGTTTAATTTCCACTAAGAATAGTAAAATAATATGTTTCATTTCTGCTAAGAATGGAAAAAAATATGAGACAGTGGTAGAAATGCAAATGAAATATGAAAGTTGAACTTGAAGAACTTAAAAGTAAACTTATAGAAACTATACTCAGACTCACAACATGAATAAGAATTATTAACAATAACAAGTCAATAAATGCAAACCATAGAACACTGACTCTACTCATGGAATGTGCAAGTCCTTCAGATCAAAAACCCTAATAGCTAATGATGGAGCCTCTTTCACTGTTAGCAGTGCCCACACATAGGCTTAATGGGCCACAGTAGATCAGGACCTGCATCATTTCATGGTCTCTGCATAGGAGATGATATAGATATAATATCTACATTGAAACAGTAGATGGGTAAGGACAAGAAGATGGCCAAAGATCAGGTTGTAAGAGTTGTCCTATGACACATCACCATTGATCCTCTGAGAACTCATGTATTGAACCCTTGCATTGACTAGCTTTATATTATGGTGACAAAATAAACAGAGAAGAGAAGAATAATTTGAGCCCATTGTCTGAGTTTCTAGTTCAGTTTCACTTAACACTGTTGCTTTGGGCCTGTGGAGGCTCAGTGCAGGTAGGAACATAATGATAGAGGGGGTTTGTTCCCCTTGGGCAGACAGTTAGCCTAATAGGGACGAAGGTCCCAAAGTCTTAATATCTAGTCCCAGAACACCCACCAGTGGTCTAACTTCCTTCCATCAGGCTCTGACTCTTAGAGCTCCCAGGCCCTCTCAGTAGCACCATTAGAAGAGGAATAAACCGTCAACACACTGGCTTGTGGGGGTAGTTATTGAAACCATGGCGTTCCCCTTCGTTCACGTTGTTCACTTTACCTCAGGGCAATAAAAGCATATTAAACATCAACAGGAAAATTAATGATCAAAGAGTAGGACAACTGATTTCCTATACTCTCTCCCTGTCTCAAGACAAAAACACATCTTCCTATTATTTTATTCGCAGTGAATACCAAAGTGATCTTGAATAATTATTGTGATCAGATAATTTAATCAAACTACTAAAACAACAGGCAACAGATTAGTTATCCTCGTGAAAGTTCAACTGCTTGAGGAGAACGAGTTGCGCTTTTCTTTCTGCCTTCCAATTCTGATGCTCAGTATAAATTTATTGACTTCATTTTATGACACTGTGGTTCTTGATGAAGCACCTTTCAGACCTGGAAAACAAGGACAAAATCAAAGACTGAAACCACTGTTAAACATAAAAACTAAGCAAAGTCAAAAGAGAGTAAAGGGCACCAAGCAGACAGGATTCAACAATTATTAGAACATCTGAAACACGGCATTTCTCCGAGAAAGAATTTAAGGCGAAATCTCTTTCAATTATCCAATCATTCTATTTCTCTGATAGTGTTTGTGTTATAACCATTTATTTTCAATAATTAAGTTTTTCATTGTCATGGTAACATATCTGACAAGAAGCACTCTAAGGAAGGAAAGATTTATTTTGGCTCCCAGAGAGTATACAGCCCACCAGAAAAGGCGTGGCAAATGGGGTAGGCAGCCACACCACACCCACAGCTGGGAGGCAGAAAGAGAGAAGAAGTCAAGTTGGCTGGAAAGCTGCAGGGCCCTCCTGACCCAGTGACCCACTTTCTTCAAAAAAGGCTCCACCTCCTAATGTTTCCATAGCCTTCACAAGCCACCAGCACCTGGGAAACCAGTGTCCAAATGCATGAGTCCCTGGGGGACATCTCACATTCAAACCACAACACTACTGAACCAGTATGTCCAAGGACTTTCAGTGCTATTTATCTAACTGACTCCAGCAATAAATGGATCCAAGCTCTGAGCATGGATCCCAATAGTTATGTCTGCTTTACAACCCTTGAAAGACTTGGTAAAATACTCTTGCAGTAGCCCACCTCACAGGTGTGTTTTAGGTCTTAGGGAAACCTGCCTAGATAGCTTTTCAAGATTTGTTTATATTATTTTATATGTATGAGTGTTTGCCTGCATGCATGTACGCACACTACTTGTGTGTCTTGTGCCTTCAGAGACTGGAAGAGATCTTCTGATCCCCATGGAACTGGAGTTACAGATGGTTGTAAGACACCATGCAAGTGTTAAGAACCAAACCAGGGTCCTCTACAAGAGCACCAAGGGCTCTCACCCACCGAGTCACCTCTCCAGTCCTGAGATTTTTGTTTTTAAGAAGGTAAAGCTGGTATCCATTTATTCATCCTGGGAGAACATTTAATAAATTCTGGGCTGAGGGAAGTGAACAAAGAAGATTGTTAAGAACTTAAATGTCTTAAGCCAGATGTTTATTAACTTTATTTATTAACATACAAACAACATTTTAATACAAATAAAATATCACCATATTCCCCTTTTCTATTTTAATAAAAAGAAAAAAGGAAAAAGCTTATAACTAACATAAGAAAAACTATATACAAAAGTACAATAACTATATACAATATGTACAAGTAATAAATACCTAAACAATGTCTAGTTCATTTGTATTTGATAAATTCAGAGAAAATAATTCCATTATCTATCCTATTGTATCTAATTCACTTTCTATCCTAATTAATCTTCAACTATAACTAACTAATCTTCAACTCCCTCAGAGACCCAAGAAGGAAATAATATTAGTTAACAAAAAAATAAAAATAAAAACAGGAAGTACATGCACCATTTAATCCCAGCACTTGGAAAGCAGAGGCAGGTGGATCTCTGTGAGTTTTAAGACTGCCAGGGCTACATGGAGAGATCCTGTCTCAAAAAAAAAATCAAAGAACTGAAAATCTTCAAATGAGAAACTGTAGGAGTAGAGGATAGATTAATGGTCGCCTCAGATCAAGATGATGGGGCAGAATGTGGGTATGGATACAAAAGGACAACACACAACACAAGGATCCTTGCTGCGATGGACTGGACTGTCCTGACTATATCAAGGACAATATCCTGTTTGTGACCTTGTGCTATAGCTTTTCAAGATGTAGTGGGCCAAACTGGGTAGAGGGTACAATAGTAATCTCTGGATTGTTTCTTATAGCTGCATATGAATATAATCATCTCAAAATAAAGGGATTTTTTTTTTCAAGACAGGGTTTCTCCATGTAGCCTTGACTGCTCTAGAACTCACTTTGTAGTCCAGGCTGGCCACAAACTCACAGAGATCCACCAGCCACTGCCTCCCAAGTGCTGGAATTAAAGACGTGCACCACCACCACCCCACTTTATTTTAAGAAAAAATAACCTGAAATACATCAAAATTTAGTTCTCTTAGAATCTAGCTGGGACAAGAAATCCATTCCAGAAATTTGACTGCTGTCAGATAATTACAAGTAGCAATACTTTTCAAAGCCTTTTAAAACCTATCTAATAAATACTTGGTATATGCAATGTCTAAAAGTAATTTCATGTACCCAAGAACCAACGTTATAGGCATAAAGAATGAAAGGTACAAGAGAAAGGCCAATGCTGGGAAATGTTTTCATCATAGCCCCACCACACACTGCTCCTTTACTCACCATGCACATCTTGGGAGTTTGTATATGGATCTATATACAGAGAATTCTTGGCCAACCTATTAGAAATGCTGCATGGTATGGAGAAGACAACAAATGGGGGTTCATATACCATGTATATAAATAAGTAAAAGTTAGAACTCCAGCAAAAATTATTCAACACAATGTATTGTATCCACTTACATGGGAAAAAAATACTTTCATCACAACTTCGCAGGCTTGGTACTAATTTGAAATATGTGCACCCAAAGTTTTCTGTGTAACAACTTGAGGTACCATAAAAGCCAGGCCCTGTCTCTGAAGATATTCTCCTTCTTTCACCCTTAGCTTTAACTTATACTACAAGGTATTTGGGGGTTTGTCTGTATGCCACAAAACAACTGTCGTCTCTTGGGGATCTCTGGGACCTAGTGTGTAGACCCTGACATCCTGGCAAGTTCTGCCACAAAAGGGACATTCCATGGATGATGCTTACCCATGACATGAGGAATAGGCTAGAAGAGGACACATATGTTATTAGAGGCTTAGCGCCCTTAACAACTACAGACTTCTCATCTCACAGGGAGACAGTAATGACAGGAACACAAATATGTGACCACTAAAGATCATAAGGGTGACAGACTTCTACTGAGGAACTGCCAGGGTTAATCTCAATTGTCAACTTGACAGCATCTAGGGTCATCTAGGAGATAAATTTCTGGGCATGTCTGTGAAGGAATCTCTAGTTTGGGTTAATTGATGTGGGAATAACCATCTAATGTGCATACCATTCAATAAAAAGATGAAAGACAGCTGAACACAGCATTCATCTCTCCCTGCTTTCTGACTGTCAATGCAGTGTGACCAACCAACCCAGGCTCCTGGTGCTATGCTTACCCCACTATGGTGGACTGTATCCTCAAACTGTGAGCCAAAGCAAGCTCTTCCTTCATGGTGGATTACTACAGGTCGGGAATTCCAAAGAGGCTAAGCTTGGGAATTCTCAGAGTCTCTAGTACAGTCCTAGTTTTAATGTCAGTCAGGATGAAGTCATGTAAAGTCTTGCTTGGAACTGTCAACATGCTCAATCATATGAGCAGCTACTGGCAGAGGGCATGCTTCCCCTCATAGGAACCTTCTTAAGGATGCTTGAGAGTCTTCTTTCATACAGCACTTAGTTTTCTGTGTCTTGAAAAATCCAGATGACACCTACAATATTTTCTTTTCTTTTCTTTTTTGGTTTTTTTCGAGACAGGGTTTCTCAGTGTAGTTTTGGTGCCTGTCCTGGATCTCGCTCTGTGGGCCAGGCTAGTCTCCAACTCACAGAGATCTGCCTGGCTCTGCCTCCCGAGCGCTGGGATTAAAGACATGCACCACCACCACCTGGCGACACCTACAATGTTTTAATGACTGATTCTCAGAAGTCATTCACTTACTCACAAATTCACTGTATTCTACTGTTCCCATGGTTCTGTTTAGGAAGGGACAGTGCAAGGGCTCAGAACCCAGAGGTGAGGACCTCTGGGCACTATTGTGAATGTTAACTACTACACACAGCCTCCATGGACCCTTCTTGTTCTAATATTTTACAACTGTAGGAAGTTTAGAGTTACTACTAATTGGAATATACTCCATTGAAAATGCATCTGATGTTATAGATGTGTAAAACACATTGCTTTCACAAACCAGATACTGGCTCTTCAAGGCATCCATCTCCTAATCCTTGGAATCCAGGACTACATTACCTAATAGGAAAGCAGACTTTGCAGATGTGAATAATTGAAGACCTTGAAAAAAAAAAGCATATTCTGGATTCTCTGGGTTGGCCCAATATACCAGAGCTAAATTTATCAATATTTCTGACTATGGTCCAAGTCTCTCTTTTGTAGAATGAAGAAGAGTAACAAAGACATAAGAGGGTTTGGCTCTCGGTGCCACTGGTTGTGAAGATGGAAGAATGGGTCTAAGGAATGTGAGTGTGTTCTGGAAATCTCCCCTAGGTCTTCAGAAAGGAGCTCAGTTTTCAGGTGCTTTGAGTTTAGTTAGCTCCAGGCTAGACTCATCCTGGACTTCTGACCCACAAAACCATAATGTGTATTCTTGGAAGTCACCAGTTATCCCACAGTGACTTCATTTTTAACATTTTATTATATTAAATTTTGAATTATTTCATTATTTAATGGAACTGTACATTAATAGGACTTCAGATCCAGTGAATCATGGGCTTTGTATTTTATTTCTTTATATTAATATTCAACTTTTGCCCTGGGATCAAACTGACAAAAATCAAAATCCCCCAAGCCAGAAGATATATTATGGTGAAACTACTTTGAAGAACATGTCTCACCTCTTTAAGAAACTCCCGTGACTTTCATTTTTAGTAACTCTTTGCAACTGCCAAAGGTGTTGGATATTCATAAAGTGCAAGGATGGGCTTTGAGTGTGATGAAGATGGAAAATGTTCACATAATGGTTAATTTATATAAAATTTGATTGTATTTATTTCAAATGATTTATTGTCAGTGTTGGGCTTAATTTGCACTAGAAAGTAATACCATCTTATTTTCTGTGTAATATACACACAGTACTCTTGATCATTTCTCACACTTTTTCTAGGTACCTAATAGCTATATAAAACACTGAGGAGCCGGGCGGTGGTGGCGCACGCCTTTAATCCCAGCACTTGGGAGGCAGAGGCAGGCGGATCGCTGTGAGTTCGAGGCCAGCTGGGCTACCAAGTGAGTTCCAGGAAAGGCGCAAAGCTACACAGAGAAACCCTGTCTCGAAAAACCAAAAAAAAAAAAAAAAAAAAAAACACTGAGGAGACTTCAAAAAAGTTGAAGATTTAATCACCAGCGTCAGAGCATGCACACCCATATGAGATTATGAAATGATATATTAAAGATTAAATTGAAGCCAAAATAAGCAAGAAGGGAATTGAAAATGTAACAAGTGACTACTTTCCACACAAGTTATTCAGAAAAGCAAGCTATGTGGGATTTCAATTGAAAAGACATCATCACCTGAGATGAGGGAAAACACTATAATGTAGATGTTATTTAATCTGGGCTTTGAAAATTACAAGAAATTAGCATAGGGAATCCCAAGTAACTAGATTAAATGCACGAAAATGTTTCTATTATAATAGAATTCACCCAATAATTTGTTTACCAATTCTTAAAGACAAATGGATGTCTTATACATGTGCTCTGGGATTAATTAGAATCTCAAACAACGAGCACAAATTCAAGATTTAGTCATATATATTTAAGCTGTATACCATGTTCAGATGTTTGTGTGTATAGTGAAATGATTGTTCTCACTAAGCAAGTTAGCATGCACATCAGTTTGTACTGACTTTTGTGAGTGTTTGTGTATGTGTGTTTAGAGCACCCTAAAGCTACTCCAATGTTGTTTGTCCAATACACAATGGAAAATTGCTGGCAGAGCACATTAAAACTCTGAAGTTATCTTGTGTAGCTGAAAGATGAAAACCTTTGACTTAACATTTTCTGATTTCTCCACCCCCACCTCTGATGACCATCATTTTGCCTTTTCTATGTGCTTTAATTTTTAACATTCCATATTTAAGTTATAATATGCATGATTTGGTTTTCTGTGCATCAGTTCATTTAACATACATATCTCATTGTTCATATATTATTGTCACAAATGGCAGGATCTTCTGTTTTTAAGGCTGATTGTGATTGTGTGTGTGTGTGTGTGTGTGTGTGTGAGAGAGAGAGAGAGAGAGAGAGAGAGAGAGAGAGAGAGAGAGAGAGAGACCATTCTTTGGCAATAGAGTCTTAGATAATTTTCATATCTTGTCTATATGAATAATGTTGCAGTGAGTTTGGGTGAAGTTTTGGTATATTTTCTTTGGGTGTTTACTAGCAGAGACATTGATGGACCATATTTTAATTCTAGTCAATAGATGTTGAGCACAGAAAACAGATAACTTTGGAAACAATGGAGTTATAATGAGAAGAAAATATATTTTTGTAAAATAAATTTAAAGGCAAATAAATTGCTATCAAAAAGGGGGTTTCAAAGCATATCAAAAAGTTGTATTAACTTTCTGTAAAAAAGATAATAAAACACATAAATTGAGAGTTGTCAATAAGAAAGAGACACAAAACATGTTAATAAGAAAAAAGATGACAGAACTTAATTAATCAGATGTTGCAGTGAAGGTAAATTCAATATGAAGTTCAAGTTTTGGATCCCAAGTACCATGATAATTATGCTGCAATTCACAGGAATGAAAAGAAAGACAATTCATAGGAAAATGTTTGTGTGGTTTCCATGTGTTGAATAAACTATAAAGCACACAAAACATGCATGAATAGATGGACAGAAAGACAGATGGATGGATGGATGGATGGGTGGATGCATGCATGCATGGGTAGATGGCTTCATGAATGGATGGGAATTTTGTGGGTGTTTGAATGATGGGTAGGTGGGTGGATGGATGGATAGAGGGATGAATGGGTGGGTGAGTGGATGGATGGAGGAAGAGGTGGGTAGATTAATGGATGGAGGGTTGGATGGATGGAAAGATGGATGGATGAGTGTATGGATAGGAGAATGTGTTTCAGTATTTCAAGAGAGAGAAAATGATCTTGAGAACTATTTGGCATAAATACAATGGAGCAGTGAGGAAGGATAACGGTGGACTAGAAAGAAGCAAATAAAGATGTGATATAAGAAGTTTCCATTTAAAGAAGTGAAGGAAACTAAATGAACTCTAGTAGAGGAGGAGGCAGCAGCAGAGATGCCCAGTGGAGGCATGGGAAACACGC
The DNA here is from genome assembly GCF_007827085.1 of Peromyscus californicus insignis. Classification (NCBI taxonomy): domain Eukaryota; kingdom Metazoa; phylum Chordata; class Mammalia; order Rodentia; family Cricetidae; genus Peromyscus; species Peromyscus californicus. The sequence goes on from NW_026294617.1 coordinate 30,067,756, forward strand.
TAGGTCCACAGTCAGGGTTAAATACTGCAATGAAAGAAAAGGAGTTTCCCAACTTAGGAACTAATCTTGTACATTTGATTTAGGTTGCTGCTGATAACCCATGAAGACTTTCTATCACACAAATGATGGAGGCAGGCACCAACTCTGTATACCTCAAAACTCCTTTTGATTCTGATATCTATTAAGTCAAAGGGAGATGCTACACTGTAACATTAAAATAATGGTCATTTATATAACATTCAATATTCCATCGTGTATTCTGTTCAGGAATTCTTCTTGTATGTGTATTCAAAGGCACCCATGTAATAGTAGATTCCTAGAGCAGCTAAGCAGCCAAATTGCCCATCAGTGTCATCATTACTGTGTGTATTAGGAGACTAGGTTTCTCAAACAAGAGTCAATGGGACCGGCAAGAGGTAGAGCCTAGGAAACTCAATTTTATACATATAAGGACAGAGGACTATGACTGAGGTAGTTCCAAGGCATATCTACAAGGGAATTTGGGTGGGGTGAAGATTTCCTCATTTTATGGAATGCCTAATTCTGAGACAGAGGAATAGACTAGCCATTCTACCACCCAAATAATTGATATTGCATATCATGATATAGAACAGAAATAGTTTCTTCTAAGACCACAATGTCTTTAACAAATTTGCAGTAGCGATTTATAGTAATATGAAAACATGTTAAATTAGCAAAAATTTGGGTTCAAAAAGGTTTCTCTCACACACCAGTAGATAAAGCATGCTGCCTCCTCTCATGCTGACATTTTTTGTCAACACATTCTGCTAATTATTCAGGATAACATTTTTCATAATTGGCAAGGCCATGCCCCCTGTATGGACTTTCTCGGTAAATGTTGAAAATTGCTAAATACAATTTGTGTGATTTATTTTTGTCAAATGACCTTATTAGTGCTCCTCCTGCTGAACTGTGTTTGTGGGTGGACGTGGGTATGAAAATTCAGTCTTGACTTTTTCAAGAAAGAAGTTACGTAACTTTACACTTCATAAATTTAACAACCAAAATGTTATCTGTAATAAGTGTTTCGAGGAAGCACTATTTACCACTGACTGGTTTGATGGAAGTTGATTAGATAATGGTTTTTCATCTGTGTGTTGTCACTGATATTGGCCCCATTCCAGTTGGCTGCTAAGGTGTCTGAACACTCAAAAATAAAAATTACCCATAAAGCTTGTGACAGCATCCTCTGGGTTCATGGATACAGATCACTGCACATCTGGATGGGTTGTTCTGGCTGAGTTTATAATGTCATATCCCTTGTAAACACAATACACCTGTCTCTCCATTTAACAGACAGCTTTTGAAGCTAAAGCATTTGTTTTTCCTGGGAAATGAGTCACAACACATTATTTACAAATATTAAACCCAGGAGTCACAGAAACATTTCAGTATTTCACTTATTTTATCTTCAGACATAGTAACCCTTCAATAGAAGAAAAATCTGCCGTAAGTTGGCACTATGGGGAATCTAAAAGGGAGATAATGAAAACGTCAAATAATTGATGAATTCCTTTGCCTTTTAGAGAATAAAGGCAAGGATTTGGAACTATTTTCATTCTCCATCTCTTGAAAGTTACTTCTGCCTTCCGTGTTAGAAAGGATTGGCTAACAAACTTTCTGTGTGCTTCCACTAAATACAAGGAGGTTCATAACAGACTTACTACATTACAGATTGTCCCCTCGACAGTACACTATTCTGGAGGAGTTCGCAACCTGCTGCGAAGGATAGAATGGCTACACATGAGCAGTTACCACACCGCCAATGAATAGATGTCAATCATGTGCCAGGGGGAAAGAAGGCAGGTGAAAACTGACAGGTGCCTGGGTTGGGAACAAGAGTGAAGGCCGCCCTTTGATTTAAGTCCTGATCTGCTGCCTTCCAAGTCACTCACTGGAGCTACTCTGCCTCTCATTTTAAATCATTGACTCTAAATGAGCCACTTTATTAGGTTTCCAGATTCATTTCTACCACACCAAAAGCTGTATATCAGACTTTCATTCCCCGTCCCCTTGTTCAGATGCTGGACCTCAAATATGAGTATTATTGCCAAGGTGCACACAGGCTCACCCTTGTCATTATGCATTGGTTAACATCAGCCAAGATAGTTATACAGGGAAGGAAACTCACAAGGCTCCAGCTGTCAACACTGTTCACACATTTCGAGGTGGGGGTTGAATAATCTCAGGCTCATAAGTGTAGTGCATTTAAAGCTGTTTAAGAAAGCAACGTGAACGACGAACAACTCATAAAGAAGAAAACACTTTCAGGAATTTTTTGTGATGATAGGCTCTCACACTCATAATCCAACGTCAATGCACTTAAAATTGACCATAGATCTTCTCATAATTCATTTTTTCCATTCCGTATACCTTTATGGAGCACCTGTTATCTGCCAGGGTCTCTGATAGATGCTGGGCACACAGACCTGAACAAATCAGTCTCTGCACCCAAGGAATCTGCATGTTGATGAAGAGGAGACAGGGACAAACTATGGAGAAGTAGAGCCATGACTGATTAGACAGGAGCACAGACCAAAGAAAGAAAGGGAGCCAGGAATACACAGTAACGAGCAAACGCAGAATGCATGAAACCAGAGGTCATCTCGTTAAGAGAAGTACATTGGATACAGAAAGACATGTTTTTTCTCTCATGTAAAGGAGAGGACTTAAAACAAAAACACTATAGTGAAAACAGTGAACAGAATGAATTCAAAGGGGAGAGGAAGAGAATGGAAAAGTAAGAAGGGCAGATTGACTGAAGCATGACAATAAGCATGTATAGAAATGTCACCCTGAATCCATTAATATTTATAACTGTATAAATTAATAATTATCATGAAGGTCAAAGAGAAGGCAGGAAAAGAGGGCAACACATGTCATAAGTCCATAGAGGCTCAAGGAATAGTATCGCCCTTTCACAAACAAGAACCTAGTGGAGAATAACCCAGGATAAGAGCAGAGAGGAGCTGGTGTGCACCCAACATTTGTGTCGCCCAGATTCATGTTGAGCTCCTGCGCCCTGGGATGATGATATCAGGAAGGGCCTTGTAGTGTGGTTTAAGCATGGAGCTGCAGGAATGAATGTTCTCATGAAAGCATCCCTTCAACCTCTCTAGTCTCTTTAAAGCTTCAGTGTGATGACTAAGAAGTCAGCCGTCTGCATCCCAGAAGAGAACACTTCCTCAAAGCTCATGGTCTCATACATCAGTCTCCAGCTTTTATACTTCTGTTTATAAACCGGGCAGGCTGTTTCATACACTGAAGACAAGAGATTAGAAATGCTCTATTTTATGCATGCATTAATGCCCACCCCACTTCCAATGCTATGAGCCCATTACTTACCAAATCTAATAATTTTTTCAATATTTTGAAGTCTGTGACTCAGTGACGGTGTCAATCTGTGAGGAATATAAAAGCACAAACTCTGTGACTAGAAACAGCAGCTATCCCCTCTCTGTACCTCTAAGACCTAGTGGAACTCTAAAGTTTTGATTTATAGGACAATTAAGGAAATATTGGTTCTGTACCTTCAAAGAGAAGAACTGCATGAATTTAAAGTTATTATTCACTTTTAACTAAATTATTGATCTTGCAAAGAAAATTCTGCCAAGCTACTTCCTCTCAGTGCTCTGCAAAATTGAAATTTTTGTTTCAGTCAACATAAACAACTTCCTAAAATGACCAAGTGACTTTAAAATGATTGTTTCTGATTCACTCCATTATTCAAATCAGTTCTCTAGAAAATTCTTTCATTCCCTCCATAAAAGATAGTCTGGAAGGCCTTAACTAGAAGTGAGGAAGTGGTCATGGTGGAGCACATATGTTCACCAACGTGACGTGTATGTGAAGGCACACAAGAGACTGAAATACCTTGGCTTGTCCCAGAACAACAACTGTGTACATAAATATTGGCAAGTAAACAGCAAGTGAGAACAGAAAGCGCCCTTGCTGTGGGGCTCTGCTGCTCCTCCACCCACTAAACAACATCAGCCTGCCTCCTCTGGGGGTGTTCAAGCACCCTGAACCAAAAAGCAAAGCAAATGTGCCTGTATCTGCCAGTGTCGCCTCACCTTAAGAAACCACCCCCCCAACCCCCCCACCCCCCCGGCTTCTCTGCACTCTGCTGGGCTCCTGAAGCCCTCTGATTCCCGCTGCTGAAGCTCCTGTTTGCTCTTGGAACTGTTTGATCACTCAAGGGCACAACAGAACAGCGTGTCGCTCTTGCCTCTTTGGCACGGGCTTGAAGTTCAGCAGTAGGTGGTTTCTCACCAGTTTGGCTCTAGCTTTAGGACAATGAGTGACAAGATGTTAGTTCCCACAGCACGACTTATGTAACTTACAAAAGAAAAAAAAGATCAAGCTGGAGGTTTGTTCGGCAAATCAGCAAGACTTTCAAAACAAGAATAAAAGTCTTTTTCCTGTGTCCCAAGATAAAGAGGGCTTGGCCAAACTACTAAAGGGAGACTCAGCGCGAAAAATGAGTGAATGTGGAGAATGCCCTTTCCAGGTTAATGCCATTCAAAACAGCCAGAGCGGGTGCCCTGAAGATGTCTTTTGTGAGGAGAGAAGTTGCAAACAAAATATTATTTATCAAGGTGTTGACTCACTGAAACAGTTCTCATATGACTATAAGCAATTTAAATCTTAAAAAAAAAGTCTACCCCAGTACATCAAAACCTACACAGAATAATTTTGTTGAATCCTGATAAAACTGATGTAAATGTTTGCTTCTTGCTTAGAGGGATTTTCAGCTCCACAGAAAAATCATTGCCAGAAAGCCAAATATCTCTTAACCTGAGAGCCCATGGCTGTTCTTTGAACTTGGGAATTGATGTTTTTGAGGTTTGCCTTGTGCTTTATCAGCATGGCTGTGGGAAGTTGCATGATCATTGCTGAAACACAAAGTCGAGATGTCTCAAAGAGCTATGACAATTTGTTCATATTGGACTCTTCCTCTTTCTTGCTTAGACAGAGGAGTCATGGTGTAAATAAAATTTCCAGAATTGTCCAATGTTTGTTTTCTTTTATTTTTTTCTGAGAAGGAGGAGGAGGAAGAGACAGCCACAACAGACTTTATACAGGTCTGCAATGCTAATCTCAATATTCATTCCTAATTATGTTTGAGTCAGTGTCTTCCAACTTTAAGAAGGAGTTAAGTTTTGCTAGGCAATTTCTTATCTTTTGCCTTTACCCACCTGCTACAATCACCTGCTAGCACAACTATAAACATGTAAGATTCTTCCACCTCTATCTCTACAAATATTAAAAATATCCATGTATCTTTGAAAGTAAGGAAAAATCAACAATTTATAATCTTATTTCATAGAAACATGGCCAGAAGATTGAAAAAATCAACCAATCTTTATTCTAATTAGCTTAAAGTGTGCATGCTACATATTGCAAGGTTATAGGCTTTGGTTTGGTTTGGTTTGGTTTGGTTTGGTTTGGTTTGGTTTGGTTTGGTTTGGTTTTTGAGATAGGTGCTCATTACATAGCCTTGACTCAACTGGAACTTGCTATACAGACCAAGCCTCAAACTTGAGACAGTCCTTCAAGTCTGCTTCCCAAGAGCTGGGATTACAGGAAGATGCTACTGTGCCTAGCTAAGGGTCTATGTTTTCTATATATGAAAAAACATTGGGGAAGTTGACTATAGTCACCAAAGCACAGATGGAGGGCTTTAATTGTAAATTATGCTCACAAATAAAGAAGTGGGCTATCTCCAACTTGAACATCTGAGATTCTGGATTATGATAGCTGCTTAATTTATCGACTTCATAGAGAAGTTTTAAATATCAGCTCATAGCATGAAGGTATGTGAGAAATTGCAATATACTCAAAAAGTTTAGACGTTAGGTGTAAATGTAAAGTGTGACGATTGTTTCAGGATGAGGCAAAAGCTGTTTGCCTCATTCACCTACCCCTACTTTCAATCTTTGTAAAGAATGCTTTTCAAAAGTCAAGTCATGCTTTAGAATCATCACTTCTCTCCTACATCCCTCTTATGTCACATAGCTTTATCCTTTCAGATATCCGAAGGATGCTCCTTAGCCAACTTACCAGCACTAATGATAATTTTGGACACAAAGAAACTAAAATACAGGTACATGATAACATGGCCAATATTGTTGCCCAGAAGTCTCCATTGCAAGCCCAAGAAAATTGTAGGCAAAGAACAGTGGGGATCCATCCTAAGTCTTCTGTCTTTCTCTTTGGCCAATAATACTTAGGGTGATTAGCACCAGAGTCGTCAATTTCTAACGGGTATCTGAATGCCCACAAGTTCAGGGAAGACCCTTGCCAAGAGACTTAACAATGACCATCAGACCTGGCCACCTGGGTGATTTGTGTTTGAAAAGTGTCCATGTTGACTGAACAAACACTCTCGGGCATCACACATCTGTGCTCTGCAGTATTGCTTTCATCACACCCAGCCTGTTCTTTGAGAGCAACCGGCTTCATGCTGAACTCAGCATGAGGACAACAGGGCAGGACACCAATTAGTGGAGGCATTTGCACCAACCTGACAGGCCCACTGTGCGGGGAAGTTCACTGGAGCCGATACAAGAGTAGGAAGCATGTCCTTCGGCAGTAAATAATTAAACTGAAAGGAAAAAGCGTTATGCTCCATAGACGGAGATTTGATTCATGTTCAGGAAAATCCGCAGCCTTCAGAAAGCTGATCAGTTACCAGTCCTGCATGATCTTGACAAAGCTGCTAGGAAATGCACTGTTCCCTTGCACTGTACTTTCTCTGTCATCTAAATTCAGTTTTTGACCTTCAGCGGGTGGACATGAAAACACAGGTCAGGCTGTGAGTTAGCAGAGCTCTGAGTAGAGGTTGTCAGGACCCCATCTCCACTTCTTGAAAACAAACACCAGGCATCGTGATTTGCCATTCTGGCCAGTTAGCACTTCAATTTTGTAGCTTATAAGGTTTCATTTAACTATAATGATTAAGGATCCTATTTTCTATCGTTTAAGAGCTAAGAATAAAAGTAAGGTAACCAGCCAAGTACTGCATGTAATTTTCTCTAGCAAATAAATTTTGCATGTAATCCCAGATCTAACTCCCACTTGCTCTATTTCCATTCAAGCTGATGTTCTAGAAAATACAAAGAGAAGATCACAAGGCAAATCTCCTGTGTGATAACATTCTCAGAAACTTTAAACAGCTTTAAGAGATTTGGCCTCAAACCCAAACATTAACATGATCGCTCAATTTTAATGAGGTCAAGCAAGCTGCTGGGCAGCTGGCCAGTGCTCAAGGTCCTGCCCTAGGTGGTGAGGGCCACCTTGTTCTTACCAAGAATGTAAGAGGTAGTGACAGGTGATAATGTAATGCAGAAAGCTGTTGCCCTTGGTCACTTCATCTTTGAACCCCAGTGGATTCCCAGAGGCAATGGCAAAGGTTCTAGCCAGATGTAAGGAGTCTCTTCATTATCTAAGGATCTGAAGAAGACTTTTTGCAGAGAAAGATTATTTTTAAAAAAAAGTAAGTGAACCCCTAATATGTGTGGATTTACCAGCCTGAGGAAGGAAGGGTGAGAAACATCTGTGAAAAGTCTGAGCTAAGATGAAGGTGACGTTGCAATGAGTATCTACATTACACCATTTAACTCGGGGTAAACATAGCCATCCGCTCATTGCTTGCCTGTTTACTGTGAAACCATGCAGACTCCTTCCAACCTCTTGGCATGCACAGTACATTACCATTATCTACAGCAAGTCTCCTGTGCAACCACACACTAGAACTCTTTGTCCCTATCCTCATGTAACTTATCACCTGTTAATCCACTTTCGTTTTGAACTTCAGCCATTGATCAATGTTTACCAGACACTCAACCCCCTACGAAAAGAATCACAAGTTTGAAAGCTACTTTCCTAGGTAATAGTGAGAGTGTTAATAGGACAACAGGTTCTTTGGCGCTCCAGGACAAGTCCTCTTAACTCCCTGCCATGTGGAAAACACTCAATAACTACACATGTAGTGCAGTGGCCATCAGCTTCACATAGGCACTGGGTATGTGAGGCATGGCTACTCTGACTGGGGAAAGACGTTTTCTTATTTAATTTAAACTAACTTAAGTTTAAATTGCCACATGAAGCTAATAGCTACTTCATTTGACAGGAGGGTTGCTAAAATGCACACACCAGGGCTGGAGAGATGACTCAGCATTTAAGAGTACTTACTGAGTTTGCAGTAGACCTGAATTCTGTTCCCAGCACCCACATCAGGTGGTCACAACTTACCTGTACATCCAGTTCCAGGGGATCTAACACATACAGATTGTACAGACACCTACATTGAGTGTGTACACGTACTCTATCTCACACACTCAATACACACAATTTGAAATCATAAAACAAAAAACCCTTTTCCTTTGAAGTCCATACAAAGCTCATGGGCTGAGAATCAGTCAAATCTGCTACAAGCATACGTGTTTTTGGTTATTTTTTACTCTTTTGGCTCTTTGGGGGCTCACCACCTAGCTCCCAAATAAATCACACATGGAGGCTTATTCTTAATTATAAATGCCCAGCCTTAGCTTGGCTTGTTTCTTGCCAGCTTTTTATAACTTTAAATTATACTGTCTATCTTTTGCCTTTGGGCTTTTACCTTTCTCTATTTCTGT